>NC_073246.2:37587813-38212813 GCF_029281585.2 Gorilla gorilla gorilla
TATATTTACGTCAACTTTGTTATTGTTCCTATCATTCCATTTTTTAAAATGAGGAAACCATCTCACAGAGGTGAATATAGATCACCAAAAGTCATATAGAAGGCTCAAAGCCACCACCTGCTGCTAACAATGCTTTTGGCTTTTCTACTGCATCTATGCTACCCCAGTGGAGGATAAATCAACAAAAGGCCACACTTTCAAAGACCTCACTTATAGTCAGAGTGTCTCTTGGTAAAAGCTAAAATTGCTGGAATGGCAGAGCCATGTAACCCTTGGAGTTACTACTCATCTCCCACAAAGTCTCCCTTATTATCTCCTGGCACATGCTACAAACAATAGTAGGTGGTGTTCAATAGCTACATGATAGATAGATGAATGGATGGATTGATGATGAATGGGTGGTTGGATGGACAGATGGATGGATACATGGATGAATGGATGATGAATGAGTGAATAGATGGATAGGGATGGATGGATGGATTAATGAATGGATGGATTAATGGATGGGGATAAATGAATGTATGAATGATAAATGGGTGGATGGATGAAATAATAAGTGGATAGATGGATGGATGAATTAATGGATGGGGATAGACGAATGGATGTATGATAAATGGGTGGATGGATGAATGAATGGATGCAAGGAGGGAGGGAGGGATGGATGGATGGATGGATGGATGGATGGATGGATGGATGATGAATGGATGGATGACCATATCAGTCCACAATGAATGTCTGAGCCTACTGTAGCCTTAGCCTTAGCAAGAACAAAGCTGAAGTTACAACTTAAATGTGATTTGCATGTAACTTTTGCTTATTTTATTGTCTATTTACCAGCACCAAACACATCTGAGATGATGTGTATGAAAATGACATCTACTAATGATGTCAGAACAGAAAGAGTTTGAGAAAAACAAGTGTCAATTACTCACCAGAGGCGGGGTTTATTCTTATGCTTTAGGAAGAATAAAAACCACCTGGGAAGTTTATAAGCTTGTTAAAAATACTAATTTCCCTACCATTAATAGAAGAGTCTAATTCAATGGAACTCCCAGGAATCATGTAATATCCTTGGGTAATTCACAGGGATTGTGATATTCTAAGCTGAGATGAAGGCATCCCCTTCAAATAGGCATTTTCTTCCCTCCTCTAGATTATTGTCAGGATTCATCTTATTGCATCAGCATCACAAGTACACAAGTTGCTTGAAGAGGGAGTCAGAAGCGGGATGTAAAAGGCATTAACCCCACCCTGGATATGCACTGAAAGCGTTATGGGCAAAATAAAATAAACATCCTAGACTGGGAGGAGAAGTTAGGGGCCTAAAAATTGAACTCCACACCCAGCATATACATCTTTTCTAATGCAGGCAACAGAAGGCTGTTCTCATCTTTGCTTGAACACATTCTGTTATGGGAAGTTCTTTACCTCCTGTAGACTGTTCATTCATTTTTGAATAGTTTGGTTACAAAGTTCTTAGTGGTTCCATTTCTGTTCACTGATGCTGTAAGAATTAGGTAAAATCCTCATGTACCATGATACCCAGTGGAATATATAGGGATAAGTGGCATGTCAGTTCTAAGATGAGCACCCTTATTTCTTCAAGTGTCCATGTATAGGGTTTGATGAACTCTTAAGCATCTGGGTTGACATGCTCTCGACCTATCATTGTTTATCAGTGTTTCTCTGAGAATGCGGTACTAAATTTATCCTTCCAGCTGTGCTCTGATAAAAGTAGAGAGGGCCCATCACACCCTTTATTATGGACAATCTACCTCCATCATTGCCTTCTAGAATCACATTAGCTGATCTGGTAGCCACATCCTATTAAGCCAAAACTCAATTAAAACCTCTGGAGTCTTTTGTCACTGGAAACCTCTCTGTGTGTGGCCATTGATCCAGTTATCAGCACTCTGAATAAAGCCACTCAACCATGTTGTGAATTATCTGACTATTCAGCCTGCATTTTGGCATCTCTCCATGTACTCCACGTAGAAAGAAATGCATTGCGTCTTCAGCCTTCCTCTGTTCACTAGACCTGGGTAGAGCTATCAAAATCAATTGTCTGACCCCTATTGCTGGAGGCATACCATCATGATATTAGAGGAGAGACACTGGTATGGGATGTGATAATACCCTCGTAAAGACACACCAGGTAACACTTTCTTTCCAGAGAGTAGATGTATAAATAATTGTTCTCATCATTACAAAAATGACCACTTCCTATGCTGGTTCAGGATAATGAAGAAACACAGGGCTCTCTCAGCATACTCAAGAAACGAAACTTTAGTCTGAAAGTCTGCTGTTTTTTAAAAAAGTACTTTACTCCATTTACATTTATTCTGATTACTGATCATTTATTTAGATATATTTTTGCTATAATTTTCCTTTCTTTTCTGTTTTATTCTTTCTTTTTCCTTTCCTGCCTTCTGCTCTATTTTGGGATATATTTTTGCTACAATTTTCCTTTCTTTTCTGTTTTTTTCTTTCTTTTTCCTTACCTGCCTTCTGCTCTCTTTTTTTTTTTTAATTCCTTTTTTCTTACCCTTCTTTTGGAATTATTTATCCATACTTCTATACTTTCATGAATATATATTAAGCATAATTTACTATTATTTTTTATATTCTGAAGCTAATCAATATCTCTACTATCTTTACAAGGTAAAGATCTTAGACCTCTTTAACTTGCCCCCAAATTCTGCTTTCCTATCATCTTTGATATTATTGTTCAGTATCATATTCATTTTCATTTTTAAAAACTCTTAAAATATTATTGATATTAATATTATTCTTATAGTAGATTTGTGAAATGTTTTCCCCAGTTTCTTAACTGCCTTTGCTCCTTGCTGTCCACTGGCTCCCCTCCAGCTTCCATCTCCTCCTTTTAACATTGCATTATTGCATTTGACCTTTCAGGTAGTGAGTCTCTTAGTCTTTGTATGTCTAAAAGTATCTTTATTTTACCTTCATTCATTATAGAGCAAGGAGCGAAACCGTTTTATTGAGAGGTTTCTGAGGGGATTGAAAAGAGGGGAAATGATGAGGTTCTTTGCCAGAATCTCTTCAGGCAGCTCAGGCTCCTATCCGCTGGGGAAAGCCCTACTCCCTCTTGAGTGATCATTTAACTGAATAGAGACGTGAAATTGATAGTTTTTTTCCCTTACCATTTAGAAAATAATATTCAATTACCATCTAACATTTGTCATTGCCAATGAGAAGTGTGCTGTCGGTCTGAATGCTGCTCCTTTTTTAGGTACGCTTTTTAAAGATTTTTATATCATCTTGCATATTCTGCAGTTTCACTACAATGTGTTAGGTGTGGATTAATAATATGTATCCTTCTCAAGGTTCAGGGTGCTACTGCAAACTGGTTTAATTATTTTTAACTATGGAAATTCTCCACTAATTTTTTAAAATATTGTCCCCAGCACTTTGGGAGGCCAAGGCGGGTGGATCACGAGGTCAAGAGATCAAGACCATTTTGGCCAACATGGTGAAACCCAGTCAATACTGAAAATACAAAAATTAGCTGGGTGTGGTGGCAGGCGCCTGTAGTACCAGCTACTCAGGAGGCTGAGGCAGGAGAATCGCTCGAACCCCAGAGGCAGAGGTTGCAGTGAGCCAAGATTGCGCCATTGCACTCCAGCCTGGTGACAGAGCAAGACACCATCTAAATATATATATACAGTATTTATATAGTATCTCCCACTCATTCCATAAATTCCTTCTGGAAATCCTGTTAGCCGTATTTTGGAGCTTCTTGTTTTACTTTTACCAGCTCAATTTATAATTTGTATTTGTATCTTTTTACCTTTTGGAGCTGTATTCTAAGTGGATTTGTCAGCTCTATCTTCAGAAATGTTTCTTCAATTACATCAGCAATCTTCTGTATCTTTTGCAAATCCACCTGTTTTCTTTCGTCTTACGTTATGAAATCTATTCCTCACATGGTCACTTTGGACATCTAAATCACACTTATCTTCAGCTCCGTGGACTTGACTCTCATCTGCAGTTCTTTCTGAATACTCTCATTTGTTGTATATGTAGGCTGTCTCTCTCAGTGGTAAATGCCTTCGTGTGTTTGTAATGCTGATGTTTACTTGAGGGAAATAAGAATGTGCCACTTGGCTCAGTGCGCATGATGTAAGCTTGTCTTTGTTGTATGTTGGCTCCTGAAGAAATTCCACCCATGTACCCTGGGTTATGAGGGTGATCCCATGGGGTAGTTTAACTTTGGCTTCTGCAGACCCCCTGGGGTCCACCAGCTCCACGTTTTTTTTTCTTTACATCATCTCTGCGCTAAGCTGGTTTTTGTTTTGTTTTGATTTTTTTGAGACAGAGTCTTGCTCTGCCACCTAGGTTGGAGTGTAGTGGTGCAATCTCGGCTCACTGCAGCCACCACCTCCCAGGTTCAAGCAATTCTCCTGCCTCAGTCTCCCGAGTAGCTTACAGGCGCACACCACCATGCCCAGCTGATTTTTGTATTTATAGTAGAGATGGGGTTTCAACGTGTTGGCCAGGCTGGTCTCAAACTCCTGACCTCAGGTAATCTGCCTGCCTCGGCCTCCCAAAGTGCTGGAATTACAGGCGTGAGCCACCGCGCCTGGCCTAAATTGGTTTTTAATGAGATTTCATGGCTTGAGTCTGGCTGTGTGCATTTACTCTCATGCACACATTGTGCATTCTGATTTCCCTCAAGTAACTCTTTTTCTACCCAAGATGTCGAATATAAAGCCCACATCTGGGGCTGGTGGGTAGAACTTTTAATTCCCATCTCAATAACAGGACAATCTTTATTGCTGGAAGTTCAGTCCCATCTTCTACCACCCAAGAATCTTGCAGCTTAGACTCCCTCCCAGTGCAGTTTATAGCCCAGATTCATGGTAGACGCCTTAACCCAAATTCCCCAGGCCTTCTGCTCTAACTCTAGCTTCTTGTTTCGGCACCTAGAGATCTTCCTTTTCCAACCCTCCAGCTCATCTGTGGACTTTCCTGTTTTTGTTATTTTTGTAGTAGAAGGGGACTTTCCTAATTATCTCAGTTGGCCATCTTTACCAGAAGTCTAAAGGAACTTTGGAACTTTAGAGGAAATAATTCACAGGCAATGCTTTCCCCTCAGCCTTTAATTGGATGTTTTTCCAGCCATACATCTCTGCGTCCAAGTCCCACAAGAGCAAGCAAGTGCCTTCATAACAAGACAAAAAAAAAAAGACAAAATATTCACTAAAGCAAAAGCCAAACCTTACAGAAACTACTCTAAAAGAGAAAGCACCATGTGAATAAGCAAGTTTCAATGTTCTCAGTGAACACTAGTCTTGGTATCTTCTACATGCTCATCAAAGGTAAGATGTTGGTTAAGCAAAAGGAAAGTTTCTGCCTTTGTGTCCTTGGCCCAAAAGCAAAAGAACTCATAATATAGGAAGCACCATTTTTCTTGTAAATATAATTTGGAGAAGAGCACTCTTTCTTTGCAATTCCTCCCCTTCACCCCAACTCTGGTCAGAAACTCTGAGCAGTTGTGTGTGTTTGCAAAGCTGAATGAGCCTGAAGTTGAGCTGTTCAATAATGTACAATAGAAATGTTAACTGCCGTATTGATTTTTTATTATGTTTGTATTGCCTGTTTAATTTTATTTTCCTTGCAGGAAATTTTTTAATCAAAAATCCAGTTATTGAAGAGCCCCATAAGCCAACCGATGCTGGTGAGACTGGAGGAAGCATAGGCATTAAGCCTCTCCTGGTTATTCCCTCTTCCACCTTCACCCACTCCCAGTGATAGTTCAAAACTGAAAGCTCCTCCAACTGAGAGTAAATGCATGTGACCTTCAGTTCCACAGAGGTTAACCTACTCTGATTAACTTTTCCATGTTATTCCATTAAATAAAAACAGTTTTGACACCCAGAGACTAAAGCATCCTAGAGATAATATAATAACCCTATGCAATCATTTCAAATTGGATTGTAATAATTCATTTAGGTGACCATACATATTTGTTATATGTAATATGAAACATCGCAAAATGAAATCAATAGAAATGTTTCTTGTTAATGAAGATATACTGGGCTGTTATGTGTGGGTTGTGGACTCAATACCCACAGAAATCTTATTTGTATTATAAATTTCAGGGTATCCTGAGAGTTACAAATGAAGATAGCATTTCTTAAAGAAGCGATGGCTGGTCATTTAGAAAATTATATCATAAATTTTATGTCATTTCTTGGTCTTTCAAGGTCTTTGCCCAGCAACATAGTCTTGTGATTTAGGTAAAAATTCTGGCTAAGTGATTACATTCAACTATTTGCAAATGGACTTTAGCCCAAACTTTCATTTTTACATTCCAGATTTTAAAATAACTTAACTTTGGTAAGTCTGAAGATTTTACCTTATATTTTAATACAAATTGTAGAATATTTTATGCCTCAACATAAAAACTAAAGACACAGAGGCGGCGACAGATAGGTATAGGTTATAGATACAGGTATAGGTATAAATATATAACTATATACATAGGTACAAGCCAATTAGTGAGACTATGATAGGGTTTCACTGGAATGCTACCTTTTACTTCACATATGAAATATAATATAGAGTGTATATGTTTATATATAAATAAGATTTTTAAATTTTGCATTAAGTAAACTCATATAGCGTTTTAGAGGCACATTTTAATAAGTTCTTCTGCATTTTGAATGATATCACAGTGAGATTTCACCATGGTAAATATCTGCAGCAGGAACAAAGAATTAACGAATTAATGAACTATATGACTCTATTTATACTTCTGTTGTCAAAGCTCATATTCTTTACTTCTAGTGAGACCTCACTTACACCTTGAATAAGACCCATCAGATGACCCTTACCTCTAGTAAGAATGCAGAATTATAAAATGCAAATAGAGTTATTTGCAATAAATAAGTGGTCATGCTAGAAAATACAAATTTAAAACAGGTTCATAACAAATAACAGTAAGCATTTTTCTTCATCTATTACCTGTTTTCTTGGTGCTACTCTCTTTTCTGCCATACCTCTGGAATCTTCAATTTTAAATAACTGCAAATTTGCTTTTAAATAAAGCCAATTCTTAACCTGCCTTAACTGATTCAATAATTTTAATCTGAAATCTGGTTCTACCTGCCTCCCTCATGAGCCTGTTGGATTTGGGTGGTGCCCATTCCACATCACTAAAGGGTTGTCCACATGGAGAAGGGCTGCGCTTGCCTTTGTCTTTACCTCCTGATTTCTCAGTCTCTTAAATATTTTGAGACTCAGGCCTTCAGGCTCTGTTGCCCTCTAACTTTCCTCTGCAGTGTTTTCTACCCTCCTCTCCTTAACTGACCCACATTCACTTCAGACTTCGGTTTTGGTGTTTGGATCCTTAAGCATCCACATGTACAAGTCACTGTTCCTTGAGGTTCTTCACACTCTTTCTACAAACCACACCTGACACTTTCACCAACAGGAACTGCTCTGCCTCTGAAACTGGAAACCCTGAGATTCTCTTTGTTTTCATCCTCTACTTCACTGGCTCTCACTTGTGCTTCCAATCTGTTATGGGGGGATCTTCAAAAAGTTCATAGAAAATGCATACTATGAGGAAACTATGTGTAGATTTCAAACCATATTTTGCACTGAAATAAATGAGTACTAACTTATTATGGCATGTCTGAACAGAATTAAGTTTGAGACACTAAGAACAAGACATCATTTTGAAAAAAGCCCCTTTCAGAACAATGTGAATTCTGCTAAAATGGACCCAAGAACAAACATTAAATTTATAGTGAACCTTTGTGGAAGAATGGTGAAATCATTGATGCCTTACAAAATGGAGATGATGCCACCAAAGAAATCAGCAGTTTACATATGGATAACTTGTTTTTTAAGAAGGGATGAGACCGCATTGAAGATGAAACTCATAGCAGCAAATCATTCACATCAAATTGCAAAAAAAATTAAATTAAATTAATCTTATTCAGGACCTAATTGCAAAGAAGTGATCATTAACAGCAGAAACAATAGCTAACACTATGGACAAATCAACTGGTTCCATTTTGAACAAAAATAAATAAATTTTGTTCAAAATTTTGAACAAAAAGTTAAATACAAGCAAGCTTTCCAGTCCAGTCAATGAGTGCCAAAACTGTTGTGCTCAGCTCAGCTGCAGACCAGTGCAGAGCTTTCAATGGAGATTTTAAACAAGTGGGATCAAGATCTTGAAACATTTCTTCAAAGAACTGTAACAGAAGATGAAACATGGCTTATCAGTACAATCCTGAATGCAGAGCACAATCAAAGCAATGGCTACCAACAAGTGGACATTGTCCAGTTAAAGCAAGAGTGGACCAGTCAAGAACAAAGGTCATGGCAACAGTTTTCTGGGATGCTCAAGGCATTCTGCTTGTTGACTTTCTGGAGGATCAAAGAACAATAACATCTGCTTATTATGAGAGTGTTTTGAGAAAGTTAGCCAAAGCTTTAACAAAAAATAAAAATAGAAATCAGAGAAAGCATCACCAGACAGTCCTTCTCCACCACTACAATGCTCCTGCTCATCAAACACGGGAAATCTGGGGAGAGTTTCAATGGGAAATCATTAGGCATCACCTTACAATCCTGATTTGGCTCCTTCTGGCTTCTTTTTGTTTTCTAATCTTGAACATATCTGTAAAAGGCACCCATTTATCTTCAGTTAATAATGTAAAATATGGTGCATAAACATGGATAAATTCCCAGGACCCACAGTTCTTTAGAGATGGACTGAATGGCTGGTATCATCGCTTACAAAAGTGTCTTGAACCTGATGGAGCTTATGTTGAGAAATAAAAATTTTAGTTTTATTTTTATCTTTTAATTCCATTTTTCACGACCTTTTTGAAGTTCCCTCATATTTCCACCTCTTCAAGGGCTAGTTTGCATCATCACAGATATCCAGAATCTCACCCTTCATCCTGGCTCTGCCCTCATCCTGATAACATGTCCAAGCTCTACCTACCTTCCAGGATGCTTCCTTATTGGAAAGGCTTTGCCAGTCCTTAAGGTACAATGAGTGATGCTGCAACTTGCAAAAATGTACCAGCATTTAAAATTTCTTTTCCTGGGAATCAAGGTAACTCACACGACTACTTGCAGTACAAATTTTTTGCTTCTCTTTCGACATGAAATGTACTTGGTGGGTTTTCCTTCCTTTAATTAAACTAAAACTGTGTGGAAAAAAAAAAACAACAAAAACAACAACAACAACAACAACAAAAGGCAGTTCCCTGGGCTCCCGTTTCCTCTCTAGTGCTTATCTCTCTCCTGCCCTTCTCAGGGAAATTTCTTGAAGGGATAGCTTACACTTCTTTCTGCTTCTGCCCTTCCCTCTCACTGCTCAATTTTACCACCACATAAAACTGCTCTGGCCAAAGTCCCCAGTGCCCCATTAATTTCTAAATCCTATTGAATATGTCTGTCTGTATTTATCTCTATCCCCTGTGGCTATGAATTCTCATTTTTGTAACATTTTCATTCCATGAACTCCCAACTCCATGAAAGGTTTCTCTTTTTGACATCTGTTCTTTTTTTTAACTTTATTTAGATTTTAAATGAACTATTTCAAACATTCACAAAAGCACAGAGAACAGTATGTCCATCTTTCTCTTACTTTCTCATCCTCTTTTGTCTTACTTTCTTACCCTCTATAATTGCCTTTGGTGATCTTGTCCACTGTTTTGTCCCCCTTACCCCCAACAGTGTTCACTGCAAGACCATCCCCACATCTCCTGATCTGTGAGTCTCTCTGTCCTGCTCCTTCTTGCCACCCCCACTGGATGTGCCACTGGCTGCTCAACACAGCTGACCCTTTTGCCACTCACCAGCCTGCTCTCCTCCTTCACTGTTTCTGCTGACCAGGTCAGAAACATATGCACCCTTCTGGCAAAATCCTGTTATTGGATCTTGGAAATGTCTTTATACTCTGTCCCCTTCTCCTATCTGTCCCTCCATATCCCCCTGAACATGGCTTTAATTCAGGTTTTATCCTCCTCAGTGTATTTGGTGTAACCGTCTCCTCATTAGCCTGCTTTCTGCAGTCTTACCCCACCACCCTCCGATCCATTCTCTACCCATCTACTACACACATCTTTTTTCTTTTTACAATTAAAATCCTATCATGTCACTTCTGCACTTGGAAGGCATTGGGGACCCTTCCTGAACTCACCATAAGATCTAGACTGTAACATGGGATACTAGCTCCTGCTCAATTCTTGGCTCCCACTCACAAACCCTCTGCTGTTCCAAGCTAGACCACCTGCCCTTCCCAGAATGCCACGCCCTGGGTTCTTCCTTGGCCACAGGGCTAACTCTGTCTTCCATCAGGGCTGCTCTAGTGTGCTTCCTTGTCTGAGTGGCTTTGCCTGCATCTCAGGTCCAGGATGATACCGCCCCTCAGCACACACCTCTGCCATTGCTCTTACCACGCTGTGGCTACTGTTGGCATATTTGTCTCCCTGACCCATCTGCGCAAGCCCAGAAAGCAGGGACTGTTCTGACCAGGATTTACTGCATTTCCTGCATCTAGTAGCTGCTCAATAAGTACCAAACATATCCTGACTCACACACTTTTTCATATGCATAGAGATGGTATACTGGGACTTAGCAGAAAATCAATAACACAGCGAAGGATTGTAAAAACCCCGGCCAGTAAGGGCACGGTGTTCATGATAACTTAAACATTTAAATTGAAGAGCCATACTTTCAGTTGCTTTAAAGAAAGTCAAATGAAGTTAGCATCATAAAATACTCCCACGTCCTCTAAAGCTATTAATTGGTAACCCACAGGCATATAATCAAATGCTCACTCAAAAGGTTGAATCCTTGTCTAAGCACAGAAAACTCGAGCCTGATTTCTGTGCATGAGGTGATGCACCAATGACAAACCTTTATACCAGAGCACAACTCTGAAATTGTTCACATTGTGTTGCTGTGTGACTATGGGCAGAAATGCAGACCTGGCTATTTAGAGGAGAAAGAGGAAGAAGGGCAGGATCTACATCTAAGAGCCCGTGCCCCCAGTTGGCTAAGAATCACAGTTAAACCAAGTGCCTTATCCCTAGAGTCTGGGGAGGCAAAGGCTTGTCTTCCTCTCATCAAATAATATATATTTACATTCCCCTACTAACTTGCCAATTAGAGTAACTGGAACACACTAGGAAAACTTATTTCCTTTTCTTTGATTAATAAGCTCAAGATTATAATGTATTGAAAGTGAATATATTATTGTATATTCTCCAGAGATAGATTCCCATGCAATCTGGTTATTCTTTCTTTGTTCCCCCAACAAGTCAAATTCTCTGGTCTTTTCTTCCATGTTTGATGTCCCAGGAGTCTAGCCCTATAAATGTCACCAATGGGCCTCCTTGCTCTGAGTCTTCTGCTTGGGCTCAACCAAAGGGAGGCACTGTCAGGAGATTGGGGCTGGAGGGGAGAAAGGCCAGGACACATTCCTGCCACATCCTCTGTGCCAACCCTCAGTTTTTATCCTAGCTGCACTCCTCTGCCTGTAGCCCCAAGCCCCATCAGGAGAGGCCTTTCCCATACATCTCATCTACTCGCCCTGTCCCTTCAGGCCCCAGGGCACTAACAGATTTCACTGATGCTCCCCACTGGGTACACCACTGCCTTGATTCCTTTACCCCTTGACCTCTGAAATAGCTTCTTCAATGAACTCCTGGAATGGGCCATCTCTTTCCTGCCAGGAATCTGCTGGGGAAACCCTCCTATGTGACTTCCCATTCCATGAGCCTCACTGCAGAAGCCACGCACATATGTGGCGAGACAGTAGCTCTTTGTGCTATGGTCCATGGACAAGCAGATCTTTACCATGGTCAGTATTAACCCCCAAATCCCTTCCCAGAGTTCCCCAGAGAAAGAAAAACCAACAGCATAGTTTAAGAAATTGGCTTACGCAATTGTGGGGGCTGGCAAATCTAAAATCTATAAGGCAAGCCAACAGGCTGAGGTAAGAGTCGATTTTGCAGTCTTGAGTTCAAATGCTAGAAACTCAGGCAGAATTTCAAAGTTGCAGTCTGGAGACAGAATTTCTTCTTCTTCAGGGAATCTTGGTCTTTGTTCTTATGAACAAAGACATGTTATAGAAGGAAATGTGCTTTACCTAAAGTCAATTGATGTAAATGTTAATTATATCTAAAATATACCTTCACAGCAACATCTGGAGTAGTGTTTGACCAAACAACTGTTCTCTAGCCAGCTGACACATAAAATTAACGATCACATCCATCCACCACATGGATTCAGTTTCCTTTGGGGCAAGGAGGTTTCTCTTTACTTCAAAAGCTATAAGGGCTCAGAACTACTTATGTCCTCTGATACAGTTTGTATTCACTTGTGTTCTCTGATACAGGAGTAAGGAAAAGAAATGCCTAATTAAACAACAAAAATAACCACCTTCCTACCACCAAAGGAAACCATCCAAAAAGCCATCAGAGCCTGCACAGAGTATGACCCTGTCTTTTTCCTTTTTTTTTCTTATTGACACTGATTGGCTTGTGCTTGAAACTGCCCAAGAAATTTAGAAATATAGGCAATAGAATTAGAAGGAGTTTGAACTGTGACCCCAGAGATCAAACCCTGACAACTCAGTATGTTAAACTGTATTAAAATGTATGGCTTTGAAGGAAGGGATCAATATGTTTTTCTCTGTTTGTGAAGAGCCTGCACTAAATGATAGTGAGAAACAAGCAGCCCCAGAACACAGATGCAGCCGAAGGATTTCCATGGCTTGTGCTAACTCAACTTGGCTATCTTGATGCAAAGGGAAAATGTGAAGGGCTTCCAGAAAGAACAGCTGAGATATTTGCTCACTGGTTTATTTGCAAACCAAGAAAGCAGTTTTTAGTTGCATATGACTTTAACAACCACATCACTGCCTCTTTGGGCCTGACCCAAGACACTATTTTAACTTACAGTGAAATATGACTGAAAACCAGCTTCTCAGCCTGTGTTCTATGGGAGATCCAGTAGCAGGCTGAAAGGTTTTGCAGTGGCTGTTGTCCTCTGCTTGTTGCCACAACCCCCATCAAGACTCCTCTCCCCAAGGTACACCCTTCCTCCCCCACCCCTTCAGAACTAAGGGAGGCAACAACTTCCCAAAAGTTCATGGCTGCATTTCCATCCCTTCATATGAAACCTAATCAACAGTTCTATAGATAATTTTTGGGATAAACACAGAAATTGATCGTTCTGGTCTTAAAGCTGGAAACTTACATTTGTTTTATCTGAGTTCCTTCTTCAGAAAATGACCTTCAGGCCTCTCAAAGAATTATCAAAGGGCCAGGCGTGGTGGCTCATGCCTGTAATCTCAGTACTTTCAGAGGCCAAAGCAGATGGATCACTTGAGGCCAGGAGTTCAAGACCAGCCTGGCCAACATGGCGAAACCCTGTCTCTACTGCAAATATAAAAATTAGCCAGGCGTGGTGGCGCATGCCTATAATCCCAACTACTCTGGAGGCTGAGGCATGAGAATGCCTTGAGCCTGGGAGGCAGAGGTTGCAGTGAGCTGAGATCGCAACATTGTACTTGTCTGGGTAACAAAGTGAGACTCTGCCGCCAAAAAAAAAAAAGTATCAAAGAACTGAAACTCAGCAGATCACCACATCCAGACAATGAGATGTGGGGGCCCTTATTCATCATGATTGCTTCCTTGCCCCTCCCTAGTTTCTATTTTCTTACACATTGTTTGGTTTCTTTCGTTTCTTCTATGCTACATAAATCCCTAGCTTTAGTCCCTCAGGGAGATGAATTTGAGACTGAGCTCCCATCTCCCCAGCTGCAGCACCTGATTAAAGCTTTCTTTCTTGGCAATACTTGTCATCTCTGTGATTGGCTTTCTGTGCGGCGAGCAGCAGGACCTAGACCAAACCCCTTGTATTTCAGTAACATTTACAACCAACAGATGAGGAACCACATGCCAAAAATGAAAAACCATTGAAGTCCTAGGAGAAAAAATCAGTGCCACTAATCCCAGAAATCTTTGTACCATCTCCCAAAAAGAATTATTCTTTAAAACGAGTTCACAAAGGAGTTATGGGGTGGCTTTTTCACAATGTCCTCTATCACGATGTCATTTCCTTTTCACTTGCTCTTGTTCCTGCCTGCATTATTTTCTTTCTTTCTTTCTTTCTTTTTTTAAGACTGCTTTCTGCCTCTGTGGTCATCTTCCTTTTTTTTTTTAACCATTCTTTTATCAGTTTTCATTCATTATGATCTTAAGAAGCCTCAGTGTGGGCTGTAGTCTCTCTCTCTTTCTCTCTCTCTCTCTCTCTCCAGAAAAGCATGCTTTCTTAATGGAAAAGTCTATTCAAATGCAGAGGACCTCTTTACCACGTGCATCTGTTGCAAAATCACCAACTGGAGTATCCAATTATATTAAAAGGAATTCAACGGAACTATTATCCTAATAGATGGAACACTCCTCCAATAATCATCCACACGAGCCGAAGACCCAGATTCTCTCATCCATGCACCAAAACAAAGGACTTTTTTAATAAGAAGCAAACATAAGGGAGCTGCGAGACATATTAAATGCAAGTGGTTTGCTTTTGTGCTGTAATTCCTTAGATAAATAGAGCTCAAAACTTACTTCCGGAACTCCAGAGCTTTCCTTCCTCTGTGTAAGTTTTTCTTTTGTTATTAAGATGGCTTTGCATGGTTTCAGCTTGCACAGTCATTTTCATGGTTTCACACCACCAGGCAAAGTGAGGACAGCCTATACCTACAGTGTTGGAGCTACCATGAGAACAAGATGGACTTTTCTTTCTTCCCTTTGTGAAATCTCTGCAACTACTTGCTAGAAAGGAGCCAACAGGAAAGAGATGTTGGAAACACAGGGAGAAATGCTGAAGAGCACTTTGGAACAGATACTTTCCCCTCTCTTCATGCAGAGAAGCCATCCACTGGACATGGCCGGATGATGGCTCTTATGGAAATCCCCATCACTGGCAAGGGCGTGGCTACTGGGTCCAGGTGCCTTAGATGCAGCCAGCAGGATGCACAGATTAATATTTTTCTTTCCCAAAGAGAGGACTGGGGCTTTGATAAGGGATTTCTCCAGCGATACACAGCTGGTGAGGACAGTCAGTAGCTGGCACACCTCTCTCAAGACCTGACAGCGGTGTGAGTTAGGGACCCCCCTCTGCCCCGGATGTCAGTCATTTTTGGGTTGCAGCTTACCCACTCCACACTGACATGGTTGGTTTATTCTCTGCCTGCCCATCCAGGCTGTGAGCCACCAAAGTGGGAGCAGGTACCGTTCTCTCCTGAGGACCCTTGGGCCTACTGCAGGGCCTGGCTCAGCAAAGGCAAAAGTGAGTAGTCCAGGAGTGGGTCCCTGCACTGGCTGAGTCTGGGCATCTGTCTGACCCTGTACCCATGACCTCTGTAAGCCAAAGGCGTCTATAGATCCCTCTGTCCCCTGTCCCCTCCAAATCTGGCTGCTTAAGGACTGTCTTTCTTGCTAAACCCCTACAGTGTGCTCTGGCTGGATCATTGCTCGTGGGGCATCCCTTCCATTCTCAGCAGCCAGCGTGCCTTCCTCGTGCTCATTCCACACCTGCCTCTACCCCACAGAGGCGAGGCTCGGCCACAGCCATGGCTGAAGTGAGGAAGTTTCAAGTCCCTCAGGACATGCTCCTCACACTCACACATCACAGATGGATGCCTTCTTTGGGTACCCTGTGCTACCAGCCTCATACTCACTCTGTCCCGTGCCCTTGCTCTTTTAGCATTTGGGACATACAGTAGCTTTGGAGCTGCTTTGCCTCCTCTTTTCCCTTCTACCCTGGTTCAGGTCTATAACCATCTTCTCATCTATTTCCCACAAATGCCAGTCAAGGGCGCCTTGGGCACAGGGTAGATTCCATCCCAGAGTCCCCTGAGGTTCTGCTTCCTGATTCATTTTTTTTTCTAATCACTTAGTTCTACCTGTAGCATTTAATAACATTCTGTACAGAGCATTTACTTTTCCAATGTTACTGCTTCTCTCAGCACCTGTCAAGGGAAGCCCTTCTCCACTGGCCCACAGCTGAGCAAATCCCTGAGCAAAGACTTTATCTGACTTGCCAAGAACCACCGAGCCATTCAGTGACACTCAAGCATACAGATGTTATGCTAAAATCTCCTGTCTCTCAACTATGGGCACCTTCTCTGGTCTCATGGAAACAAGGACAGCCTTGGTGGAAAGAACAACATTACCTAGCAAGGGCACATTGTGTGGCATATATGTATAGTTTGATGCTTAAAAGTACTGTCACTAGAGTTAGACTGACCTCGTTTCATCCAGTTCACCTGTGTCTTAGCTGCATCACTTCATGCAGGTTAGTTAACCTCTCGGGGTCCTAGTGTCCTTATCTGTTGCATGGGAATATCACCTTGCAACACTGAGAAGATAAATAACAACAAGCTTAATGCAAGCTCCAGCATAAATGAAGTGGCAATTATCATGATTAATTTAAAGAATATAACCATATGACTGAATTGACCTAATTAAAACAGAAACAGGAATTGGAAGACAGGTAGAGCAAAAGCTACCTCTTCCCTGTCATCCCTCCGGGAGCCCCACGTCTTTTTCCTCTGCTCTTCCCCTTGGCGCAGCTCCTCTACGACTCCCTCCCACCTGCAGCCTCTACAACTTCTCCCTTATTTACTTTCTTGAGGAGCTCAAGTGCTTCAAGGTTTCGACTCTTCTTGTTGTCATTGCTGATTAAATTGCACATATATGATCTCCTTCCTCTTCCCAGTTTCTAGGTTCTTCCTGTCTATGTCAATGTTTCCCAAAATTGTCTGGTCATAAAACTCATGGGGGTAGGGAGAGGACTTGTTTTAAAATCTCTGAATCCCAGGTTTGCTACGAGTGCAGGAATCTGCAAGTTTAACAGGTCTCCTAGAGCGAGCCCACCACCAGGCAAGGCTGAGATTAACCAACTTGTTGACCCCAGCAATCATGGTCTCCAAACCCCAAACCAAGTTGCATGATTGACAAAGGAATTTGCACTGTTTTCTTTTGTAATAGCAAAAGCAGAGGGGAAGAAAATGTGAAGCCCAAAACGCCAGAATGTCATATTTCTATAGCTTATGAAGACAGCAGGACACTTTAGATCTTTAGAAATATGGGATCTTTAGAAATATGCGATGTTCGTATGGCCACCATATATGCAGGACACTTCTACTGAGAATCACAAGATTTAACACTAAATGTGCTTATTATTAGTTAGAACACCTTTGGCTATGACCGGTATGCTATAACAATATAGACACTGCCACTCATTTAGCAAGATGTCTAAAAGTAGGTGGTCCCAGGAGAGTGTGGGGCAGCTCAGCAGTGCCATCGATGGAGCACCTAGCATCTTGTCATCTTTCTGCCCTGTGCTTCTCAGCACGCTGGCTTTTCAACTCAAGGCTGCAACACAGATGGGAGCTGTGGTTCCAGCATCATCCCATCATTTCACAAACATTTTCAATTCAGGAAGAAGTGCCAAGCCAACTTGCCATATTCTCTTTTTTAAAAACACTTGACAGGCAGGGAGAGGGGCAGATTCTCCCTAAAAGCACTTGCCCTTGTGCCTTAGTGGGTAGAACGGAGTCACAGGCCCACCACTGCAACACTCACTAGCAAAAGAGAATGGGATTATTTAGTTTGCTTTAACCTAATCATGGTTCATCCCCAAAGCTCATCTCCACTGAGCTTATTTCTAGAATAAACATAGAAAGGAGGAAAAAATGACTCTGAAATAGGAAACCAGTGGATTTAGGAAAATGAACAATATCACAGAGCCAGAACTCAAACTTTTGTAAATCTGTTTCCAGAGCCTTTATGCCAACTGATTCCAGCCACATCTAACTTCACTTCCAAACAAACCCCTGTATGCTTGCTGGCCTTCCATCAAAGCAAAGTTATTCTTACATTTGTACTAGATTGCTAAGTTACATCCAGACTCTTAATAAAAACAAACTAAACCCAAACACCTACTATTGCCACACAGAGCACCCAGTGGCCTCAGGGTTCGGCAGGGTGGCAGTGAGGAGTTCTAGCAAAGCTTCTCCCACCCAAGTGTGGACCCTCAGCTGAGGAGGCTGGTCTTGGCTGTGCTGTTCCATTTGCACGAAGATCCTGACAGACTCCTCCATCTTTAGATTGCAGCAGCTGGGGGTTATCATAGATTTTCTCTTCCAAAAATTAAAAAAAAATTATCTTAAAAGAAGCATTGAATAGTTATGAGATACATCATAAAAATACTCTCTATATGTTAATTATTGAATAAATGTTTATATTATTAACTTATCTCCTATCCCCTTCCACAAGTGATTTGGAGAAGCTTTTAAAAATAGTCAATCTGAGTAAGATTAGTGGAGTGTATCAATGTCAGTTTCCTGGTTGTGATATTGTATCATACTTATGTAAGACGATATCATTGGGGGACCCTGGGTAAAAGATACAGTGGATCTCTCTGTATTATTTCTTACCATCTAATGTGAATCTACAACTGTCTTAAAATAAGCAAGCTAAACCTTAAAAAATAAATTCCTCATCAAAAGAGTAAAATATATTCCTCATCTCAAACATACATCATTTCTTTGTGTTGGGAACACTCAATATCTTAATTCTAGCTATTAGAAACTATATAATGTATTACTGTTAACTGTAGTTGGAATCCTACAATGGGATAGAACACTAAAACTTACCCCTTCTATCTAGATGGATATGCCAATTACCCTGATCCGATCTCTATAACATTACATATATTGAAACATCACTATGTACCCCATAGGTACAATTATTAAATGTCAATTTAAAACTAATTTGAAAAATGTTGTAATTAAAAAAATTAAATACTAAACTATAAATAACTAAGCATATCACAGCAAAAGGGAAAGTGGGTAGCAAAATGGTAAATCTGGGAGTTAGAGAAAAGCAGAAATGCAAGCCCACAGCTCTCTGCATTTGCGAGCAGTGATCTGAAAGTTTGATCTAAGCTTTCTATGCTGGTGGCCAAAGAGGGAATCAGTTACAAGGATCTCAGTGTTCATAAGATATTATTCTAAGCCAGGGTCGCTGCAGGTGGCTGCAAGTCTGATACTGGAGGAATTTGTTCCTTAGATCCCTTTGCAGTTCTATTGTATAACTTATGCAGCAACACTCCTACAAGAGATAACAAAGAAAAATTCACACAACTATTTTTTAAGTGTTCTTGAATATATATAGATAGTGGAACTCCTTGGCATAAACCTCAGTGGGGAAAAAAGGCAATTTTCTAAAGGGCCAGTTAATTTCATCGGTGGGTAATGAAAGAAAGTGTTGTGGTGTAATTTGGTCACCTTTCTGCTATCGTTACCTGGTGATCACTGACGAACATGTTCATCCTGACACTGCAATACATCATGTCCTTCAGGACCAGTGCGCAAAGGCATCTCTTCAATACATTTTCTGGTGTCTTCCTTTTAAGCAAAAATCAACTACTTGCAGGCAACCCCCAACCCCTCCCCTTCCTCTCCCTCAATGCCATGCCCAACGCCGCTCCCTGGCTGCATGACCCCAAATGCAACTTACACGAGGGACCAGTCACAACCCTGGGGGAACCTCTACAAGTGCCTGACCCAAGGAACCACTCCAGAGAGCACGCACCGAGCAGCTGAGGTCACAGTGGTTCTGGGCTCACTGCCAAGCTCTCTCTCACTTGTCAGCAAAAGCAAAATTGGGATTTTTTTTTTTTTTTAAACAGTCCCTGGCCAAGTGTTTCTGTGCTGGGTGTTACTTTGCTTCAGATAGGCACAAATCCAACCTCTTCTCTGGAGCACAAGCTAGAGAAATCAAAAGTTTAAGAAATACCTTAAATGGCTCCATACACTCAAACCATGCTGGTTGGTGCAGCTCAAAAGGCAAAGAATTCAAACATGTGGTTCCTAACCTCACAGAGCTGATTATCTGTCCAAGGCCAAGGGTAGATAAAGTTCTTGGAGAAGCAGCACAGAACTGAATCAAATGAAAAGCAAAATGCTATAAACTCAAGGTTTAAGTGCTGGGTTTGAGGGAACAATCTGTTTAAGTGCTGGGTTTGAGGGAACAATCTGGGAAATATACCCAGGAAGTGGGCTTTAAATTGGTCTTAGAAAGAGGACTTCTACAGATTGTCAGAGAAGAGAGAGTGTTCCTCGCGTGAACCACAGCTGGGAAAAAAAATACATGATGGTGGAAATTTAAATTCATCCTTGCGGGACAGGGCATTGATTGACATGGTTGGCATAGCAAGGCCACGGTGGGAATAAATGGGAGAGAAAGTTAGAGAGGGAGGACCAGCTAATAAAAGTCTTTGAATACTACACTGTGGCATTTAGAGGATTCACAAAGAATGACTTCAGCAGGTACATGCTAGCCAGCCTAACTGAAAGCAAAGACAACAGAATGTCTCATGCATAAAAGGTTCTCTGCCTAAATTATTTTTGATCTATTGGCACATCTTTTATGATCTACTAAAAAATTAAATTTTTCATTCATCTATTGTATTCAACAAGCAAAAGCTGCAAGCCCAGATTATTAATGATGTCAGATCTTGTATTTCTAAAACAAATGCACAACAGTTCCATTTCTGATGACAAAAAGAGAGTCATTTGTTTCAATCATGGAGGACAATCTTATTAAACATCGCCAACCTACTGCCAAGCTGGCTGCTCACCAATGCACAGCTACAGAACAAATGGAATCCGGAGGACTGTCCATCTTCAGATAGTGTCACTGCCCCCAAAATAATAAACTTAGGAGGAGATAAATCTGTTATGACTTGAACACTTTTGCTTCTTAACTCTGGAGTCTTCAAGTTCAGCAATTTCATAATTCTTTCATGTGGCAATAAGGCTGTTTGGCAAATGCTAGTGAGAACGGCTAAACTGAGCTTACCTGCATATAAACTTTATACACACTCATATCAACTGACTTACCCTTTCAGGAAAGTAACTTAGTAAGGGAAATAATAAGCCTTAATTATATGCATGCCTTTTGATCCAATAAGTCCGTTTCTCAGTCTAAGGAAATAATACAGAATACAGAAAAGACGTTGCACTTAAGAATGTCCATACATTGTTGTTTCTAATGGCCAAAAAATAAAAATAAACAGGGAGCCAACCTATTTTCCAATAGAAGGGACATGATTTAACAATGCTCCAGGCCTGGAAAGAAATGTTTATGGTGTAATGTTACATATATACTATGCCCTATATAGTATGATTTCAAGTATATGAATAAGATTCCCAGAATGAAGAACAATCAAGAAAAGCACCAAAATTTTGACAACAGTTTTTTTTGGAGTGTTGAGATTTTATGCACCTGTTTATGTTCTTCTTTGTTCTTTGCTATATTTTCAAAACTTTCTCAGTGATCATGTATCACTTTTAAAAGCAAGTAGAACACAAGAACAGAAAAACCAAACACTGCATGTTCTCACTCATAAGTGGGAGATGAACAACTACAACACACGGACACAGAAAGGGGAACATCACACACTGGGGCCTGTTGGGGTGGTGGGGAACTAGTGGAGGGATAGCATTAGGAGAAATACCTAATGTAGATGACAGATTGATGGGTGCAGCAAACCACCATGGCACGTGTATACCTATGTAACAAACCTGCACTTTTCGAACATATACCCCAGAACTTAAAGTATAATTTAAAAAAAAAAAGAACTATCAAAACATTTCTGAACAAGTTCCTCCTAGAAGGTCTATGAGCTGGGAGGCACCAGGAGGAATGAAGGGCAAAGGTAAGGAGGGAAAACAAGAAGTGAGGGAAGTTCCTGTTGCCCCAGAAGGAGAAGCATGTTCCAGGATTACCAAAAGGAGGGATTTTCAAGGGAATGAGGCCAGGGTTAGGGTGTTTCCAGGGTCCCAGAATAGGCCCAGCTCCCACCCAGATGCCCGTGAGGTAGGAGACATTAAATTAAACACACACACACACACACACACACACACACACACACACACCCCACTGGGTGTAGAAGGACCCAAAAAGAAGAAAGGTTTATGTTCCAATTCTTACTTAGAATTCTGGGAGACCACTTGGGGGTGGTGTCCAAAGGTAATATGAGGTGATCCCAGTAAAGTAGAAATGTTAGAGTAGGATCTGGAGGCCCCGAAACAGCCACCACCCCAGATGTCCACAGCCTGAGAAGCAAGGCATAGAAAGATCCAGAAGTTGCCATGAGCCTCAGTGGTGAACAGGTCAATGGACTGAAGAGGCATAAAGTGCAGACAAGGAGGGACCAAGTGATGACACTAATGACCAAGTAGCCTACAGGAACGTCAGACAAGGCCAGCAGATGCTGCAACACACCCAAAACCAGAAGGGTCTACTATGTTTTGTTCAGTTTACCCCCAGAGCCTCAAGCATGCAGAGTTAAGTAAATTATACTCCTAGCTAACAGCTAATGACATACCATCAGCTAATGGTGCAATCTCCTCATTAGTTTCTGATTGATTAATTGCCTTTTATTCCCGTTCCCATAACCATCTCTCTCTCCTGCCATGGGCATGCACTCCATCGTGTTTTACTAATTTGGATGTATTCTTGAGATTTATGTAGTTTTCATTTGAATAAATGGTAATATGCTAAGCAGTGATGTTCTGTGTTTTGTTTTTTTTGTTTTGTTTTGTTTTTTTGTTTTTTTTTTTGTGAGATGGAGTCTTGCTCTGTCACCCAGGCTGAAGAGCAGTGGCGCGATCTTGGCTCACCACAAGCTCCGCCTCCCGGGTTCACGTCATTCTCCTACCTCAGCCTCTCGAGTAGCTGAGACTACAGGTGCCCACCACCACGCCCGGCTTTTTTTTTTTTTTTTTTTTTTTTTTGTATTTTTAGTAGAGACGGGGTTTCACCATGTTAGCCAGGATGGTCTCAGTCTCCTGAACTCGTAATCCACCTGCCTCGGCCTCCCAAAGTGCTGTGATTACAGGCGTGAGCCACCACGCCCAGCCTCTATAGGTATCTTTCATACACATATACTGAGCGATGTGATTACGACAGTCAAGCAAATTAACACTATATAAGACTTCCTGGTTTAAGAAGTTGCAAATATCTTCTCCCAACATGCAGGCTATTAACTTTGTCTATGTGAGGTCTAACAATGAATCAAAATTCTTAGCTTTGATGTGATAAAATCTACCAGGCTTTTATTTTTTTTTTTTTTTTGTAATATTGAAGTCTTTTTCTCTTTTTTGAGATGGAGTTTTGCTCTGTCACCCAGGCTGGAACAGAGTGGCAAGATCTCAGATCACTGCAACCTCCACCTCCTGAGTTCAAGAGATTCTCCTGCCTCAGCCTCTTCAGTAGCTGGGACTACAGGCGCATGCTGCCATGCCCGGCTAATTTTTGTATTTTTAGTAGAGACGGGGTTTCACTATGTTGGCCAGGTTTGTCTCAAACTCCTCACCTCATGATCTGCCTGCCTCGGCCACCCAAACTGCTGGGATTACAGGGGCCTAATATTGAAGTTTTCTATAATTATTCTCTTACCCCTAACTCACAAAGGTATTCTACATTTCTTCTATTACCTTTATAGTACTACATTTTATATTTAAGGTTTTTAATTTATCTGGAGCTCAGCCTTGTATATGGTAGCGAACACAACTGGGATGCAGTTTTATTTACATTCATATGGAGAGGAAGTTTTATTAGTAGAAATAAAGGAAAAAATAGTGATACCACCAAATGGGGAGGGGAGAGGTAGGCAAGGGGAATAACAACTACTGGCAGAGGCATATTATTTAAAGATAGGGAGTTAACCACCAGAAGTAACTAATAACAGCTAAAAACAGAAGCGGTTAAAGGTAAAGGCCTTCAGGGATGGAGGAAGGTCGGAAGTTAGGGAAAGGGGAAGGCAGGGGCTGGAACATCCTTGTTTCTCTTGTATTACCTCAGTAATTTTTTATTATTCTTTCTTAAGTTAAACTTTTAAAAAATCACACTTGTTATGAATCCTTCCCAAGAGATCTCTGATTTCCTGAGTCAGAGAATCATCCAAGTCCTACTTATTCCCCACCCATCCATTACATGCATTCCTTTTCGAATGACTCCCCAAATACATACAACAGCATAGACACACTTTATGACACCTCAGGGACGGGAATCAGCCCAACTGAGATAGAGAGTGAGTGGAGGGTCCCCAGCGGGTGATGAAGACACAAGGCCAGTGGAGACAGGGTTTGCAAAGAGTCTGTGGGTCCCTTTCATTTTCCCACAGCAGATGTGTTCTTGCTGAAAAGGGAAGGGCATAGCCCTGAGTTATTCTGCAGTAAGGTATCCGTGAGTATATACCACTCTCATCCCCCCCCTAAAGATAGTTTAAAATGGCACTGTCTACTGTCCAGCAAGTTCAAATTACCCAGAGCCACCGTATACAATTGTATAGGTTCTAGATGTGAAGGCCCTAAAAATGCCCTAAAGCTGTGTTTCTGGATGAGGCATCATTGTGTTTTGCAAACAGCACTGGACTGGGAATCAGGGAGATGCATTTTGTCCACTAGCTTTGACCTTGAACCAGTCCTCCACTTCTATGAGCTTCAATTTCCTCTAAGAAAATGGGTTACCAGAGAGTAGTTTCTAATACCCCATCCCATTTTAACCACCTATGATTCAAACATATGATTATATTCCTGGAGAATCCCATGGTACCAAAATATTTAAGAAACATGTTTTGAATCCAACAAGTATATTCCACTGAAATTGATGACAAGGCAAAAATCTTTATTTGCGCATTCAATTGTCCTTTTAAAATATGTCCTTTAAATGCATTAATTGGTTAGTAAATAACTGAAATAATTTCACAGTCTAATAAGTGCACATTAGAATCCAACACAGCTTCTGAGTGTTCTACTTAAGAAAAGATGAAACCTTAACATTTTTATGATTCTTAGACATTTATAATATTGCCAGTTCATTAGATGAATATATTGCCATACTTCATGACTGCTCAAAGTTTTGTTATCAGCCCAAATATTTGACATTCTGGAAAGTGAGAGACATCTCTGTGGGCTAACCTTCCTTCTCGTGTTCACACAGCATTTCATCAGACCTATATTAAAAAATCAGCACGGCATTGTGGTTTATGCCTATAACCCCAGCAATTTGGGAGGCCGAGATGAGAGCATCGTTTGAGGCCAGGAGTTTGAGACCAGCCTGGACAACATAACAAGACCCTGTCTCTACAAAAAAAAAAAAAAAATTTAAAAATCAGCCTGGCGTGGTGGCATACGCCTTTAGTCCTAGCTACTTGTGAGGCTGAGGTGGGAGATCACTTGAGCCCAGAAGTTTGAGACTGCAATGAGCTATGATTGTGCACTCCAACCTGTGCAACACAGAGAGAACCTATAAGAAAAAAAGAAAAAAGGAAGAAATGGGAAATGAAGGAATGAAGGAAGGAAGAGAGAAAGAGAGAGAAAGAAAGAAAGAAAGGAAGAAAGAAAGGAAGGAGGGAGGGAGGGAGGAGGGAAGGAAAAGAAAGAAAGGAAGGAAAGAAGGGAGGGAGGGAGAGAAAGAAGAAAGAAAAAGGAAGGAAAGAAAGAGAAAGGGAAAGAAAGAAAGGAAAAAGAGATAGAAAAGAGAGAGAGAGACAGAGAGGAAGGAAGGAAAGAAGGAAGAAAGGGAGGGAGGGAAAAGAAAAGCAAAGAAGGAGAAAAGAGAAGGAAGGAAGGAAGGAAGAAAATAAAGAAAGAAAGAAAGAAAGAAAGAAAGAAAGAAAGAAAGAAAGAAAGAAAAAGAAAGGAAGGAAGAAAGAAGAAAGGAAGGAAGGAAGGGAAAAGAGAAAGGATGGAGGGAGGGAAAAGAGAAAGGATGGAGGGAAGGAAAAGAGAAAGGATGGAGGGAAGGAAAAGAGAAAGGATGGAGGGAAGGAAAAGAGAAAGGATGGAGGGAAGGAAGGGAGGGAGGGAAAGAAAGAGAAAAGAGAAAAAGAGAGAGACAGAAAGAAAAAAGAAAAAAGAAAGGAAGAAAGGAAGGAAGGAAGGGGGAGGGAGGGAAGGAAGAAGGAAGGAAAGGAAGGAAGGAAAAGAAAGAGAAAGGAAAGAAGGAGGGAAGGAAGGAAGGGAGGGAGGGAGGGAAAGAGAAAGAAGAAAGAGACAGAGAGAGGAAGGAAGAAGAAGGAAGGCAGGAAGGAAGGATGGAGAAGGAAGGAAGGAAGGAAGGAAGGAAAGAAGGAAGAGGGAGGGAAGAAGGAGAAAAGGAAGGAAGAAAGGGGAAGGAAGGAAGGAAAGGAGGGAGGGTGGGAAAAGAAAAGGAAGGAAGAAGAGAAAGAAAGAAAGAAATCTTCCATATTTCCTATAGTGTAAGCCAGGTAACAGCTTCCCTAAGCCCTTCTAATCATTTGTCAAATGCACCTGGAAAAATCCCACGCCTTGATGACTGAATTTTCCATTCCTGGCTAAAGAAAGTCAGGAGATCCAATGTTTGTTTTTTCTACTGTTTGTAGGAAAAAAAAGTGTATGGCTTTTTCTACCCCACAATGCTCCCTGATATGGGATGTGGTTGGTGTCCCAGTGTACATTTGAACAAATGATT
The DNA here is from genome assembly GCF_029281585.2 of Gorilla gorilla gorilla. Taxonomy (NCBI): domain Eukaryota; kingdom Metazoa; phylum Chordata; class Mammalia; order Primates; family Hominidae; genus Gorilla; species Gorilla gorilla. The sequence goes on from NC_073246.2 coordinate 37,614,399, forward strand.
GGTTATTTTATATGTATCAGTATATTATACTTTTTCTACAAAAAAAGGAGAACATTACAATATGAATTATTGAACATATCTAATTAAGCAATCTACCAGCTGTTGGACATTTAGGTCATTCCAGCTTTTCCTTTCTGAACAACCTAACGATGCGAGAACCAAAAGCTTAATTCAAATACAGTCAGAAGGAAAATTCTTTCAGTTGAAGGAATGAACATTTTACCCCATCATAATATGTAACAAATTTTAGTTCCATAGCAAAAATAGAAAATTGGAGTTCTTTGCTGATGATGGGAAAGAACAAAAAGACAACATCCCCTTGTGGTTCAGAGTGAGACTGAAACCTGCAAAGGGAAGGAGAATCCCCTAAAAATGGGTGCAGGAATCCCTACCCTCCCTTTCTCTCCTCTTGTTCATTCCCCTTCTTGGCGTCCTCTGCCTAAGCCAGAGTCAGGGACTTCTGTGTTCCCCACAGAGACTTGCACCAGGCTGCCATCTGGCCCTGGCCCTGGCCCAGTGGGCACTAATTATCCTCAGTCAGCAGATCTGGCATCTCCATCTTGACATGTGTCCCCTCAGTCCCTGCGTGGTAATTAATGATGTGGACCACACTTTTCTTCTGAAATTGCGCCCTCCTCTTCTGGCTTCTAGAAGAACTCTTTCTAAGACCATTCTCTGTTCTTCCCATCATCAAATGCTGCTCTTCACCACAGTGCTTTCCCTGACTTTCTTGACAGCTTTTCCAGGGGAAATTCCAACTTTCATAGGGCCAAACCTTAGCCACGTGATGATGACTCCAACTGAATTCTCTATAGAGTTCCAGGACAAAATTTTCAGTTTCTAACTGTATCTTCTCCAACTTGCATTTTAAAAATTTAAAGACATTAATTTCCATCCTGATTCCACTAAAAAGAAAAAAAATTGATCCCTTTGCCAAGTTCTTTCAATTAATGTTACCATATTATCCCATTCATTTGGGTTTGAAATCTCATAGCCATCTTTAACTCTTCTTTATTCCTGTATCTAATCAGCCACCATCTCCTGTCAGTTCTATTTCCCCAAAAGGATCACATTTTGATTACTTGAGGCTGAATTAAACATGGTTGAGGCTGAGCAGTGAGTTGGGACCCCTTTACCTCTCCAGCTGAGAGCATTTGTTAGCCAACTGTCAAGTGGAGAAGCAAGAACTCCGAAAGCAGAAGAGCTGCCTTTGATGTAAGCAGGGAAGAGAGATCAGAACTGTTTGGCCTCCCCTTCTCAGCCTCCTGCCTCCACCCCAAGTCACATATACTCCCAAGACCTGACCCATTCCCAAAGTGAATGATCAGCATTCGTCCACTAACCAGAAGCACGTCCCAGCTCTCTTCTGTGTCCCACCATTAGAAAATCAAAAGCTGACTGTAGCTTTGATTTAGTTGCAATTAGGAATTAGTATCTTCTTCTTCACTACCAATTTCTCCTAGTTAATGGAATATGAATGGTAATTCCAGAATCTTTTATCTCCTTTCTGACTACCATAGCCCCTATTCAAATCTTCAGCATCTCACATCTAGATGACTGCAGAAATAGCCTACTGGTCTTCTCTGCTTAGAGTCACATTCCAATTCAGCTCCCACCTTGCATTATTCTAATATACACCCTTGATCATATTGTGTCTCGATCAAAAGCTTCAATGGTCAAGCACTGAACATTGCTTATATATCACTGACATTGCTAGTATTCCTGCTATAACAAGTTCTCCCTTATTCAGAATCCATTTAAAATGTAGTGCAAAACACACACAAACTGACAGTAACCTAAGTGCCCACCAATAAGGAATTTTTAAATAAATTCTAGTACATCCATGCCATGAGATAATAGCATGTCGTCCATCATATGGAATAATAGGAAGTCATTTGAAAGAACGAGATGATGGCAGCCGGGCGCAGTAGCTCACGCCTGTAATCCCAGCACTTTGGGAGACCAAGGTGGGCAGATCACGAGGTCAGCAGATTGAGACCATTCTGGCTAACCCGGTGAAACCCTGTCTCTACTAAAAATACAAAAAATTAGCCTGGTGTGGTGGCGGGTGCCTGTAGTCCCAGCTACTCGGGAGGCTGAGGCAGGAGAATCTTTTGAACCTGGGAGGTGGAGGTTGCAGTGAGCTGAGATCGTGCCACTGCACTCCAGCCTGGGTGACAGAGCAAAACTCCATCTCAAAAAAAAAAAAAAAGAATGAGATGATGGCATACAAATGTATCTACCACATATATTCTTTGTTTTTATGTTTTATAGGCAAACAAACATTTAGGAAGAACACACATCAAACAGTTATAAACCGTAGCCACCTGAGGAGTGAGATTAAGGGGAAAAGAGGGCTTCTGTGTTTATTTTGTCCTTGTTTTGTAAGCGTCTGTGTTCTTAAAATGTTACAGCATGCACAGGTATTATTTTTAAATATCTAAAGCCAATAAAGGTTTATAAACGCATTTGTCATCTAAGAGCTTCATTTAGAAATTATCACTATATTTTTATTTGAGGTACATTAACATGTGTACATATAAACCTAAGATTTAATAATATAATGTACTCACTAGACTGTGTTCATTAAAGGCAGAGTTGGTATAGTCAATGTGCTTTTGTATTTTCCCAGAATGTGTCTCAGAATTTGTATAGTGCCTGGCATATTAGAAGAGACGTGTGTGTGTGTGTGTGTGTGTGTATGTGTGTGAGATTTGCTACAAATTTCTCTAACTTCATAGAATATGATGGAACATGTACTGTGATTCTAGAATCATTTCTCTATCGCTGTACACAAGCCATATATATGACAGGTTTGCATATTTGCAAATGCAAATATATACACAACCAAATGGGAGAATGATCTGCATATTGTCATCGTGCTGACAAACCTGTCTTGATCACTGCTACGGTGACTCCAAATCACTGAGTGCTTCGAAAAGGACAAGAGCAATTCCATACGGAATAGGCAATTAGGTTTTGGAACAATGTGCACAGGCTGGTGTTAACTGGTTCCCATGAGTCAGGGCCATTCCATTTTGGTGATTAAACACATCAGCAGGATGCCCCTTTCTCTGCAGCTGACAAGGGGGAGTTCCACCCCATACACTGAGGGAGAGGGTCCCCAGAATCTTCTGGGGAGTGAGGAAACAAATTCCAACCCCCAAACAACCTGACTGGAAAGGGAGTGTTTTTATATACACATGTCTCCGAAATCCGGCCAGCAAATGATAAACATCAGCTGGTGTTTAGCTAAATGTTAAAAATCTTACTGAGGCAAAAGCAATGCTAGAAAGGAACAACAATGAAAAAAGCCAGCTCAGCCTCTGCCCCACGGCCTCGATTTCTCTCCCAAATCCCAGGTAGCTGAGGGGTGGAAAGTCTAGAAACAGAATCGAACACGTCTAATCTCTTTTACAACAATGTTCTTATTTGAACCCATGTCATCAGGGGAAATGGCTGAAAATAGTGACAAATACAACATCAATAAACATAATAATAATTGATTTCCCAGATATGAAAAATTTGAAATTAGTGGCCATTTCCCCCTAGAGCATTGGTTGATTAATTTAATGTTCATCTTAGTCTTTCAAAGACATCCTCTTATGCTGATCTGCTTTGCCAGACTTTGTGATGGGTTTTGCGGTTTAGGGCCCAGTGGTTAAAGTATATTGCACAGTTCTGCAGTTTTAAAGAGAATTCTGATAGTTTAAGGATGACTGCAGCCAACAACAGCAACAACAAAAGTTAAGACACATCAAGCAATTAAATTTCGAGAGATTGGAACTGGAGTTTTTCATACAGGATATAAGTTCAGTGGCTGTACTACTCAGTTTTTCTAGCTTAAGTATCCAAGAAACAGATTTTGAGAGGTACAACCTCTATTCCCCCAGAGCACCCAACTTTCACTTAATTAATTCAGAATCTCAACACAGAGCAAGGTGAATTTCAAGTAACTATTTTCCTTCCTCTCTCCCTTCTTTCTTTCCCTTTTCCCCTTCCTTTCTTTCTTACTCATGTTTCTCCCCTACCCTCTCTCTCCCTCATTTCCTTCTTCCTTTCTTTCTTCCTTCTCATCTTCAAACCACTTCAAAGTTTGATGTTTGTATTTATCCTGAGAGACAAGTGAAATAAGCATTATTATCCTTTTTTTACAGATAAATGAAGTGAGACACAGAGGTTCAGTGACTTTCTCAGACTTTCTTGTGACTGAATAAACAGCCCAGGGAAAGAAGTTTTGAACCTCCTGAGGTCCAGGTTAGCACTTTTTCTTTTCATTTTTTATTATACTTTAAGTTCTGGGGTACATATGCAGAATGTGCAGTTTGTCACATAGGTACACACGTGCCATGGTGGTTCACTGCACCCATCAACCCATCACCAACATTAGGAATTTCTCCTAATGCAATCCCTCCCCTAGCCCCCACCCCCCAACACACCCCAGTGTGTGATGTTCCCCTCCCTGTGTCCATGTGTTCTCATTGTTCAATTCCCACTTATGCATAAGAATATGTGGTGTTTGGTTTTCTGTTTTTGTGTTAGTTTGCTGAGAATGAGGGTTTCCGGTTTCATCCATGTCCCTGCAAAGGACATGAACTCATCCTTTTTTATGGCTGCATGGTATTCCATGGTGTATATGTGCCACATTTTCTTTACCTAGTCTATCATTGATGGACATTTGGGTTGGTTCCAAGTCTTTCGTTAGCACTTTTTCTACAAGTAGCTGGTCCCAGAGCATGTCAGGGAGAACTCCAGCCAATCCCATCAATCACAGCTCCATCCATCATCCCTGTGAGCACAGATTGACTCTTGCATGGAGTCAGCATCTGGGTGTGCAGAGGCACCTTCACTTCTTGTCCCTTCCCAAATGCCACATCACTAGAAGTATCTACTTTATCATTTTGAACATGTAAGAGTAAACCGGCTTCCACATTCTTAGGAACTAGGAATGCATCAGACCTCTTTATCAGACCTCATCTGCACAGGTGAGCCTAAACCCCTTGTTTTGGAAATGTTTGATATGGCTCCTGGCACTGGGTGCCTGGTCCCTTCCCTTTAGGGTTTCCCTTACTTTTCCTGGGACCATTGCTATGCAGGGTAATTTCTCCTGTCTTCAGCCCCTAAGACACTCGGCCTAGTATCCTTGTCCCCATAAGTCTACCGGAGGACGGTGATTTCCACTGTCTCAAATGCATGCACTTTGACCTCACACTCATTTTTCTGCACCATCTCAGGATCCCTACAATTGTACCCAGGAGGTATAAAAAACCTTCTGTGAAGACATATGTAGCCTTCAATTAAAGCATTTGTAATTATTTCCCAGGACAGTTATTCATCTACAAACTCATCATCAGTGGATTTACCTAAAGAAAGCAAACAACAAGAGGTAAATTAGGGACTTTCATGAATGCAAACAGTCTTCCCTGTGACATCTTGCACAGAATAACTCTCCCTAAACAAGGGTCAAGGTGAGATGGCAGCACTGTTAAGTCATCTAAAGGCCAAGCTTCCTAGGTCATGTCAGTATCACGCATCAATAAAGGACTCTGGTAAGTAAATGAAGCCATTTCTCTAAGGAATAAAAAAAAATCATCACTTTTAAATGCTTAAGAATGCATTTTGTCAACATTTTTTTATTAAGATACAGCTTTCTGAAACATATGAGAAACAAAGTGAAGAAAATCTCTTCCTTTCCTTTCCAAAATTCTGCCTTCCAGAGCAGTTGAGGCAGAGTGATGCTGGGAATATAAGAAACTCACAGAAACAGTGGGGAGAGCAGAGCTGGGGAATCGAGTTAGAGCAGCAGACACAGCCTGTGTCACTGAGCCATGGTTCCCTGCACAGGCCCCATTTATAACCTGGTCTTTAACTTTGTTTATCTTTGTGGACATTCGCAGAAGCATCTTACTTTCCAGAAGTTGGGGCCCTATAATCATTATTTGTCTTTGGAGAAAATGAGATTATGTGCATTTAATTGCTCTTCTCAGAAAGTCGATGTTGTAATAGATCACTCTTCACTGACCCTCTTCTCCAGGTGGGGCTTCTGGGTTTTCACATTTTTCCCTTGGCCTTGGTGTTGTAAAAAAAAAAAAAAAAACAGTAAAGGTGGGCTTCTTGGTACCAAACCTCAACTACAAGCAGAAAGGAAGTGGAGAAGGCTTACCATCTTCTTCAGTGTCTGAGATTGAAAACCCCCAGCTGTCCTAAGAATGAACACCTGTTTATGGAAGTGAATGCAAATTGTGGAGGTTTCCAACCTGTGTGCATCTGCTAGGGCCACCACAACAAAGTACCACAGACTGGGCAGCCCGAACCACAGATGTTCATTTCTCACCGTCCCAGAGGCTGGAAGTGTGAGATCCAGGTGTTGGCAGGGTTAGCTCCTTGTGAGGCTGTGTGGGAAGGCTCTGTTCCAGGCCTCTGTCCTGGGCTTGTAGATGCCATCCTCTCCCTGTGTTTTCACACTGTCTTCCCTCTGTGCATGTCTGTCTCTGTGTCCAAATTTCCCCTTTTACCTTTTAGTGAGGACACCAATCACTAGGTTAGGGCTCACCCTATAGACATCCTTTTAACTTGATGACCTCTGTAAATATCCTATTTCTAAATAAGGTTACATTTTGAGGTACTAGGAATTAGGCCTTCCAATGTGTGAATTTGACAGGGAATCATTCAACCCGCAACACAGCTCAATTAAATTATCCCAGGTTTCAGACAGAGGATGGTTTGGGGTGAAGAGGACCGTCTCCCTCAGTTTGCAGCAGCTGTGCTTTTCCTGTCCGCCTCTTGTGTGTGATTTCACCTCCGCAGTCAGCTTTCAGCTCTGAAGGGCAATGACTGAGGGCTCTTTGGGTACACAGAGGTGAGTCGTTCTGATAAGACTGGGGAAGATCCAAGAAGACCCCTGGATGTGCCAGTGGACTCTGAACGTTTTGCTTGCCTAAGTTCTGATGTGACGTACCCGACTGCAAGTGTGGCATGACAGAAACCAAGGGGTGAGTACAGAAGGGAGTGGTCAACAAAGACATCCATCGGGACAGCAATTAAGACTCAGAGAGGCCAGCCATGGTGGCTCACACCTGTTATTCCAGCACTTCGGGAAGCTGAGGCAGGTGGATCACCTGAGGTCAGGAGTTCAAGACCAGACTGGCCAACATGGTGAAACCCTGTCTCTACTAAAAATACAAAAATTATCCAGGTGTGGTGGCATGTGTGTAGTCCCAGCTACTCAGGGGGCTGAGGCAGGAGAATCGCTTGAACCCAGGAGGTTGAGGTTGCAGTGAGCCGAGATCAGGCCAGGGTGACAGAGCAAGACTCCACCAAAAAAAAAAAAAAAAAGACTCAGAGACAGCCAGCTGTGGTTCCAGGCTTTCATCTAATACCATGTTTGGCTAACACTACCCTCCCTACACTTCCTCCTCCCTACTTCTCCCCAGACAAAAGCTTTTCCTTCTTGGCTGCACACATTTACCAGACTTCCCAATATTCTGGCCTAAGCTGTGTCTCAGTGCTTTCCTAAGTGTAAAAGTTTCTTATGGCTGCTGCATCAAATTACCACACGGTTAGTTACTTAAAACAATACAAATTTATTGTAGTATAGTTTCAGCACCCAGAAGTCTGAAATGGGTCTCACTGGGCTAAAATCATATTGTCATCAGGGTTGCATTCCTTTCTGGAGGCTTTAGGGGAGTCCCTGTTTCCTTGCCTCTTCCAGCTTCTAAAGGCTACTTGCATTCCTTGGCTTGTGGTCCCTTCTTCCAACTGCAGTGCCAGCAGCGTAGCATCCTCACATGTGTCTCTCTAACACTGACCTTCTTCTTCCACTTATGAGGGCCCCTATGACAACTTCCATCTGCAACTTTAATTCTCCCCTTCCTATGTAACATAAAACAGATTCTAGGATTAGGATGTGGACATCTTTTTAGAAGGCAGAGGGGAGCATCATTCTGCCAACCATACTAAGCGAGACAAATTCCTTCCTACAAGGAGTTCCAGGGACAACTGTTATGAGAATAAGGTGTTTATGTCATGACATAAGGACTGAACGTTTCCACTGGGGTTTTGTTTGTCGTTATTGTTTTTGTTTTGATTTGGTTTTTTGAAAAGGGGTCTCGCTCTGTCATCCAGGCTGGAGTGCAGTGGTGCAAACTTGGCTCACTGCAACCTCCGCCTCCCGGGATCAAGTGATCCTCCCACCTCAGCCTCCCGAGTACCTGGGACTACAGATGCACACCACCATGCCTGGCTAATTTTTGTATTTTTTGTAGAGATGGGGTTTCACCATGTTGCCCAGGCTGGTCTCAAACTCCTGGGGTTTGAGAACCCCATCTGGGGTTTCTGAACAAAAACAGAACCTGGTTAAGGACAGTTTGGAATTCAGTGAACCAAAACATGAAGGAAAAATCAGTGAATGAGAAAGTAAATACAGATAATACGTGTAAGTATGTCAACAGTTTTTAGGAAAGTACACAGGTTATTAATCTTAGGAGAGCAAGCACCAGGGAGGGGTGAGCGAATTTGATTTAAGTCTTAATTATAGATGGTGCAATCTCCATGTCCAAGAAATCAAAATTCCTAGCTCCATGGATCCTCTTCCCAGTCCACTTGCCAATCAGCTTTCTGGAGCAATCTGGCACAGGAAGGAGTGGGAGAGTGATGAGCAGCCCAGACCCCCCTGCTAGCTACATTGCACAGTCCCTGGAGGGTCCTTCCAGGGAGTTGGGTCTCTATAGAGTACTCCCAAATCAATCAACTCCCTTTAGCCAATCTCTGTGCTGAGCCCCATGGTACAGCACCCTTGGGATCCAGCCTATGCATACTCTCCAAGCCCTGCTGATTCACGCTACCTGGGCTTTACGGTGCTTTACCTTCAGTTATGGGGCCCAGCACAGCCTCCACTGGGGCATGCTGTGCTATAACCATAGTGATAGGTCTAAGGGTCAAAAGGGGTGGCGTAGGCACAGACTGAGGAGATGATTCTCGTTATCTTGCAGAGGAGAGGTCTCTGTACTATCTCCAGGCTAGAGGGGAGTTCTAGCTCTTCCCAGGAGGTGTGGGCTCCTTTTGCAACTTAGAGGGCTCAGGAGAACCCAGAGATTCAAGATTTTAATGGCATCAACACAGATTCCACTACCTGAGCAGAGCTGGGGATGAGGTGAGGTGAGGTGAGGTGAGGGAGGCATCTAGGGGACAAAATTTCAGGACTCACATACTCCCTGCACATGCATGGACCTGAGAGTGAACACCTCCTTAAATCTTGCACCATCGGCCCCTTGCTTGCCTCACCCTAGCTGCTGCCTTGCATCTAAGTGTCAGGTCCTGTTCTCTTCCAACCAGGAAGCTGACTAGGGCATAGAATACTGACCTTGCTTGGTATTTAACCTACTTCAGCAAGGACCCCAGAAGACTGCATAAATTGGCTATTAGGACGGAGCCTCAAAGCATGAGAGAAGTGATGTCTGAACTTAGTGAGGTTCCAACGCCAGAGTTGCTGGGAGCAACTGCAGGGAACAAGCTGGAGAGGAGACATAACAGAAGACTCCCAGAAAACCCACCAGATCATCACATTCCATGGGAAGTCCCCTGCAGAAACTGTCTGGATCCTGGAGGATGATGATAGACCACTCAAACTCAACTAAGCAGCAGCCATTTTTTCCTTCAATTCCTGACATGACATCTTTGTTGGAGAGATGAATAATGTCTCAGGGACATTCTACACAGCCATTGATTTGGTGAAGCCATTCCTTTCTAATTCTATCAAAAAAGAAGATCAGAAGCTATTTGCAATGAAATAGAAAGAACAAAAATATTCCTTTACAGTTTTGCCCCAGGACTATGTTAACTCTTGCACCTTTGGTCATATTATAGTCTGTGGAAATCTGGACATCTCTACACCTGGGCATTCCATAGAATGTCACATTGATATGTGATATAGATGACATCATTCTAGTCAGGTCAAATGAGCAAGAATTGACAAGTACATTGCAGACCTTAGTAAGATACACATCTTCCAGAGGATGACAGATAAAGCCCATGAAGATTCAGAGGCTTGCTACATCAATAAAATGTTTAGGAGTCCAACGGTCAAGGGGCATGCCAGGGCACCTTATCCAAACTAAAGGATCAAATGTTGCATCTTGCATCTCCCCCCATGAAGAGGAAAGCCCAAAGGTGAACCCAAGGACCAACTTATAATATTCTCCACTAGCAATGATCATTCTACCATTAGCAGGAGAGGGGATTACCAACAGTGCTAGGTTTTCTGTATAAATAAACATTTGTTGAGGCTCTCCAAAGAACATTAGCAACAAGAAAGAACAGACAACACAAAACTTAATCAAATTTCCGAGGTAGTACATCAGTTAGCTATTCCTGCCTAACAAATCTAAAACTTAAGCCACTAAAACTTAGTGGCTTAAGACAACTACTATTTGCTTAGCTTGTGATTCAGTCAGCAACTTGATCTGGGCTCATTTGGATGGGTACCATGATTTTGCCTGGGCTCAGTCATACATCTTTGCTCAGCTGAGGAGTCAGCTAAGGATTGGCTAGTTTGGGGTGGCCTCAGCTAGAACATCTTACCTTTGCTTTATGTGTTTGCTCATCCCCAGCAAGCTACTCTTGTCTTATTCATAAGATATCTGGGCAGGGTTCTAAGAAAGAATAGCCACATGTAAGACCTCTTGAGTTCTCATGCTAGGCTCAGAAAGGGCACACCATGACTTCTGCTGAGTTCTATTAGCCAATGCAAGTCACGGGCCAGTAACAGATTCAAAGGTAGAGGAAATAGACTCCACCTCTTGAAGGAAGAGTTGCAAAGTCACATTACAAGGAATATGGATACAGGGGAAAGTGAAGAGTTGTGGCAGTTTTTGCAGTCTATTAATCTGCTGGATTCTGTATGAATTAACATTTATGGGAGCTTCCAAAGAAGAGCAGCCTCTGAGAGGGTGAGAGAAGTAAGAGCCTGATCAAATTTCTGGACCAATCTTTTCAAGGCAAGAGTCAGAAACTTCTAAACAGATTTGATGACCCTCCTTAGAAACGCAGCAGGACAATGTGGCCCCAGTCAATCCCTGACCTTTCTCTGTATTCAATCCTACCCTCTGAAGTGACCTCTGTGTGTCCCCTGTCCTCTTTTATAGTCAACTTAGAAATGACTCTATCACTTCTGCCTTCAGAACAGAGCAAATTTGTAAACATACTGAAAAAGGTGGACAATGTGTTCAAAAAATGGGAACAAATTTCTATAATCTGCCTGTCACCCTCCTGCATGATTTTTAATGACATTCTTTGCTTCAAAGGAAAATACAAATAAAGAAGTAATCTGACATATAAACTGCACTTAAATGCTAGTAAGTCTTCACACACAAAGAAAGAAATAGTAAGAAAAGAGAAAACCCTAAAAATAATGAGGTTGGGAGCCAAATGCAGCATATGTTTTTGAGAATCTAATCCTTCCAGTGAATCTCCCAGACAGCTGTCAGAGTGAGTTCAGTGGTGCGGTGGATGAGGTGATAAGACACGGTACTGTGTAAAGCTCCACCCTAGGCTTCATCATTGGAGTGTCAGCCATCATCCTTCTCCTTTGCAAATTGGCATTTAATGAAACAAAGCACAGTTTCTTCAATCCCAAATCCTATTTTTACTTCTATTTGCCAAGTTATTTTCTCTGCTTTTACTTTTCCTGATTTTCCTTTGTCTACTCTTTTTTTTTTTCTTTTTCCTTCCCCATTAAGGAACAAGGATTTTCAAGCTTTGCTTCCTTATCAAGCTATAAGTCCAAAGAATCAGACCTTTTGGTTTCCCTTTTTCATTTCAAGATATGATGAGGTCAAGCAGATTTGTAAGGTAGCAGAGGTGCTCTAACTGTTACTCAATCATGGCTCCAAGAACAGGAATGTGGAAGAAAAAAAAAAGGAAGTAATAAGGCCTCTCCCTGTTCCAACCCCTTTAAAATGTAGATTTAAGAAAAGGTGCTAGGGAGTCAAGCAGGAGGAACTAAAAGAGCTTTTTGATTTAAAACACTGAACTCAGAGCTTGAAGAGAATTTAGAGACCTTCTAGCTGCAAACCAATCTGATCTCTCTAAATTTAAGCACATCCCTTCCTGGGCTCAAGACAACATTGTCCACAAGAGCACCTACCCTGAGGACAAGTCTTGGATAGGGATCAATAAGATACTCCAAATCAAACTTGCCCTAATGAGCTTTATCTATTAAAAAAAAAAAGACCAAACAATGGAAGGCAGCATAGCACGGTGGTTAAGAGCACAGACCCAAGACGTCATGGGTTTGAATCCTGGCTCTACCAGTGTTATGGGTTGAATGTGTTCTCACCCTCCAAAATCCACATGTTGAAGTCCTAATCCCTAGCACCTCAGAATGTGACATTATTTGGAGATAGGGTCTTTACAGAAGGTAATCAAATAAAAATGAGGTGATTAGGCTGGGCCCTAATGCAATATAACTGGTGTTCTTATATAAAAGAAGGAATCTGGACACATAAACAAGCACACAGGGAGACTGCCCTGTGATGATAAAGACTGAGATTGGGGTGATGTGTCTAAAAGCCAAGGAATGCGAAAGACTGCAGCAACTCCCAGAAGCTGGGGGAGAGCCAGGAACAGATCCTCCCTCACAGCCTCAGCAGGAACCACACCTGCTGACCCCTTGATCTTGGACTTCTGGCCTCCAGAGCTGTGAGAGAATAAATTTCTGTTGTTTAAAGCACCTAGTCTGTGCTACTTTGTCTGGACAGCCCTGGCGAGGTCACGCAGCCAGTCACCATCTATCTGTGTGACTCTGGCATGGCTTCTCCTTGCCCTGTGTGTAACATGTAGATGACAATAAATGTCTAAGTCAGAGGGTCGTTAGGAACACTAATTAAATAAATTAACGTGCAAGTGTTTCAAATAGAAGTTGACGCAAAGAAAGAGGTATATGAATGTATTAGTCCGTTCTCACGCTGCTATAAGGGCATACCAGAGACTGGGTAATTTACAAAGGAAAGAGGTTTAATTGACTCACAGTTCCGCAGGGCTGAGGAGGCCTCAGGAAACTTACAATCATGGCGGAAGGAGAAGCAAACATGTTCTTTCTTAAATGGCAGTAGCAAAGAGACGTGCAGAGCAAAAGGGGGAAAAGCCCCTTATAAAACCATCAGATCTCACGAGAACTCACTCACCATCATGAGAACAGCAACATGGAGATAACCGCCCCCATGATTCAATTACCTCCCACCAGGTCCTTCCCATGCACGACATGTGGGGATTATGGGAACTACAATTCAAGATGAGATGTGGGTGGGGACACAGACAAACCATATCAATGAATATTTCTTAAATAAAAAAAATTAAAACCAACATCTGCATGAGTCATTACAGGTATTATTAGTGAATCTGCTTGACTCTTCAGTCAGTGTGGTATTAGAGGGAAAATAAGAAATCCTTTGGAAAGCCAAAATGCCATTGCTTATTCCAAGCATTGTCTACAAATTGTTATAATCAGAGCTATGTTGTTTTCTTTGTTTTTCTTTAAATCGTTTGGATCTGGCAGTGCCCAGGCCTTTAGGTTTCTAGTAAATTATTAATCTAAGAGTTAATAATTCAAGTTAATTGGTGGTATAAGCCACTTTCTCTGGCAAATGTGAGCAAAGGTCACAACTTTTTAACAGCAAGGGTGAAACCTTTTCTGAGGTTTTCCCTTCCCCATGGTCTATCATGGAAATATTAAGATATGAAAGAAAAATTTTAACCAGAGCTGGGAAAGCAAGATAATTCCAAGGATAAAAGTGTAGACTGTCAGCCATACTTCCTGGCCAAGCACTGTCTCCATAGCCCTGCTGGAGGAAAAGGAGGTCTCCAGGGAATTCAGGGGACTCCAGCCCCACAGGAGCCCACCCAAGAAGGACACAGCCATGCAGGTTTGTAAACCTTTGACAAGACAACTTATAATCATTAAACATGTTGACTCGTTGATCAAAAAAGTTTTTTTTTTTTTTTCAGAAAATAAAAGAAGGCATTTGAGAGATTAGCTCACCAATGGGATTTTTCACAAAGAATGATAATTTTCCTAAATTACAAGGCACAGGCTTAAGAATAGAGAACATCCATTCATACTGGGTGACAGCCATAGAATGCTAAGCAAACCCCTTCCACCACTGACTTCTTTGATTTTAATTAATGTATATATGCTCTGCCTTTTTGTTTCCAGAAAGAATTTCAGGTAATTCCTGATTGCAGGCCGCAGAAGCCAAGAAATAAAAGACTTCTTACCCGAACTAATGTGCCTTTACTTTCCAGCGCATGGATTTGCCCCTAGATCTGTGAAGCAGCCACAAGTGGCCTAGCTGTTCTGGGTGTTTTATACCTTTTTTGGCCTTAATGCTTATTTGCAAGGTTCATGTCAAGTTACAGGCTGATGTGATGAAACGATTTTTTCCCATTTGGAAAATAAGATTATTCTTAGTAGCTTGTTTCAGTCTTGACTAAAAGATAGATGTAAAATATTCAAAGAATGATGTCTGAAGACTTAAAGATAAAATTTACATGGAAGCCACTAGTTTAAAGAGATTCAGTCAGCTCCTCCAGCTCTTGTTTTTCTAAAGAAAATTTGAATAGCATATGCTTTTCATTGTGCTCCTTTTCAGCCATTTACATATTGGGGAAATATATATTTGGCAACTGGTCCTATTTTTAGGAGTCCTTGAAACTTGCCCTTTGAAAATGTTTTCATTTTTGGCACATATGTGTGTCTTAAGCAGAATGAAAACACAAAGCAAAAAAGAAAAATATGTACAAAAAGGAATGATTTTTCCAGCCCCATGTAGCACAATAAGAAAGCAATCATTCAGTGGTGACTTTAAAAAATGGATTCTTGCCTGGATTTTCCAACGATTTCCTTCTAAGTGAGCGTTTCTCTGCAGAACTGAACTAATGTAAAGAGACAGTTTGTTCCAGTGCCAGAAATGAACCAGCAAAAAAAAGGACGGAGGCTCTATTTTCATAGGAGGAAGTTAACAAAATAATACCCACTCTGTTTCTCTGCAGCCTCTTGTGTCATTTCAGAAGAAAGTGCCATATGCCCATTGCGTGATTTGAAGCGTGTTTTCCCAGCCTGACTCTTGGTCACCACTCGTTCTGTTATTTGCAGTCAGTAACAAAGATTCATCCTTGTGTCCATCATGCAACAAGGAGAATCTTTGTCACTTAGTGTAATTAATAGCTGGACCTCGCAAAGGAAGGTGGGAGAAGGAAGCCGTTCATGCATAGACCTGGATAAATTCAGAACAGGCTTTGCGGATCCTTGATGCCTTTTGACCAATTAAGGTGCCAGAGCCCCAGCAGAAGAGGAAATATGGTAAACAAAGTGTTTTCTCTGGGGCTGTGTGTGTTATAACCCCAAGCTCTGTAACTGTGGTTCAGGCGAGCTCTCTAACTTTCCCTATCAAGCCAGACGACCATCAACTCCCTTCTACATCTATGTCCTATTTCAGTGTATCCTTCCCACTTTCCTTCCACCACACTGTCTTCACCAGCCTCTAGATAGATACCACTATAGGATAAAAATCAAAAAGAGAGGCCTTATGTTTGATGAGTGCCTCCCCTAGACTATGTGGTTAAATCACTCAGCAAGCTTTCAGAGAATGTGTAATGGACCCTGTTTTCAAAATGAGAGGACTGAAAAGAGGTTTAGAGAGGCCAGCACTGAGGTTAGGCTCAGGGAACAGATAGAAATAGCCGATTCAGGACCACATCAAGGGCTCTCTAATGCCGGGATTCTTAGCTCACTTTTCCCTGTATTGTGATCTTTTCTTTCACTTTTTTTTTTTTTTTAATAGAGATGGGGTCTTGTTATGTTTCCCAGGCTGGTCTTGAACCCCTGGCCTCAAGCAATACTCCTGTCTTGGCCTCCCAAAGTGCTGGGGTTGCAGGCGTGAGCCACTGTACCCAGCCTCCTTAACTTTCTGAACTCCTACTTATTTATTTTTGTGACCCTACTTCTTTATTCTTCCTCCTCCTGTACAAAAATGGCTGGATGGATTCCACTTGTCCCTGGACCTTTAAACTCCTGTCCTCCATACCTGAACAAATCCAATTTATCTCTCAAAGTTTCAGAGAGTTCCTAATACTAATAGTTCCTCACCATCATCTCACTTGCAATCCGTGCATTTCAGAGTTCCCTTCCCAGAGGCCATTTTTGCCTTTAATTAGCAAATGAATACTATTCTAGGATCCATGAGATTTTTTTCCTTCTATTTCTGCCCAAGGAGAAAGCAAACACGTACTGCTGCATTTGCCATCCTAGGTCCATAATCTCTCTGATCTTTCTTCACCTTTAAAAATCTCACCTCATGTATCTTTTCTTAGGCTCATCCCTCAAATATTCAGGTTATTTCCCCCAGGCTTCCTCTCACCTCTCTCCTTGTGGCTACACTGGCTAGGAGTGTCCAGCCTCATTCAAGAGGGGTTCGGATCTCCTTTCCCTGCCCTGTTGCTTTCCACGGTGGAACCAGCATCCTCCCTGACTCCCTGCCCCTCCTCAGGAACCATGACTCCCTGTTGCCCTCCTCTGAACAGGATTGTTCTCCATCCATCCTCCTCCCTGCTCAGACCTCCATCCATAGCACTGTTTCTAAACCTCCAGTTCCCTCTCCCTCATCCCATCTGTGTTAGTCTGTTTTCACACTGCTGATAAAGACATACCTGAAACTGGGCAGTTTACAAAAGAAAGATGTTTAATTGGACTCACAGTTCCACGTGACTGGGGAGGCCTCATAATCATGATGAAAGGCAAAGAGGAGCAAGACACATCTTACACGGATGGCAGCAGGCAAAGAGAGAGCTTGTGCAGAGAAATCTGTTTTTAAAACCATCAGACCTTGTAAGACTCATTCACTGTCATGAGAACAGCACAGGAAAGATCGGCCCCCTTAATACAATCACCTCCCACTGGGGTCCTCCCACGACGTGTGGGAATTGTGAGAGTTACAATTCAAGATGAGATTTGGGTGGGGACACAGCCAAACCATAGCACCATCTTTTCAAGGATCCTTTTCCACACATCTCACAGGGTCTGCTCCTGTCCTAGCTGGCTGAACAGTCATCCTAGGCCTCCAAAGTATTGCCAGTCAATGTTCATAGCTCTCTTTATCCAATTTGGGAACTCATCACTGCCTCTGAAACCCAGCTGCTTCAATGATAGGCTGCAGCAATAACAATTTTGGAGGCCCAGCCCCTCCATGAGTTTGCTCTGATTTGGGGTGTGCCCATTTGTGCTCTACCTAAGCTCCTGAGGATAGGGACTCCTGTTAGTCTTAGTGACTCTATGTGTATAATAAATTATAATGCTACAAGTGGGCTTAAATTCTAATTCCTTTTTTTTTTTTTTTTGAGACTGAGTCTTGCTCTGCCACCAGCCTGGAGTGCAGTGGTGAGATCTCGGCTCACCGCAACCCCCACCTCCTGGGTTCAAGCAATTCTCATGCCTCAGGTTCCCAAGTAGCTGGGATTACAGGCACGCACCACCATGCGTGACTAATTTTTGTATTTTCAGTAGAGACGGGGTTTCACCATATTGGCCAGGATGGTCTCTATCTCCTGACCTCGTGATCTGAGCACCTCAGCCTCCCAAAGTGCTGGGATTACAGGCATGAGCCACCGCACCCAGCCTAAATTCTAATTCTTTAGATATGTAGAAAGCATAGTCATTCCTTCCAAGTCCATAAAAGTGCCTTGCCCACAACGTGTGTTATTTTTCAATCCAAGGCACTCTGCTGAAAGTTCAGACCAGCATGGCAAGCTGCGCAAGCACAATTTAAATTCCTACCACACCACACCATTTTGGCTGATGTGTTCCTAAGTATTTAAGCCACTGAACATTCCCTTCTTCCCACCCCAACCCCTCTCACACGACACCACCAATTTTGCCTTAAGGGAAACCTAAATGCAGATTCCTGTGACCTGGAGTGGACAAGATAGAGAGTTAGTTCCTGCTGTGATCCTACTATCTTCCATCTGTAGAATCTACCAGAAAGTAAGCTAAAACTTAGGAGCAGTGGGAAATGAAGCAAGGTTGCCCTCAAGCCCATTTGTCTGCCAAGACCTCTCTGCAAGTCCTAGACTGAATTGCCTTCCAGATGTCCACCAAGATAAAAAAATGTCACTACTTCAGGCCAATTTCTTTGCTTCCTCCCCACAGGTGAAACCAGACAGAGACCTGGGAGTTATCCTGGACTCCTTCCCTTAAATGATCCCTCCCGCACAGTCCAAGTCCTGTCCATCTCTTGCTGAACAGATCACCTAAAGTCACCTGAGCCTGTCCTCTGCTCTCTATCCCCATCACATCCTCTTCAGTATTGAATTAGGAATGGGATTGCAGTCCCTTCACTGCCTTTTACCTGCACCCTAGGAGTATTTACCCTTTACCAACTCTCTGTTGCTTACACCATCAACTTGTGGAGAGCTCTGGGCCTGAGAGATGGATGTGGGGGTGACTGGAAGCTCAGTTCTCACTCAGCCCCTTTGTCACTCACTCTCTGCCTCAGCATTCCCAGCTTAACAAAGACCGATGCAGCCTTCTGGTAGACCCATAAATGGAAGCTATCAGGACCATGGTAGAAGCTGATTCACATTCCATGGGGGCATGCAAGATTTTCCAAGACCCAGCCTCCTCTGCGTTTTAATTTGTAGAAATACTGGACTGCCTGTAGTTCCCCAAACTCACCAGCCTTTGCACGTGTGCTCCCAGCACAAAGCTGCTTCCCACATCCCCTCAGCTCCATACAACCCCTCCGCATTACTCATAGAGGAAAATCTATTTACAGATTTTGCTTGCTCAGATGCAACAGCCCCTAGGATGGCCTTCTGACTTCAACTACCTCCTCCTTATCCCTGTCTTAGTCTGCTCTGGCTGCCATAGCAAATACTACAGACCCAATCGCTTAAACATCAGAGATTTATCTTCTCACAGTTCTGGAGGTCAGAAGTCTAAGAGCAGGTTCCTGGTAATGGCTCTCTTTCTGGCTTGTAAATGGCAAGTCCTCACCATGTCCTCACGTAACCTTTCCTCAGGGCCTGCCCACACAGACAGAAGGAGATCTCTGGTGTATCTTTCTCTTGTTTTTTTAACTGGTAACCAATTTATTAAAATAGTTGACTTAAGTATCTGCAATGGTGGCTTCAACCTCAAGTCCTCGCTCAATACTGATGGAAGTCATCCGTTCAACAATCTCAGAAGGGCTGTGCGAGTCAATGAGTGGCTTGTGGATTTTCATCTGGAAATGATCCCATATCTTAGAACCTTCACCTCAAGGAGTTTTTCTTGTAGTAATTCTCAAAGTCTTGGTAGGCATTCCAACTGGTCCTTTCACTTCTGGATTCTTTTCCTTTGCTCCTCTGTTCAAGTCAGCACACATTTCTCCAGAGATTTTATGTGGCAGCTCATTAGCGTGATTCGAATTCAGCAAATCACCACCTCCAGCTCCATGGGTGTTTTTCTGGGATCTTTAAAAGCCATGGCTGCAGTGCAGCTTCTTGACTGACTTGTTCGCTGGCGAGAGTGAACAGTGGTGAATCAGGAGCAAAAAGCTATTCTTTTTTTTTCCCATAGGTTACATGAGTAAGTTATTTAGTGGTGATTTGTGAGATTTTGATACACCCATCACCCAAGCAGTATACACTGCACTCAGTTTGTAGTTTTTTATCCCTCACCCCCTTCCCACCCTTTCCCCACTGAGTCCTCAAAGTCCACTGTGTCATTCTCATGCCTCTGCATGCTCATAGCTCAGCTCACACTTATGAGTGAGACCATAAGATGTTTGGTTTTCTGCTCCTGAGTTACTTCACTTTTAGTCTCTAATCTCACCCAGGTTGCAGCAAATGCCACTAATTCATTCCTTTTTATGGCTGAGTAATATTCTTTCTCCTCTTAGAAGACTACCAATCCTATCAGAGTAGGACCCCACCCTTATGACCGCATTAAACCTTAACCTCCTAAAAGCCCTACATCCAAACACAGTAATTCACAGCTTCAACACAGGAATTCTGAAGAACACAATTTGGTCCATAGCAACCCATACCCCAATTCCCTGATAGAAAACACATTACCTACATACAGAAGAAAAATGACTTTCCTTGAGTACTCTACAAATTAGTTTGTTTAGTGTTTTATTATAAAAGTTATTATTTGCAGTCTATCTTACTATAATTGCACTATGTTCCATTATTATTTTTTGATAAGTAGAAATGCAATATGTTTGCACGTACGTGTTTTAATTGGTAACTTATGAAACTAGTAATAGCTGGCTATTTTTTATCTAAATATGTCCATTTTATAGAGTTAAATCTAATATATGTGTGTAATTTATACATTGATCAACCAGATAAACTTGTAAATTAACTTTTATTTGCCATGTGCATTATTCGTTCCACAAAATTCTAACGAAAAGGGTTAAAAACAACCCACATGATTATGTAAACATCAAACTATATTTTATGAAACTACAGAAGTTTCACTGTTGCCATCAATCTGTGAGTCACAGCAGGAAAAGGAATTGATGGGCTGATAAGGGTCCACTTCACCTGCTTTTGAAGGAACCACACCTCTTTCCTTTCATGAATTATTAAAATCGAGATACAAAAGTTGCCATTCTGGAAATGGATGGATGCTGTTAGCTGTCATGTGACAAGTGAGGTTTTATTTATTTTTAGCTCACAGTTCCCTCTCACATACATACTGAGAGACTGAAAAAAATGCTGGGGATCATTAAACATGACTGGTTTTCTGGTATCTAACTACATCTTCAACGTTTACTAAGACTAAAATTTAATCTTTAATCTCAATTATATTACACATCATGAATAATGTGGACCTGAATTCCAGCTCCTGATTTCTTATGAAGTCAGTCTACAAAATAATCAAATTAATTTATACAAGTTACCCAGGAAAAATGGTTTGATGACTATGGTTACATCTCACTTGCTTAACTTATTCAGTGTTAAGCTTAATTTCCACAAGAGGTTGGAGCTACTAAGAGTTGTTTGTTAAGAAGCTGCGAAAAGAGCATACTTAGGTGTTTCCACACCAAACCAGACTGTGAGCCCCAGAAATGGACATGAGAGGCCTTACAAGACCTTCTTCTCCTTTACGGCCATTTCCTAAAACAAATATCAAAAGTCTGCATTACCCATGAGTTGAACCACCCTATGCATACAAAATGGCCACTCAGAAGGATTACGTAAAAGCTGCCATTCCTTTCTAATAGAAATGAGTTTGTGCACTGAAAGTCAGCAGTTCATCCACATTATATCCCAGGGGACTAATTTCTGCAGCTAGAGAACTGGAAAACCTCAGCATTCTTCAGGGAGTCCAGAAACGTTATCCTATAGCTCTCCCTGCACCATCCTATCCTCCTTGCCCACAGCCACTGACGAGTCAGTGATAAAAGATTCCATCTTCACCTCAACTTGGATTTCATTTTTACTCTCCACTCCCTTAGACTTGAGGTTCTAGAACATTCCTTGCTTTTCAGACTACCTTCAACTTGATCCGAGATTCAAACACCAGTTTCCCTGGTGTTTTTCTTTCTTATTCTCAGAAACATATTCTCTGCTAGACTATGTAACCATTAACTCCACACATCCTAAATTCTCTTACAAAAAAAAAAAAAAAAAAGAGACAGGGTCTCTGTTGCCCAGGCCGGACTTGAACCCAAGGCCCAAGCGATCATTCCACCTAAGCTTCCCAAGTAGCTGGAACTATAGGTGACTCCACACATTCTGAAGAGGAAGCTAGCATCCTCCCTACACAGCCCATTTTTGGTCCTATTATACTTCTACCTTTTTTATAAATGATAAACTGATAACGGCTTCAAGAAACAAGTAAACTTTGAAAGATTGCAAAGGAACCCTTCCCTTAACCCTCCTCCATCTCCCCTCCATACATTCACCTTATTTTCCAGAGCCTGCTCTCCTCAACTACCTCATTCCAATTTACCACGTTGGCTTCTGAAGAAAGCCAACGTTTGGAAGCCAATGTGTGGTAAATTGCTCATTGCTAACTGAGGTGTATTTAAGTTTGCATAGTGACAATTATGAGCAGTATTTCATACATTCTTAGCAGTCAGAGAAGCCTTCCTGCGAATGACCACCACTCTTCTACCTCTTTTTCCCCTCCTCTCCCACCCATGCACACATCCCTTTCTGTTTATGGAATTCATAAAAACATGTAGCAAGCTGAATCTAAAAAGTCCCTGGTCCCTCCTAAAGAAGTCTGTTATAAAGAGTGGAAGAAACAGCCAAAGAAGCTACTGCCAATGAAAAGAGAGACCTCAAACCTTAATATTGTTTCCCATTTCTTTGCTCAACACACTGGAAGAGATTTTATGGGTTTTGTTTTTCCAGTACAGTTGACTCTTGCACAATATGGGTATGAACTATGCAGGTTCATTTATACAGACTCTTTTTCAGTAAAAGTTACACTGATCATGCCTCCTCTCCTGACTCCCCTTCCACCTCCTCCATCTCTGCTGCCTCTGCCCCTCTTGAGACAGCAAGGCCAACCCCTCCACTTCCTCCTCCTCATCAGCCTACTCGACATGAACATGATGAAGATGAAGACCTTTATGATGATCCACTTCCACTCAGTGAATAGTAAATGTGTTTCATCCACCTTTTTCTTAATAACATTTTCTCTTCTCTAGCTTACTTTATTGTGAAAATGCAGTATATAATATATATGTAACATACAACATATGTGCTAATTGACTGTCTGTGTTATCAGCAAGGCTTCCAGCCAACAGTAGGCTATTGGTTAAGTTTTTGAGGAGAAGGCTATTGGTGAAGTTATACATGGATTTTCAACTGCATTGGTGGCGGGGTGGCGGGGGGGGGTCAGCATCCCTAATCACCACATTGTTCAAGGATCAAGTATAATTTCTTTGCTGTGCCCAAAATTTGAGAGGTACTTATAACTGCTGGTAGAATTTTTCCTGTGTAAAAATAGGTGGCATTTGTCTGAGAAAACCAAACCTGGGAAAGCATAGATTCAATCTGAATTTCAAAAGGGTGTGCTTTCCCATCTGTACACTAAAAGATTTCCCTGTAATTCCATTTGCTGGTGCCAGCACATTTTTCAAATTAAACTTGAGGAAGGAAGACAACACTTGTCCTTGAGAAGTTTATAGCAACAGAAGCACCATAATAGAAACTTCAGATAACTTAGAAAAATTAAACACCTCTAAACAGCACCCCAAAAAAGTTAGCCATTTTTAAGATATGAACATTTTATTTTTTCTTAATTACAGCATTGAATATCATAAGTAGATCAAGTGTGTTTGCTCCTGTTATTAAGAGCAAGAAAGGAAGATTGGCCAGGCATGGTGGCTCATGCCTGTAATCCCAACACTTTGGGAGGCCGAGACGGGTGGATCACTTGAGGTCGAGAGTTCAAGGCCAGCCTGACCAACATGGTGAAACCCCGTCTCTACTAAAAATACAAAAATTAGCTGGGCGTGGTGGCAGGCACCTGTAATCGCAGCTACTCGGGAGGCTGAGGCAGGAGAATCGCTTGAACCGGGGAGGTGGAGGTTGCAGTGAGCCAAGATCGCGCCATTGCACTCCAACCTGGGCCACAGAGTGAGACTTTGTCTCAGAAAAAAAAAAAAAAAAGATTATCCTTTTAGTGCTTGAAAGTGCTCTGCCCTTTAAAAAATATACCTTACAGAGACTAGAGACATATAACTAAATGCAATCTTAGACTGAGTCCTTATTGAAGGAAAAAAAGTGTTATAAGTACATTGTTGGGTCAATTAACAAAACTGGACTATGGACAGTAGATTAGAGTATTATATTGAGGCAAAATTTACCAAAGTTGATAAGCGTACTACAGCTGTGCAAAAGAATAAATATTCCTAGTCTTAGGAAATACACTCTGAGGGATTTAGGGGTAAAGGGCCATGGTGTACGCAACTTGCTTGCAAAGGAGACAAATATATTGTTTCTAGGTTATGCATACATGTATATGTGTATGTATGGAAAGAGAGAGCAAATGATAAAGCCAATGGAATAAAATGTCCACAACAGGTGATTCTGGATAAAGGGTATTTGTTGTGCTTCTCAATATTTTTACTATTGCAATTTTTCTGTAATTTGAAATGAGTTCCACACTAAAAGTTTAACAAATATACATCTTACAGTTTGAAATTATGTTTTAAAGAAAAGTTGGAAAGCGGAGAGACAAAAGGGGGAAAAAACAGGTAAAAAATTAATTTCGGGAAAATAATTATCCACACATCTAGGTGGCTTCTTCCCATCTTCTGAGACAGGTCAGCATCATAGATGCCTACTGTACTCCAGTCCTCAGCCTCATTCTTATCTCTCCAGTCTTCCTGATCAGGAAACAGCTTCAAAGGTCAGTCAGGTTGGCTCAAAAAATCCACAGACAAAATGGGTGAAAATGAGTATCTTGGAAATGGTGTGTTGCATCCTCTTGGTCCTGAGCACTCCGCCTCCTCGTGCTGCTCCTGGAGCCACCACTGAATCAGGCCAACACATTTCTTTTCTTTCATTTTTTTTTGTTTTGGTTTGGTTTGGTTTTTGGTTTTTGATTTTTGTTTTTTTTTTTTTTTTTGAGACGGAGACTTGCTCTGTTGCCCAGGCTGGAGTGCCATGGTGTGATCCTGGCTCACTGCAACCTCTGCCTCCCGAGTTCAAGTGATTCTCCTGCCTCAGCCTCCCAAGTCACCGGGCTAAAGGTGCCCACCACCACGCCTGGCTAATTGTTGTGTTTTTAGTAGAAACAAGGTTTACCAAGGCTGGTCTCGAACTCCTGACCTCGGGTGATCCGCCTGCTTCAGACTCCCAAAGTGCTGGAATTACAGGTGAGGCAAACACATTTCTATGCCAGACCTCTAGGGGGAACTCCTTGGGATTGATGCTCAAAGGCACGAAGCTTTGAATTTCTCTGTCAATGTTACAAAACTTAAAACCCCCTTCGAAATAGATGGCTACACTGCAGACCAAGGTACTAAACAATATTTTGTTATAACAATAATCATTAGTGATGTCAATTGAGAAAAATGACGACACAAGTCTCAATCATTTTAGGAAGTTTATTTGCCAAAGGTAAGAATGCGAGCCTGGGAGACAGGTCTATGCCTTTCTCCAAAGATGATTCTGAGGGCTCCAAATTTAAAGGGGAAAGGGCAGGATATTGCAAAGTACACAATTTTCACGTAAGAGGGGGCTAGGAAAAATTAGTCATTCGTGCCTTTGTCTGGCTCAATAAATCTGCATTTTTTTAATGTAAGATGACATAGACAAATAAGGCAGAGGAAAAAGGCAGGCAATCTGCATTTTACATAAGATAACATAGACAAAATGGGGCAGGGAAATAATCAGATAGGCATTTGGGTCAGTTGGGCAGGAGGATGGCTGCACCTGTAAAGATAAGCTATCAATTTGCATTGCCATGGTGAAATTTTAACAGAAACACCTTAGAGTAAAGATCTTGCAGCTCACCAGGAATTTACTTGTAGGCAAAATATGGGGGAGACATGTAGCTTTTCATCTTGTAGCCATCTTATTTAGGAATGAAAAACGGGGAGGCAGGTTTGGGTGACCCCGTTCCTAGCTCCACTTTTCCCTTTGGCTTAATGAGTTTGGGGTCCCAAGATTTAATTTCCTTTCACAATATCATTCTATTCTAAGCCACTGAAATGTGTTAACTCATTTAATCCTCACAACAACCTTGTAAGAGAAGTATATGATTACTTCCAGTTTATAATACAAATGAAGAAATCAAAGCCCAGACAGAATAAGTAACTTGCCCAAGGTCATGCAATTGGTAAGCCACTGAATTTGAACCCAGGAAATTTGACTTCAAAGACCACATTCTTAATTACCACACTCAACTTCTCAACTGCACCATCCTAAGACCCAGATATCAACCTTCATCTGTTAGCCAGTTAGAACAATTCAAATTATCCCGGTTAAGTGGCCTGGATGTCACTACAGATGCAATATTGCCTTTGTTTACAATCCCATTGTCTAAGCTTCATAAGGCAAACCCCTATTGAAAAGTCAAGTTTACTCCATTGTTGCTATTAAATTTCTAGGGCCATGTTCAGCATTTGTTCTTTTCACCCCCGTCAAATGAACTGGATAGACTAAGCAACTAATTGATTTTCTCCATAAAATCTTCAACAATTTTCTCATAACCCAAAATGATCTCTCCCCTCTAAATCCATTATGAATCATCAGGTGGTGTTCGGCTTCCATAACAATAGAAAATGTGCCATTTCCTTGCACATAATCCCTGGGTGGCAGGACCTAAGATTTGTTCAGTTGGCTTAGCTCATACTTCACATAGATTCTGATCAAGAAACCTATTTTCCCCTCTCTGGGAAGCAGGAGATCCATGGCTGGCTTTCATGGAAAACAAGCAACCACTTATCTCATAGGCTTTCTAGTCTCAAAAGAAAGCCCCACAGCTATAATAGGGAGGGTGCTGTAGTAGAGGTTATAGAAGTAGTAGTGGTAATAGTCTCATAGCACCAGTAATAGGAGTAGTGGCTAACATTTCACCAAGTATCAGGTCCGACTTTAAATACTTTACCTCATCACATCCCTATGATGTAAGTACTGTCGTATCCCATTTTATAAATGAGAAGGCTGAGGCACAAAATAAGGCAGGTATGTTGGCCCTTGGAAAGTCAGATTTTGCAGCCACCTTGTATTGGTCAGTAGTCTTACCACTGTAGCAAGCAACCCCACTTCTCAGTAGTGTCACCTTATGAAGATTTATGCCCCACTCATAGCACAGTCTGATGAGATACTCAGCAGCATCCTTCCACAAGGTGATTCAGAACCCCTGGACCCTCCCTCCTAGAGGCTCCAACATCCTCTGGTCTTTGGAGTTCTCTGTGGACCATGTCCAGTTGACAGAGAATAAGGAGGCCTGAAATATGGTCTCCTGTGTGATCAAGAGAAAAATGAACACATTGATGAACACGTGGCATGCTCTCAGAGCAATTATAGAAGCGTGGGTCCCTTAGGGACAGAGGATAGAGAGCAAGAGAAGAATGCTGGCCCCGACCACCTCTCCAGTGTGAATGCCACCTTCCCTCCCTCACCGTTCCCCAAGCAGAGAACCAACATTCACACAAATCGGATTATGACTTCTCGTGTTTTCAAGAACAGTCAGTCCTCTGAGTCTTCCAGGCCAGAGTCTCCCTCCACAACTAAACGCAGAAGTGGGGTGGAATAAAGGCCAGAGGTACGTGAACTTTCTCTGACTCACCTGGGCTTTGGCCGGAAATAAGCAAAGTGCTGATACCTGATGTAGCCGTGACCTGGGCAAGGTATTGTTTCACATGATCCTGTTCCTGAGTGCTTAGGCAAGGCTCGACCAGCCTGAGTCTCACTCTGGTTCCCACCACACCTTGTTTATTAAGTCACAAAACTTTCATGAAGTTAAGCCAGGCATAGCGGGGCTCATCTGACTATAGCTACAAGCCTCCAGAAGAGTGCTGGCACTAAGACAGACATTTGTCGAAGGGTGACTACCTCTCTGCTTGCCATTCAATTACGTCCTGTTTGTTATGAATTTTATTTGATTCCTCCATCAGAATTTCCTTTCCAATTATGGACAGTGAAGAGGTATCTTATCAAACATCAGATCCAGGACATTCAGACTTCCATGTGTCCAGAAGACAAACCCTCGTGTTGCCTTTAAAATACCTCTCCGCCAGGCACGGTGGCTCACACCTGTAATCCCAGCACTTTGGGAGGCCGAGGTGGGCAGATCACCTGAGGTCAGGAGTACGAGACCAGCCTGGCCAACTTGGTGAAACCCCGTCTCTACTAAAAATACAAAAATTAGCCAGGCGTGGTGGTGGGTGCCTGTAATCCCAGCTACTCAGGAGGCTGAGGCAGGAGAATCGCTTGAACCCTGGAGGTGGAGGGTGCAGTGAGCCGAGATCACACCATTGCACTCCAGCCTGGGCAAGAAGAGTGAGACTACATCTAAAATAAATAAATAAATAAAATACCTCTCAAAGATCTCAACTTTGCCTATTTTTATTGTTTCAGGAGACATGCATATAGTAATGCCACTATCCAAAGATATCTTCAATGATGTAGCATCATTAATTCAATGTTTTCTTTTTTTTAAAAAACTTTTGAGTCAACATAACTTTTTCCCTGACCATTTTGTTCCTTGATGTTCTTACCTTTACCTGGTGTCAAAACCCATCTGTGAGCACAGTTAGATAAGGCTTCTCATTGTTCTCAGGGTGCATAAAATCCCTCTCCCTCCCTTCCTTCTCTCCCTCTCCCTGGGCCTTTCTCTGGCTCTCTCTTTTTCTGCCTACCTCATCTCTACCCTTCCTCCTTCCAGAAGTTTTCAAATACAAATTGAGAAAGAAGAAAACTCCCCAAATAAAACTATACAAGCAAATCCATTCGGCATAATATCTGTGTCATTCTGTATGAAAATCATTAGGTAAGTGTGACCTGAGAGAATTAGAGAAAATAAATAGGAGCAACTAGAAACCAATGCACCTGGTATAACTGATAAAGAAAACATGAGACTTTTAGTGAAAGGAGTTAAATAAGACCACTGAAAGTTGATGTGATACGAACCACATCAGGACTAAGCACCTTTTAAATAAACTAATCCTGCACTTTAGGAAATCAAAACTACAGCTGGCAGTATCCAGTTCACATCACTGTGCTGAGTGCCTACCAAAATGAGGTTTTGTGTTCCCATGTATATCCCACTCACAATAGCTAAGATATGGAACCACCCTAAGTGTCTATCAACAGATGAATGGATAAAGAACTGGTGGTATATGTACAAAGTGGAACACTATTTGGCCATGAAAAAGAAAAAAATCCTGTCATTTGCAGTAACATGGATGGAACTGGAAGTCATTATGTTAAGTGAAATAACCCAGGCTCAGAAAGATGAATATTGCATGTTCTCACTCATAGGTGGGAGCTAAGAAAAGGGGAGCACATGGAGGTAGAGAGTGGAATGATAGATACCAGAGACTGGGAAGGGTGTGTGGGTGGGAGGCGGGGGCATGAAGAGGGGTAGGTTAATGGGTACAAACATACAGTTAGATAGAAGGAATAAGTGCTAGTGTTCCATAGCAGAGTAGGGTGGCTACAGTTAACAACAGTGTATTGTATATTTCAAAATAACTAGAAGGGAGAAGGAAAATGTTCCCAACACACAGAAATGAGAAATACTTGGGTGATGAATATATAAAAACCCTGACTTGATCATTTCACATTTATGCATGTCATAAAATTTCACATGCACCCCATAAATATGTACAAATATAATATATTGATAAAATAAAATGAGTGCTATGTTACACACTGGGGCTGAGGGCTAAATCAGAAGTGATCTCTGCCCTTGAGGAGGGAGTCAGACTAAGGGTTCCCCTACAAGATGGTCAACGTGATGACAGATGTGCAGGAAGAACAGAGGACTGGACTTCAATTCCTGGGGACAGGGACGGGATCTGGCATATGTAAGAGGAAACAGCCAACCTCAGGTGTAAGTAGAATACAAGAAAGAAATAATTAGCAGAAGGTTTGCCAAGATGTCACAGGGGAAGTATGTGGATAGAACAACGGCCGGGGGAACGGGGGAATGTGTGGAAGAAGAGTCTGGCCTGATGTAACTCAGAGGCCACACAAGAGGCAGGGAGCGGGCGAACTTTCACCTGCAGACTGTTCTAGAAAGCAGCACATCTGAGGTGTTCTTCACTCTCCTTGGTGATAACTTCCTCTAACCGAATGTAGAGGAGACCATGAGAAATGCTACCTAGGATGAAGTTCTGATTAACCAAGATAAACCATCTCTGGGAGAGTAGAAGTGGCAGAAATACAGAAGAAAGCTTCTACCATCACCTTGGAGTTTTACAGCCAGGCAGGAGAGTGAATTTGAAAAAGGCTAAAGAAAGCTCAGAAAAAAAATTACAGCCAGGTGTATGGCTCACGCCTGTAACCCCAGAACTTTAGGAGGCCGACACGGGCAGACCACTTGAGATCAGGAATTGGATACCAGCCTGGCCAACCATGGTGAAACCCCCCCTCTACTAAAAATACAAAAATTAGCTGGGTGTGGTGGCATGCACTTGTAATCCTTAGCTACTCGGGAGGCTAAGGCATGAGAGTTGCTTGAAACTGGGAGGCGGAGGTTGCAGGAAGCTGAGATAACACCACTGCACTCCAGCCTGGGTGACAGAGTGAGACTCCATCTCAAAAAAAAATAAATAAATAAAAAATAAAAAATAAGGCCAGGCACAGTGGCTGACGCCTGTAATCCCAGCACTTTGGGAGGCCAAGGCGGGTGGATCACAAGGTCAGGAGATCGAGACCATCCTGGCTAACACGGTGAAACCCCGTGTCTACTAAAAATTTTAAAAAATTAGCCAGGCGTGGTGGCGGGCGCCTGTAATCCCAGCTACTCGGGAGGCTAACACAGAAGAATGGCATGAACCCAGGGGCGGAGCTTGCAGTGAGCGCAGATCATGCCACTGCACTCCAGCCTGGGTGACAGAGCAAGACTCCGTCTCAAAGAAAAAAAAAATATTACATAGACTTCCATGGGCAAAGTCATGAGAAACGAAGACAATTCAAGAGAAATTCAAGGCTCCAGAAAAGTGAAATTGGTTGTAGTGATACAGTCAGAAATAATGCCTGTATGACTACTTAAAAGCATCTTGCATTAAAGACATTTTAGAAATTATTAATAGAAAAAGTTATAAAAATGAAATTAAAATCACTCATAATTTCATTAACCAGAAGCTTTTTCTCCAATAAATACACTTAAATTGGAAAATAGTATAAACAGTACATCCTACTTTTCTTTCACTTAGTGTAAGAGTATCTGCCATTAATTTAGCTTTCTTTGAAAAATGTGACTTTTCCAAAAAATAACAGATCTTGGCGAGGTTGTGGAAAAAACGGAACCTTATACACTGCTGTTGGTAATTTAAATTAGTTCAACCATTGTAGAAAGCAGTATGGTGATTCCTCAAAGAGCTAAAAGTGGAACTACCATTCAACCCAGCAATCCCATTACTGGGAATACACCCAGAGGAATATAAAGCATTCTACCATAAAGACACATGCATGCCAATGTTCACTGCAGCACTGTTCACAATAGCAAACGTGGAATCAACCTAAATGCCTGTCAA
Source organism: Gorilla gorilla gorilla (assembly GCF_029281585.2). Lineage (NCBI taxonomy): Eukaryota > Metazoa > Chordata > Mammalia > Primates > Hominidae > Gorilla > Gorilla gorilla. The sequence goes on from NC_073246.2 coordinate 37,645,610, forward strand.
TAACAGACTCGATAAAGAAAATGTGGTACATATCCACCATGGAATATTATGCAGACATAAAAAAGAATAAGATCATGTCTTTTGCAGGAACATGGATGGAGGTGGAGGCTATTATCCTTAGCAAACCAACACGGAACAGAAAAGCAAATACTGCATGTTCTCACTTATAAGTGGGAGCTAAATGACAAGAACTTGTGAATACAGAGAAGGAAATAACAGACACTGGGGTCTACTTGACGGGGAGGGTGTGATGAGGAACAGGAGCAGAAAAGATAACTATTGGGTACTGGGCTTAATACCTGGGTGACACAATAATATGTACAACCAACCCCCATGACACATGTTTACCTATGTAACAAACCTTCACATGTGCCCCCAAACCTAAAATCAAAATTAAAAAAGGAAATGTGTCTTTTCATAGCTGTGAATGGTGTCCATTATATGGATGTTAGACAATGATTTTAGCGCTTCCTTATTGCTAGAAAGAGGTCATTAATAATTTATTGACATGATAAATAACACCATGATGAACATCTTCAAGGCTTTTCCTATTCCTTCACAACAGGGTGGGCTCTTCCTCAGCTCCTATGTGAATATGGATTGCTGATGTTCTTACTTGGACTGCTGTGAAAATATTCCTGGCTAGCTAAGGCACTTGTCTAAGGAAAATACTACAGAGCTTACTTTTCAGTTATCTTGATAATAGAGGGAAAAGGAGATGAAAACAGGCGCTATTTCATCTACTTTCTGCTTGGCCTAAAAATGCATGGTAACAGTTCCAGAGAATTCCCAGACACTGTGGGTGGCTCTGAGGGGCTATTTTTACAATAACTAATTTTGTTCATTTTCTTTTGTGCCAATCAGAAGTTTGGCCAGTGAATCTTCCCCCACCCTCCTCATTCTAGTCTCTATAAAACAGACTACTTTTTCTTTATACATACCACACACATGGGAAGGGAGAAATACACAAGAGATGGAAATGCAACTAACTTTGTCCAGGCTCTGCAAGTTGTTCATGAAATTACAAAGCCAAGGGAAAAAATAAAAACACTATTGGAAGAGAAGCCAGAACTCTGAGCTGAAGCATTGGCTTGTGTGTTACAGCAGAAGCCTGCATGTGGTCGACGGTTAGAGAAGATAGTAGCCATGGGGTCAAGAGGACAGATGGGCATGGGCAATCCAGGAAGCCGAGCCTGTGGTCAGTGGCCTGTGGGGAAGCTGAGACTGTTTTTGTCCACAGTTGAGTAAGTTTGCTGTTAGAAGAAACTCCTTTGAGGCAGCTTGAGGCCTTCATGAAAAATGCAGCCTAACCTCTAAGGAATAATGTCTATAATGGGTCTCACGAAATCTGCAAAGAATTGTTGAGCATCTTTAAAGGCTGGTGTCCTGCACTGCCTGCCAAGGGTAAAGCCAGTGGACCTGTGTATCTCACAAATCTCAGAAACAGCTGATTCTTTAGAGCCTTGTTCAAATGAAAATACTCCCAGAGGTCTTGCGACTAGGCTGCATTGCTCACCACTCAGACGGGAGCCTTCCATGAGCAAAGGAGAGACACAACTGTACAGCTCCAGCTGCAAGGAACTGCATTTTTTCGAGAGCCAGATGTGTTTCTCCAGATAACACACTGTCCTCCCTACTGGAAGCTCCAGAGAACTCCAGGAGGAGAAGGAAGAAGAGGCTTTAAAAATGTCTAGCCATGCAGTGAGTCACCAAGCAGCTCTTCGCCTTGTTGTTCTCTCTTTCCTAATGTCAGGAAGGTCACCTCTGAACAGAAGAACACCTACCGGGGGCCCATGGAGGAGAGAGTGTCCTGGGGAGCGCAAGTAGGCTCCTGGCTGCAGCCGGGGAAGAGGAGGGCGGTGAAACGAACAGGCTCAAGTAGCAGCCTGCTCTTGGCAGGAGCTGCTGCTAATTTTCCTTGGCTGGCTCTCACTACCTGTCTGAAAGCAATGCAATGCAGGAAGGAAATTTTTCAAGAGATTAAACTATTATTGTTTCCTGTGTGGCTGTCTTCACTGGTGTATGAAAAAAAAAAAAAAGGCTTTAAGGGCACTTGAAAAGAGATTTGTCTGAATAGCAGGGTGGTTGTGATTCATCCCCCACCTCCAGTCTGGATTTGGCCAATTTCCTCAGGAAAGTGGTTGATTAGGACCCATGGATTTATCCGTGGCCTAAATATAAGATGTCATAAAGGTGATTAATGGTAAGCTCACCATCAGAGGGAGTTAAGAGTTTATAAAAGCTATTTTTAACAGGTTGGAAGGCGAAAAAAACTCATTTGTCCTGTTGCCAACATGCTTCAATGGTTAAAAACCTCTTTGTAGGCCCTGATAATTCATGCTACCAACTGTTAAAGGTCGTTGTATTTTCTGATTTTACAAGTTTGTTTGAAAAATTGATTCACTGTGTTTGGCTGTTTATATAAAAGCAATGAGGGGGAAGGAAAAGACCACGTTATTTCCACCATGATTAGCGATTGCTGCGCGTGGTGACACTTCAGTACAAGAGCCTTGTTTCTTCTTTCCACCCCGCCTCAGGGGAGAAAAGGGGCCTTTCTGTTTATGCTCCTACCACATAAATAGCAACTGATGGAGGGTGTCCTGAGACAGTTTTCAGAGCCCAAACAAAATTAGCCTGAGGTTCCCAAATCAGGGAAAATTGCAGTAGTTCAAAAAATGGAAGATGGCATTGATGGCTCCTAGCAGTGTCCAGTGTGGTTCCTTTGGGTCACGTCACCCAGAGATGCTCCAAAATGTTACTTCATTCTGACGGTAATTCCATAAACAAAGCATCCCTTTAAAATATGACATCTTCTTCCCAGTCACAAACTAATCACCTTTGTCTAAAGGAACATATCTGATCCACCTCTTCACAGGAAAGCTGAATTTCCTATAAAGTACCTACCAAATTATCTAAAATGTGCATTTAACATTGGCAGAAGAATATGGTCATACACTAATGAATAGTTGCCGAATACAAAAGGTTGTCACTGATGTCTGGATATTTGGATGTTTCATGGATGGAAGAAACATGAAGTCCATTCTTCAATACGTATGGCATGGAGTGGGATGTGGGGAAGGGCTAATTATTGAAATACAATCAATTGCTATCAACAATTTTGAGTTACTGGCAAAAACAGATAAAATACTTTTTTTTTTTTTTTTAAGAAACAGGGTTATGCTCCACCTCCCAGGCTGGAGTGCAGTGGCACAATCATCACACACTGCAGCCTCAAACTAGGGGGCTCAAGTGATCCTTTCACCTTGGCCTCCCAAAGTGCTGAGATTACAGGCATGAGCCACCATGCTAGAGAAGGTAAGATACTTTCTTATGATTCTTGCAATATTTTGAAAAATAACACCAATCAACATGATACAGTACAGGGTATTCCTTGATTCATTCATAAACATTATAGGACAGTCTAATGTGCCAAGTATACTCACGACTAGAGAGGCAAATATGAATAAGACTTCAATGAGCTCCACAGGAAGCCTGGCAGATAGAGAAGACTCTTACAACAGAGGGAGATAAGAGATATGATCATATGTATATATGCACTCCTTCCCTGGGAGTCAGAGAGGGGTAAAATTTTTTCTCCTAGATTGCCAAAAGTAGAGATAATAAGAGCAATAATAGCAAACTAGAAGCTTCCGTTTTAGGGTGCAACACAAAAGCTCCAGGAATGGCTTTTTCTGATATCTCATTGTCCTGAATTTACTCTGACCACCATACCTAGCTGCAAAGGAGGCGGGAAAATGCAGTTTCTCTCTGAGCAGCCATTACCACCTGAAGGATAGAGTTTCTATTACCAAAAGGAAGAAAGGAAAGACAACTGTGGGGAACAGGTAGCAGGTTGTGCACATGTCATTTTAAACTATTGCCATGTAGGAGTCGAAAAGGAACCATAACATCAGAAAACAGCCATCAGCACGACTGTTTCTGTTGAGTGTGCAAGGCATAAGGCCATGTACTCTACAGCCTGCAACAAAAGGTAAGGCATTTTCTCATTTTTTGCATTAAAATTGTTTATAATCATTTACTATTTTATAACATAAATATTTATAATAATGTTTCATTTATTTTCTCATCAAAAGAGAGAGCAGTACAAGCTGTATGAGTTTTGTTCAAAAAGTAGTAGAGAATTTAAGAGCAAGGAGAAGGAAAGGAGATGAAATAAGCTTTGAGTCAGCAGACTCATGGAAAGATAGCAAAAGCAAGGAAGATCATCCAAATCAGAGCTGGCTGCTGTGATGGGCTGTTTCCTCAGTCATCTGTGAGCCCTGTCAGAGGAGGTTGTGTTTTATTTATCTTTGTGTGCTGAGAGCCCAGTAGGGCTCATTTCCTGGCATTTGATTAATGCTAAAGTGAGGGAAAGAACACTTTATTGGCCTTTAAATAATGAATAGAATGCACTAAGGGCTATCACAGAAGAGCCATTTGACCTTGACCTTACAATCACAGGGTCTCAAATTTTAACTTTCAAGACACTTATATGACATATATAGATGACACACATAGTTGAAAGATGATGATATTCATCATATAACTTTGATTTCCTGTGTTATTACCAGGCCACACCACATGTTGTACACAATAAATTGGTTTTTATAAACCCTATAAATATCTTGTGCCCAACACCATTATCCTGAGTTAAACAGTTTGTCTTTAGGTTAAAAAGAATTTGTTTGGGTCAGGTGCAGTGGCTCACACCTGTTATCTCAACACATTGGGTGGATCACTTGAGATCAGGAGTCCAAGACCAGCCTGGCCAACATGGTGAAACCCCATATCTACTAAAACTACCAAAAATTACCCAGGCGTGGTGGTGGGCACCTGTAATTCCTGTTACTCGGAAGGCTGAAGCAGGAGAATTGTTTGAACCCAGGAGGCAGAGGTTGCAGTGAGCTGAGATCGTGCCACTGCACTCCAGCCTGGGTGACAGACAGAGACTCCATATCAAAAATAGTAATAATGTGTTTGTTAAAAGTAAACTCAGATAGTCCAGAATGCTTGAAAGGTTATTTTGGCTTTTTTTTCTTCATCTTTTTTAAAATTGGGCTTTTGTTTATTTCTTTATACCTAGGATCTCAGAAAAACTTGAAGTATCCCAGGCTTTTCTCAAGCTCTTTAACTATTCTAAGGTCATTCACTTCCTCTATACTCCTTTTTTTTTTTTTTTTTCCTTCAGACAGAGTTTCACTCTTGCTGCCCAGGCTGGAGTGCAATGGCGCTATCTCGGCTCACTGCAATCTCCGCCTCCTGGGTTCAAGCGATTCTCCTTCCTCAGCCTCCCAAGTAGCTGGGATTACAGGCATGTGCCATCATGCCCTGCTAATTTTTTTTGTATTTTAGTAGAGATGGGGTTTCACCATGTTGGCCAGGCTGGTCTCAAACTCCTGACCTCAAGTGATCCACCTGCCTCAGCCTCCCAAAGTGCTGGGATTACAGGCGTGAGCCACTGCACCAGGCCACATCATCTATACTCTTAAACGCAGGTGCCCTGAAAGCCCTCTCTTCATTTGTCCCATTTAGATTTGTGAACTGGGCTTCCCTCCCTTTCCCAGGTGAAGTCACTAGGTTCAGGCAATTCCCTGGCCCTTTCCATCCTTCATAATTGCTACTCTTAGGCTCAGTACTCTCACTGGGCCTCAAGATAGTCAGGCTGGGACCCTAGCTTCTGGCTCAAAATCAGGTAAACCAGGAAATAAAGAAAGTTTAGATGGACACAGTCCCCAGTTTCCTCCCTCCCCCAGGAGTGCCTATGTGGACATTACAGTGTTTGGGAGCACCTACAACACTCCCCATTCAAACTTGATAAATACACACTTAACTAAATCCAAATCCCAAATCTTATACAAAGAACTTAAATGCAAGCAATCTCTAAATGAATTTACTAAAAACATGTGATTTTTTGTTTCATCCTAACCCCCAGGGTTCATTCCTAATTAGAAAGGTCTATAAAAACAATACAATGACAGATGGGCACGGTGGCTCACACTTGTAATCCCAGCACTTTGGGAGGCCGAGGCGGGTGGATCACGAAGTCAAGAGATCGAGACCATCCTGGCCAACACAGTGAAACCCTGTCTCTACTAAAAATAAAAAAATTAGTTGGGCATGGTGGCGTGTGCCTGTAGTCCCAGCTACTCACGAGGCTGAGGCAGGAGAATCACTTGAACCCAGGAGGCGGAGGTTGCAGAGAGCTGAGATCGCGCCACTGCACTCCAGCCTGGGCGACAGAGTGAGACTCTGTCTCAAAAAAAGAAAAAAAAAAAAAAAGAAAAAACACAATGGCAAAACAATAATCCTTCTTCAAGCCTAAGTTTCACACATATCAGCAATATTGGCATAAGAAGCAGATTTTGTAAAACTGCAATTCAGTTTTACAAAATCTAGGCTCTCTCACCTTTCCCAACTATGCTTTTCCTCTCCATGACAATGTCTACGTCTGTGACTTCCGTGAACAACTGCTTAGATGCAGGGTTGACTTCCAGATCTTCAATTCCAGCCTCAACCTCTCTCCTGGGCCTGCAAGTCATATGCCACTGCCTGTGAGGAGTTGACACTTGGGTATCTCAAACTTGGGCACTTCAACCTCAGCCCATTCAAACCTATGCTCGTCAACTCACTCCAGACCTGCTCTTCCTTCAAGTTCTCCTGGTCAGTTAGAGACATTACCACCTTTCTTGGTGCTCCAGCTAAACATCAGGGCATCATTAACCCCATATCTGATCACCCTCCAAATCTCATTGATTCTGTCTCCTGTGTTCTCAAATCCACACACTGATATTACCTCATCCAGCCAACTCTGATTCCTCTTCTGCACAATAACTTTCTAACTGGTCCCTCTGCATCCATTCTTGTCCCTGAATTACCCATTCTTCCCTCTGCAGCCAAAAGTACTTAAATATCCTTTTCCTTATTCATTCAACAAATATTTATGAAGTATCTATCACAAGTTAGGGCACCATGCCAAGTACAGTATATAGTGGTGAGCAAAAGAGCTGTAGCTCCCATCTTCATGGAGTAGACATGAATCTGATTGTCATCTCTGTGCTTAGTATCTGCGGCTTGCAGAAGACAGAGAAGACAGCCCCCAAAGACGTCCACGTCCTCATGGAACGGGGGCACAAGCTAAAACATGCAAGCAGCCACCAAAAGCTGGAAAAGACAAGAAAAAGTATCCTCCTGTAGAGCTTCCTGAAAGAACACAGCACTGCCAACACCTTGATCCTAGCCCAGTGAGACCCAGTTTGGACTTAGACTCTCTAGAACTATGCTGTTTTAAGCCACAAAGTATATGATAATTAGGACAGCCATAGAAAACTAATATGTTGGTTTACTAATATTCATAGTATCAAAACAGCACAGTATCCTTCAATAGCTTCCCAGTGCCTTTGGGATAAAACAGAATCCTTAGCAAGGACGGCAAGGCTCTTGTGAACTGCCCTGACAGCCACAGCCTCACCTGGCCACTCTCATTTCCTCTGTCCACTGCCAGAAAGCTAAACTGCTTCCAGCTCTCAAAGGAGCTCTTCTTTCTGAGCCTGGAACAAACTCTTCCTACTTCCTGGAACACCCCCTCCCTTCCTCCCTGCTTTATCTGCTGCACACCTACTCCCAACTTCAACCTTCAAGTTAAAGACCCTCAGCCTGTTCATGTTAGAGGTGCCCATGCTCCCTTTACTTACCTGTTCACACCTGTCTCTGTATGTTTTAATGTCTCTAATCCCCACTTAATTAAAAACTAGAGGGCAGAGTCTAGGATTCTCTTATTCACCATTGTGAACGCCTACGATGGTGGGCACTCAACACAAATTTTCAAAATGTATGAATGCACCAATAAGGGACAAAAGGTAAGTTTCTCTATCATCTAAAGCATAGTTCCCATTGTGTACATCTGGCCACTTGTCACACTCAAACAGCTGCTTTATCATCCAAATCGTTTTGACATCTTAAATTTTGATTGCTTTACCTAAACACACACACACGCACACAAAAAAAACCCTCCACTGTTATGCATCTTCTTATTTTTTACACATTGCACTTTTGAGTTTTTATCTGGTGACATTTTCTCACCTTCTAGCATCACCTACAAGGTGCAGCTACACTTCCTGGGTCCCTGTATTCATTCATTCCAAGCAGATCACCAATCATCAAACACAATATGACCAGTCATGGGCAATATCTAAAATAGCCATTAGCCAATGGCCCCTCAGAATCACTTTACCCCTCTAGGAAGATGGCACTTCCAACCTCCCATGGCCAAGCGTTCACATGGAACGTCTGCTGTGGTGAAGAAAAGTGCATACAAGGAAGTGGACTCCTCCCATTGTGTCCACTCAGCACCTCCTCCAGTAGGGACCTCATCTCCTTTCTGAGGACTCTTCTCCCTTCCCCCACTACACCTGTGAATACAAGGTGAGGCACCTTTGTGGCCACATTTCAGGCCAACTATAACAGCTCCCTGGAAAATTTAAAACTGAGAAAGAGATGCTGCTCTCTCCCATTTCCAACAGTTTGCACCAAAGAAGCTAAAAGACGAAGCTAAAGTCCAGGAGGAAGTGAGAGAGGGAGGAATAAACCAAGGCAGAGAAGGAGAGGATTATTTCTGAGGTTCATTCCTGAGATTGGGAGTGACCCAATCTCATCCTTGGGTTCCATGAGGCAGCCCAACATCCATTTAGCACATTCTCCTTTTTGCCTTAGCTTTTTAAGTTGTGTTTTCATCACTTACAACTAACATGTTGTAAACCTTTGTAAACCCTCATAAACCACAGCAAAAAGTGAGTCCATCTATGGCTGTACAGAAGCTCACATCATATGCAAAGTGAACCATGTGCCAGGTAGCAGCATACTCTCTCTCAGAGAATGCAAGATCATCATTCATCCATCTTACTGTAGGAAGTGCAGACCTTACTACAAGAGACTCTGGCCCCACTTGGTGTTCCCAGTTCTTGACACCACAGCGAGAAAGAATCCAGGGATGAGTCAGAATGAATGAAAGGCAAGAGGCTTTTATTGCAAAGCGAAAGTACACACTCAACAGTGGGCGCGCAAGCGTTCTCAGGAGACTGAGTCATGCACAACACAGGTGGGGTTTCACATTTCTAATTTTACGAGTTCTTCTAATTAGAGGTGGAATATTCATGACATTTTCTAGGAAAAGGGTGGGGATTTTTTAGAATTGAGGTCCCACCCTTTTTTTGTTTGTTTGTTTGGAGTGCAGTGGCGCCATCTCGGCTCACAGCAACCTCTGCCTCCAGGATTCAAGTGATTCTTCTACCTCAGCCTCCTGAGTAGCTGGGATTAGAGGTGCATGCCACCACGTCTGGCTAATTTTTAATTTCTGTATTTTCAGTAGAGACGGGGTTTCATCAGGTTGGCCAGGCTGGTCTCGAACTCCTGACCTCAGGTGATCCGCCCTCCTCAGCCTCCCACAGTGCTGGGATTACAGGAGTGAGCCACCGTGCCCCGTCACCACCCATTTTTATACTAAATATGGGCATGCTCAGCCCTTGGTCATGTTCACTAGTGGGTGTGTGATTTAGTGTGGTAATGAGCGTATAATTAGGTATGAGGTAGGGCATACGGGCAAATCCAATGCCATGTTGGATCTAGCCAGGTTCAACCAGCTTAGCCCTCACCCTGTTTGTGAGGGTCTTATCAGCCCAAGCTCATCCTTGTCCTTGTAGCTAATTCTAACAGCTCCTTTCTTGCTGCTGTGTGAAATTGCTGCTTGATATTTTCCCGCTTCTCTGGTGACCACCCAGCATTCCTATTTTATGGGTGTTTCTTTAATTAGGAAGTGGAATAATCATTAGATATTCTGGAAAAAGAGGGAATTTCAGGGACCCCTGTTTACCAATCCCTTTCTCCCTTATTTGGATTTGCCTGGAAGAGACACGGACCTGTCACCCTGACCAGGGTTTTGGCCATTTTCTCTCCCTTATTTTGGGTTTTCTGTTATCCTGCAGCTTCTTTGGCTATTAGAAATGTGTTTCAACAATCTAAACTAGAACTAAGTATAACGTGATAATGCCCCAAAAGTAGAGTGTTGGGGATGGAGAAGACAGATGCAAATAATGATGATAACTTAATGATAAATTAGTGGTGCATATGTGTAACAGACACATCTAAACTGAGTTAATGCAGAGACAAGGTAGAGAGATGTTGCCTCCAGGCTTGAAGCCCATCCAGCCAGTTTCTGTTGCAAAAAAAGTCCTCAGTCAAGTTAAATGAAGGAATGAAAATGAGATGAGAGATGGTAGCACCAATTCTCCTCCTTCTTCTCTTCCAGTCTTAACATTCTGCACCCTATTCCTTGTTATTTATTTTCAAGGAAAACTTGAATTTTGAATAGCCAAGTTTTCTTCGCTTACCATGCACATTAAGGTATGACTCTGGGCAGCCCAGGACAATAGCTCCGAATCCTGTGCTTTCCAGTGCCTTAGAGAAACACACACTGGATCTCCATGGATACAATGGGAAAACAGCAGGATTGAGAGCAGGTCCAGACTGCCATAGTCTCAAGGCTCTGCTTCTAAGATCTGCAGAATCACACAGGGAAACGCTATGGAACCCTAAGGCTTCATGATACTCCTGACCGGGAAGCCAAACTCTCCTCCTGATCAGACTCAGGTCACTTCCTGTAGCCACTCTCAGCATTCCAGTACAATTCCCACTACAGAAGCACACCTCACTAGAGCAACAGAGAACTTAGCCCTTCCCAGAACACAAGAATCTGAGGACAAGTTCACTCCTCAGATGTGTTGATCTAAGGCAAAACATTGTCTGTGTGCCCCCCAATGCACACTCCTCACCACCATCTCATTTTTTATTTTGGTGTGTCTCCAAGAAAAATTTAACCTCAATGGCACCTGTGAAGAAGAAGAAAAGTCACAAGTGGAAGGAGTGGAAGTTGGAAAAAAAATGGAATAGAAATGGTAGCTCATAGACGCATGAATGAGCCCTAAATTAATTTTCACATTAGCTGGAGCACCATGCATTTATATAGAGTTACAACCCATCCACCAGCAGCAACATGGGGCTCCACTGCCTCCCCAGGGTAATATCATCTATTTACCATGACAAAAAGATCTGTCTCAAACAAGGAGCTAGTTTGGATGTTAGTCACTTCCAAATATCAGTTTGATAGCATTATAATGGACTAAGTGTTGATTTCAGCTCATTGGTAAACCGAACACTTCACAGAGTCATTTGAAACAGAAAAATTAAGCAGGTAAATGTTGGGATTAAAAAAAAAATATTAACAAATCTTCAAATAGGAAATGCATTTATTAAATTAATTGCGTAGGAAAATGACAGAAAAGGTAGGAAGAGAGAAAGGACATTTCCCTAGACACAAAATGTCTTAGAGGCCTGGAGCAGGACACTCAAGCCTAAAATAACTCTCGATTCCTTAGGTTCCATGTCTTTTAGCAGAAGCTAACTTTTCTGGCTCAGAGTGTATAACTGAACTCCAGTGTGAAATATTGAAAGAAAATGACTACAGAGGACCTATTTAGACATTCCTGGCAAGAGCCAGGTTAGAGGAGAGGAGGGAAAGGGCTGTTTATCTTGACAGAGGATTTCCTTACCAGAACATGGAAAACATTCTTTTTGTCAAATATGGTTAATGGTCACCGAGTAACACAAAGAGTAGTTTCAGTAGCTTAACATCAACATGGGGTGACTGGGAAAGCTGACCGTGCCCCAGCAGATGGAACATGTGCTAACTCACAGCCATGTCTTGGATGGGGACAGTGTTGTTGATGAGTGCATAGGAAAAATATCATTACCTAGTACACTTTCCACCAAGGAAAATGTTGTCACCTACTTACTAGGTAATGTAGACATGCCCAACCAAAAATGAGGCAAGCAGCAATATTAACACATCCTCAAAATGCCTTGAGAGACCCGGCTGCCTTTTCAAATAGGAAGAACAGAGGATGCCCTCACACATACAACTTCCCCATTCTGATGGGAATGACTGACTTTTTGTAGCATTGCAACCAACTCCCTCACTAAGCTCTGTGGGTATTTCCCCTGGAGGTTGAGGCCTCTGAACAGAACATCTGTGATGAGAACAGTATGGAGTAATGGAAACATCTTGGATTTTAGACTTGGTTATGTAGCTTCTAGCCCTGAGTCTGCCACTAACTGGGTTTCCTGAAACAATTCAGAGTCTCTCTGGGCCACAATTTCCTGAAAACCTCCTCAATTCCAACATGTAAAAAGACAGTCACAGAGATAGAAACCCTCTTAAAGGTTATGTATATTAGAGATAAAGCCCTGAGCTAACCTAGTTTCAAGTCAAATATCAATATTAAGGTTTGGTTTTGTTTTCAAAGACATCCAACATTTTTGTTTCATTCTTCAGGTTTCAGAATTAGCTCAAGGAACTTTTATATGTGGTTCATCGTATTTGCTCTTTCCTCCATCCACACCTCTTAAGGCACAGTTTTCTGTATCTTCTCTCTACATGACCCTAAATTAAATAAATAAATATGAATTTTTTTCTCAAATTCTTTGACATTCTAATTATCTAAAATGCTCTTCTTTTATACCTGAGGTTTTTTTTTTTAAAAAAAAAAGGGTCATTACTACTTCTTACTTGAGAATTATGCAAATTTGGGGAGAGATTTTACATTTTTTTCTGCAAATAAGAATAAGAATATTGTGATGTGTGTGGTGTGCTTATTTCCCTGAGAATCTGAGCAATTATGAGTTCATTTTGAGTTTTTTCATTCAAATAACAAAAGCTGGAAGCAGTAAACTCTAAAACCAGAAAAGTACTTGGAAATATCATGAGCTTGTGTTTGGTTTAGTAGACTGCAATATGGTCAATATACTTTGTATCTGTTCCCATCAAGAGACTGAGTCTATTTCCCGGTCTCTTTAATCTAGCCGTGTGTCTTGCTCTCGCAAATAAAAGGCAGCAGAAGTGCTATTTGGTCACTTCTCATGGGAACTTCTCAGCTTTGTCCTCTAGAGGTCTTGTAGATACTGTCTGATGCTTTAACAATCCTGCCACCACCTGAACAAGCCCCTAATAGCTTACTGAAAGATGAGAGACCTTTGGCAGTCACTCCCTCACCTCAGCCTCTAACCAACCAACTACCAATCGAGTGAATGAAGCTACTGGGATTGGCCAGCACAAGCTGACCCACAAAATGACCAGACACTCACAACCAAGCCCAGCCAAGACCAGCTGAGCTCAAATCAGACCAAAAGAACCACCTAGCAGAATCGTAAGCTAACCAAATGGTTGTTGTTTGAAGCCATTTGATTTTGGGATTGTTTCTTATGCAGCAAATACTAACTGATACACCCAGTTTGTTTTTAACAAAGGCTAATCTAAGCATCATTCTGCATTATGTTTTATTTATTTATTTATTTAGAGATAGGGTCTCGCTATCTGGGCAACAGCCCAGCGTGGTCTTGAAATGCTGATCTCAAGCCAGCCTCCTACCTCAACCTCCTGAAGTATAAGATTACAGACAAGTCACCACGCCCAGCCTGCATTATGTTTTAGATAATATAAAGTAAGTAGTACGTTCTCAGTAACCCCCTTTTATCTTGCCTTTTCTTTGCCCTCAGCACACAGCACTCTCTCCAGATACTGCCATTTTCTGCCATCCTCAGTATTCCTGTCCCAAGAGAAACTATTTAATAAAATCGATTTGAGCAAATACATGAACAGAAAGAGTATTTTCAGATGCATTATCTCATTATATTTCATTTTATTTTCACAACAACCCACGAAGTGATAAACATCATTCCCATTTTACAGATAAGGAAACCGCAGCTCAGAAAGGAAAAAGCTTGTCCATGGCCACTAAACTAGTAAGCAGTCTCTCACCTCCAAACCTTATAGTTCCCTACCCACCACACTTCCACCTCACGTTTCTCTCCATCTAAGATATTGGCATTTCAAAAGAAAAGAATTTGCATTCCTGGAGGAGAGGCTCCTTGCCACCAACCCTATTGAAAATTCATACATTAATAGTAGATTACAGAAAACATTTTGGAGAGGTCATTCCTGATGTTCCTCAAATTACAATTTATATTCCTCAAATGTAAAAGAGTGCAAGCTCCTCCTCTGTCAGAGACCCAAAGAAAGGAATCCATTTAAGCAGTATGCCCTTTAGGTACACACTCAGAATATGACTGTGCACCACTGTTTGACTGAAGGATAACTTAAGGACATTTCTTTAAGGATGTCATTATTGCCTCCATTTAATGACTGTTAGCCTAAGCCTGTGGTTCTCAAAGTGTGGATCTAGGACCAACAGCATCAGCTCCACCTGGAAACTTTTGAAACTACAAGTTCTAAGGCCCCACCCCAGGCCCACTGAATCAAACCTCTGGAGATGGGGTTGAGCTGTGTGTTTTTTAACAAGCCCTCCACATTACTAGGATGCATGCTTAGAAGTGAGGAGTGAGAACTCCATGACAATTGCTCAATCCACTGACTTCATAGAGTAGGGGTTGGTAAACTGCAGCCCATGGGCCAAGTCCAGCCAGCCACCTGTTTTTTGTAAATAAAGTTTTATTGGCACACACAAGTCAGTTTGCTTCCATACCACACCACAAGAGCAAAGTTAAGAAGTTGAGACTGAGACCATATGGTCCACAAAAGCAAAAACAGTTACAATCTGGCCCTTTACAGAAAGAGTTTATCAACTGCTGTCCTGGGGGTTGACTACATTCAGGTGCAATGGATAAGAACATAGGTTTTATATTCAGACAATATAAGGTTTAATACCAATCTTCACAATTTACTAAGTGGGCTACCATGAGAAGTTTCTTAATTGCTCTAAGCAGGACTGCATTTCTTCCTCCTCTATACACTGGAGACAGTCAACTTGTAAGGTTGTTGAAAAGATGAACTGAGATTGTGTATATGAAGTGCTGAACAAGGAACATACTGCAGATTCAATGAGTGGCTTTGCACTCATCTCTGTAAATAAATACAGTATCTATCTCCTTAAGGCATCATGTGAACAACTGGAAAGCTGTGCATTTGGAGTGGATGCTGGGATGCACCCACCTCAGATCCCCTTCAATATAGGACTAGTAGTCCCAGCTGCAGTCAGTGTCCACAGAAGCCTTCAGCTCCCAGGGCCTGCAGGAGTGGCCTCAGAGGCCTCATTCATGCCCTTCCTGATTGATTGGGAAGGAGTATAAAAGCCTAGCCATCTTAGCTCCAGTCAGAACTCTGAGGTTCATTTGAGCTCCAGAGTCCCCTGTGGGGCTGACTGAGGCTGCAACTCAACTTCTTTCCTGCCCACTCCTGCCCCCATCCAAAAGGTGTTGCTTCCAGCCCGAGGACTCTCCCCAGTGAACATGCTGCATGCCAAGGTCTGCCCTCTTAGTGAGCCCAACCATGACATCTCAAGACTTGGAGAAAATGTCCAGAACTGTCTGACATAAAATGCCATGATATTCCCATGGCAATAAGCGTCGAAGATAAAGGTCTAGGAAAGTGGGGAGAGGTTTTTGAGAATTTCCACTGGAGGGTGCTGTCTTTGGTGGACAAAGTTATATTTCCATGGTGGTAGTAGTTGCAATAAGAAAAACCTGAGTTCCCTGGTGCACTGATTACAGAGATGTTTCAACTCATCTTTATAGCTCAGTGCCCTGGGCAGCTACCCAGCTGGCCCATCCCATAACCCGTCTCTGATTCCAAAAGCTCCTTCAAGTCTTGGTAGATAGGAAACAGGGCATCAAAATGACACCTAAGTCCAGCCCAAGGAAAACACTAGGTTGTTGCAGAGGAGAAGCAGCAACCAGGGTAGATGCTGAGTAAAGACCCTCTGATGTGTAACCAGGCTTATCCCCAGAAAGGACCATCACACTAGCGTCCACCTGGGTGGACTTTCAGTAGACAATCTCCATTTTAAAAAAGAAGAAAAAGAAGGAGAAGAAGAGGAAAAAGGAAGAGGAGTACCAGAAGGAGAAGGAAAAGAAGAAGAAATGGAGATAAGGAAGAAAAAAAGAAGGAAAAGAGGAAGGAACTAGGAAGGGAAGGTGGGGAAAAGGAAGAAAGGGGAAAGATAGGGAAGGAGGGAGAGAAGACGTGAGGGAATGGGGAGAGAGGAAAAAAAGTAGAGCTTCTATTCATAATGGTCAAACTATCAAAATGCCCATCAACAACAGAATGTAAATTTCATCAAGCTGTACACTTAGGATATATCCATGGCCACTTTTCTGTATTGTGTTATATATCAACTGAAACTGCTAAAAGGAAGAGTTCTCACTGGCTCCATATGCCCCAAAAACAGCAAGTAAAAGCTGAGGCTTACGGAAATTAATCCTGAAATTAGACCTCCAGGATAATTCATGGGGTTAAAAAAAACAGAAAAATGCTTCAAAAACACCTAATTGAAGCCTGGTGACTTTGTCTACAAAGAAACACACTATTTTCATCACTAGAAGTAAGCTTTTATTCCAGATTCTTTCAATATGCACATTTGCAAAACTGTGGCTTATTTCTCCAAAGGCCTTACTAAATGCCCCACTGTTTACTAAAGAGCCAGTCTTGAAGAGCAAGGGAAAGTTTACAAGCTGCTAATGAGGGCTTAGCACCCTGGGAAGGACAAATAGCTCTACTCAGCAGCTCCACAGAGGGAAATGAGCCCCTGTGCCTGACAGGTGCCAGCCAGGAAGCGCAGTCCTGCATTGATTGCTAGGTAGCTAGAGCAAAAGGAGGTCTGGGTGAATTATCATTTCATTGACTCAGTGCAAAAGGTATACTGAGCTTAGGTCACTGGGTTCTCCACAAGCCAAGGCAGATAACAAGAAAACAACACACCATAGTAATAGCTTGATTATAACTGCTCTATGCCACTTTTCCTTTTGACTTAAGGGAAATTGTCTTTGCAGGGAAATTAAGGGGAAGGGACACAAGGAAGACTGAGTCCCATTTGTTTGCTTGTTTCACACATTCAGCTAACAAAATTTTTATCAAGTACCAACTTTGCACCAGACACTCCTATAAATGCTGCATTTGCAACATTGAACAAGATCTTCAAAGTCCTTTCCCACATGGAGTTGATATTCTGGTGGGTGAAACCAAAACACAAATAATCAAATAAATACCTAGTATAACATCAGGTGGGAATAAGAGATAGATCTGGTTGGGAGCTGTTGCTTTACAAAAGGGCGTCTCATAAATCTCTCTCGAAGGAGGGGGCATTTGCTATATAGGCCAGAGTAATACATCCCTATTTTTTCTTACATTATTGAAAATTATTGGAAGGCTATAAGCAATGGAATGATATCATCTGATTATGCTTGTTAAGACTCACTCTGGCTGCCTGTAGATGCATTTTAGGACAAGAGTAGAAGCCTAGAGCTATGGGAAAAAGAGATGGTAGAGATCAGAGAAGTATATACAGATTTGCAATGTTTTGGAGGCTGAAGCAAAAGGATCACTAACAGCTTGAGTAGAGGTTTTGAGGGAGAGAAGGAAATCAAGGAGAACAGCCACTTTTTGGCTTGAGCTGAAGTGGTTAGCGGTGCCATTTACTAGAACATTCCTGCCTCTTGATCCCCATGATAAAAAGAACTTTTCATCTATGAAATGTCTCTGTCTCTATTGTCTGGAGAAGATAGAACTGGCTTGGACATATTCCTAAGAAGCAAGAAATGGCAGCCTCGTTATTTTATTTTCAGCCCTTGTAGGCTGTAACTTTGGGAGCACACAATTCATAAATAAATTCCAAGTACCTTATTTATCTCTTTTTTTCCACTTGATTGAAATCCTGGGCATTGAGTTCTACTAGGATGATGAATTTGGCTAGAACTTTGTCACATTCATTCAAGACTAATATGGTGTTATCTAGTACAAGAAACAGATGAGAAATCATTCCTGTAGGACTGAAGCTCAGACACGGCGCAAAGGAAACACATGAGACATAAGGAAATCATTGGAACACAGACATTAGACAGTCTTGTGCTGAATTAGACAATGTCTTAGTTCACCCAAAATGTAGTATTTATAGGCATGGCAAGGAATTGGGAATTAACTTGGGCCCACAGTTGTTGTGTTTCAAATGTGAATTTTCTTAGCACTGTTCAAGAGCATTGAACTTTGCATAAGCAAAGTAATCAACCTAGGAAAAGCATCCAGCCAACAAGTATTTTTTGAGACATTTTTGTCTTCCAAGTACCAAGAAGAGTACAGTAGGGATCCAAATAAACCAGCTCAGCTCCTTGATGAACCAGGGGTCTAAAGGGAAAGTTAGCACTGGCAAGGTGATTCTAAATCATGAAATACTTGCAAGGAGAAGTACAGAATGCTATGGGAGCACACACCGGGAGACCAACCCGGTGCAGGGAGTCGTGCTGAGATAGGACAGGTGTCAACAAGGCAAAGAGAAAGCAGACACCTCAAACAGAGCCAACAGTCAGGAAGCGGAAAAGAGTGTGGCGAGGAACTGAGGAGTGGGGTATAGTTATCTAGAGGAGAGGGCTTAGGAGAGAAGGATGGACAAAGCGGCAGGAGAGGCCAGCAAGGGCCGGATCAGGCGGCTAAGGCCTGATAAACCACACCTGTTGTTTATTCTAAAGGCAGTAAGAAGCCACTAAGTGGTCATAAGTAGAGGTAATCAAGGGCTGGGTTTTTAAAGATCACTCTGGCAGCAGGATAGGAAGGGATGGCCTAGGACAAGTGTGTTCATGGCAAGAGAGGGAGGAGGCTTGATGAGGCAGGGCAGGGGTGGGGAACTGCAAGAGTTGCTTAGGCAGTAGCATGATGGATAGGCGTGTGCCATGCACAGAGTGGGGCAGAGGTCGGAGCTGTGGCAGGCAAGGAGCCAGCAGGGTCACCAGGATTCCTGGGTTTCAAGCCAGAGCATTTTACTAACATGGAAAACTCCAGAAGTTTGCATGAGTCTGTCCATTCAGTTCCAGTTTCCACCCTAGGTAATAAGAATGCAGTCTAGAAGGAAATGTAGAATGAAAGTCAAAGGAACCAAAGGAACAGAGAGAGGATCCAAGAGCCTAACAGAAACAGAAAGTAAGAGAGAAGGGAAAACATGTAACCAAAAACATATATAATGAAGCCCCCCCACCAACACCCCCGCCACCTGACAAAAGGAGAGGAATTAACAGCATATAGGACTCAGTAGGGTTGAGAGAAGCAAGTGCAGCAACTGCCTGGCCTGTGATTTCTGGATGGCTAGAAGGTACACAGTTATTCTAGCTTGGGGCCCACAGAGATAAGGCAAAGGCCAGTAGAGAAAAAAAAGATACCAGCTGTGTGGAGATGGAAAGCAATCTTCCACCCCATGGAGTGAAGTCTTAAACCATGCATGAGAAGGCTGGATATAGAAGCTGGAACACCACATTTGTACCCTCTTTTGCCCATTCTTGGATAGAAATGAAAATATCAATGATTGGCCCTGAAATGCAAAGGTTTTGTAAAAAGGATGGTGTCCAGGGACTCTCAGTGCAGTTAAAGGCTTCTTGTTTAATGGCTGACATATAAGATGTCTAATATTTTCTGCTCACTTAACCTCTTATTCTGAGAATGGACCGATTGTCCAAGATTGCAGACATGCTCAGGAGTGCTGGCAAAGGGCTAAAATATGTCTTCTGTAAGACTCCATGGAACAATTTCCCAGGAGAATTCATGAAAAATGTTACAGATGATGTGTTACACCTCGAATGAACCTCTTTGTCCCATAAGTGTGTTTCTCCACTGCTTTGGAGAATCTCCCAGATGGAGAGAAAATGGGAATTAATTTATTCCAAGAGACCTTATTGTTTAATGACACATACAGTAAGAGATCCAGAATCACAATCACCCAAACCATGCAAGCAATGGCAAGTGCTCTAAAGAAAGATGGGGACATACAAATGGTAGGTAAAGCTTTTCAGCAAAGACACTGGAGAAGGGAATCCAATGAACTAAAACTCTGCAATGTTAACTGAGGGTTTCCCTTTGCATTTCCGAGAACGATGGAAATTCTCCCTGCCTTCCCCAACTCAGAGTCAGTAATATGCAGTCATTGAGTCAGGGAAGGTACATTACAGTAGGAAAATGAGAAAAAAAAAAGAGTTTTGAATGAAACTTTGAATATGGCTTTCCTTGTTCAGAATCATAGCCTTCATCTTTCCAGAGACTAAGATTTTAAGCTTGAATCGCCCACGTTCTAAATCCTTCAGGAAATAAAGCGCAGGTTGTTTATTTCTCAGGGTCCCAGGCAGAGAAATCAAGTGAATCCTGCTTCTCAGTTCTTAGCTGTTTATTGCCAGCATCAGCCTGTGCAAAACTCCTCTCTGGTTTTATTTTTTCCCCTTTGATCTGTAATCCCCACTCCATTCCCTAGAGCCCTGCAGGTAACCCACTCTGGAGGGTCTGTTTATCCCTAAATATGCATATGTCCTTGTAAAATATCCAGAGCCATTATGTGTATGTTTAATTAATTAATCATAAATTATTAATAATAATCTATCCACATTGCCATGTTTACATCTATATTGTGGCTGCTCTGCAACCACACACACACAAAAATAAACCCTCAGGGCATCAGATTTACACAACAAACAAGATTGGGGATAAAAATGAATTATGAGCTATGAGCCAGATTGTCTCGTCCCAGATAGGACATCCCTTCTGTGTGCTGCCAGTGCCGTTTTCTGTTCTGGGAGAAGGGAACACAAGAATCCAAGGGGAAGAAAACAGTTAAGACATCAATGAGAGTCCTGAGAGAGAAGATCCTTGCCCTGTCTCCAAGACCAAGACCGTGGGTTCACAAGAGAATTCCAGGTAGGTCCAGAGAATGAGAGGTCCTTTTCCATGTATGAAGTTTGTGAAAAAGGAGCAAGACCTCAAAGTTTTCTCATGCCTCACTCAGTATAGCAATGGGAGGAATGTCTGCATGTGATGCCTTGGGCCCCCTGAGCCCCAGTGTCCATGCAGGATGCAGCCTGCTGGGACTTTGCCTTCACTGGGCCAGCCTTGCAGGTTGGGTGGGGCAGGCAGATGCAGCATCAAACACCTGACAATGACCCTGGCCCAGCAGCTTCGTGCCTATGGTGTCTTGGCTCTCTGTAGCCCCCAGGATGAGGATGAAGCCACAGGGAAAAAGGGAAAGACCATGAATTCACAGAAATTTAGTTTCTAACATCCAACAGAATGGAGAGTCAGTAAAAATTAGGTCATAATAGAAATATGAAAAGATTACATTTTGTGCACAACTGATTTGTTTTGTACCTACTACACACCTCCCTCCTTCCCCAGGGTCATGGGGGTTTTTGTTTTAATTAGAAAATTCAAAAATATTCTAAATCTGGAACAGTGCAGGTCCTAGAAATTCTGGATACGTGATCTTCTGTATACAATAAAATATAAGTTTAAAGGAAGTAATTCTCTTCCTCAAAAAACTAAAGACAGAACTACCATTTCATCTAGCAACTGCACCACTGGGTGTTTATCCAAAAGACAGGAGATCAGTATATCAGAGATACTTGCACCCCCATGTTTATTGTAGTACTATTTACAATAACCAAAATATGGAATAAACTTAAATGCTCGTCGACAGATGAATGGATAAGTGTGGTATACACACAATGGAATATTATTCCCCCATAAAAAAGAATGAAATTCTGTCATTTGCAGCAACATAGATGGAACTGGAGGTCATTATATTAAGTGAAGCAAGCCAGGCACAAAAGACAAATGTCACATGTTCTCACTCACGGAACTCACAAAGGTAGAGAGTAGAATGGTGGTAACCAGAGGCTGGGAAGGGAAGAGGGGAAAGGGAGATGAAGAGAAGGTGGTTAAAGGGCACAAAAACTCAGACAGAAGAAATAAGTTCTAGTATTTGGAAGTACCGTAGGAAAATTATAGTTAATAATTCATTGAATGTTTCAAAATAGAAGAGAAGAATTATAATGTTCCCAAAACAAAGAAAAGATAAATGTTTGAGGCAATGGATGTCCCAGTTACCCTGATTTGGTCATTACACGTTGTATACAGGTATCAAAATATTACATGTACCCCAAAATTTATACAATGCTTATATATCAATAAATTAAGTTAAATAAACAGGAAGCACCAGGAGGAACTCCTGATGCATTTTATGCTTAAAACAAAAAATCCTAGGTCTTTCCATAGATAAACCTAAGAATGATGATAAATATGGTGGAAACAGGGTCTCTTGGTGCTCCAAATATCGTTTCCCAAAACAAAGGAACAGGACATCCCAGAGTAATGGCTGACTCCGGGCCTGAAACAGGGTATGTAGAAGAGGGGCCTTCAATGCACCGTCACACTGGAAAGCAAGGAAGCCATCAAAGACAGCCAGAGTGCTTCAAAGGACTCAGAAATCAACTTATGAGGCCCCACTGGTCAAGGATGGCACAAGGTGAGCATGAGTAAGGACACTAACTGTAACAGATGGAAACATACCAAATAGATTTCATCCAAAATTTCATAAGAACACTGTAAAATCATTGACTGCCTTTGGAGAAGAGTAAACCAATTTGTTATTTTGAGAACTGATGAGTAAAGAGAGTGTCAAGCACATACCCTGCCTTTCCTACACAAAGAGAAAAACCAGACATTACGTCCCCCACAGAAGAACCAACCCCACCTGTAAAATAACCTTGCCGAAAAGTGTGAACCTTAGTCCATTTAAGCATTTGGATCTAATACCAGCTCATAGGAAATCCAGGTAACAGAAGAACATGTTAAATGACACCACAGGTGTCTACATCTGGGGAAGCATCAGCAAAATACAAACTAGGGGGAGGCCTGAAGGTTAAAAGGTAAAGAGCAAGGGAAAATACAGATTAAAAAAGACAAAAGAGGCATGTTAGCAAATCACAGTATATGGGTCTTAGTTGATACTTTTTCAAATAAATAAAAGGTTAAAAATTACAGTACAATCAGGGAAATGTAAACACTCGCTGGATACTTAGTGATATTGAGGGAATATTAAAGTGAGATAATATTGTGTTTTTATTTAAAATGGGCAGGCTATGTCTTTAGAAATATGTTTAGATAAAAATAATATGATGCTTGGCATTTGCCTCAAAATAACCTGGAGGGGAGGTGCTATGTGTTGCTTCTGTATTGCTGCTCAAATCTCACGTCAAATTGTAACCCCCAGTGTTGGAAATGGGGCCCGGTGGGAGGTGACTGGATCATGGGGACAGATTTTCCCCTTGGTACTGTCCTTGAGATAGTGAGTTATCATGAGATCTGGTTATTTAAAAGTGTGTGGTACCTCCCCCACTTCCCTTCTTCCTCCTGCTCTGGCCATGTGAGATATCTCACTCCTCCTTTGCCTTCTGCCATGATTGGAAGCTTCCAGAGGCCCCTCCAGAAGCAGAAGTTGCTATGCTTTCTGTACAACCTGCAGAACCGTGAGTCAATTAAACTTCTTTTGTTTATAAATTATCCAGTCTCAGGAGTACTACCTGAGACCTGTATAAATTACCTAATACAGGAGGTACTGGAGGTACAGAGAATATGAGATTGTCCACAAGTTGATTGTTGTTAAAGCAAATTGTTAGAAACATGGGAGTTCATTATACTCTACTGTTGCACATAAGTATTTGAATTTTCCCATAATAAAAAGTTTGTGCAAAAAAAGATTTTTTAGTATGGGAAGTCGTTTTTCAAGTTACAAGATAATCACTCTCGATGATCACTCAATCTCCTGAGTGAAGAAGCTTTATTAGTTAGGGTTCTCCAGAGAAAGAGAAGCAGTAGAAATATGAGTTATACAAGAGGGATTTATTATAGGAATCAGCTCATGTGATTATGGAGACCAAGAAGTCCACCACCTGCTGTCTGCAAGCTGGCCACTCAAGAAATCCGGTGGTACAAATCAATCTGAATCCAAAGCCTGAGAATCAGGAGTCCTGATGTCCAAAGGCAGGAGAAGATTGGATGTTCCAGCTCAAAAAGAAAGAGTGAATTCACCCTTCCTCTACCTTTTCATAATATTTGAGCCCTCAACAGGTTGATAATCCCCACCTGTATCAATGACAACAATCTTCTTTACCCTGTCTACTAATTCAAATATTGAGCTCTTCCAGAACACCCTCATAGACACACTCGGAAATAATTTTTTATCAGCTATCTGGGTATCCCTTAACCCAGTCAACTTGACATATAAAATTAACCATCACAAAAGCCTAATGAAAACACGACGGAGACACATCCTTGGTTGTTCTGTGTGTTCTATAACCAAGGCTGTTTGGGGGGTCTGAGGCAGGAACCCCACTTCAAAGCTTTGCTGTCAGAACTACAAGAGCCAGACACATCCAAAAGTCAGCTCTGACTACCAACCTTCTTCCATGACAGCCAGGGTCAGATTCAGCAAGGATGACAGTCCAGGGAGGTTGTTCCTTATAGTAACAATTTTTTTTGTTAAGAAACTACAATATATATAGTCTGCTCATTCATATATATAAATATTATTTATCAAAATAGTATTATTTTGTTAAGTTTTAAAAATTAAAACTCTGATCTCTGAATGAAATGTAAATTCCTAGGTCTAATAGATAAGGATTGCAGAATAAAGTATAGTGGAACTTCTTTTTTAATCCAAAAGAAAACTATTAAGAAGTAAATATCAACTAAAAGTCAAAGGAGAAAAGAATAAGTCCTAAGTTAATGGATAGAATTTATATTTTCTTCAACCATATAATCAGGGTATAAAAAGATTGATGAGCAGCTTAACGTCTACTGAGAAGAAAAATAATTGGAAAGTTCTTGAGTTATACATATGTTTGCTCTTCCATTCTCAACTTTCATTGGCTTTTTACCAAATTCCAGTGAACCATACCTTGGTAGCATCTCCTTAAATTAGTGAAAAGAAATATAAGACAGACTATTTGAAAATTAAAATAAATAAGAGCAAAGTCTGTCTTATGCATTTGGTGAGTAGGTTTATGGAATTCAGTATTCCCAGGAGGAAGGAGAGCTGTGAGGCCATTTGCAGATGACAGAATCATAAAGAATTATTGAGAAACATTTTGGCTGGGCCAGTCTTTGTCCTGAGTTTGATAACATAGCCTCCAAGAAAAATGACCTTAGACTTCACCCACAGTAACAATCTGACTATGACTTCTTCTGAGAGAGTTGGTTCTAAAGAAAGATCAAGTGCTAAATAAAGATCTCATTATAGATCGTTATAGATCATTCCATCACAGTTAGAGTCACCTTCCATCCGTCCTGTCAGAAACGGAGCATCTGGAGCATCACAGATCACATTAACATGGCCAGATAAGAATACGATCCCAAGAGATTCCTCCTAACCACTCCCACCAATAACCAGTCTAATATGCTTTCCCTAAAGGGTCTTCCAACCAGGAGGTCACATGCTCCAGAAGCAGCCCATTCTGCCCATCGCAGCTCCTGCAGCTCCCTGTTTCTGTTCTATTTCCAATCATCGCACTGGACACATGAGCCCTTCTGTAGACCATCAGAGAGAGCTCCTCAACCCCTTCTCCCAGGTGTCATTTACATCAGGCAAGAAGGCATGGCAAATGGGTCATTCACATCTAAGTCCGCAACAAAAAGCAGGGGTTGTCAATGGCATTTGTACGTAGAAAGTCCCCAGTATTCAGACTTGCTTTTTCGATAACTATTACCCAAATATGTACTCAAACCGTGGGACACTGGCTGATGTCAAAATTCTTTCTGAATGACTGTGAAGTCTGCCCATATAGTTTATACCCATATAATAGTGAAGGCTGACTCTCCACATTTTCTGTGAAATTAACAACTTTGAGAACTTGCAATCTACCAGCATTCCCAGCAGCTAACTGTAGGTAATAGATAGGATGTCTTACTTATTTAGTAGTCTTTATTCTAGCCACCAAACCTCTTTTAAAAAAAGAAATGCTTCTAAAACTAATATTTACTTGTTCCTCCAGAAATACTTTAATTGGCTTTGTGAAATCAATGGTTCCCTTGATAATTGATAAAAGAGTGTCTCTTTTCCCTGTCCTGGCAATATCTTGTTTTAAATAACAGGACAGATCATTCTTTCACAAATATGAAAAACAGATTTTCGGAAACAAGCTTATTTTATTAAGCCATGTTATTTAATTTTACCTGACATTTGCAAGTCATTTTTGCTAGTAAGCACTCTACATTAATACCTTGAGTTCACATAGAGTTTAACAATATGAATTTCCTATCAGAGAAAAGTACAATATATGTTTGGCAGAAGCCAAAGTCACGAAGAATTAACAGTTATCAAATCCCAAAGGGGAAACAAATTCTCTTTGCTCCTCTCTTGCCAGCTGTCATGAATCCAATTTGCACTTTCAAAATTCTGCCTGTTACCCAGATTCGGAAATGAGAGGACTAGTAACTTAGCATACTCGTGCCCAACCATACCAAATCCAAACACTTACACACAACCCAATTGTCAACAAGGTAGAAAAAGGGTATCAGCTTAAGCGATTTTTATATCAAACATACCTAGAATGTACCACAGAGTAAGTTATTTTCATATGCTTAAGTAGATGTGACAAATACCAATCTCAAATTATAAATTAAATGGATTCCTGAAAAATTGTACTACATGAAAATCTACTTTCCCATTGACATTATTTTATTTTATTTTATTTTGAGATGAGGTCCCATTCTGTCACCCAAGCTGGAGTGCAGTGGCATGATCTCGGCTCACTGCAACCTCCAACTCTCAGGCTCAAGCAATCCTCCCATCTCAGCCTCCCAAGTAGCTGGGAACATAGGCATGTGCCACCACGTGCAGCTAATTTTTGTTTTTTTGTTTTGTTGTTGTGGTGGTTGTGGTGGTGGTGGTCGTTGTCGTTGTTGTTGTGATTAGAGTCAGGGTTTCGCCACGTTACCGAGGCTGGTCTGGAACTCCGGAGCTCAAGCGATCCACCCGCCTCGGCCTCCCAAAGTGCTAGGATTACAGGTGTGAGGCACCCCACCTGGCCCATTGACATATATTTTTAAATACATAAAACAAGATTCAAAGTTTTAAAATGCAGGAATTGAGCAGTAATAGAAACAGCAAATATCAAACAATCATAGAGTTTAAGGAAGAGTGTTCTTTCTTATAAGCATAACTCATGTGAAAATACACTTTGTGTGGGCCTTCAAATCTCCACAACTTTTCTGGGCCTTCAGAAACACTGTTTCATCTGCATAGAGCCATGTCCACCTGGGAAATTCCTACTCAACCATAAAGGCACAATCCAAATATCACTGCCTCTACAGATCCAGGTTTTCCTGCCCTGCGATCCCCTAAGAAAAAAATGTCAACACCTTTCCATGAACCCCAAGGCAGAATGAGGGCTTTCCTTTCTCTCCTGGCCCCTGAGAATTCCTCCTTGGTAGCCCTGAGCACAAGCACAGGTTGTTGTCATCATTGTTGAACGCTGTTATCTTTCAGGACCATGTATACCCTTCGGGAGGAGATATATAATGCACTTTGGGGCTCAGTGCCTACATCCGTGCCTGGCATCTCACTGGTGCTAAGAAAACACTTATAAAATGAGTGACCAAAGAAAATGATTTAAATGTTAAATGGTATCTTGAATTCTTAAAAGCTTATCATAGATACCCCATAAATTGGCCTCAATGGCCAATTCAGAAACATTTCCAGTTAGCAGATTCCTTAGATCTCCTAGCATCAATACAGGGGTGTATTTTTAGTTTGGTTGCTCTTAGTAAACCCTGAGCTCTCTGATTTCAGAAAGGATCCACAGACTTTCAAGACCCTGAGGTGCTCATCAGTTTACATCAGGGTGACTCAACAAGAAGCTAGAGCCCAGGGACACCTCACTTAAGAATATCTTAATTGGCAGGCTTTTTAAACTGCTCTCAGCTGATTAATGAGTACTACCAGAGGGATTATGTAATTTACAGAACAGGAACAGCTCTGGAACTGAAGGTTGCCAATTAAAGGTATGTGCAACATCCCAACAGCAAATTCAGCCAGGCATGTTGGCTCATGCCTGTAATCCCAGCACTTTGGGAAGCCCAGGCTGAAGGATTGCTTCAGCCCAGGAGTTCAAGACCAGCCTGTATAACATAGGCAAACCCCCCATCTCTACAAAAACTATTTAAAAAACACGAGCCAGGCACGGTGGCACGTGCCTGTAGTGCCAGCTACTCGGGAGAATCTCTTGAGCCAAAGAGGTCAAGGCTGCAGTGAGCTGTGATTGTGCCAATGCACTCCAACAGCAAATTCTAAAGAAATGCAAAGAAGACTGCATATCAAGGGCCAACACATCCTCCCAAGCAGGCCATGTGGTGCCCATGTCACATGCTCATGCTGGTGGGAGCTCTCCCGTTCAGTCTTTAGAGAGCTGTTTAGACAGACGGCAGAGCATGCACCAGCTTTTAGAGTCTCCCTGATAAAGAGCTTAGGGCTAATGTCTACAGGACTGACATAGTTCTTAAGCTCCACAACTCTCAAGAAACACAAGAAACCTAAGGATATCAAAGGGCTGATGGGTGTTGCAAGGCAAAGCAGCGAGTCAGAGGTAGTGGGCAAAACCAGCCAAAGGAAAATGACCCACAATGCTTTCCTGTAGGCTTATTTCATGGAAAATTAAAATCCACTTTAAGCTACACTGAGTATTGATGGAATTGCAACCAACATGACAGTAGAGGTTCAATGTTTTCAATAGGTGAAGACAAGATAAGGCCATACTGGAAATAAATTACCAGTAGGCCTCACAAGGGGGTGGGAAATTGGAAAATTCTCTAATGAATATTAGATGGCAGACAGAGAAGATATTTTTCCTTTTGCATATTTTAGTTTGCAAATTATGAACCTAAAAGCTTGATAACCTAGAGTCCATATTCTGCCTGTCAACCTTCAGCCTACAAAAGGGCTTTTATATTATCCAACATTCTGGAATCTGCTTAATGCAACCACCATAGCTTGTAGCGGATGAAGTAACAGATTGGCTTGAACTGAAACAACCTCAGGAAGGTATAATGTAAGACAGGCACATGGGGTAGTCAGCTGCTAAAAGCTCTTGATGTCAGTGGGTGCCCTTGTATATGAAGGTTTTTAAGCCCTTCCTGGACAGTCAAGTATGCAACTAAAGCACAACATTCTTCTTGTACCCTTTGAATAACTATGTGGCAAAACTTGTTTACAGAATTTATTCCAATATATCTTAAGAATTTCTAATTCAGCTGAATTAACAATTTAACTGCTCTTTCTTCTTTCTGCTTCTGCAGTCATATTTTGCTACCAATATGTTTTCATTTATTCAAATTGCTATACAGCTCTGCAGTGTTCACCATTACCAAGAATTATTGCCACTTTATTTATTTATTGAGATGAAGTCCTGCTCTGTCACCCAGGCTGGAGTGCAGTGGCATGATCTTTACTCACTGCAATCTCCGCCCACCAGGTTCAAGCGATTTTCTCTTGCCTCAGCCTCCCCAGTAGCTGGGATTACAGGCACACACTACCATGCCCAGCTAATTCTTTTGTATTTTAGTAGAGACAGGGTTTTACCATGTTAGCCAGGCTGATCTTCAACTCCCAACCTCAGGTGATCCACCCACCTCAGCCTCCCAAAGTGCTGGGACTACAGGCATGACCCACTGCACCTAGCCTATTGCCACTTTCTAATAGCAAGGTCCAGATTTTGAAAATCTGAAGTTTATAGTACCTGTGGAAGCACTCAAAACAGTAGGTACCAAAGAGATGTTTACAGCTGCTTTTATTAATTTTCTTTATTCTATGGTTTCAGCCAATGCACAGAACTAAAAACTGATACATAAGCTACTAGGTTTTGAATCTGTAATTTCTAATTATTGTTAACAAACTCTCCCAGAGAAAATTATGAAGACGGATGTATTAGTCCGTTTTCATGTTGCTAGAAAGAACTGCCCAAGGCTGGGTAATTTATAAAGGAAGGAGGTTTAATCAACTCACAGTTCAGCATGGCTAGGGAGGCCTCAGGAAACTTACAATCATGGTGGAAGGGAAGGAGAAGCAAGGCATCTTCTTCATAATGCAGCAGGAAGGAGAAGTGCCGAGCGAAGGACGGGTGGGGGGTGGGGGGGAAGAGTCCTTATAAAACCATTAGATCTCGTGAGAAGTCACTCATTATCCTGAGAATAGCAGAGGGGAAACCTCCCTCATGATTCAATTACCTCCACCTGGGCCCCCCCTTGACACGTGGTGATTATGGGGATTACAAAATGAGATTTCAGTGGGGACAAAAAGCCTAACCATATCAACAGTCTTCTACTTTCATACAAAATAAACATCCATCCCTGTGTACATATGTTTGGGATTAAAGAAAGCAAGTAAATTTGAGTACAACTTAAATAACGTATTTCTCATGATGACAGGATTCCCAAATGTATGTAAAATGTCCTTAAATTGACTTCACCTTTACATATATCCTTCAAAAACTTATTTCTAATATTTCAATCATTCCTCTTAATATTTTGTTTGCTTTTCACACATGAACACACAATTGACAAGATTTAAAGTCATGCATGCCTAAGGGTAACTCACCAAGAAATTTTCCATTTTTCCTCCAATTGTATGAATTTTTTAACCTACACTTCTTATCACAGTTATTAGCATTTGAATAATAGCATTTTTCACTTATTTCTATAAATTAAAGCCAAAATTCTAGAAATAGTTAAACAATTATTCAAACACTGCCTTTCAGTCAAAGGTAGCAAAGTGGCTACAGTTGAAAGTTCTTGTCAAAGGCAACAACGCACACATGGCTCATTCAGCAGCTGACATCTGAAGTCTGCCTTGAAATCATCAATATCTCCAAGCGTGAGTAAATTTAAATCCAGAGACCATCTGTACTTCCAGGTGATAGCAGGACAGAGTGACCCAAATCACTGGGGCCCTTCTCTCCTGTAGCCACACTGGGACATTCTCAGTTACTCACAAAGACCATGCTGTCTCAAATTCCAGCTTTCACACAAGCAACTTCCTCAGCCTAGAACAACCTTTTCCCACCCATCTTCTCCAATTTTCTTCTGGGACATTCCTGCTTGTCAGTTCTCAGCTTAAATGTAGCCTTCCATGAACCTCTACATCAGACTCTGCATCCTCCAACATTACTCTGCACCTGAGGCTCAGCAACACTCCCAGGCTTGTAATGATGCTTGGTGGCTACCTTCCTGAAATGACCAACAGCTCTCCATGCACAATCTGGAAACCCCTGTCCTCTGTCCAGCCCATTCCCACTGCCAGGCACATAACACACATCCATCTTTGAAGAAACAGATTAAATCAAGTTTAATGAAAAGCTCAGTGAACAGAATTTTTTTCTGAATTAGTAACTTTCCTTTTGTCATGCTTAAGGAGAAGAGAGAGAGAGAAAGAAAGAAAGAGAGAGAGAGAATTTGTCTGCATCAGGGTGAAGCAATACAACTGGGCCATGGAGGTTATTTACATGGCATTCCAGTGGGACAAGTCTTCTTTCTTACAGACAGGTTTCCAAGGCCAAGGAAAGCAAACCAAGGCATGCTTTGGCCAAACATCTGCGATATTCTGATCCTCATCCATTTCTTCATACCAACAGAGATCTGGCCTCTCTGTGTAGTAGCATCAATGTTCTCTAATATTCTGTGTTGGCCACATGCTCCCCCAAAGCCAAGGAAACAATCCTGTCTTCAGTGGGGAGCTGGAGAGTTGATTCAAATGTAAAGCAGAAAGCCCAGGTTCCAAAATGAGAGGCACAGTGAGTCCTGTGATTTTCAGTTTTGAAGAAAGGGCAGTATAACAAGGATTGATTCTCTGTGATCACCAATGGCCCCTGTGTTAGTCTGTTATGCTGCTACAAAGAACTGCCTGAGACTAGGTAAATTATAAAGGAAAGGGGTTTAATTGACTCACAGTTCAGGGAGGGGGCTGGGGAGACCGCAGGAAACCTACAATCATGGTGGAAGGGGAAGCAAACACTTCCCTCTTCATATGGCAGCAGGAAGGAGACAAATGAGAGTGAAAGAGGGAAAAGCCTCTTATAAAACCATCAGATCTCATGAGAACTCACTATCACAAGAACAGCATGAGGGTAACTGCCCCCTTGATCCCATCACCTCCCACCAGGGCCCTCCCACAACACATGGAGATCATGGAAACTACAATTCAAGATGCGATTTGGGTGGGGACACCTCCCAACAATATCAGCCCCCTTCTCAGCTCCCAGATACACAAAGCAAACAACCAAAACCACAGGTAAGGAATTCCATATGTTTTATCTTAAACAATAAAGAAAAATTTTTAAATTTTTATTTAAATAAATATTTAATTAATTATACAAATTATTTATATTTATATTTACATATTTATATATTATATATTTATTTATATTTATATATTTATATATAATATATATAATATATGTGTATATTTATATATTACATATAATATATATAATATATGTGTATATTTATATATTACATATAATATATATAATATATGTGTATATTTATATATTACATATAATATATATAATATATGTGTATATTTATATATTACATATAATATATATAATATATGTGTATATTTATATATTACATATAATATATATAATATATGTGTATATTTATATATTATATATTATATATAATATATATTTATAATATATATTATATATAATATATTATATATATATATATTATATAATATATATTATATATATTATATAATATATATAATATATTATATAATATATATAATATATATATATATAATATTATATATAATATATATTATATTATATAATATATATAATATATATATTATATTATATATAATATATAATATATATATTATATTATATATAATATATAATATATATATTATATTATATATAATATATAATATATATTATAAATTATATTATATATAATATATAATATATATTATAAATTATATTATATATAATCTATATAATATATATTTATATTTATATATTATATATAATCTATATAATATATATATTTATGTATTTATATATAATATATATTTATAATATATATTATATTTATGTATTTATATATAATATATATTTATAATATATATTTATATTTATGTATTTATATATAATATATATTTATAATATATATTTATATTTATGTATTTATATATAATATATATTTATATATAATATATAATATATATTTATATATTTATATATAATATATTTTATATATTATGTATAATATATATATTTATATATAATATATTTTATATATTATATAATGTATATTATATATAATATATTTATATATAATATATAATATATAATATATTTATATATAATATATAATATACATTATATATTATATATATTATATATTATATATAATATACATTATATATTATATAATATACATTATATATTATATATAATGTATATTATATAATATATAATGTATATTATATATAGTATATATTTATATATAGTATATATTTATATATAGTATATATAGTATATGTTTATATATAGTATATATATAGAGTATATATTTATATAGTATATATAGTATATATTTATATATAGTATATATTTATATAGTATATATTTATATATAGTATATATTTATATTTATATATAGTATATATTTATATTTATATATTTATATAGTATATATTATATACTTATATTTATATTTATACATAGTATATATTACATATTTATAATATATATTTATATATAGTATATATTATATATTTATAATATATATTTATATTATATATTTATATATTTATATTATATATTTATATTATATATTTATATATTTATATTATATATTTATATTATATATAATATATATCTATATTATATATAATATATATCATTATATTATATGTATATATCATAATATATATTATATGTATATATCATATAATATATATTATATGTATATATCATATAATATATATTATATGTATATATCATATAATATATATTATATGTATATATCATATAATATATATTATATGTATATATCATATAATATATATATGTATATATCATATAATATATATATGTATATATCATATAATATATATTATATGTATATATCATATAATATATATTTGTATATATCATATAATATATATTATATGTATATATCATATAATATATATTATATGATATATCATATAATATATATTATATGATATATCATATAATATATATTATATGATATATCATATAATATATATGTATATATCATATAATATATATTATATGTATATATCATATATGTATATATCATATATTATATGTATATATCATATATAACATATTTATATGTATATATCATATATAACATATTTATATGTATATATTTATATATAACATATTTATATGTATATATTTATATAATTATATATAATACACATTTATTTATATTATATATTTATATCATATATAAACTATATTTATATATCATGTTATATTTATCATAAATAATATTTATTATTTCCCAAGTTAGAAATAAAAAAGAGAGGAGTAATAAAAGAAATATGAGGTCCAGGCAAGGTGGCTCACTCCTGTAATCCTAGCACTTTGGAGGGTGGAGTTGGGAGGATTGCTTGAGGCCAGGAGTTCAAGACCAGCCTGGGAAACAAGGCAGGACCCTGTCTCTACAGAAAACTTTAAAAATTAGCCTGCATGGTACCATGCAACTGAAGTCACAGCTACTTGAGAGGCTGAGGCAGGGGGATCACTTGAGCCCAGGGGTTTGAGGCTGCAGTGAGCAATGACCATACCACTATACTCCAGCCCAGGAGACAGAGCAAGACCCTCTCTAAAAAGAAAAAATAAAGAAAGAAATATAAACTTGCTTCTAAGACAATAATGTTAACAATGAGCTTTTTAAACAAATATTTTTTAAAATACATCGTTCAGCAAATTCTTTTTTATCAAAATTTTTCTACTGAAAGCTAACCTGATATTGTTGCAGAGGTTCTGGAGCTTGGCTCTTTGCCTCCAATTAGGGGTCATTGTACCTTAGTCACCAGTAGGTACGGGAATACCAACAGGCCTCTGCCTCAATGCGGTAACATAAAGCAATACAGAAACAATTTTTGGCTTTGCTGCAAATGTGCATAATGGAAAGCAAATATTATTAAAAAGACAATCATTTTTAGTGATTAAAATAATCCAAGGCAGAAAAAATTTCTCCCATAAGTTTCTAAGTTCTCATTTATCATCGTTTTGCCGCAAGAAGCCAGAGTAATTTTATTTTTCCTGACTTCTATTAAAAAGATCAATACATATGATTCCAAAGAGTCTCGGCTCATGAAAAGATGGAGCAGGCCTGTAATCACATATGAAAGTATTGGTTGTCATTAGCAGAAAGATTGATCTGAGAAGACAGCCGGCCCAGAGTGAAAGGACTTAAAAATTTCCATCGGACTGCCCAGCAACTTTCACCTTCCAGATGATTAAATACAGATAACAGATTACCATATTAGAGGAAAGAATTGGATTGGGGATATTCAGTGGATACCCACTTTAGCAAAGCAATACCAAATTTTTCAATAATAATTTTGTCTGATGCAAAAAAAAACTAATGCTGCCTGACAGTACAAAGTTATCGTTCAAGGTACATTTAAGTCAAAGTTGTTGGATGAAATTCCTATAGTTACCTGTGGCTTCAGAGGCTCTAATGAATGCACATGTTCAGTTGACTTTTTAAAACGGAGTTAAGGAACATATTCAGACAAATTCC
Organism: Gorilla gorilla gorilla; assembly: GCF_029281585.2. NCBI lineage: Eukaryota > Metazoa > Chordata > Mammalia > Primates > Hominidae > Gorilla > Gorilla gorilla. The sequence continues at coordinate 37,681,320 of NC_073246.2, forward strand.
GTGGGCTTATTCCATGAACAGAGCTTCTTTCCACTGTCTTCAGTGAGTTATTGACATGACCCTTGATGATGATTGTACAAAACTCACAAGAACTGAACTCATAGCCATGTAAAGGGCTTTCTTCACTCCATAGCTCTTCTTTCCAGAAATCTACTTATGGTTTAGTAAAAATGCTAGCTATAAAACAAGATGGAATTTTTATGGGACCTTGAAAGGGCGTGGTAAACTTGGAAATTCAGAGTTGTGGTCCAAGGACATTGTAAACTAGAGGTCAGCGTTTTTAATATCTTCATCCTTGTCCCACATATGTGCAATATTGACAAACCTCAGGATGATGTTCTCATGCTCCAGAGTTGAGAGAAAAGATGCAGGAGAGGCTGAGACCAGGAGCAAGAGGGATGCTCTTAACAAAATGTTGGCCTGTACCTTTTCAAGACATCTGAATATTTCATCACTCTTCAATCCCTTTACTTACTTAGCTGCCAGCAAATAAATACCTGGCAATCTCACAGTATTCAGAACTGTTCATAATTATCAACCAGTGATCATTTGTAATGACCTAAAAGTTGGTACTGGAAAAAGATGCCAACATCCACTCCCTAGAACAATAATATTAAGAGTAAGTGTGCATTGCATTTGTATTAAGTACCATTGTTTGTAATGGACTTCAAAAGTATTTGAGATATTTTATATAAGTACAATACTCTATCACGCTTCTACAAATTCCTAAATGCCTTCACTATCTAAGTTTTACACAAAATCCCATTGTCATGGTATCTACCAGACACTTCACTGCATAGAAAGCAAAACTGTTTTCCTCCATGTCTAAATTAAACAAAACATAAACACTTGTTTTTATGAAAATACCAGAAAATGTTCATGCTTTTGGAATTTCCTGTAATAATAGTATCAGGAGTAAATTCCTCTAAATACAGAAGACAGGAATAAGACTAGCCAGAAATTATTTTTAGTTTTCCAAACTTAGTAAATTCTTGCCCATTTTAAGCTGAAAGGATTATTTTCTTTTCTTGCAACTAAGAAAACTTCTCCATTTTACTAATTAAGTCAATATTTTTAAGATAGTGAGAAATGTAATTTTTTCCATGCTTTGTGTAAGATTCTGTGTAAGTATAAATGTGCATGGTCATATTCCAGGCTGGTAATGAAGACACATCTTTTTAAAGCCATTTATCTTTTTAGGACTATCAAGATAATAATCACTGAAAGGGATTACTGCCTTAAAAGTGGAGCATGATGGCTCTCCAAGACTAGAGAGGGCTATAGTAACTGCCCATCCTGGACCTAATGAAGGGTTCTCAGAAGGTTACTCTTCAGTCATCAGACACCACAATGGACAGACAGTCTGTGATGTAGCTGTAAGTGCTCAGTGACAAGAGCATCTGTTGCCAGCTCCCTGTCCCTTCTCTGCCCTGCTCTGTCTTGTGTATGTCTTGAGGGAAGGTCTACGATATGACATCCTGGGTTGACAATGCATCCCAAGGAAGATGGCATAGCTTGTACAATGTTCCAAGACAAGGGGCTCTGATTTGCACTGGGCTGGGTTGATGGCAAGGTGTATAAGTTATATCACATTCCTGTCCTCTGTGCAGAGTCTGACAAATAAAAAGTGGCTGAGGCACAAACCATGAGCTAAATAGGGCCTCAAGCATTCTACTTTTCCAAACACCATGGAAATTATAGCATTAAAAAAACCAAGAGAGAGGAAAAGCTATAGTGTAGCTGTATTACTCATGGATCTCCAGAGAAACAGAACCAATAGAGGTATAGAGAGAAAGAGATTTAGTATAAGGACTTGGCTCACATAATGATACAGACTGACAAGTCCCAGGAACTGTAGGGTGAGTTGGGAAGCTGGAGACCCAAGAGAGCCAATGGTGCAGTTCCATTCTGGGTCCAAAGGCCTGAGAACCAGGTGAGCAGGTGGTGTAAATTCCAGTCCAAAGGTTGTTAGGCTGAAGACCCAGGAAGAACCAACATTTCAGTTCAAGTCTGAAGGCAGGAAAAAGCCCATGTTCCAGCTTGAAGGACAGTAGGCAAAAGAAATTCTTTCTTACTTGGGGGAGGTTCAGCCTTTTCTTCTACTCAGGCTTTTGACTAATTGGATGTGGCCCACTCACATTAGAGAGCCATTTGCTTTACTCAGTATACCAATTTAAGTGTTACTCTCATCCAAAAACACCCTCACAGAAACACCCAGAATAATGTTAACTGAATATCTAGGCACCCCATGGCCCATCACAGTAACCATGTCAAATGCTAAGCAAATAGTTTTCCTTTTATTTGTTTGTCTTAATACAAGTGAAACTTTTGCTTTTTCCTTTTTTTATTATTCCTTTTGTCCATCTGGTTTAGTATAAACAAATATTTCTTTTGAACTTCAACAAATAAGCAATAGATGGCCAGTAAAATTGCACAGAAAACTCTTTTCCCTCCAGCTAAAGCAACTTCAAAATACATTTGTTTAATAAAATAAAGAATCAATAAAATTTTAATTTTAAGCAGTCAGATTCAATGCCAAGTTGTCCTGGAAAGAAATTTGATAGGAATGCATGCTCCTTCTTTTCTTTGCAGCACATGTCAGGTTACAATCTGGTGCAAAGAAAGATGTGCAGCTGCAAAACTAGTGTCCCAGATCTAGCCATAATGATGTAACCTTGGGAAAGATTTTGCTCTCAAATAACTGATAATTTGATAAGGTGGGTAAGACAAACAAAAAAGACAGTAGACTGTTAACTACCTAAGGAAGGTGCAAAGTACTGGGGGAATCAAGAACAGAAGAGCCCCCATCCAGGTGGACATGAGCTTCACGAACAGTCTTTCAGAGGAAACCACCCTGATTTACAGTAAACTCACCCCTTTCTGGGGTCACACTTGAAACAGAATAGCTATACCCACAACCACTCCATCCAGGGACAAGAACTGTGTTCATTCAAACTCATGCCACGTTGTTTTTCTCTCGGCTCTGCTCAGAGTGAAGTTCATCGTGCAGCAATGAGAAAAGCCCCCATAAAGTCATTCTGACATAAGTATCTGTAGACAAGAACTGTCACCATTGTCCTTGCGAACTCGTCTTGAAGAAGCATTCCAAGATGTGTGCAAGGGGTGTATGCCTGTATGTGAATGAGGACAAGCAGGTGTGCAGCTCTTCTATGATTCTTGCCTCAAACTAACTAGACAGCTTTCCTATCAGTAAATAAGGGCATACTGAGTATTTGCTGTGAACCAGGCTCTACCATGAGGCTGTAAACAAAGAACTCAGATCCTGTCCTCCAGGAGCTTGGAGTCCAGATGTTCATAGAGCATTAAACAAATAACGACAAGTGCAGACATAAAGTATAGTTACAAGTTTAAAACTAAAGCCTACACAGCTGCCATACAGTGATTCTACCTCTGTTCTATGGTTCTAGGATCTACTGCTGCAAAGAAAAGGATTATTACTCTTGTCCTTGTACTGGGTTGTGTTGCAAATGTCTGCCTCAGCTCCCTGAAGACAGTCCTGTGGCCTCAGCATGGAGTCCTCACTCAGTCCCTGGGACCACTGTACTAAGCAGTGGTTCACAGCCTGTATGAGCAAAAGGATCACCTGGGGTACTAGAGGGTAGATACCTGGCCTCACTCTCCCAGAAATTCTGATTCTGTGGATCTATGCTGTATTTGAAAAAGCCACCTGAGTATTTGAAAACCCACTTCACATAATAGCAGACAGTATATGAACCACCCCAAAAAACCTTGTGAGACCAATGAACTAAAGACTCCAATTTTCCTTATCCAGACAAATTAAAAATGTAATTTAATTGATATGCTACATTAGTTTCAGAATATCTCAAAAAACATACACAAATATTCACAAAATAGAATACCTTTTTCTGCCTTCAAAAGACAGTAAGTTGCAAATGATTACATTCTGAAAATAGAGGAATGTTCACAATCCTGATATTTAAACTCTTTGTAATGAGGTTTTTTTTAGTATATAACTTTAATATGTGCTCCAAATGAATAAAAAGATTATTCATTTATCATTCAGTTTTTTTAAATATTAACTGGTAAATCCCTCTTTTAGGAAGCATAAATAAATACCTAAGTGTAAAAAATATGCTAAACCAAATACTAAATACTGCCAACAATTCATAATGGAAATAAAATCAGCTTCAAAATCCAAGCTAAACCACAGATTAAACAGAGGGTTTTCATGTGACCTCAAAATCAATTCTTTTGTTTTCTTTTGCCATTTTTAATAACAACTGAATTTTTTTAAAAAACATATTTTCATAACATTGAATGTTGTTCTTTCACATAACATTGATTCTAAGGCAATGTCATCAATAGTCACAAGTAAAAGAAAAGGAACCTCCAAAGCCATAAATTCGATTGGAACTGAGATACCAAGTTTGTGAGTAAAGATCAGCAAATAATTTTTTATAAGATATTAAGACTTGAGATAAGCCCAGAATGATACAAACTTAGATGGACAGGCAGGAAGAGCAGGAACAGGAAAAACGTGTTTCCCAACATGTCATTGAGGGTTATTATTAATTCAGAAAAAGGAAATTTTGTGTTAAAAATTTCAAAACAATGAACATTAAAACTGCTCAGTTGCAAGGTCAGCACTGAAAATAAATAGAAATGGAATCATTATTTCAATTAGTGAACAGTTATCATGTAGATGCCCCAGTTCTGATACAGAGATCTATGTTAGAGACACAGGGTAAGTAATACACGCACTCACCACCTAGCCTGCAAAGTGACAGACAGATGTGCAGTTCATGTTGTGGCAAGATGTCTATTGCACTGGTCCTATGAAGCAGTGATTCAGAAACAGTAAAGAGGGCGTGGTGACTTCTTCCTGGGGAGTATGATTAGGATGGCCTCACAGAGGTGAGTGTGTTGCAGATTTTGGGTTGAGCAAGTGTCTGGGTCAAAGCTTCATTAGCTTGGGGCAGTTGCTGTTTAATTTGCTTGGAGTTCCTTCTTTGGACTTCGTCTTGATTTTCATTACAAATTCTTCCTGGGGAGTCCTTCACGTCCATGTGTTCAGCTATCATCCCTATGTTTATGACTCCCAAAACTATGTCCTGAAACAAAAACCTCCTTCCTGTGATTCAAAATCACAGCCAAATTGCCTTCTGGATAAACTACAGGCCTCTCAAATTTGACACTTCTAAATCGAAATTCATCAACTTTTCCCCTATCCCTGCCCTCAACCCAAACCTCTACATCCTCTGTTACTTGCCTTTTCAATGACTCACACAGCCCCTCAACTAGTGCCTAAGACAGAAATCATATGTAATCTCAGACTCCTTCCTCTTCTCACCATATCCCAGCCACCAAGCCTGGCCTCTCCCACTTAAATCCCACATTCCTCTTATTCTTCCACAGTTGCAATCATAATTGATGCTCTCAGCCTGGTTTACCTGGTATCTCTGTCTCCAGTCTCATTCCCTTGCAATCCACCCTTGGCACTTCTGCCATGATGGACTGTAATTGACAGCTGATGATTTTGTTTCTCTTATTAAAATCCCCCAGTGGTGCCTCAGGATAAATTCTGTACTCTTCATGAATAAATTCCGCACCTTTCATGAACTGAGGCCTCTCATCCACCATCCTTTTTTCGCACTGCCGCAGGTAGGCACTCAGAGCTCTTCCCATACAACACTACTTCCCATGCCTTGGCATACACCGTCTTCTCTCCCTTTCCATCAACAGACCACCTTCTTGGCCAGCCCAATTTCTGCCCAGCTCAGTGACTTCCTCCTTTGGGGAGCCACCTCTGACATCCCCAGACTGAGTCAGGTCACCCTCTTTTCCCCGCTTCCTGTGGCTGTCACTATTGAACACACCTTCCAGGGTTGGTAGTACTAGGACTCTTCGTCTGCCTCCTGCAAGCTGACATGTGAAGCTCGAGGGCAGAACTGTGTTCTGTTCATTTTTTTTTTTTCTTTTCACTTTAAGTTCTGGGATACATGTGCAGAACGTGCAGGTCTGTTACGTAGGTATACATGTGCCATGGTGGTTTGCTGCACTCATCAACCCATCGTCTAGGTTTTAAAGTCTGCAGGCATTAGGTATTTGTCCTAATGCTCTCCCTCCCCTTGCCCCCTACTCCCAACAGGCCCAGTATGTGATGTTCCCCTCCCTGTGAACATGTGTTCTCATTGTTCAACTCCCACTTATAAGTGAGAACATGCAGTGTTTGGTTTTCTGTTACCGTGTTAGTTTGCTGAGAATAATGGCTTCCAGCTTCATCCATGTCCCTGAAAGGACATGAACTAATTCTTTTTTATGGCTGCATAGTACTCCATGGTGTATATGTGCCATATTTTCTTTATCCAGCCTGTTCATCTTTATAGTCCTTGTGCCTACCACAAAGCTTAACACATAAGAATACTTCAACTGTTTGTGGATTATCTTAATTAAACAATGCCATTCACTGAATTTCATGATTATTCCCATTCAAAAGGAATAGTTTTAAAATCTCAGGAAGCATGTGACTATCCAACAAATTATACCCCTCGAAAACAAACTACCAACAGCAAAACTCCACACTTTCAAGTTATATAACTATCATACAAAAGCAACCGATTAGTATGGAACATTTGGGTCAACCAGTTGTTTTTTTCTACATTGTACCAAACACTTGATTTGGTGGTGGTGGTGGTTGTTTAAGTGTTGCTTAAACCATTATATGATCTCAGGCTTGCAAGGCAGCTGAGTCAATGGAACAGTTGTTTAAGTATCATGTGGACTCAGTCTGTGCAGCTTTGGCAGATATTACTGAGTTACTGCAACCAATTCTCACCAGTGCTTTTTTGAGCGCCTACTTCATAGCAGATGAATCCACAGACCCTACCGCCATGTTTCTCAGAATCTTAGCCCCTGGACCACCTTTATCCAAATCACCTGAGAGTCTTGCCAGAAATGCAGATTCTGGCACCCTACCCAAAATATCCTAAACCAGAACCTCCAGAGGCAGGGCCTGGCCATGTGCATTTTAAGAAGGTCCATCCTACTGATATCATCCAAACTCAAGTGTGAGTGGCACTGGTCTACTCTTCAGTCAGTCCTACAGAAAGTGGAAAGAAAGGATAAAGAAGTGGGGTGATGAGGGAGTGAGGGGAGCCAAGCAGGAGAGTGACATGGTAGAACACTGGAACAGCTACTCACAAAGAGATCCAATACAGTAATGGTATACACAAAAAGAGTTTATTTCTGTTTCACATAAAAGTCTGGCTGTATTTGGTCCTGGGCTGATATGGAGGTATCATGGTGTCAAGGACTCAGGATTCTTCTATTTCTTCTATTAGCGCTTTTCTTCTATTAGATCTTCTAATACTTTGTGGTTCTGCCATCCTTAGGGTCTTTCTCTTAATCTATAAAGTCTTAAGAGTTGTTCATTATCACCTCCTCACTTCAACCAGACAGAAGGAAAGGAAGAGGGTCCCTTCCCCTTAAAAGCACTAGCCAGAAGGTACCCTCGCCATGGCTGTTCATATTCCACAGTTTACCTGCCTATCGCCATCCAACTACAAAGGAGAGGGAGAAGTGTACTGGGGAAAGGAGAAACCCGTGTGCCCAGCTAAAATGTGAGTTCTGTAACAATGGAGGGGAAAGAAAAATAGATAATGGAGTCAACTTGCTGCCTCTGTCAGCTGAGAGGATAAGCGGAAGTGGGAGGGGAAGAGTAGGAAGGGGAGGTAAAAGGGAATGAAAAAGAATATAAAATTTACTATTGTCCATTTTTCAAAAGCCCCTACCCCTGCCCCCCCCACCGCCACACATCTATTCTAGTCTGCTGTTCCTGATTTTCTAAGCTTCTTTAATCAAGCCTGTTGCATTCACTTTCACTCACACCCCTCTAGCCTTGGCCTTGGACATTGACTTTGATTGGAAAACAATCTGCTGCCAATTCTTCCAATATTATCAGCATAATGGGCTGCAGGCACAATCTGTTTCTCGAAGTTCTCTGCTTTATGTTAAAAGTCAGGGGCCCAAGGATGAATTTTAAACAGTAGAGTTGCCTTATTTGTGGTTCAAGATGGTTGGTCAGTCAGCCCTATCCCAGCACTCTTTGTAGGTGAATGATGTGGGCAGTGTTGCAGACCTGTGCTTGATGAACTGAATCTCCACGTGCATAATCACCCTGACTTTCAAGTGAAAACTGCCCTTTGGTTTATAGTCTGGCTGCTGGAGAAAGTCTAAAGTGTGAAGGAACAGGTAGCCTCAGTGTTATCCGGACACTCTAGCTACCTTCCTGTGGAGTAAGGATTCCCATGGCCTCACGCCCAAAGTGCTGACGTCTCAAGAACAACCCCCTCCAGCCTTTCACTGACCCAAGATGAACCATGTGACATTCATTCCATGGATCAGACATCAGGTCAGATCTTACTGCTTTTGGACAGCAGCCATTACATGATTTACAGAGCAAAGGATAGGTACAATACAAACCTCAGAGTACGTGACAAAGTTAGAGGGTATTTCTAAGCATGAAAATATGCAACATTTCAGGAGTAACGTCATAAAAAGAGGGATCAGACCAATAGATCACTGTCTCCATTTAACTGTAATCTCTAAAAATAACTTTAGCTCTCATTTCTGAGTCAGAGAGAAACTTTAGAAGTTACATTCATGCTTTTAGGAGGCAATATGTAACCCAACTTCTCCAAAAGTGAACTTAAATATAATCTAAGTCAGAATTCAATCCCCCAAGGACATTTCAGTATAGATTCAGATTCACAAAGCAGAGGAGAGATAATGTGGTTTTATTCCAAAGCGCAGACTTAAACACATGGCAACCCTCATCATTCTCAAAGTTCCCAATTGCTTCATTTGCTCCCAAGAGTCAAGTGGCTTCTATAAGAAAATTACATGCGGTCAGAAAATTACAAGAGGCCTGGTTCTTTGGGAGTAATGATCCATTCATTTGATAATTTGCTAAATGCTTACTCTTTCTGCTCATCATTTTTTCCTCCTGGTTAGTACGTCATGCATATGGTGACAACAGATAAAGAAATGGACAAGCTCCCAGAAAAAAAAGACAAGAAATGGGACCAAAAAAAAGACATAAAATGTCTTTTAAAATAAACTTAATATTTTGAAAAATGCCTTTTATGAAAAATACCAGTGGAATAATTTAGATGTACCCTTGTAGCCTCACAGATGCTGATTTTTCAGATGGTGGTGCCACATACCCCCACCACTGGCATGGATCCCACTGCAAAGGGCCTCTGGGGACATCCAAGCACAACCCTGAATAGACATCTGGCCATAGACAAATCCTCCTTGTCTCCAGAGACTTCTACAGGATTCCAACTCTAGTTTTTAAAATGTGAGGATATGAGACACACGGGTCTGGAGGCTCTGGTTTTAGAGTTGAATCCTTCACATTAATGATTCTGAGGTTGATTTTCTCCTTTGTTGGCCCTTCTTGACCATTTTTACCTTCTCAGTGACCACGTTTCAGTGCTCACTAAGACCTGGACCGGGGGCAGGGTAAACCAAGGTAAGTAGCTCTGTGTTACTGCCTGCTACTATGCCCACAGATGTGTGGTGATGAGAAGGGTAAAACTAAAAGCCAGAATTCCTTTCCAGGATGAAATAAATGCAAGATAAGCACAGGGAGCTGCTCAGGTGCCTGAGGAAGGTGGCCAACTCCAGATGTCCACAAAGTGTCCATGTCAGGTGACCTAGAGGTGCAAAAAACAGGCAGACTGCTCCTGTGCCCAGTAGCAAGAATATCAAGTATGTCAGGTCTTTTTGGTGTGGCTTAATACAGCCTACTTAAAAGGAAAAATAGAAAATCTATGTGAACAGTTTCCAGCTGCCGGCTCTAATTTCCCATGATGGCCCATGACAAGGAGTGCACAGTGTTATTGATCAGTTATGACATTATCAGAAAAGGGCTGAATGGAGTTTGCTCTCACTCTTTTCTTTCTCTTTGCTCTTTGTCAGTGTCCTTAGGAAATGTATGTAATTCTTAGGCTTCTCCAGCCAAGCAGGATGGGCAAGAAGACATTTATACTGGATGGCTTCTAAAAACATGTTATACCAGTTTCAATATTTTAGGAAAATAACTGTACAATAATCCAATATTAACAGAAGAAAGAAAATATTCATTCAAAAGTGCCTATATGCTCATGTCCTATGTATTTCATGTCTTGGACCAAAATATTCTATTCTTCTCATGAAACCACTTATAGTTACCAAGCTGAAAAATCAAACAGACATTATGTTTTAGCAAATTTCTTCATTTCCCTTTTGAGTTCTTTGGAAAGAAGAGAACAAAGTGCAGAGAAATACTTATTCTCTAGGCCATAATATCAGGAGGCCAGGTATGTGATCTATTGAATGTTGAGCACCAAGCTCAGTACCTGGCACGTAATAGTTGCTCAATAAATTTTGTTACTACATGCTGAATGACTCTTTCCAACAAGTAATTAGATTTTTCTGCCACTCCCCTCTATTCAAAGCTCTAACAAAGAACTTTTTAAAGGTGTGAGCCCATGGTCTCTATTAAAGAGTTTTCCATTGCAACTTTTCTTCTTCTAACTAGTAGCTTTCTCTTGTATACTCAAAAGTCACCTCGTTTAGCTTAGTAATGGAGCATAGAGGTTTGAAGTCATGCAAACATGGATTCAGCTACCTGGTTCTGCCACTTGCTAGTGTCATTACAACTTCGGCAAGTTGCCTAATTTCTCTGAGCCTCATTTTTCCCACCTATAAAGGATCATAATATTTCCACAAGGCTATCTATGGATGAAGTGAATAATATGTACAAAACAGCTCACAAAGTGCCTGATAATAGTCTATTTATGATGACCACTTTATTTTAAATATTATTATAATCATTATCATCACTGGTATCTACTTGAAGCTTTAGAATAATCCTATAGCATGCTTTATAATTAAAACACTGTTATATATCTAATTAAGTTCTTGCTCATACATTTATAAGCTGTTCTTTTGTACTGTATGATACCAAAGAAAGTTACCTATAGTTTTTGTAATATTCAGGGACAGACAATATTCAAGTATGCAAATTCTTGAATGCAAATTTCTTTAGTGCTTTCTTTAGTAGTCTATACAAAACTTTAATATATATGTGTGTATATATTATATATAATATATACATTATATGTATTATATATACACATGTTAAATATATTATATATTATAAATTACATTATATAATTAAAGATAATATATTAAAATATGTAATCTATAATTATCTAATAAATCATTATACACATTATATAGGTCATGTGCAGTGGTTCATGCCTGTAATACCTGCTCTCTGGGAGGCTGAAGCAAGAGGATCCTTTGAGCCTAGGTGTTCAATCCCAGCCTAGGCAACATAGTGAGACCCAGTCTCTAAAAATAAATAAATAAAATAAACAATAAATAACAAATAAATAAATAAAATAAACAATAAGCAAATAAAATTATACATATATTATATATATACGTACATATTATATACATACATATATATATATATATAATTTGCCACTATAAGCTAGCTGTAACTTTCCCAAGGTCAACAGCCTGTCATTGGCCACAAAACACAAAGGAGAAAGTAGTATATATCTACACATCCTCCAAAGCCTAAGGCTGCAAATGGCTGGCATAGAAAACATCCAGTCCTACTGTACCTGAATACTCCCTCTAGAAGGTTCTTAGAATGAATCAAAGGTGAAAGAGGGCATAGATGGAAGCCATCGACCAGCCCCCAACTCCATACATACTGCACTCCATCCTTTAGAGGCATAATAATTGGTTCATTCCTACTTGCAATTCAGAAATATTAATTGAGCATCTGCAATGTGCTAAACACTGCTTTGCTTTCAATGATGGAAATGAAGTGGTAAGCAAAACAAGAAAAGTGCCTGCCCTCATGGAGCTTGCATTCCAGAGTAATTTGTTTCTTAGTAGCAAGAACAAGGAGGCTGAGTAACAGACCTTACAGTTGGTGTATGATATATTTTTCAGTCTTTCTAAAAGTTCTTAATTATCTGCTGTCTAACTTGTAAGCCAAATTTCATTCCTTCTGTGCAAAATGACATGGCCAGTCTGACCACCAAATACGACGGGGCTTTCCTAACTATTCAAGTACACTGTTGGCAAAAGATAGTGGGCTATTCAAAATGACATGCCGAAACATGTAGGGTGATTTTAATCAATTATTTTGGCCAATTTCAAAGGTATTTATCACAAAGCAACACAGTCTTGCTAAAATATTTCTTTAAACACAGAGTTCTTTGTTCCTAAGCCTTTAAGAAGTAAAGGGAATACCCAGACACTGTACCTGTTTTGTAAGTTAAAGTGAAAACATACTGCACTGAAACTTATAGTTGCTATCTCTTCAGAAGAGAAATTCATCAGCAAGGTAATAATTCCCAGTAGCTACACAAAGAAACCACAGTCTTCAGAAAAACCACATAACAGAGAATGGAATACTGTGAGCAGCCCACATAATTACTCATGATAGATAAGTGTATTAAAAATTAAATATAAATTATTGCAGGCATTATAGTTTTGGCACAAGATGAAAAAAGTGCTTTATGTTACTTAAAAGTTTTAATAACTGCCTTAAATTTGGCTCAGTTGAAAATAAGCTTATCCTGAGTAAATATAAAGCATTTATTATTTGAAGTATTGCTTTCAATACAATTGTAGGTTTAAAAAAAAACAACCTCTTTAATTTTCTAAAAGTTGCTATGTGGCATTGATCTTTTTTAAAAGTACTAAAAAGAGATACAAATAGGTGAATTTTAAACAGGGTTGTTCTAAGGAGGATTACTTTAACATATGAAAATCTCTTACCAAAACTCTGCTAAATCCTAAAATCAAATCCAGATGATTTTGAATCTAAATGTGAGAGGGGAAAAAATAAATCTTTTAAAGAAAAACATAAGAGAGTATCTTCATGACCTTGGAGTAGGCAAAGAGTCCTTAAATAACACAAAAAGCACTAACCTTAAAACAAAAAAGATAAGTTAGATTATATTAAAATTAAGAATTTCTGTTTATCAGTACTAAGAGAGTGAAAAGAAACCCACAGAGTAGAAAAAGATGCTTGCAATACACGTCTCCAACAAAGAACTGACACTCAGAACATACAAAGAATTCGTGGCCTGGTGCCGTGGCTCATACCTGTAATCAGCACTTTCGGAGGCCGAAGGGGGAGGATCACTTAAGCCCAAAAGTTTGAGATCAGCCTGGGTAGCATAGTGAGAACTTGTCCCTACTAAAAAAAATTTCTTAAATTTAGCTGGGTACAGTGGTGTGCACCTGTAGTCCCAGCTACTTGGGAGTCTGAAGCAGGAGATCACTTGAGCACAGGAGGTCAAGGCTGCAATGAGTTATGATCACTCTATGCACTATAGCCTGGGTGACAGAGCAAGGCCCTATCTAAGAAGAAGAAGAAAGAAGAAGAGAAGAGGAGGAGGAGAAGGAGGAAGAAGAAGAAAACAAAGAAGAATTTCTACAACTCAATTCAATAAGAAAAAGAAAGACAACAATAGAAAAATGAGCAAAGGACTTTAATACCTACTTCACATAAAACGATATCCTAACAGCCAATAAATACATGGCAAGGAGCTCACCTTCATTTGTCGTCACTGAAATGCAAACTAAAACCACAATGAGAGACATTATACTTCCATCCAAGTGGCTGAAATTTTAAAAAGAGGCAAAAACCCAATAGAGCAACTGACATTCACATACACTGCTGGTGGGGATGTAAATTGGTACAAATACTTTAGAAAACTGTTTGGCAGTATCTGCTAAGCAGAGGTCTTCAAAATGTGGTCCCTGGACCAGTAGCAAAAGCATCACCTGGAATTTGCCAGAAGCCCACATTCTTGGGCCCTACTCCATACCTACTGAATCAGAAACACTCCAGGTGTTTCCCAGAGATCTGTGTTTTAACAAACCCTCCAGGTGGTTCTGATGCGTGTGCAATCTTGAGAACCACTGTGCTAAAGCTCAACTCAGCATGTGCATAGCCTCTAACTCAGAAACTGTACTCTTAGGAATGTCTACCAGAGATGTGTATGAGCTTTCATCAAAATACATGTACAAGAGTGTTTGCAGTAGCACTACTCAAAACAGCCAAAAACTGGAAACTATTTGATATGGTTTAGCTGTGTCCCCACTGAAATCTCATCTTGAATTGTAGCTCCCATGATCCCCACGTGTCGTGGGACAGACCCAGTTGGAGGTAATTGAATCATGGGGGAGGGTTTTTCCCGTGGTGTTCTCATGATAGTAAGTCTCACGAGATCTGATGGTTTTATAAAGGGCAGTTCCCCTGCACACGCTCTCTTGCCTGCCACCAGGTAAGACATGCCTTTGCTCCTCCTTCACTTTCCACCATGTTTATGAGGCCTCCCCAGCCATGTGGAACTGTGAGTCCACTAAACCTTTTTCTTTATAAATTACCCAGTCTCGGGTATAGCAGCATGAGAAGGAACTAATACATTACCTAAATGCCATCAGTAGGAAGGACAAACAAATCATGCTATAGTCACTAAGTAGAAGTCTACACAGCAATGAGGCTACATAATCTATAATTGTATGCAACAGTGTAGATGAACCTCACATACATAATGATAGACAAAAGAAGCCAATCACAAAGCTACACATCTTGTAGGATTCCATTTGCAGAAAGTACAAAAACAGGCAAAACCTGACTCTGCTATTACAAGTCAGGATATGGTTATGATTGGGAGAGACCAGTAGGTGAAGACTGCAAGGGCTCTAAGGAAGGTTTCTGGATGCTCCCACCATTTTTTTTTTCTTGAGCTGGGGTTGGTTACAGTAATGATCTGTTTATGAAAATGCACTGTGCTGTATGCTTATAATGTGAGCACTTTTCTGCCAGTATACAACAATGAAAAGGTTTTCTTAAAACTTGATTAAAATAATTCTTTTCAAATTGTATAATAAGTGTGAATTACTTTAGGTAGAATATTTGCATTGGAAAAAGTTTCGGACATTAAAGAGTAATGTCCTAATATTCCACTCTAGGGAACTGTCATCAATATGGCAGAAGAAGAAAAAAGCTTACAAGATCAAATACCAATGAAATCTTCCCTGAATGACTGCATCAAGGTACTAAAAATGGTCCCTGGGGTCAGACTGAACAATAGAAACCCACCAGTGGGCATAGTTCGTCAGTAAATCTGTGCTTTAATAATTAAAATGTAAGCACTGTATTTATATACCCCTTAATTCCATAAGAATTTTCATGGTTGTAACTGCATTAACCTACTCATCAGTCAGGTTAAGCAGCCATCAGCGGACCATGAGAAGCAAAGGGGAAGGTCAGGCACTTTAACTAGCTGATGTTTGCTTCTGATTAAAGTTGGCTTATTTATTTATTTATTTATTTATTTTGCCAGCAGAGTCAGTGAATTTTTAAAAAGACAATGATTGTCATCTCATCTCTGTTGCCAGCAAAGCCCTCATTCCACCTTGAGCTCCTTTTGAGTAGCCAGGGCTCTGGGTTACACATGGGCTCATTCTGCTTTTACCGACAAGGATGCTGCATTAGTCCATTTTCACGATGCTCATAAAGACATACCTGAGACTGGGTAATTATAACAAACTGTCTCTCAGACCACAGTGCAATCAAATTAGAACTCAGGATTAAGAAACTCCCTCAGAACCACTCAACTACACGAAAACTGAACAACCTGCTCCTGAATGACTACCGGGTACATAACGAAATGAAGGCAGAAATAAAGATGTTCTTTGAAACCAACAAGAACAAAGACACAACATACCAGAATCTCTGGGACACATTCAAAGCAGTGTGTAGAGGGAAATTTATAGCACTAAATGCCCACAAGAGAAAGCAAGAAAGATGAAAAATTGACACCCTAACATCACAATTAAAAGAACTAGAGAAGCAACAGCAAACACATTCAAAAGCTAGCAGAAGGCAAGAAATAACTAAGATCAGAGCAGAACTGACGGAAACAGAGACACAAAAAACCCTTCAAAAAAATCAATGAATCCAGGAGCTGGTTTTTTGAAAAGATAACAAAACTGATAGACCGCTAGCAAGATTAATAAAGAAGAAAAGAGAGAAGAATCAAATAGATGCAATAAAAAATAACAAAGGGGATATCACCACCGATCCCACAGAAATACAAACTACCATCAGAGAATACTATAAACACCTCAACGCAAATAAACTAGAAAATCTAGAAGAAATGGATAAATTCCTCGACACATACACCCTCCCAAGACTAAACCAGGAAGAAGTTGAATCTCTGAATAGACCAATAACAGGATCTGAAATTGAGGCAATAATTAATAGCTTACCAACCAAAAAAAGTCCAGGACCAGATGGATTCACAGCCAAATTCTACCAGAGGTACAAGGAGGAGCTGGTACCATTCCTTCTGAAACTATTCCAATCAATAGAAAAAGAGGGAATTCTCCCTAACTCGTTTTATGAGGCCAGCATCATCCTGATACCAAAGCCTGGTGGAGACACAACAAAAAAAAGAGAATTTTAGACCAATATCCCTGATGAACATCAATGCAAAATTCCTCAATAAAATACTGGCAAAACGAATCCAGCAGCACATCAAAAAGCTTATCCACCATGATCAAGTGGGCTTCATCCCTGGGATGCAAGGCTGGTTCAACATACGAAAATCAATAAATGTAATCCAGCATATAAACAGAACCAATGACAAAAACCATATGATTATCTCAATAGATGCAGAAAAGGCCTTTGACAAAATTCAACAACGCTTCATGCTAAAAACTCTCAATAAATTAGGTATTGATGGGACGTATCTCAAAATAATAAGAGCTATCTATGACAAAACCACAGCCAATATCATACTGAATGGGCAAAAACTGGAAGCATTCCCTTTGAAAACTGGCACAAGACAGGGATGCCCTCTCTCACCGCTCCTATTCAACATAGTGTTGGAAGTTCTGGCCAGGGCAATCAGGCAGGAGAAGGAAATAAAGGGTATTCAATTAGGAAAAGAGGAAGTCAAATTGTTCCTGTTTGCAGATGACATGATTGTATATCTAGAAAACCCCATCGTCTCAGCCCAAAATCTCCTTAAGCTGATAGGCAACTTCAGCAAAGTCTCAGGATACAAAATCAATGTGCAAAAATCACAAGCATTCTTATACACCAATAACAGACAAACAGCCAAATCATGAGTGAACTCCCATTCACAATTGCTTCAAAGAGAATGAAATACCAAGAAATCCAACTTACAAGGGATATGAAGGACCTCTTCAAGGAGAACTACAAATCACTGCTCAAGGAAATCAGAGAGGACACAAACAAATGGAAAAACATTCCATGCTCATGGATAGGAAGAATCAATATCGTGAAAATGGCCATACTGCCCAAAGTAATTTATAGATTCAATGCCATCCCCATCAAGCTACCAATGACTTTCTTCACAGAATTGGAAAAAACTACTTTAAAGTTCATATGGAACCAAAAAAGAGCCCGCATTGCCAAGTCAATCCTAAGCCAAAAGAACAAAGCTGGAGACATCATGCTACCTAACTTCAAACTAAACTACAAGGCTACAGTAACCAAAACAGCATGGTACTGGTACCAAAACAGAGATATAGACCAATGGAACAGAACAGAGCCCTCAGAAATAATGCCGCATATCTACAACCATCTGATCTTTGACAAACCTGAGAAAAACAAGCAATGGGGAAAGGATTCCCTATTTAATAAATGGTGCTGGGAAAACTGTCTAGCCATATGTAGAAAGCTGAAACTGGATCCCTTCCTTACACCTTATACAAAAATTAATTCAAGATGGATTAAAGACTTAAACGTTAGACGTAAAACCATAAAAACCCTAGAAGAAAACCTAGGCATTACCATTCAGGACATAGGCATGGGCAAGGACTTCATGTCTAAAACACCAAAAGCAATGACAACAAAAGCCAAAATTGACAAATGGGATCTAATTAAACTAAAGAGCTTCTGCACAGCAAAAGAAAGTACCATCAGAGTGAACAGGCAACCTACAAAACGGGAGAAAATGTTCGCAACCTACTCATCTGACAAAGGGCTAATATCCAGAATCTACAATGAACTCAAATTTACAAGAAAAAAACAACCCCATCAAAAAGTGGGCGAAGGACATGAACAGACACTTCTCAAAAGAAGACATTTATGCAGCCAAAAATCACATGAAAAAATGCTCACCATCACTGGCTATCAGAGAAATGCAAATCAAAACCACAATGAGATACCATCTCACACCAGTTAGAATGGCAATCATTAAAAAGTCAGGAAACAACAAGGTGCTGGAGAGGATGTGGAGAAATAGGAACACTACTCAACTCCACTCTTGTAGCATGAGAAAAGTCATAGACACCACATAAACAACAGTGCATGTGACTGTGTTCCACATCGTTTACAAAACTATCTACAAAAACAAGCAGGGGGCTGGGTTTGATCTGCTGGCCATAGTTTGCCAATGCCTACTCTTCGAGTTGATACGAACATTACTCCTTTTAAAGGAGACCAGACTCTAGACTCATTCCAAATGCAGGGAAATATTTTTAGCAACCCAAAATCAATCACGGGCGCCAGTTGCGGGCCTCTGACCTAAATCATTTCAGGTCTGCACTGCTAATAGGTGTCAGGTTCAGAGGCTGGCATGGGCGCTGTTCTTGAATGGTCCTGAGTACACCCACCCATGTGAGCAGGACAAATAAGTCCCCTTGAAGGGAGGCACCTGAGGAAGCCCACCGGTCTAAGTGCACATGACTGTAGGCGTGAAAACACATTATCTCACTCAGCAGAAAGTACAGCTGGGATTGCCCAAGTGATGTGGTCCCTATGATGTAAAATATGAAAATGTCTTCCAACTAGTTTCATCAATGAAATCTTTGTGGGTGATTTCTTTTAAGCCATTACTTATGCCTCTTGAATCGCATGTTTGATTTCAATGGGTAATTATTTCGCTAGATACAAGGGACCCTGTCAGAATATCTTTACTGACTAAAAACAAGCTATGCTTTTGGTGCCCTGGAAACATATAACAATACTATATAATATTAACTAAGCCAAGGCTTAGCTGGGAAGTAACTGGATCTCCTGTTCCTTTTCAACACTGTTTTTGCCCCTTCTCATTGTCATCCTTCTCACTCTTCCCTCTTCTCCAACCATGTTTTATGTTTCTGTCCCTCTTTCTCTTGCCTTAAACCAATCAAAACCAAACAAATAAAAGGAAGTAGAGAGCAGCAAGACTTCATACTGAAAACGTCCTTAAAGGAAACGGCTTTCACATTTATCATTTTTTTCATTATTTTGAGTCAGTTTCTGAGAGCAAGAACATATATCTTTACTATATTAAAAATCAGAGTCACTCTAACCATGTAATAAACCCAAAACACGTATTCATGGTAACTATACCTCCAGTGGTTTATGATTTAAACTCAGAAAGTTTCTTTAATTAATCTCTGCTATGGGTTTGATATCCATGTCTATTAAAAGCAGCACATGATGACCCTTATGCAACGAGATAAGAATAAGAAAACTGGGAGGCTGAGGCAGGAGAACGAGGCAAACCCGGGAGGCGGAGCTTGCAGTGAGCCGAGATCACACCACTGCACTCCAGCCTGGGCGACAGAGCGAGATTCCGTCTCAAAAAAATAAGAAGAAGAAGAAAACACTAATATATTGGTCTGACATAGAATATGCAAATTTGTTCATTATAAAAATAAATATGTCTGTTGAAAGGCTGGAAATAACCAATGGCTCACTGATAATACCCTCTAATCCCAAGAAAAAAACATAGACCAAAATAAAAAGAAAATAAACTTCGTATAAAGATGAGAAAGCAAAGTGTCCCCTTGTTACGTAATATTAGAATGCTCTCTCATACCTACGGTTGCTTTCGTTCTATGTCAAATGAAATTACGCTGCCCACCTGCAGGTGCTGGGAGGAACAAGTTAGAGGCTCCATGGAAATGCATCTTGAAAACAGCCGAGTGCTCTGCAAATGCAGGTCGTTATTTATGCAAAAAAAAAAAAAAAAGGCAGGAGGAAATCCATCTGTTCTAAAACCTCTCTCCTCAATATGCTTCCTTATTATCTACACGAATTAAAGATGGGTTTATCAAATTCGTGTTTACAATTATGTGATGTGGGTTAAAATAATCACACACACAATCAGAACCCATGGCTGACTACTTACAACATTTCCTTTGTCATTCTGTCTAGGATGAGATTGTGTTTTGTTATTGAACCATAAAAAATGTCATTAACCCTTGGTTCATTGTTAATTCTTAGAAAGCTAGAATCCTTTTTGTGTCTTTGGAATCCCTTTCACACACAGCCAGTTGGATAGAAAATAGAAGGTACCTGAGAGGTGAGGAACTGCTAGTGAATTGATGTGGAAGCTTCTAAAGTCATTGCTCCTGAAATGCCAAGTTTCAGCAGGAATGGAAGCTGAGGGCCTTCCCACCACAGATGGCCAGATTGGGTGCCTTCTGAGCCCACTGTCTAGCTCAAGCCCTAGCCTGTCGATCCTGAAAATACCAGCAAGTACTGTCCTCCTGCTAGTAGTATTATATATAGTGTGTCTCACAAAGACCCAGAGGGGTCAGATGAATGACAGCTTAAAGTAATTCGCACACTCCTGAGCCAACAGTCCTGGGCTCCAACCCCTAGGCCGTCACTTAAGGCTCTGAGACCCCAGGATGGCACTCAGCATCCAGGCATTTCACATCCTGTGAACATCTGTCATGCTTTGGACACACACACGCAGACACACACCAATACTTCTTAAACACTCTGCCTGTGTTTAGGGCTATCTCTCCCTTATGGGTCCTCCCTCCCCTAGAAATAAGCCAGAACCTCATTTCCCAAGACTTCCTTGCATCTAGGTTGCTGATATGTGATCCAAGCTTTGTGGATCTGACACACTCCCAAGAGACTTTAAAGCAGTTGAGAGCAATGTGGACAAGCATGAGTGCCCTACAATTTTTTTCTGTTGTGAGAGAGGAAATAGAAGGCTCCAGCTTTGGAGAACATCAGCAAAAAGGTCTCCACATTAGTGATAAAAGCTGTGGTATCTCTGCCCTGTGAAGGTGGCAGAAGGTCATCACAGACTTTCCACCCTTACAAGAGTCTGAAGTACCCAATACATCCTATACTAACTTCCATGTATACTTAAGCAAATTAGAGTATGGCCCGCTGCTGAACAAACTCGGTTGTTTCACTTATCAAATGGAAATAATAAGAGGTGCATCAAAAAATGTTAAGAATCACCAGGAACACCCAGCTCAAAGCACCTAGAACATAGGCTCAAAGCACCTAGAACATAGGCAGAAAGCACACGTCAAATGTGAGTTCTTCCCTTACTTTTTGATAATCTAATACTTTTATTTTTCTATTTCTTACTATTAACATGTTATGTCTTCTTTTACTACCATTTTAATGGTTAACCTGAAGATTACAACACACTTTTTTTTTTTTTTTTTTTTTTTTGAGATGGAGTTTCACTATTGTCGCCCAGGCTAGAGTGCAATGGTGCGATCTCGGCTCACTGCAACCTCTGCCTCCCGGGTTCAAGTGATTCTCCTGCCTCCTCAGCCTCCTGAGTAACTGGGATTACAGGTGCCCACCACCATGCCCAGCTAATTTTTATATTTTTAGTAGAGACGGGGTTGCACCACATTGGCCAGGCTGGTCCCGAACTCCTGACCTCAAGTGATTTACTCGCCTTGGCCTCCCAAAGTGCTGGAATTACAGGTGTGAGCCACCGCGCCGGGCCACAACAGGCTTTCTTGATTTATCACAGTCATATACACAGCATTATTTTATCACCAATTTTACTAGAACTTTAGAGCTGTCTGACTCCATTTACCTCGCCATCTCTTTTGCTTTACTGCTATTGTACACCTAATTTATTGCATCAGTTTTAAACTTCATGAGACTTTATAATTATTGCTTTGTACAATCAATAATTACTTCTATTTAGCCTCTTGCTTACTCATCCTAGTATGTTCATTTCTTCATGCGACCATTTGGAATTGTTTTCCTTCTGCCTGAAGAAAAAAATGTTTTCTTTCAGTACAGACCTGCTAGCCATATTCCCTCCGTTGTTATTTGTCTAAAAGTACCTTCCCTTCACTTTCACTATTGAAAATATTTTTCATTCTATTTCTGTGGTGAGTTTTCTTTTTCTTCACTTGAAACATGTTTTATTGTCCTCTGGATGCCACTGTGTCTCATGAGCATTCAGCTGTCAGTTTTGCCATGGCTTTTTGAAGGGTAATGTGTCTTTTTCTCAAGTTGTTTTGGTTTGTTTGTGTTTTTTGTTTTAAGTTCTGGGATACATGTGCAGAACATGCAGGTTTGTTACATAAGTATACGTGTGCCATGGTGGTTTGCTGCACCTATCAACCCGTCATCTACGTTTTAAGCCCTGCATGAATTAGGTATTTGTCCTGATGCTCTCCCTTCCATTCCCCCCACCCCGCGACAGGCCCCGGTGTGTGATGTTCCTCTCCCTGTGTCCATGTGTTCTTATTGTTCAACTCCCACTTATGAGTGAGTACATGCGGTGTTTGGTTTTCTGTTCCTGTGTTAGTTGGCTGAGAATGATGGTGGGAGTGTAAATTAGTTCAACCATTGTGGAAGACAGTGTGGCCATTCCTCAAGGATCTAGAAAGAGAAATACCATTTGACCCAGCAATCCCATTACCGAGTATATACCCAAAGGATCAGAAATCATTCTACTATAAAGACACATGCACATGCATGTTTATTGCAGCACTATTTACAATAGCAAAGACCTGGAACCAACCCAAATGCCCATCAATGATAGACTGGATAAAGAAAATGTGGCACATATACGCCATGGAATACTACGCAGCCATAAAAAAGAATGAGATCATGTCCTTTGGAGGGACATGGATGAAGCTCAAGTTGTTTTTAAGGTTTGATTTTTTTTACTTTGGCCTTCAGCAGTTTTACTATGATGTTTCTAGGTATGTTTTTGTTTGTATTTCTATCATTCAAAATCCCATGTGCTTCCTTTTTTTTTGAGACAGGATCTCTGTCGCTCAGGCTGGAATGCAGTGGTGTGATCTCAACTGACTACAATCTCCACCTCCTGGGCTCAAGCAATCTTCCCTCCTCAGCCCCCCGAATAGCAGGGACTACAGATGCGTCACCACGCCTGGCTAATTTTCTGTATTTTTGCAGAGATGGAGTTTCACTATATTGCCCAGGCTGGTCTTGAACTCCTGGGCTCAGGCAATCCACCTGCCTTGGCCTCCCAAAGTCCTGGGATTACAGGGATGAGCCACTGCACCTGGCCTCCAAGTGCTTCTTGAATCTAAGGGTTCAGTTTGGTGAAATTCTCAGCCATTATCACTAAAAATTTTTTCAGCTACATTTTCTTCCTCCATTCACTCAGGGAATTCAATTTTGTATATATTCGACCTTTTCAGCATATTTGGCATGGGTCTTACACACCTATTTTTTTTAAATCTGGCCCTACGTGTTCATTGGTCCTGTGTTCTGCTGTGTCCAATTAACTGCTAAGCTCAATACACTCCTAATTTCAGATATTGTATTTTTCCCATTATAGAATATCCATTTGATTTCTTATAGATTTTTAGTATGTGGCAAAAGTCTATCCTTTTATCTGTTTTGTCCATTTTCTCTATTTTTGAGCATATTAATCATAGTTAGCTTTAAGTCCTTATCTACTATTTTTATTTTTATTTTTATGAAACAGGGTCTTGTTCTGTCACTCAGGATGGACTGCACTCATGTGATCACAGCTCACTACAACCTCAATCTCCTGGGCTCAAGTGACCCTACTGCCTCAGCCTCCCACATAGCTGGGACTATAGGCATGCATCACCATGCCCCGCTAATTTTTTAATTTTTTTGTGGAGATGGGGTCTCACTGTGTTGCCCAGGATGGTTCTGCTAATTTTAATATTTGATCATCTGTGGATCTTTTTATCTGTTTTTCTCTTGCAGCCAAATTATAAAACATGCAAAAGTCAAACTTGGGAGGCTGAACAGATCACTTGAGCCTAGAAGGTCAAGGCTGTGATGAGCTATGATCACTCTACTACACTCCAGCCTGGGCAACAGAGCAAGGCTCTATCACAAAAATCAAGACTTTTGCATGTCTGATAATTTTCCATTGTATTCCAGACATTAAAAACTGCAAACACTCCAGGTGACTTTATCATCCACTAAGGAGAATTTTCTTTCCTCTATTAAGTGGCTATTGTAAAGGACTGATCATTTCAATCCAATCATGGGTTAAGCTGAAAATGGGCTAGGTTTTGGTTTTTGTAAGACTCATTGTACCTCTGCTTTTCCTCCATTTCTACGATATGGGAATCCTAGCGTTCGTGGTGATGCTGGTGGGGTCTTTGGCTCTTCAGCCATGAAAGATCCCGGGAGTTTCAGCTCTGCCCTTCAGAGATGTTGACCTTAGCTCTCTATCTTCCCACTAGTGCAGCCAAAAATGTCTTGATGGGGAGACTATCCAACTGTTTGTTTCTCATTCCATACCCAGAATTGGTCAGTGACCCCAGAGGGGTGGACAGTAGATGGTAATGGCCAGTTCATCCTAAAAGGATTCCCTCCTTGCTTTCTTAGATCTCTGTGCCTACAAAAACATGCTTTTTGTAAATTTAAATTGTATCTGTTTTCTCCCAATTGTTGCAGCAAGAGCACTGGCCAGCACCTTCCACATCCTGGCAGGAGGTCCCCCTGCCCTCCTTTGTAACAAATGATATAACTGGTGACTTGATTCTTATTAAGCACCCTGAAATTTTTCATTAATAACAGAAGAAACTGGAATAAAAGGAGATCCCGAACAACTTGATTGTTGGGTTTTAAGAAACGTTTAAAATGGTGTTTGTTTCATTCTCAGATCTGAAGAACATTTTATTTGGAATAAGAACCACTTTTTACAGACAGACCAGGTTGACAGAATTTAAATCACAATTTCCAGTTCAGATTCAATTTAATCATTCCATTTATACAAACCACAAATCAAAATAAAACCATTGTGACAGAGGAGAACCGTTTTGCCTATAAATTTTATCCTTGTGATTAAGACATGCTTGTAATAAATTATTTGGTTTTTGTTAAAACAATATTGATTCACGTTACCCCACCCTCAGTCAGAATAAGCTCCACACTGACATAACAGAAAAAGAACTGATTGTTAAAAACCTGGAAAGCAGCCAAATTTACAATAGATTGCTCCTCCTGTTTATAAAAAGCTGCTATAACTGATTATTGCAAAAAATTTCCTCCAAGCAATGCACGCACAAGTTGCTGCCTTGAGAAATATGGAAAGTTAGAAATTAGAACTTTACATGTAGTGTATAAATCTAATCAGTGCAAGGAATGTGAGTGCTGGGAACCCACCAAATACTGTAGGGAAGACTTCTTGCATGGCCCTTTATTCTTAGGAGTACAATGACTCTTGGAGAGGATCAGTGGCGCTTCTGGCTTAAAAATGCAACAGGGGCTTGTCATATTTAGGTGATGAACTACGTGTTGTTTGTGCTAATTTCTGACCCTTTCCCATTTCCATGGCTATTCGCCCTTTTCAGAACTCCTCCACAACCACCTAATTGGTGTCTTCTTTCGCCCTAAATTCCTGAGGCCCTTGCTAAGTCCTACCCTTTTAAAGTTATACCACTACACCTTCCTAAACTTATCACTGCCCTCCCCTTCCACCACACTGCTGCTGCTACCTGTGCCTTCCTTGGGGGAGACTTGCAAGGAGAGTAGAATAGAAATTCAGAAAATAAGCATTTTAAGGCCCTTCTATCTTAACAGGGAGGCACAGCCCACCTTATGTAATGCACAGGGCTAGTCCTGGACAGATTAATTGAGGAAATGGGTGGTTGTTCTTGCAGAATGAGCTGGGAGAAGAATGCTAACATTAATTGTTCACAGTTTCCAGCCCTTTCTTTGGTTGTGCCTTCTTTATCCTGTCATAGCTGGTAAAAAATTCAAAGGCCACTTTTATTTTTTCAATCAACAGCTTGACAGGATCTAATAAAAATGCAATCCCTTTAATGGACAGGTTAATGCACTGGCGAATTGAGGTCTAGGGCCCCTATACCTGGCACACACACAATCTTTTTCCTGAAACAGCTCTTCCCTTCCCATCAAAGGCTATGAATTATTTGTCCAAACAATCTCCCACTCTAAACTTAATACAAAAGCTTGGTTGGTGTTGAAATTTGGGTGGGGCCCACCAAATCTAAAGCTCTATAGTTCAGGGGAAAAAATTAGGTGCATAGTATTCTAGAATATCAAATGAAACCAAAACACTCTACCTGCCAAGCATTTCCAGCAGCCAAATACCAATGTTAGATTGAGGTGGATGGTTCAAACCTAACAAGGTCAAAGAGGTGCTGCTTAAAGAGCTTTCAATATTGTTTCTTTAACAAATGGCCTGTTTCCTTGTTCTTTCATCAAGCAGAGTTTTTTCCAAAGTTTCAAGGTCTCAAAATGTGTAAGTCGCTTTTTCCATATTTTGTTTCGACATAAATATATTTATTTATAATTATTTAAGTTACTTTTACATATTCGGGAAAATATACATCTTTTTCAAAACACATTATATACGCTTTTACTGTCCTTAAAAGATGGCACATGGGGCCGGGTGCGGTGGCTCACGCCTGTAATCCCAGGACTTTGGGAGGCCAAGGCGGGCAGATCACGAGGTCAGGAGATAGAGACCATCCTAGCTAACACGGTGAAAACCCGTCTCTACAAAAATACAAAAAAAATTAGCCAGGCATGGTGCTGGGCACCTGTAGTCACAGCTACTCGGGAGGCTGAGGCAGGAGAATGGCAGGAACCCTACCCAGGAGGCAGAGCTTGCAGTGAGCCAAGATTGTGCCACTGCACTCCAGCCTGGGCAAGAGAGTAAGACTCCATCTAAAAAAAAAAAAAAAAAAAAAAAAGATGGCACATGGGCCAGGCATGATGGCTGACGCCTTTAATCCCAACATTTTCGGAGTCCAAGGTGGGTGGATTGCTTGAGTTCAGGAGTTCGAGACTAGCCTGGACAACACGGCAAAACCCCATCTCTACAAAAAATACAAAAATTAGTCAGGCATAGTGGGCCCACCTGTAGTCCCAGCAACTCGGAAAGCTAAGGTGGGAGGATCGTGTGAGACCAAGAGGCAGAGGTTGCAGTGAGCCGAGATTGTGCCACTGCACTCCAGCCTGGGTGACAGAGCAGGACCCTGTCTCATAGAAAAGGTAGTACATTGGTATATTTTTGCTCATACAGGTGAATGACCAGACTACTGAGATGATGACTAAATGACAGCCCATCTTCTTTGGTATGTCCATCTCTGACCAGGAATTCCACCACTTCTGAGGCACCCAAAACCAGTTTAATTTCAACAAAGAATTCGACTGAACCAAGAATATTTTCATCTCTCAGTCATCCAACCTACAAACCTGACTCTTGTCCCTTATTTCAACCTTGAGCCATACCCAAAAGCTTCATGCACATTTTGAGATACCTTCCTTTACAAAACACCTAAAATCTGCAATCCCCTGCCAGTTCTTGGTGTCATAATCTTTACCCATGGCTGCATCGACTTGTTGGCTATTGTGTCTCTAATTCAATAACACATGGATTCAGAGAGACTATGAGTCAAATCATGTCCCGTCCAAACATAACTACACACAGAAAAGTCCTGCATGACACAGTATGTAGGGTGGATATTAGTTTTGGCTCCCTTTTCTGACTTCAAAAAACGAACCCACCATGAAATAACAATGGTTAACTTCACAGATCAGCACAATTTTACAAAGCACTTTCAGCACCATTATCTCATTTGGGCCCCACAAGAACTCCATGAAGTCGACAAAGCAGGCATTATCCTTATTTTAAAGATTATGAAATTAGGATCCAGAAAGGTTAATTACCTTCCCAACAGCTCCTAGCTGGTAAGCGGCAGAGTCCCAGTGGCACAATGTTTCCAGCCCATCACACAGCCTCAGAAAGACTCTAATTAATGTAGTCTTAGCACAAAGTACAGGATCTATTTGAGCATTATAATCAGCAATCATTGGGATAAATATCTCTTAAAATTAACAC
Source organism: Gorilla gorilla gorilla (assembly GCF_029281585.2). Lineage (NCBI taxonomy): Eukaryota > Metazoa > Chordata > Mammalia > Primates > Hominidae > Gorilla > Gorilla gorilla. The sequence continues at coordinate 37,709,474 of NC_073246.2, forward strand.
TTCTGAATGTGATGCCAAGTTATTAGAAAGCTCTAGCACCTTGAGACAGTGTTTCACACTGTAGCACTTAAACTTCTCTCTTTCTACAAGTTCACTAGGCTCTTCATCCCTTCTGTGCTGCATATTTTAAAGTTACAAATATCCTATTATGTTAAAATGGTTGGGAAGTATGACTTTATTATTCAATTAGTGATGTGACATTATCCCAATAGTAATGTAACTACTTTTTAGGATCCACTTTGCACTCATACAACTCCCCTCCCCTACCCTGTCAGATCCTATCTTTATTTAAAATTTTAATATTTTGCTCATCATGGATTTTTGTATTTTTTATTTAAAAAATATATTACTGAGCCAGTTGCAGTGGCTCACACCTGTAATCTTAGCACTTTGTGAGGCTGAGGCAGAAGGATCACTTAGCAGAATAAAACTGAAAATCAACTCCAAAAGGAAGTGTCAACATTCTACAAATACATGGAAATTGAATATAATCTGCTCTTGAATGATCTTTGGGTTAACAATGAAATCAGGATGGAAACAGAAAAATTCTTTGAAATAAATGATTACAGTGACACAACTTATCAAAACCTCTGGGGAGATGATCATTATGACAGACGAGAGGCAGGACTAGATTGCAGCTCCAATTCAGATGGACAAAGCAGTGTGTGCACAGGCTTGCATCATGAATTTTGGCTCCAGAACGACTGCAAGAACAAACCAGGAACCCCAAGAGGGCCCACAGACCCTCTGAAGGAAGTGGACTGCTCCTGCAGGACCCAGGAGACACTCCAAAAACTGTGATTGCTCAAACTGCAGAAGTGGGAAAGGGAGATCCTCCACTCCTGAGCACACATCCCCACTGGCGAAACTGAAGGTTTAGTTTGCAGGACAAGTTTCCGACCTTACCTGGAGCTGAGTCAATTTAGAGAGCCAAGCAAAATACAGGGGTAGAGGAAGCAGCAGGAAAGGCCTTGGGAGCTCGCTGGGTCCCCAAGCAGGCCATTCCTGCCTGGCACCACAGAGATCCTTTGGGAAGGCAGCCAGAGGCACAGAAGAAAATGCCACAGGGAGAAGGAAGTCTTCAGCTGAACTTTGTAACAATTTGAACCAGACAAGAAGCCTCCTGGCCAGAACTTGGGGGAGGGCATGAATCCAGCATTGCAGACTTTACAGAGAGGGGAAGAACCATGCCCTTTTCTTTCGCAGCTGGGAGGCAGGTAGCCTGGGGCAAGTTCTCAAGCCCCGCTCACCCACTGCCTGGAAACAGACTCAGGCCTGTTAGTGGGGGCACAGTGGGAGTGAGACCACTCCTGCGGTTTGCATGGGAGCTGGGTGAGGCCTGTGACTGCCGGCTTTCCCCGACTTCCCTGACAACCTGCATGACTCAGCAGTAGCAGCCATAATCCTTATAGGTACACAACTCCATTGACATGGGAACCTCACCTCCATCCCCTACAGCAGCTGCAGCAAGACCCTCCCAAGTAGAGTCTGAGCTCAGACACGCCTAGCCCTGCCCCCACCTGATGGGCCTTCTACCCACCCTGGTAGCTGAAGACAAAGGGCATGTACTCTGGGGAGTTCTAGGGCCCCACCTACCACTGTTTCCTCTCCACACTACCACAGCTGATGCTCTCTAGAAAGTACCACCTCTCAGCAGGTGGCCAACCAGCACAAAAGTAGAGCATTAAACCACCAAAGCTAAGAACCCTCATTGAGCCCATTTCGCCCCCCTGCCACCTCCACTGGAACAGGTGCTGGTATCCACGACTGAGACCCACAGATGGTTCACATTACAGGACTCTGTGCAGACAACCCCCAGTACCAACCCAAAGCCAGGTAAACATGATGGGTGGCTAGACCCAGAAGAGAGATGATAATCACTGTAGCTCGGTTCACAGGAAGCCACATCCACAGGAAAATGGGGAAAGTACTACATCAAGGGAACACCCAATGGGACAAAATAATCTGAACAACAGCCTTCAGCCCTAGACCTTCCCTCTGACAGAGCCTACCCAAATGAGAAGGAACCAGAAAACCAACTCTGGTAATGTGACAAAACAAGGCTCTTTAACACACCCAAAACACCAGCAATGGATCCAAACCAAGAAGATATCCCTGATTTACCTGAAAAAGAATTCAGGTTAGTTATTAAGCTAATCAGACAGGCACCAGAGAAAGGCGAAGCCCAGTGCAAGGAAATCCAAAAAGTGATAAAAGAAGTGAAGACAGAAATATTCAAGGAAATAGATAACATAAAGGAAAAACAATCAAAACTTCAGGAAACATTGGACACACTTACAGAAATGCAAAATGCTCTGGAAAGCCTCAGCAATAGAATTGAACAAGTAGAAGAAAGAAATGCAGAGCTTGAAGCCAAGGTCTTTGAATTAACCCAATCCAAACAAAGACAAAGAAAAAAGAATAAGAAAATATGAACAAAGCCTCCAAGAAGTCTGGGATTATGTTAAACAACCAAACCAAAAATAATCAATGTTCCTGAGGAAGAAGAGAAATCTAAAAGTTTGGAAAACATATTTGGGGGAATAATTGAGGAAAACTTTCCTGGCCTTGCTAGAGACCTAGACATCCAAATACAAGAAGCACAAAGAACACCTGGGAAATTTGTCACAAAAAGATCATCGCCAAGGCATGTTGTTATCAAGTTATCTAAAGTTAAGATTAAGGAAAGAATCCTAAGAGCTGTGAGACAAAAGAACCAGGTAACTTATAAAGGAAAACCTATCAGATTAACAGCAGATTTCTCAGCAGAAGCCCTACAATCTAGAAGGGATTGGGGTCCTATCTTCAGCCTCCTCAAACAAAACAATTATCAGTCAAGAATTTTGTATCCAGCAAAACTAAGCATCATATATGAAGGAAAGATACAGTCTTTTTCAGACAAACAAATACTGGGAGAATTTGACACTATCAAGCCACCACTACAAGAACTGCAAAAAGGAGCTCTAAATCTTGAAGCAAATCCTGGAAACACATCAAAACAGAACCTCTTTAAAACATAAATCACACAGGACCTACAAAACAAAACTACAATTTAAATAACAAAAACAAAAAAAAAATCAAGGTACACAGGCAACAAATAGCATGATAAATGCAATGGTGCCTCGCATCTCAATATCAGCACTGAAAGTAAATGACCTAAATGTTCCACTTTAAAGATACAGAACTGCAGAATGGAAAAGAACTCACCAACCAACTATCTGCTGCCTTCAGGAGACTCACCTAACACATAAGGACTCACATAAACTTAAAGTAAAGGGGTGGAAAAAGGCATTTCATGCAAATGGACACCAAAAGCGAGCAGGGGTAGCTATTCTTATTTCAGATAAAACAAACTTTAAAGCAACAGCAGTTAAAACAGACAAAGAGGGGCACTATATAATGGCAAAAGGCCTGGTCCAACAGGAAAATATCACAACCCTAAACATATGTGGACCTAACACTGGAGCTCCCGAATTTATTTAAAAAATTACTAATAGACCTAAGAAATGAGACAGACAGCAACACAATAATAGTAGGGGACTTCAATACTCCACTGACAGCAATAGACAGGTCATCAAGATAGAAAGTCAACAAAGAAACAATGAATTTAAACTATACCTTGGAACAAATAAACTTAACAGATATATACAGAACATTTCATCCAACAACAAAATACACATTCTATTCAACAGCACATGGAACTTTCTCCAAAATAGACCATATGATAGGCCACAAAATGAGCCTCAATAAATTTAAGAAAACTGAAATTATATCAAGCACTCTCTGAGACCACAGTGGAATAAAACTGGAAATCAACTCCAAAATGAATGTTCAAAACTACGCAAATACATGGAAATTACATAACCTGCTCCTGAACTATCATTGGGTCAAAAATGAAATCAAGATGGAAAAATAAAAATTCTTTGAACTGAATGACAATAATGACACAACCTATCAAAACCTCTGAGATACAGCAAAGGCAATGCTAAGAGGAAAGTTCATAGCCCTAAACGTCTACATCAAAAAAACTGAAAGAGCACAAACTGACATTCTAAGGTCACAACTCAAGGAACTAGAGAAACAAGAACAAACCAAACCCAAACCCAGCAGAAGAAAGGAAATAATTAAGATCAGAGCAGAATTAAATGAAATTGAAACCAAAAAAGATAAATAAAACAAAAATGCTGGTTATTTGAAAAGATAAATAAAATTGATAGGCCATTAGGAAGATTAACCAAGAAAAGAAGAGAGAAAATCCAAATAACCTCATTAAGAAATGAAACAGGAGATATTATAACTAACACCATGGAAATACAAAAGATCTTTCAAGGCTACTATGAACACCTTTACGGACATAAACCAGCAAACCTAAAAGAGATGGACAAATTCCTGGAAAAATACAACCCTCCTAGCCTAAATCAGGAAGAATTAGATACCCCAAACAGACTAATAACAAGCAGTGAGATTGAAATGGTAATTTAAAAATTACCAACAAAGAAAGCCCAGGGCCAGATGTATTCACAGTAGAATTCTACCAGACATTCAAAGAAGAATTGGTACCAATCCTTTTGACACTATTCCACAAGGTAGAGAAAGAAGGAATCCTCCTAAATTCATTCTATGAAGCTAGCATCACCCTCATATCAAAACCAGGAAAGGACATAATCAAAAAAGAAAACTAGAGACCAATATCCCTGATGTATATTGTATTAGTCTGTTTTCACACTGCTGATAAAGACATACCTGAGACTGGGAAGAAAAAGAGGTTTAATTGGACTTACAGTTCCACATGGCTGGAGAGCCCTCAGAATCACGGTAGGAGGCAAAAGGCAGTTCTTACCATGGCAGCGGCAAGAGAAAATGAGGAAGAAGCAAAAGCGGAAACCCCTGATAAACCCATCAGATCTCTTGAGACTTATTCACTATCACAAGAATAGCACAGGAAAGACCAGCCCCCATGATTCAATTACCTCCCCCTGGGTCCCTCCCACAACATGGGAGAATTCTGGGAGATATAATTCAAGTTGAGATTTGGGTGGGGACACAGCCAAACCATATCAAACGTAGATGCTAAAACCCTTACCAAAATACTAGCTAACCGAATCCAACAACCTATCGAAAAGATAATCCACAATGATCAAGTAGGTTTTATACCAGGGATGCGGGGATGGTTTAACATATGCAAGTCAATAAATGTGATACATCACATGAACAAAATTAAAAACAAAAACCATGTGATCATCTCAATAGATGCAGAAAAAGCATTCGACAAAAGCCAGCATCCCTTTATGATTAAAACTCTCAGCAAAATCAGCATACAAGGGACATACCTCAATGCAATAAAAGCCATCTATGCTAAACCCACAGTCAACATAGTACTGGATGGGGAAAAGTTGAAAGCATTCCCTCTGAGGACTAGAACAAGAGAAGGATGCCCACTCTCACCACTCCTCTTCAACATAGTACTGGAAATCCTAGCCAGAGCAATCAGGCAAGAGCATGGAAACGCATCCCATGCTTTTTAATAGTCAAGTGTTGATCCTGGATTCGACTTTTGCCATCCAGTACCATATCAACATCATCACTCTCCATATTGAGTTTTACGATGTGTAAAGCAACACTCTCTCTGCATCTGCCTATCAGCTGCTATTTTGGATGAATGTTTGGTCTTAGATTCTTCACCTCAAGGGTCTCACATCTTCAAATGGTCCATTATCAATGGTGCTGATGATCTCTGTAAGTCCTCTAGACCAGAGGTCAGCAAACTTTGTAAAAAGCGGGACAGTAAATGTTTTAAGTTTTGTCGGTGAGAGAGTCTCTGTTTCACTACTCACTTCTGCTCATTGTAATACAAAAGCAGCCATATAAAAGGCATAAATAAACTGGCATGGCTGTGCTCCAATAAAACTTTATTTACAAAAGTAGATGGTGCACTGGATATGGCCCATGGGCCCTAATATATTCACCCCTACTCTGTACAGCAGCCTTGTTCTATTTGTTGGGTTTTTTCAATAGAAATTGAAAGGATGAAATGATGTCTTCATACTTGCAAGATGACTGATCATTATCAACTTAATGGAAAGGGTACACTTGGAGAGTAGAGAAAGACATAGATGACCTGCAAAGCCAGAACCAGAGGTCCCCTCCCAGAGCCACTCTACACGGAAACTCCCATAATGCCATTAACAGGTCCTAAATGCCTGGCAGAGAGGAGATGATCAATAAAGGCTGGTACCATTATTATTATCAGGACTAGATTAATACAGCATATGTTACTGAAGTTGTTGAACTATCAACTAAAGACAAAAATGTTTTTTAATCAATCTCATCTCATAGTTTATGGAATAGGAACTGCCAGCTTCCTTTTCATGGGAAGAAACTGAGGCCTTGGTGGTTAAAAACAGAACCAGAAATTCCAAGTAAAAGGCGGAGATGGTAAAACCAGATTTGAAACCCTTGCCAAGCACAGACACATGTAGGCACCACTCATGGCCGTTTTCTTGAGCAAAATGGCCCACAAACTATTATACTTGCAGATTTAGTCCATTTTGCCCAATAAGAATTAATTTTATTGCAGCAACTTGAGGATCCAATTATCCCTAAACTTTGAAACTCTGCCAGTTCACTGAGAAACTTTTTGTTGTTGTTGTTTTGCTTGTTTGTTTCGTTTGGTTTTTGAGATGAAATTTCGGTCTTGTTGCCCAGGCTGGACTACAATGGCACAATCTCAGCTCACCGCAACCTCCGCCTTCTAGGTTCAAGTGATTCCCCTGCCTCAGCTTCCCAAGTAGCTGGGATTACAGGCATGTGCCACCACGCCCGGCTAATTTTATATTTTTAGTAGAGACAGGGTTTCTCCATGTTGGTCAGGCTGGTCTTTAACTCCCAACCTCAGGTGATCCACCCGCCTCAGCCTCCCAAAGTGCTGGGATTACAGGCATGAGCCACCGCGCCCGGCCCACTGAGAGGTTTTATACATGGAGGCAGCCAGATGTTGGCAGAAAGGGCATGCCATGAGTTGGAGAACCTCAGAGGTTTGGGTTCAAGTCCTTGCTTTGGTTTCTCTGTGTTTTAGTTCACTCACCTAATGAAATATGGATCATAATACCTACTGAGTGAGTGTTATGGTGAATTCTGTCCCCTCAAAAAATGTGTTGGAGTTCAAACTTGTAGTACCTATGAACGTGACGTTATTTGAAGATGGAAGCTTTACAGAATTAATCGAGTAAAGACAAGGTCATTGAGGTGAGCTCTAATCCAATATGACTGGTGTCCTTATAAAAATAAGGGGAAAATTTGGGCCCCAAAACAAATATGCATACAGAAAACACAAAGTGAAGATGGAGGCAGATTGGAATTCTGCTGCCACAAACCAAGGACTGTCTGGAACTACCAGAAAAGCTGGAAGAGGCAAGGAAAGATTTTTCCCCTATAGGCTTCAGAGAGAACAGGACCCTCCCAACACTTTGCCTTTTTACTTCCTCTGGATTTTTTACTAGCCTCCAGAACTGTCAAACAATACACTCTGTTGTTCTAAGCCATCTAGTTTGTGGTACTTTGTTACCATAGCCCTAGCCAAGTAACCTTGTGAAGACTCAATGAGATAATGGAAACAAGTGCATCACTCCATGGCCAAGGCATGATGTATGCTCCAGAATGTTTGTGGAAGACATAAGTGTTCTTTTAAATGTCTAGTTTCCATTTAGCAAACCCCTAGTATGTGGCTATTAGTCAGTTTTGCATTACTATAAAGGAATGCCTGACGCTGGGTAATTTACAAAGCACAGAGATTTTATTTTGGCTCATGGTTCTGCAAACGGTACAGGAAGCATGGTGCTGGCATTAGCTTCTAATGGGGCCTCAGGAAGCTTCCAATCATAGTGGAAGGCAAAGGGGGAGCAGGTGTGTCACATGGTGAGTGAGCCAGCAAGAGGGAGAAGGGGGAGGTCCCTCATTCCTTTAAGCCATCAGTTCTCACATGAACTAATGGAGCGAGACTCACTGATTACCACGAGGACACCACTAAGTTATTCATGAGAGATCCGCATGCCCCAAACCCCTCCCACCAGGCCCCACATCTAACATTAGGGATCACATGAGATTTAGAGGGGACAGACATGCAAACTGTATCAGTGGCATACTAGGATACTTTGTGTATGTTCTCGTCAGTAATTCTTACAATAATGCTATGAAATATGGGGGTTATCAGTCTCACCCACATTATAAATGACGAAACTGGAGCCCAAGGAGGTTAAGTGACTTGTGCAAGGTGACACAGCTGGGAAGTGGTCACTGCGTGGCACTGACTCATTTAGGGTAAGTCACCAAGGTATCCTGAATGCAGCAATGACATTAGAGGAATCAAGTGGTCAGAGTTGTTCAAAAGCATGTTCCACATGAATATGTAACATAAGGGATCCATAACATTCGAAAGCCTATTCTATGCAATTTCAGTGGCATACTTCATACTATAGACCTTTAGAAGTATTATGTAATTTAATTCCACAAAAGGATATGAAATCCAGAGGATATAGTGGACATAGAGATGTGCTGCCTATCCAGATCCTCCTTCAAAGAAGGGCTTGCAATCAAAACTACAATGAGATACCATCTCACATCAGTCAGGATGGCCATCATTAAAAAGTGAAAAATAACAGATGCAGGGAGGTTGTGGAGAAAAAAGAACACATATACACTGTTTGTGGGAGTATAAATTAGTTCAACCATTGTGGAAAGCAGTATGGCGATTCCTTGAAGAGCTAAAAACAGAACTACCATTTGACTCAGCAATCCTACTACTGGGAATATACCCAAAGGAATATAAATCATTCTACCATAAACACACATGCATGTGAATGTTCACTGTGGCACCATTCACAGCAGCAAAGACATGGAATCAACCTAAATGCCCATCAATGACAGATTGGATAGAGAACATATGGTACATATACACCATGGAATACTGTGCAGGCATAACAAAAGAACTAAATCATGTCTTTTGTAGGAACATGGATGGAGCTGGAGGCCATTATCCTTAGCAAACTAAACAGGAACAGAAAACCCAGTACCCCATGGTCTCACTTATAAGTGGGAGCTAAATGAAGAGAACACATGGACACAAAGAAGGGAACAACAGACACTAGAGTCTACTTGAAGGTGGAGGGTGGGAGGAGGGAGAGAAGCAGAAAAGATAACTACTGGGTACTAGGTTTAATACCTGGGTGATGAAATAACCTGTACAATAAACCCCGATGACATGAGTTTACCTATGTAACCTTCACATGGACCCTGCACCTAAAATAAAAGTTTAAAAAAAAAAAAGAAGAGCTTGCTGCCCAAGCTGTCAACTCCTTTAGTGTTGCCTGAGCTATAGAAAGACCTCGCCCAATGTCATGGTCTTCTGGTGCAGTCCACACCGAGTGACTGAACAAGAGGACCAGCTACTTCAGAATTTCAGTGCTGAAGGGTCATGCTCACTGTAGAGCTCCCCACTTCTAGGCTGGCAGAGGTGTTGTCGGGCCTGTATTAAGGGTGGGCATCTCCCTCCTCAGCCTACTCTCCCTGCCCTACTTTCTTCATTAGACATTGTTTCCTACTGATATGCTGCACACCAAACTCCATCTCTACGTCTGCTTCAGAGAACCCAGGTTTTGCATCTTCCTTCAGCTGGCAAGAAACAATATTGGCCCAGATACGAAGCTGATAAAATATCCAGGGAGAGAAAAGATCCTAAAATCTAGGCCCTTGTAACTTGAGACCAGAAGGACAAAATGCAGTGAGGTGTGAAGGAAGGGCTTAAGTATCTGTAAAAAAAAAGCTCCAGCCCAGTCTCTGGACAGACGTGAGGTCCCACTGACTTAAAATCCAAAGAAAGAATCTCCGTGAAATAACACTAAAATGCGAGAGTTCATCTTCCCTGCAGGGTTCAGAAATAGTCCCTCTATTATCTGTAGAATCAAATCTGTAAGACCAGATAACTGTATTTTAAAGGAATCCATGACAAGAACAGTGGAACTTGATATTTCAAATTCAATGGATCAATTCCAAAAAATGCACATGTATGGCTATGAAAAGCCTACTCAAATAAATGGCATTTTAGATTCTCAAAGTCATTGAAAAAAAGACTTTGAAAGTCTTGTGATATGGGCAAAAACCCCTGGCTGACAAGCAATTGTTTCCTATGTATACATATTCACATGTCCACTTAAGGTCAAGATCAAAAGAAGCTAAGTAAGAACAGAGGACAGGAAGGACTAAATTGTTCCTTGAGAATTTTTGAGCTGATTAAAAATTGACAGAGAAAAGAATTCATTCCAAACATTCACCTCGGAACTCCCGTGTGAAGGGAGCCTGGTACTTTATTGCTAAACCCTGCCTTTCAAGTGATCTGATTACCCCTTATCAGGGACCATTAGTGTCTGACAGTAGCAACCCATCCGCTGTTCGGCCTTAATTTCCTTAAAGAAAAACCTTCTTTGGCATGCAACTCCTCCCCTGGTTCACCCCATGGAGTATCCAAGGAATAAAGACACACTGAAACATCCGGCACCAAAAAGTCAAGTCACCTCCTGCCAACTCTAACACACCATTCCACACTCCCGCCACAGAACAATACCATCTTCCTGCCCCAAGCTTTGCTGAGCAACAGAAAGACAAAATGGCATGCAATGTTGAATACGATGATTACGAAATATGTAGCAGGCCAGAGTCAACGAGACTGTGAGAGCTTTCAGCCCTGCCTTTTCCATTTACAGGTCAGGAATCAGAAACCCACAGTCACATGGGGCAGTAGAGGTCAAGTCTAGATTTCCGAATTCAAACCAGGCTTAATTCCACTACAAAGCATCACCACCCACATCATATTTTTCTCCCACAGCATGACTTAAGGAGAAAACAAACCCTTCAGGCTGATTTGATCTAGGAATGTCATCTCTCCTTTGTTATTATATGCATGTGGCATTATAGACATTTTAAAGATAATTCGGAAAAACTGAGATCCACCACCAAAGAATAATGGCTAGGGAAGAAGAACCCATTTTGAATTAAAATCCCGTGCATATTGGTCTCATTTTAAAATGTGGTCTCTCCCTAGTTTCCACTAAGGGGAAAAAAAGATACAGAAAAGAAGATATAGAAAAAGGGGGAACCCTACAAGAACAGTGAAACTATGACTGGCAGGCAAACTTTTACCAGAATGTGGAAGGAGATGCCACTAATTACAAAGATAAATCCAACAGCGCCCCTCTGGAGCTCTGATTTTCGTCCGTCACCATGCTCAGAATCGCAGGTCTGTATGCACAGAAAAACAGCTCAGCCATTCCCATAGGGTGTGGGTGTGGGTTTGTCGATAGTTAAGAGTCCCTTCGGAGCCTGACTTTCTACTTTTATCTCAAAGAGGAAACTAACTAAATGACATAGTGACTGGGAGAGAGGGGTGACCAAGGAGTGCATTGCAGGGTTGGTGGGCGGCTCCAAGCTCTTGAGTGAGCCAAGAGCCTCAGGAGGTGGAGAGGTGATGCAGGGGCAGGGGGCAGGCTTTGTCATGCGTGCCACCAGTTCAGGGTCAGGAAAGCAAATGGCAAAGGGAGAATCAGGGGTCACATGTAAATTAAGTGGTTGAAATTTAAAGTGTTGCTGGTGAGACCAGGAAGAATGGCAAGAAAACATCTGTCATCGTAAAGTATATCTGCTTTATGGCTGGTTAAGGAAAAAGAAAACAGATTTGATTATACAGAAGACAAACCTGAAATTTGTAGGAAAAGTTAGGTGCTCGGGATGAATGGGAGGAGATATGGAGGTAAAAATGAAGACCAAGAAAATAACAGATAACCCAGAATGACTTAAATACTGTGAATTCTTGAGGAGGAAACAAGAGAGGCTGAAAAGAGAGCTTTGATTTAAAATCATTCATGAGTTCAGGCACCGTGGCTCACACCTGTAATCCCAGCACCTTGGGAGGCCAAAGCGGGCAGATCACCTGAGGTCAGGAGTTCAAGACAGGCCTGGCCAACATGGTGAAAGCCCGTCTCTACTAAAAATACAAAAATTAGCCAGGCATGGTGGTGCATGCCTGTAATCCCAGCTACTCGAGGGGCTGAGGCAGGAGAATCACTTGAACCTGGGAGGCAGATGTTTCCCTGAGCCCAGATTGCACCACTGCACTCCAGCCTGGGGGACAGAGCGAGACTCCATCTCAAAAAATAAAAAAATTAAATTAAATCATTCATGAAAACTTTAAAGAGTTAAAAATAACCAATACGCGGAGGAAAATGTATATTTACCATGTTCCAACCTAAACTGATGAGAGAAGCCCCCAGTGAAAGGTGTTCTAACAACTCTTAAGTCATATGAATGGATTCAAAAGGCATATAAGTATTCAACCAGAGGAAAAAAGAAGCCATCTACAACAGAACAAAAAGGAAACATCTTCAGTTGTTCCTTCTGTAACACTAAAAACTAAGGGAAAATGAAATACAATTTTGGCTAAATTTAAATTTAAGATTATTAAGAGATGGCCGAGTGTGGTAGCTCACGCCTGTAATCCCAGCACTTTGGGAGGCCGAAGTGGGTGGATCACGAGGTCAGGAGTTGAAGTCCAGCCTGACCAACATGGTGAAACCCCATCTCTACTAAAAATACAAACATTAGCCGGGCATGGTGGCACGTGCCTGTAATCCCAGCTACTCAGGAGGCTGAGGCGAGAGAATCACTTGAATCTGGGATACAGAGGTTGCAGTGAGCCGAGATCGTGCCATTGCACTCCAGCCTGGGCGACAGCACGAGATTCCATCTCGAAGAAAAAAAAAAAGAGAGAGAGATACACCAAATGGTCAAAAGGTGACTCAAAAACAATAGGCCTTCATGATATAAAAGGACTGGTGACGAACATCAAAATTTGTTAAACAAGGTCTAAATAAATGTTATAAAAATGCTGACCATATTAAATATAAATGTAAAACACCTCCCAAAACAATGTATTAAAAAAATTATTTAATAGCAATAATCTGAATCCTGAAGCCTAGTTTATATTTTTAAAATCTTAGAAATAATTGTATGACTATGTCAAAACAGCCCACGTACTCCATAAATATACACACCTATATATCCGCAAAAATTAAAAATAAAACATTATGTAAAAAAAACTTAGAAATAGGAAAATAGAGTTAAAACACATTAAGCCACTTGCTTGATATAGAAAACTTTTAAAAATTATCTCATTCTTCATTTTGATTATTATAGGAATACATATTTTAAAAGTTTTTATAAATTTAAAGAGCCATTAGTAAAGTTAAAACTAAAGTACATTGACTCAATCTCAGGAGAGTGTAAAGGTTAAAAATAAGTAAGTACACATTTTTTAAAAACTAAAACATTAGAAAGAGGAATAAAACATTTTTTAAAAGTAGAAACTTTCTCACAAAAATAAATAAAAACATTAAAAGATGATCAGATTGAATTTTTTAAATCAAATATATTTTGCTCTCAAGAGATATTTTGAAAATAAAATGACCAGGAAAACTTTTTTTAAATGAACAAAGATTTGTTAAACAAATTTTTAAGTGGATTTAAAAATAGGAAAGTGTAGCAATATTTATTTCTGACAAAGTGGATTTTCAGGTAGAATACTGAACAGTATAGGGACTGAAAATTTATATCAATAAAGATAGAATTTAAAATGCATACATAATAATAAACCTTTCCTGAATAGCATATCAAATATATGAAGCAAAAATTATTTCAGATAAATAATATTTAAAGGAGAGAAACCATTATATAGAAAATAATACACATGCCTAAATAACCTTTGATTTAAAAATTAAAACAAGCCAATAAAGTATTTTTAAATGTGTAAAATTTTAAAATATATAATCAAAACTCTAGAGATAGTTAAGTTTACATTTCAATTCTCTTAGTATTAAAAAGGAAACAAAAAAAATGAACTAAGCCCACAATCCAAAAAGGAAACAAATCTAAAGAAGGCAGAAAATACTTTTTTACAAAACTATTGTCATTCAACAAATTATATAATTAATTGATAAGTCCTGGAGCTGATTCTTTGGAAAACATGTACATAAAGACACACACATTTCTAGCACTTAAGAAAATAAAATCAGAAAATAAAAATATACCTATGTAAATGAAGTAGAAATGATCACAAAAAGATTATAAGTTATAAAACATATTTTTATAGATCTATGCTAATAATATATTCACAAAATGACAGATTCCTCCAAGAAAATGTTCATTATCAAAACAACAGCAAAAGCATCTCATGTGGACAAGCCAAAAACTATGGAAAATTTTTCAAAAGTTACCCAAAATTCATCTCCAAGAGGCTACATACCATAACATGTTTTTAGGTAAGCTCTTTTAAAAAAGGAATAGATTATTTTTATGTTATATAAATCGCTTCAGAGCATAGAAAATATAGAAAGCCTATCAGCACAGTTTACATAATTTGCCCAATTCTGAAACCAAAACCAGAGAAGAGAGGAAAGAGGAAATCCAAAAGAAAAAAAAAGAGGAAAAAAATCCTATTATAGACCAATCTCACAACAATAGACACAAAAATTCTATATAAAATACCACAAAGTGAATTTCATATTATTTTAGAAGAATGGCCCACCATAATCAGATTTGCACAAGGAATGCTGGGCTCTTTAATATTAGGCATTGTATTAATATAATATGACACATTTGGGCCAATTAGGGAAACAGCATGACACTCTTCAGCTAGATAAAAAGAGTTGCTAGAGTCAGCTGTTCACATACTAAATAGATATCACAGAAAAAATAAGTTTCCAGATATCCAGATAATTCTTTAAGAAGAAAAGGATCAAAGTGTAAATTATCCAGATGTCTGAGATTAAAATATTCATTAGTTCAAACAGAATGTCCTCTGAGAAAGAGAAATAGAACTCCAGAAGCCATCTCCTTCTTATTACAAGCAATAGGAATGCCCCATTCCTAAAGAAGGCCGTCCAGAACGCCAACCTTACTGCAATTTGGTGCAGGCCATTGGCCCTCTGTTAGGCCATGGATTCTCTCTTGCTCTGCTCAGTGTCTAGCCTCAGCTCAAGTCCCACTTCATCCCCTCCAGGAAGCTCCTGCTAACACCCTCTTCTCTTCCTTCCCTCCTGACCTCTGGGACAAAACTCTCTGGGAACACTCCGTCCTGTTCACTATTTCCTTGTCTGTCTCTCCTGAGACCACAAACTCCTGCAGGCCCTGGTTTGTGTCATATAATTTCATTATCCAATCCTGCAACACAGAGTAAGCACTCAATTAATATTCTTTGTTTAATTAATCAATATACCAAAAATTTTCAAGTACATATCTGTATTAATTTCTGTGCAGCAAAACAATTATAAATTAGTAATGGAGTCATGTTTTCCTCCAACAAATCAGTCCAAAACCCTAATGCAGGCAGGCACATAGGTACACTCTGAGCAAGTTTTAAGTCATTTCCTGATTCCAGCCCTGGCACCTGAGCTTTTAGAGCTTGCCACATGAATCTAGGGAACAAAAGCTAAAAAGCATTCCGCTGTCATTTTTCTTCCTGGTTCTGTTTCATCTGTGTAGACAGTGAGAAAACACAACTAGGCCAACCCAGGTTTCCCATTTCAATTACCTGCTGGTAAAGGGTAATCTTCAAATGAAACTTTAAACCAAAGAATTTACCTTACTCAGCTAATGGCCCAAATGTCTCCTTTGGCAAAACCCAAGAGAATCTCCCTCTCTTTTAAAAGGCAACTTTCTGTTTTTTCACATTGCCTGTACCAAGTTACACTAATCAAGACCACACTAATGTGGCCACCTTCCACCCTTTAACCAATTGGCCAAGCTTCATGGGAATAAAAATTGCTCCAAAAACTGAGAATCCTAAGTACTGCAGGTACTAACTGGGGTGGGGAAAGCCTGTTCTGCTTCATTACTCCCACACTGGAATTATATTATAACACAGATTAAAAAAAGCCCTGGAATCCACCAAGAAATTGACTGACATTAATATTTGAGGAAATGGCAAAGGAAAGTTGCTCAATTTTTGTGTGCCTTGTTGCATTCTGGGCTTAGGGTTTGCTGCTCTATTTTCTTATTGGGTCTTGAAATGGATTTTTTTTTTTTTTTTCAAGAGAGAGGATCTAGCACTGTCGCCCAGGCTGGAGAGCAGTGGCACAATCACAGCTCACTGCAGTCTCAAACTCTTGGGCTCAAATGATCCTGCCACTTCAGCCTCCTGAGTAGCTGGAACTCTAGGGACACCCCACCACAGCCAGCTAATTTTTTTTTATTATTATTATCTTTATGGAGATGGGGTCTTAATATGTTGCCCAGGCTTCAAGGAGTTTTGTTTGTTTGTTTTTTGGGTGTTTTTGGGTTTTCTTGAGACAGAGTTCCTCTCTTGTTGCCCAGGCTGGAGTGCAATAGCGTGATCTCGGTTCACTGCAACTTCCACCTCCCGGGTTTAAGCGATTCTCCTGCCTCAGCCTCCCAAGTAGCTGGGATTACACGCATGCGCTA
Organism: Gorilla gorilla gorilla; assembly: GCF_029281585.2. Classification (NCBI taxonomy): domain Eukaryota; kingdom Metazoa; phylum Chordata; class Mammalia; order Primates; family Hominidae; genus Gorilla; species Gorilla gorilla. The sequence continues at coordinate 37,725,995 of NC_073246.2, forward strand.
CCACACTTAGCTAATTTTGCATTTTTAGTAGAGATGCAGTTTCACCATGTTGGTTAGGCTGGTCTCGAACTCCTGACCTCAGGTGATCCTCCCGCCTCGGCCTCCCAAAGTGCTGGGATTAGAGGTGTGAGTCACCATGCCCAGCCTCAAGCAGTTTTTTTAAAGAATCAGGACAGTCTTAAACGTTCAGTTAAACAGAAGGGGGAAGGTACAGCCTAGGAGGGTGCTAGTGGATTGTCTGAAGAAAGCAAACAGCAGACAGACAAGATTAGCACTGACAGCAAGACCACATCCGCATCACACAAAAGGAAGAGAAGGCTGGCAGGAATCCAGGAAACCTTAGCAATGAAGTCAGCAAATCCAGGTTATTCCGTACAAATCCCCATTTTCCAAAAGATGGGCCAGGTCCATAAATATATCCACAAGCCTGTCGGCTAAACTTGTGGATGCCTACCTAAATATTTCAGATGTGGGAGCAGAGCGTCTACTGTGTTAAAAAGCCCTTTTTACCCATCTCTTTACATCACAAAGCAATTATTTCTCACCTGCCACTTTAATTTGTACTGACAACCTAATGTCAGATACTACCAAAGAGAACAAATGAAAAATAGAAAGAATAGTTAGTCTCCTATATGACATATGTTTATGCCAAAAAGATTAGTTAAAAATCCATCTTCCTCTACCTGAATTTAGAGGATGTTTGAGGGAACTGTCAGGAAAATCATTACTAATGAAGTACCAGACTATGTGAAACAATGGTTACAAAGGAAATTTAAAAGACAAGTGCAATTGCAGATGTCACAGACTTTTCATTAGCAAAGGAAGATGCTGGGAAACTTTGTGTTTTTGGAAGAGTCTGTGATAATTACAAGAGTGCTATATCTTATCCAATCCTGTATTCCCATCCAACTCTCAGCCTTTTCTCTCTACTCAGACTCCTCCTACTATGTCTGGGTACTTGACCTCTCCTATAAAAACTGGAAAGGAAATTACTGTGATCCTCCATCCCTGCCAACCAAACGCCAGACCTACTTTTTGGCTAGCACTGCCTAGGATATTAATAAACCATCCATCCTTGAACTACCCATTCAAAGTGACCTACAAATATGCAAACCATCATAACTCACCCAGCTCCCTGAGGCATCCCAATATCCCACCCAGGAGCCCACAAGAAGATAGCTTTGCCCATGAAAGGGATGGGGCTTAGTCTAAAGATATACACCCAACTATGCCTGTGGCCACCAGGTTCTCGCACGGGGAGTAGGAGCAGTGAAAATCACAAAGAGAGGATGGGAAAGACAAAGAGCAGGAGTGGGGGCCCAAGGGTGGTAGTTTGCAAAGTGGGCTCAAATGATTCATCTGTCCACACAGATAGGCCTTCCGTGCCCTTTGTCTAGTAACTTGATCTTTTTAATGAAAAAGCCTGGCTATGCAACCAAGGAATAATGGGAAGACATCGCAGCAAGAAGAAAAGAGCAAGAATTCACCATCCTCAGACTTCTCCTAGAACATTTTCATCTCAGTTTCTTTTCATTGCCCACGTCAACTTGAGAAACCAGACTTGCAGTGGCTTGGCCCATCCTAGACTTTTCAAAGTTCACGCATTGGCCAACGTTGTCATTCCCCATTTCCTTGGTGCTAATAAAAAGAGCAGTTGTATCTCACGCTTGCATTGGCAAATGAATGAGTGACTGGGAATGTGGCTCCATGACTACTATTTCTATAAAATTTGTTCTAAAAAAATTCAACAAAAATACTAATAAAAACCTTTATGGTGAAGGACTATAAATCTATGAAGTGGCTCAGAGTCCAATTTCCCTTTTTTACATACATCAAATACCAAGAATCAGACTCACAACAGTTGTGAGATGGCTTAGTGAGACCCCAAAGATGTACCAATCCCACAGGTTGGGATTCACCTCTGAATCCATACAAATAATATTCCCATTGTATCGAGTGTGTTTTTAGTTAGAAAAACTCTAGTTCTTATATCAGGGATAGGTTATTAGGATTATTTTGCTTTGAGCAAAACCCATGAAGCTGAAAAAGTCAACTCATTTGTGCAGAGGAGAGGGAACTCTGCCAAGTCCTGAGACATAAACCTGGACCTAGACCTCAGCCTGTGCAGGAGATAGGAGGACAGCCAAGGTTTTTGACTCTACACTCCTCCAGGAATCCAGCCTGTGCAGCGCCAGGGGCCCTGAGAGCCCATGGAGACAGAAGGATGCAACAGTCAGGGTGACAGCATCCTCGCCTAGCCAGGGGCATGGCAGGGCTCCAATGTCTGTGGGAAATTAGTGTGCAGACTCGGGGCTGACGAAGAAGTCTCTCCTAGGGACTGCTCACCCAAGGTCTCAGGAGAGATGAGGGTGCGACGTTTTCAGATGGAGTAGGCAGCACACCTGGGGCTCACCAGACTTACAGTAGAAGAGAATGGAAGTCACTGCAGATCCCACTCACCGGTGGAAATGGGCTGCCCTATACACCAGTTGGAATAGGCTGAAGGACTGAGCAGGACTGAACCTGCAGGTAGATGGGCTTTCTACCCACAACTGGGCCAGGCTGGGATGGACACAACCTTGGTGAAAAAGATACCCAGAGGCAAGATGGACAGCAGCCCAGGTCCATTTCACATCAGTGAGGAAGCACTGCAGCCCTTGTGCCTAGAAACAGCACTTTTATTACAGGTGCTGCTGATGGGCTGAGTCAAGTGTTAAACGATGCGTTTGCTGTTGAATAGAAATCACTCCTGAAGCCTGTACTCTGTTCAGTTCCCAAGCATTTACTGAGCATGAGCAAGATGTTGGCATCTGAAGATGAGCAAGTGCTAAATGTGAACACATCAATCCTCGCCACGTGTTAAGCGACCACAGAACGTTTCAGACCCCACTCGTAAGCCACTGCTTTTCTTTTTTTTTTTTTTTTTTTGAGACGGAGTATTGCTCGGTCACCCAGGCTGGAGTGCCGTGGCGCAATCTTGGCTCACTGCCACCTCTGCCTCCTGGGTTCAAGTGATTCTCCTGTCTCAGCCTCCTGAGTAGCTGGGATTACAGGCCTGTGCCACCACACCCGACTAATTTTTATATTCTTAGTAGAGACAGGGTTTTGCCATGTTGGCCAGGCTGGTCTCAAACTCCTGACCTCAAGTGATCTGCCCACCTCGGCCTCCTAAGGTGCTGGGATTACAGGCATGAGCCACTACACCCGGTGCTGCTTCTTTACTTTGTATTCAACAAGGGAATCCTTGCTTAGGAGTCAAGTTTTACATTGACAACAGCCTTTCTGAGTTTTGTTATTTGTTTGTTTGCTTTTTTTTTTTTTAACGAAGTTTTAGCTCCACGGCTTTTTAAAAAATATGAAATTCACTTTACATGTTTTTTCTAAGTGGATTTTATAATGTATGTAATATGGATAGTGTTAAGACTGTGTAGCAGGTTTCAGGATCTAATGACTGTTTTTAACTTAGCACTTTGGAAGCTATAGAATTAATAAGAATCTTTTGTTTTTTACTGAACACTTGGTGCCATTTTCACATCACCAATATATAATACACAAATGCAGCTGAGGAAGACACTTCATACTTTCTCATTGTTTCTGTGAATAGCATGAGGCAGTCGTCCATTAAGTGGAGTAATACATGGACCCTTTTTATAAGAAACCAATTTCACACACTTACCTCTCCTCATCTTTAGACCCTACCTGCTCAGTAAGTTTGAGGGTGGAATAGAGGATGTGCCTCTGGTGGTTCATTTCCTATGTCAGCCTGACCAGCCATGGGGGTGCTCCAATTAAGCATTATTTTGGGGTGTGTCTGAGAGGGTGTTTCAGGTGAGAGCAGCATTTGAATTGGTGGATTCATAAAGTAAATGACTCTCCCCATTGTGGGTGGGCACCATCTCATCTGTTGAGAGCCTGCACAGAACAAAAGGCAGGGGAAGGAGGAATTGATCCTTTCTGCTTCCTGCCCACCCACCTGAGCTGCTACAGCTCATCTGATCTCCTGCCCTTAGACTGGGAGCTACACCACCAGCTTCCCTGGTTCTCGGGGCTTCGAACTTCTCCTAAATTACACCACTGGCTTTCCTGGGTCTCCAGCTTGCAGAAGGCACAGCATGGACTTCTCCTCTTCTGTAATGGAGTGAGCCAATTCCTGACAATAAGTCTGTGTGTGTGTGTGTGTGTGTGTGTGTGTGTGTGTGTGTGTGTGTGTGTACACATGTATATGTAAAGGGTTTGTTTTATTGGTTCTGTTTCTCTGGAGAACCCTAATAGGGTGCTCCTGGAGTGATTTCTATTCAATACCAAATGTATCAGATCATCAGCACGGGCAACTTGTTTTAAATTATAATATTTCTTAAACACAAACGATCAAAAACTAGAAATAAACTCCTTCTGATTAGAGCACTGCTGCAACTATAAAATTAAAATAATATTTAAAATAAACACAATCAAAACAGTAAAAAGCCACACAATTTCAAGTTAATATATCTATGTTAACATGCAGGTAGTGATGTGACTATACCTGTGAGTGCCGAAGCACCTGTGGTCTGAGTCTGGCCTGCGGCATGACCATGAGTGCCATGAGCTATTTGTTTCCCCACCACTTCTCTCCACTCACACCATGGCGAGTCTTTGCTTAGACAGCACTTAGGTGATAATCTAGATCCTTCACATGCAGTGAAATCTCACTGTTTATATCCTAGGTCTACCTCGATTCCTTTTTGCACTGGCATGTGACAAAAACATGAGTCTCTGCTGCTTTGCTACACCAGGGTCTCTTCACCACAGCATGCCCAAGGAGTGCTTATCACCGTCTGCTTAATCAGTTTCACAATGGAGCATCTCCTCATTGTCTCTAACTTCAGCCCCTCTTCTTTTCAGAGGCAGGTGCTGAAATGCCTCCCAAAATCAGACTTGGAATGATAGTCCCAGATTGTGCCAGGTTCCAAGAATCCACGTAGAGTTTAGGTTCTAAAACAATCACCCAAGGCAAAAATTAAAGTGTAAATTATGCTTGCAATTTTCCTAAATTGCTAATCAAGTATAAGATACATAGCTTTATCTACACAGACCTCTATAGTAATTATTTTGCTCGCTTAAGTTTAAGAACCACTGAAACAGACTGCTACAGACTGAATGTTTGCGTCCCCTCAAAATGTATATGTTGACAGGCTGGGCACGGTGGCTCACACTTGTAATTCCAACACTTTGGAAGGTGAAGACTGAAGGATCACTTGAGGCCAGGAGTTCAGACCAGCCTAGCAAATATAGCAAGACCTCATCTCTACAAAAAAATTAAAAATTAGCCAGGTATGGTGGCACATGGCTCTAGTACCAGCTACTCAGGAGGCTGAGGCAGGAGGATCTCTGGAGCCCAGGAGTTCGAGGCAGCAGTGAGCCATGATCATTCCCACTGCACTCCAGCCTGAGTGGTAGAATGAGACCCAGTCTCTTTATGTATATAAAAATATGTGTGTGTAATATATATGCAGTTTATCACATAGATATTTTGCATACGCAATGCAATTCTGTAAATTCAGTGTTGCATTGAGAATTTATTGTCCTTCCATATATATATGGAAATCCTAACCCTTAATGTGATGGTATTTGAAGGTGGGGGCCTTTGAAAGGTAATCAGGTCACCTCATGAATGGGATTAGTGCCCTTATAAAAGAGACCTCAGAGAGCTCCCTCACCACATCTACCATATGAGAACTCAGTGAAGACAGTATTCTATGAACCAGGAAGTGGGCCCTCACCAGACATCAAATCTGCCAGCTCCTTGATTTTGGACTTCCCAGCCTCCAGAACCATGAGAAATAAATGTCTACTGTTTATAAAAGCCACCCAAGCTATGGTACTTTACCATAGCAGCTCAAACTGACTAAGCCACAGGCTTAAAAAACGAACAAAAGGGAATTTTCTCCATAGAAGTCTGGGTATCTAAACCATCCCACATGTTAGACAACTATAGTCCCTGGGTTGAATGGGACAGCAGTAGAGAATTCTAAAGTGTTCTTGCTTGCCGGAATTTACTCCCTTAGTTTCTAATATTGGGCATCTAAACTTAACCTGTGTTAGTAGATGCAGTCATGTTGTGAAATCTAAACAAGAAAATTGTGGAGTCTCATCCCAGGACAAGTATATGAAGTAAGCTGTTAAGTTAAAAGTGCATGCAATGCAATTCTGTAAATACAACGTTGCATTGAAAAAGTAATTGTCCTTCCTTGTTTAGTCCTATAATCAATTCATCAAAATATATTTCCCTAAAATCTTTTTGCAAATAAGGTTAATTTTGTTGAAATATCCAATTCTGCATGTATTTACTGAAGAAAAAAATGAATCTTATTAAAAATCAAGGATAGTATACTGTGCCCAAAATATCAGATTTTCACTGGGCTGAGAATCAGGAGAAATACATGTGGCACATAAAGGTGCCACCTGAGAAGAAGCAAAAGGAATGCTTGGTTATTAAGACAGAGACTGAAATATGATGACAGATCTCATACCCTAAATCAAACCAAACCCACAATCAGAGTATCTGGGTCTGCATAATTTTCCCAAAAACATTTCAACTTGGTGCATTTGGGCCCTCTTAAAGCAATATAGTCTCTGTAAATATTCCATTAAAAGAATCGAAATGATTAAGATAATTTAAAAATTGTTTAAATGTAAAAATAACATTTAAAATTAAATAAATACATAAAAATAATCCACATGATTGATTGTGTTCAATTGTTCCCTGGTTGTCCCCACTCAACTCTGGCCTCCTATCAAGAGGAGCTTTTTTTTTCTATATTAATTGCCTTTGTTCCTTCTACAGCCACTTGGCTCTGATCATATCACTCCCAACCCCTCTGGTTATCCCACTAAGAAACCTGGAAGTCATTCTTAACGCTTTCTTTCCCTCTCCCTTACCTCCATATTTAAGCAATTGCAAGCCCTGATAGTTACTCTGGGTAAACCCCAAACTATCCCCTCTTCACCTGTGCTGCCACATCCAGTCCAGACAATCAGCATCTCCCACCTGCTCTATTGAAGCATTCTCCTAATTTTGCATCCACTCTCTCTTCCTGCTGAGCTCTTCTCTGCTCAGCAGCCAGAATGACCTTCTGAAAAAGCAAATCTATCATGAACCTTGACTTGATCCTTTTACTTACTGCCCATTTCTCCTGGAATCATGGCTGAATCCCTCCCAACCTGCCAGGCATGTTCCCCATGACCTGGCCCCTGCCACTGTCTCCAGCCTCAGCAGGGGCTGCTCTCCCCCACTCACTCTATCAGGTCTCTGTGGCCTTGCAAGGGTTTCATGCATCCTCAGCCTGGGATGACCCTACTCCTCCCCATCCATCTGGCCAACTCCACCACCCTCAATGTCCTTTCATCCTAGGAAGCCTGAACCCCCCACCTCTCTAGACCACTCCCCTTGTTACACCTTCTCAGGACAAGGTAGGCGGAATGACCCCCAATGATGTCCACGCCCTGATTCTTAAAACCTATGGATATGTTACTTTACATGAGATAAAGGAGTGCAGATGTGATTCAGCTAAGAGTCTTGAGATGGGGAGCATACCCTGGGTTATCCAGGTGGGCCCAGTGTCATCAAAAGAGTCCTTAAAAGCAGAGAACCTTCCTCACCTGCAATCAGAAGGCGATGGGAGGACAGAAGGCAGAGGACGGATCAGAGAAGTGACACTGCTGGCTTTGCAGATGGAGGAAGGGGCCATGAGTCAAGGAATGTGGGTGCCTCCAGAAGGGGGGAATGTCAAGGACATGGGTTTCCCCCCAGAGCCTCTAGAAGGAACACAGTCATGGCAACAGCTTGGTGTTAGCCTAGTGAGATCTATGGCGGATCTGACTCACGGAACTGTAAGAAAAGAAATCGGTGTTGCTTTAAGCCACTAAGTTTGTGGTAATTTGTTATACAGCAATAGGAAACCAGCACATATGGTGTTTGTGGTATTTGTCATCACTGTAATATTGGTAATTACTGAAATCATGTGATGGTTAAAAAACACAGACCCTGGAGCCAGACAGACTGGGTCAACCTCCCACCATCCCACTCACTAGCCAGGCTCCTTGGGACAAGTTAACCTAAGAGACTCACTAAGTTTCCATCCCCTCATCTGCAAGAAGGTGATCATCATGCTTACCCCGAGGGTTGTACTGAGAATAACATGAAATAATATGAGGAAAGTATTTAGCACAGGGGCTGGCACAGAGGGGGCCTTCAGTACAGGTGAGCCCCAATGAGTATTATCATGGTTATTTGTGGGATTGTTTTCCCCTTGAGGTTATAAGCTCCGTGAAGACAGATACCATGACTTTACTGCTCATGGCTATATTTCCAGGAACAAGCACAGAGCTTATCAGAGCAGGTATTCAAGGAAGAAATGAATGAATGGGTCTATCTGTGAACTACTGACCCAGTGTGCCCCACGAAATATGCTGGGCAGCTGCTACCTATGCAGGCATTATGCCAAGTGCTGACCAATAGAAAAGGGGAGGGGAGCGTCTCTTATTTTCTAAAACCTTTCAGCAGCCTAGGATTTCCAACACATATATACAGGGTGACAACACAAGACAGCATGGACCAAATGGTACAAGAATGTCAAAGCAGGGGGCACTCTAGAGGTAAGAAGATGAAATGGTGACATTATCTTGGATGGTCTAGGAAGCTTTCCCGGAGGTGTGAGATGTGAGTGGGTCTTTGACTCTACGTGAAGTTTCTATTGGATGGGAACAAAGAAGACAAAACATTCTGGGGGTCAGTAAGTGGCATTAGCAAAGGTACAGAGACAGGCAGGTTAAAGGTCCTCGAAAGTGTCATTCTGACTTAGATTAAGAATTAATGCCAAGGACTAGGAGACATGAGCCTATAAGAGAACGTTTGGGTTGGTTTTTAGGTGGTCCTGGATGCCAGCTAAGGATGATGGATTGCCCCCTAAACAGAAACGAGGGTCAGTGAAGATATCTGATCCAGGGCATAACAAACTGCAACAAGTCTATAGGGTAATGGCAGCACTGGGCCAAAGAGCAGTCTGTGATGGTGAATACTGAGTGTCAACTTAATTGGATTGAAGGATGCAAAGTATTGTTCTGGGTGTGCCTGTGAGGGTGTTGCCAAAGGAGATTAACATTTGAGTCACTGGACTGGGAAAGTCAGACCCACCCCCAATCTGGGTAGGCACCATCTAATCAGCTGCCAGCACGGCCAGAATAAAAGGCAGAAGAACATGGAAAGACTAGACTGGTTTAGTCTTCTGGCCTCCGTCTTTCTCCCATGCTGGATGCTTCCTGCCCTCAAACACTGGACTCCAAGTTCTTAAGCTTTAAGACTTGGACTGGCTTCCTTTCTCCTCAGCTTGCAGATGGCCTATTGTGGGACCTCACCCTTGTGACTGTGTGAGTCAACACACCTTAATAAACTCTCCTCTCTGTATACATCTATCCTATTAGTTCTGTCCCTCTAGAGAACCCTGACTAACATGCTGTCCTAACGCATCATGTGCTGATTATTCCTCGTTTTAAAAAATTGGAGAACAAAATGATCAGAAGCTGATTTTCATTTTGAAAACCTCTTTTGAATGTGCTGCCTCCCTGCTATGATCTGGATGCTTGCCAGGGTGGTCTGGAGACCTCAGTCTGTTTGCTCTCCCAGGAAAAATCATGGTCACCCACTGACTTCCTCTTTTCTCACAAATGGAGGACAAGGTAGTTCTTCTGTTGTAGGTTTCATCAGGAATTTATTAATCTCCCTCCCGGAGGTGTTAGCATTTCAGTCTTGTGCCCAGCCATCTTGCAGTACTGAGAGTGGAATACAGGGTAAGTCATATCCTCAACAGTCCTTGCCAAGAACACCAAAATCTTAGCCTGTGGGTAATAATCTAAGTCTTCTTAATCTAAGTCAAAATGACCCTTTCCATCTAAACATAATACCAGCCTCTCTAAAAAAGGGCAAGCTGACCCGGTGTGGTGGCTCACACCTGTAATCCCAGCACTTCGGAAGGCCGAGGTGGGCAGATCACCTGAGGCCAGGAGTTCAAGACCAGCCTGGCCAATATGGTGAAACCCTGTCTCTACTGAAAATACAAAAAATTAGACAGGCATGGTGGCAGGCGCCTGTAATCCCAGCTACTCAGGAGGCTGAGGCAAGAGAATTGCTTGAACCCGGAGGTGGAGGTTGCAGTAAGCCAAGATCATGCCACTGCACTCCAGCCTGGGAACAGGAGCGAAACTCCGTCTCATAGAAGAAAAAAAAAGCAAGTTTTGTCCCATCAGGGGCTGATGCAGACACGGGGACCAAAGCCCAGCCACCTCCTGGGACTCTCTGCTGTCAAACAGGAAGGTACAGATCTTTCTCCACCCACGCTCTGCGATGCCAAACTCTATTATAAAACATTTACTGGAGAAGGGTATCAAACGGGAATTTATTTCTATCACAAACAGCACTCAAATATTTCCCAGATAGTTTCTGCAATCAGTCATGTGCACCTTTTCAAAGTTTTAAATGTTTCCAAACTTTTTGGAAATGTATAGTGATTGGTACAGGCCTTTAAATTTAGTATTACTGCTCATGCCACATTTTCACCTGATTTCCAGTCTTTTGTGGTATTCTTGATTGGTAAGTCATTTGATTTTATCTTTTATTAAGGGCCTTTGAATTTAGCACAATGCTGAAATGATTCATCCATCATAATAAAAGACTTCAAAGGGATCCAAGCTAAACTTCAGGATTCTGAGGAGCATACTGGACAGTGAACTTCTTGTATTTCAACTTCAGGACAATAAGCCTAGTGGAGGATTTTGCTCTAAAGACATAATGAGTATGTTAGTCACATCTAAAAATCATCTGCTGTCCACATGTTCAGATTCATATATATGTATATGAATATATATATAAATATAATATACACACATGAAATGTGTGCATTTCATCTGACATTCATTTATTCTGTAGCAAGATATGTTTTAGGCTATTCTTTTCTACTGATCCATTCCCTGAGCATCAGAGGTCACTGTAAATGAAAAACAAGGTGAATTCCCTTGGGTGGGAGCCATGCTTGGCCAAATCCAGAGAAACTGTGTGGTGCTTAATTCCAGCTTAGTCTACATAGGCCCTAGTTTGAAACATAAAGTTGAAATCCATCAAGCAATTGTTTTCAAATCAACATTTCAGAAACATTTTTCAGTCATACTTACGTGAATTCAAAATGTTTTCAAAGCATTGAGTGTTTTGCTGTATTACATTTGTAAAAAGGCAAAAGATAATCAGTGTGTGTTGATAATGTTAATAGAGATTTTAGAAATGATGATAGTGAAGTTTAAAAAAGGAACACCAACCAAACATAGAGAACTCTCTTTTCAAAATATCAATTTAAAATACAGGATCTCCCATGGCTTACAATGGACTCAGTAGTGAGGCACACAAACAGCAGTAAAACACATCTCTAAGGCATCCAGAAGAAAACAGATAACTAAATATCCATAATGCTGGCCAGACTGTGATACATAGCAAAATAGAAGTATTTATTCTGTAGCAAGAAATGGAGGCTGCAAAGGAAAATGCACTCTGTTCTCACTAGGGGAATCTGGAGGCTCTATACATGGTAGTTTTAATGTTTTTTTTCTTTAAACACCAGGCTGGAGTGCAGCGGTGCTATCATGGCTCACTGCAGCCTCGACCTCCAGGGCTCAAACGATTCTGTCATCTCAGCCTCCCAAGTAGGTGAGATTACAGGCGCCCACCACCACACCTGGTTAAGTTTTTGTATTTTAGCAGAGTTGGGGTTTTGCCATGCTGCCCAGGCTGGTCTCCAACTCCTGGGCTCAAGTGACCCATCCATATTTGATTTTATCTTTTATTGAGGGCCTTTGAATTCAGCACAATGCTGAAATGACTCATCAATCATAAAAAAAGACTTTAAAGGGAACCAAGATAAACTTCAGGATTCTGAAGAGCATATGGGACAGTTTCTTGTATTAGACTCCATCTCCAGCCTCCCGAAGTGTTGGGATTACAGGCATGAGCCACCATGCCTGGCCGGTAGTTCTATTTAAATTAGCTCATAAAAGGTAGGTAAGATTTCAACAACCAGGGAAGAAGACCTCAGTCAAGAACAACATGGCCATAGACTAAAGGCGTGAGACTGGATGGCACAGCTCTGAAGCAGGGTGTCTGGGGACTGAGAGCACCTGTTGCTACGGTGATAAATTAAGATCAGATTGTAAATAGCTCCAAATGCCATGCTAAAGAGAACACTTCTCTGCAGGACACGGGTCCGGAGAAGGTTTTGAACAAAGCACTTTAGACAGATGAATCTGAGGGTAACCCTAAACACAACATGGAAGCTGGAGAAAGAGGAGGAAAGATTCTCTAAGAGATAAGTGCACTGGCTTACACAAAAAGCAGGTGGGCTTACACCTGGAAGGTAATGATGGAAACAAAAAAGAATAATCAAAATTCAGTAGTATGTCAATATCTGGTAACTGACACCATCTGGAATGAGGGGAAATGATTCAAGACTTTCCAACTGGGACAGGTGGAGAGAGAGGGGTGTAATCTAGGAAGATGGAAAATGCAAGAGAAAATCAGATTCTGAAAACAAGTAATTCCTGATTCCTTTCAAATAAAAGGCGAGGCCTGGTGTGAGTCTTAAAGTCTTAAAGTTCACTGGTTAAAGGGAAAACAGTGGGGGAGGGAAGCACAGTCCAGCAGGATGCAAACAGGCGAGCAAAGCCACAGGTTAGAACATGGAAGCTGTCGAGGAAGGCAAGAAAAGGGGACGGAGGCATAAAGCTGTGCCACACGTGCCAGGACCAGTGAGAGGGTGACCATGAAAAATCAGTAACAATATCGGTGACCACTTAAACGTAGAGGATAGAGGTTTGGGGGCAGGGTGGACCGAGAAAGTCTCTCAGGTTTCAAGCTTAAGTGACTCCAGGGCTTTTGTGCCCACATTTAAAACGAAGAATAGATGTGAACAATCAAGGAAAAATGACTGATGCTGAGTTTAAGGCACCTGGGAGACAGGGGGGATAATTGCTTCCCCGAGACAGAGGTGCAGCGCCAAACCTGGGGAAAGGAAGACCCAGTTTAAAGATAAAAGGGTTGTTACCCTTTAGACAGCAAATAAAACCACGTGTGTAGGTGGTATTGCTTTGAAAAGGGAAAGAGAAGGAAGCCCACAGATCACCCTACAGACAAGACAACCAAAGACTAAAAACCATTTAGATTAAAAGAAAAAAAAATAATCTTACAGTAATGTTGCAAAGAGGTATTAATATCAAGACTAACTAGAACTAACATCAACAGCAGAAAGGACAATTTTTAGCCTTATTCATTAGCATGCTGCTTACTGTTCCACTGACAATTTTAACCACCAGGTTAAGCAAAATCTTTGCCTTCCTTTTTTTTGCTTTTTGAGACAGAGTCTCACTATGTCACCCAGGCTGGAGGGCAGTGGCACGATCTCGGCTCACAACCACCCGGGTTCAAGCAATCCTCCTGCCTCAGCCTCCCGAGTAGCTGGGATTACAGGTGTGCACCACCACACCCAGCTAATTTTTGTATTTTTAGTAGAGACAAGGTTTCACCATGTTGGCCAGGCTGATCTCGAACTCCTGACCTCAGGTGATCCACCTGCCTTGGCTTCGCAAAGTGCTGGGATTACAGGTGTGAGCCACCATGCCCAGCCAATCTTTGCCTTTCATTAAAGTCATGAATTTCCTGCCATCAATGGAAATGTCTTTTGATGACCACATGGATATCAGGAGCGATGTATCCTGCTTTCTGTCCCCATGTTCCAGTCCAATCAATGTTTTACACATCAAACATTCCAGTGGAGAATGGAACTCGTAGAACAAATTAGAAAATATTCATCTAATGATCTATCCAAAGATAAGCAAGGTCTTGATCCTACAATTCTGTTAAATTCTGTTAAATAAAGTTTAAGAGTGTAGGTGTCCTTTATCAACAAAATCCTTACCTTTGGAAAATGGTTTTTTTTGTTTTGTTTTGTTTTTTACAGAGCTGGTGAAACGCACCAGGCTAACTTCTTGTCACCAGGATTCATCCATAAAACTTTTGTGGGTTCCCACTGAGCAGCCCTTGGAGCCCCTTCTTGAGACTCTCATAAATGTAGAAAGTGTTCTCATTGTTCAAATCCCACTTACAAGTGAGAACATGCAGTGTTTGGTTTTCTGTTCTTGTGTTAGTTTGCCAAGGATGACATATATACCATGGAATACTATGATATTCCATAGTCCCTGCAAAGCACATGATCTCATTCCTTCTTATGGCTGCACAGTATTCCATGTGTATATGTACCACATTTTCTTTATCCAGTCTATCACTAATGGGCATTTGGGTTGGTTCCATGTCTTTGCTATTACGAATAGTGCTGCAATGAGAGCATCAGGACAAATAGCTAATGCATGTGGGGCTTATAACCTAGGTGACACGTTGATAGGCACAGCAAACCACCATGGCACACATATACCCATGTAACAAACCTGCACGTTCTGCACATGTACCCCAGAACTTAAAAGTAAAATAAGAGAATGAAAATGGTAAAAGGAAAAAAAAAAAAAGAGGCTGGGAATAGTGGCTCATGCCTGTAATTCCAGCACTTTGGAAGGCCAAGGCAGGCAGATCACGAGGTGAGGAGTTCAAGACCAGCCTGGCCAATATGGTGAAAGCCCGTCTCTACAAAAAATACAAAAATTAGCCAGGCATGGTGGTGCATGCCTGTAATCCCAGCTGCTCGGGAGGCTGAGGCAGAAGAATCACTTGAACCCAGGAGGCGGAGGTTGCAGTGAGCCAAGACCGTGCCATTGCACTCCAGCCTGGGCAACAGAGCGAGACTCCACCTCTAAAAAGAAAAAAAGAAAAAAAAAGAAAGTGAATGACACTACCTTACATGGGTGCTCTCTGGGGAGCCAAAACCACACGTAGCAGAAGCCTGAGAAATGCAGCACCTCAGTCAACTCCAAGAAGCACAGCAGCCCAGCAAGACCTGCCAGGAGCTCTCCCTCCTGAAGCTCCATGCAACAATGCACAGCTAGAAACTTCTGGTCTTCAGTTATCAAATGGAGCAACCAGTGTAACCAAAGTCAAATAACCTCATGGGCATGCTGACCACCCTTCATGAAAGACACGCCCAATGGTCCAGACCAGTCACACTGATGGGGCTCAAAGGCAGGCAAGAGTCCCAGCCTGGATGAACCCTTCACACCGTGCGAGAGCGGCACACTCACGGCTTCCCACCCTGAGTTTTCTACCTCCTCTCTCTCTCTCTCTGCCTGCTGCCCCCCACCCTCCTCAACCCACCCCGGTCCCCGGGGAGGCTGTGTCCTTCTTTCATTTCTTGTGTCAGGTTTCGGGCTGACACGTGGTAATTGATTCCGTGGCTGGTTAGACGGGCGTTAAGTGGGAGGGATGAAGTTTCACTGAAAACAAATAGCACTTCATGGGTCTGACCTTTCCTCTTGGAAGCTTTTGTTGTGGTCGACTCTAGGCTGTGCAGTTCAAACCTGTGTAAGCGAGTTGTGTCTATGTCGGCAGTTCCCCAATTCACCTTCACCAGCTCCCAGTGTGCAGTGACAGCTAGATTGTCTCACTGTCACTTCTGGCATGATGACAGCCCAGCGTCAGGTGGAGGCAATGATTCACACCTGAGAATTAGTGTCCCAGGGACTGAGACGGCTGAGTATGGCCTGAGCTTCAGAATAGCATGACTTCATGGAAGAGACTTGCATTCAGAGAAAAACAAACAATCCCATCAAAAAGTGGGTAGGGATGTGAATAGACAATTCTCAAAAGAAGATATACAAATAGCCAACAAGCATATGAAAAAATGCTCAACATCACTAATGATCGAGGAAATGCAAATCAAAACCACAATGCAATACCACCTTATTCCTGCAAGAATGGCCATAATCAAAAAATCAAAAAATAATAGATGTTGGTGAGGATGCAGTGAAAAGGGAACACTTTTACACTGTTGGTGAGAATGTAAACTAGTACAACCACTATGGAAAACAGTCTAGAGATTCCTTAAAGAACTAAAAGTAGATCTACTGTTTGATCCAGCAATCCCACTACTAGGTATCTACCCAGAGGAAAATAAGTCATTATACGAAAAGGATACCTGCACATGCATGTTTATAGCAGCACAATTGCAATTGCAAAAATATGGAACCACCTAAATGCCCATCAGTCAATGAGTGGATAAAGAAAATATAATGTGTATATACATATATATATGTGTGTGTGTGTGTGTATATATACGTGGGTATACATATATATGTGTGTGTGTATACATATATATGAGACGGAATACTACTCAGCCATAAAAAGGAACAAAATAATGACATTTGCAGCAACCTGGATGGAACTGGAGACTATTATCCTAAGTGAAGTAACTCAGGAATGGAAAACCAAACATCATATGTCCTCACTGATGTGTGGGAGCTAAGCTATGGGGATGCAAAGGCATAAGAATGATACATTAAACTTTGTGAACTTGGGGGAAAGGACGAGGGGTGGCAAGAGATAAAACACTACACATTGGGTACAGTGTACACTGCTCAGGTGATGGGTGCAGCAGAATCTCAGAAATCACTGCTAAAGAACTTGTTCATGTAACCAAACACCACCTGTTCCCCAAAAACCTATTAAAATAAAAAATAAAAAATATTTTTAAAAGAAGGATTTGCATTCAATAAATAAGATGGATAAATCTTGGATAATACACTTTGTCCAAGTGCAACTTCCAGTTTATGGCACAATTTCAGTTCCAGTCACCCAAAGGAGGCATCAGCACTGAGCTTTACCCACGTGAAGTCCAAGGTTCCCCCAATGAAACCTTTGGGTTACAGTCATGCCTGTTCTCTGCATTCCCCACATCCTCCTTCAGAACTAAAGGATGCCTTTCCCCAGGGCTGAGAGGGATGTCAGTGGCAGCTTTCAGCTGTCTATCCTCTGCAGATGCTGCCTTTGGCTGAAGGGAGCCACCTTACCCAGGATTACACCCTCTTCCTGTGACAGCCAGTGTCCAATGAGCAACAGACCAGGAGCACGATGGTCTGAGCCTCCGGCCCCAGCTGAGCGTGACTCTGAAGGCCATGCCAGCTTCCCATAGGATGACAGTGGCACTATCAAATTCTTATCTGTCACCTCCTGTTTCCTTTTCTCCTTGATCACAGGAGTGGCCCCAAACAAACTTCCAGCAGTCCAGTATCCCCCAGGGGTCTGCCTCCTGGAAATCCAGGCTAGGATTTTGGAGCCATATCGCCCACTCCCTAGCCAGCAATGAGGACCCCATCACATAGCCCCTCACTCAAAGTAGCAGTGGACACTTTGGGAGGCCAAGGTGAGAGGATCACTAGAGGCCAGGAGTTCAAAACCAGCCTGAGCAACATAGTGACATGCCATCTCTACAAAAAAACTTTAAAATTAGCCACATGTGGTGGCACATGTCTGTAGTCCCAACTACTTGGGAGGCTGAGGCAGGGGGATCGCTTGAGCCCAGTAGTTCAAGGCTGTAGTAAACTGTGATTGTGCCACTGCACTCCAGACTGGGTGAGACCTTGTCTCTAAAATAAATAAAATTAAATAAAAAAGTAACAATGGAATTGTTAAGACTTTCACCAGAGTGAACTGGGGGAGGGTTACCAGGGACAGGAAATGCAGCAGTCTGTGCTGAGTTGAGCATCAGCTGTTTGAGAAATACATACAGGAAAGAGGAGTGATAAAGTCAATGAGATTGCCTGGCTGTTGCTGAGGACAAATGATGTTGGGGGGACTGACAAGAAAAGGCTGAGGACACTGACCATGAATTAAAGGCTATGAGTGAAAGCCAGGGGCCTCCTGGCCAGGATGTGAAGGGACTCTGTTACTCATACTCAAGAGGCAGAAAAAGCTAAGGATGGGGCTTAGAATTTAGTTACAAAAACAGCAGAGTGTCACAGAATTTTAACCCCCAACTAGACAAGTCTGCTATGGCCAAAATCAGAGCTCCCACTGGGAAGGAATGATATCTTGATATAGGGGACCTTGAATCCCTGGAACCCCTGAACTCTCTGAGGCTCCAGAACAGGCTCACCCAGGGGAGGGCTCGCACCTCCCTCTTGCTGGAAGACACTCTGCAGAGACCTCTGCCTATAAGATAGCACATACCCAGGATCTATCCCCTCTTCCTCTTCTACCTCTGCCCACAAGACATTATACACCCAAGATCAACCGCCTCTTCCTCTTCTGGCCCCCAGGCTAATGTCAAGAGGATAGACCCTGAAGGATCGGCAAGCCCCGCAAACGTGCTGGTGGGAGCCAGGAGAGGGTGGCGGGACTCGGTCCTCGGGGCTCTAGGTCAAGGGGGTAGAACACAAAGTCAGATAAGGAAGAGTTTATTAACACTGGAACATTCTCTCATGATATAGGATGTAATACCTGCATTCACCTGCTAGGGCTGCCGCAACAAAGTACCACAAACTATGGGCTTAAAACAACAGATATTTATTGTCTCATGGTCCTGGAAGCTAGATGTCTGAGATAAAGGTTATTAGTCAAGGTTCTCCAGAGAAATAAAACCAAGAGAGATAGACAGACAGATAGATAGATAATATATAGATAGTTGATAAATAATAGGTTAGATAGATAGATAATAAACAGATGACAGTTAAGTAGATAAGAGATAATAAATAGATGATAGATAACAGATCATAGATAATATAGATTAGATAATATAGATAGATAATAGATAAGTAGATAGAGATGATAGATGATAGATAAATAGATAACAGATGATAGATAATGGAGACAGATTAGACAGATAGACAATAGAGAGAGAGAGAGAATAAATGAAGACATTTATTTGGGGGAAAGCTCACATGATTATGGAGGCTGAGAAGTCCCACAATCTGCTGTCTGCAAGCTGGAGACCAGGACAGTTGTTGATGTAACTCAGTCCAAATCCAAAGGTCTGAGAACCAGGGTATGTGCTGGTGTAAGTCCCCAAGTTCAAAGGATTGAGATCCAGTAGGTTTGATGTCCAAGGTCAGGAGAAGATGGATGTCCCAGCTCAAGAAGAGGGAGAGAATTCTCCCTTCTTCTGGCCTTTTGTTCTACTCAGGCCCTCAGTGCCTTCCCAGTGGGATGCTGCCTGGTCACCACTGAGGGCAGATCTTTTTTACTCAGTCTCCTGATTCAAATGCTGATCTCTTCCAGAAACACCCTCACAGGCACACCCAGAAATAACATTACCAGATATCTGGACATCCCTCAGCCCAGGTCAACTGGCACATACAACTAACCATCACAGAAGGCAGCAGGGTTGGTGTTTTCTTTTTTTTCTTTTTCTTTTTTTTTTTGAGAGGGAGTCTCACTCTATCGTCCAGGTGGAGTGCACTGGCGCAATTTCGGCTCACTGCAACCCCTCCTCTGAGGTTCAAGTGATTCTGCCTCAGCCTCCCAAGTAGCTGGGATTACAATCATGTACCACCACACCCAGCTAATTTTTGTATTTTTAGTAGAGATGGGGTTTCAGCCTGTTGGCCAGGCTGGTCTCTGATCTCGAACTCCTGACCTCAGATGATCCGCCCACCTCAGCCTCCCAAAGTGCTGGGATTACAGGCGTGAGCCACCGCACCCGGACAGGGTTGGTGTTTTCTGAGGCCTCTCTCTCTGGCTTAGAGGTGGCCATCTTCTCCCTGTGTCCTCACATGGTCATCCCCCATTCCCCGGTAACTGTGTCCAAATTTTTTCTTCTTATAAGGACACCAGTCATTGGATTACAACCCTCTCATATGACTTCATTTAACCTTAAGTACCTCTTTAAAGATCTATCTCCAAATATAGTGACACTCTGAGCTACTGAAGGTTAGGACTTCAACATATAAATGGAGGCTAGGGGTGTAGAGATGATACAATATCTCAACAAAAATTATGAGGTGGTATCAGCATGATGCTGGGATAGTTCTTGGAAGCCAGGAGCAAGCAATAGCCATACTAAGTGAAGCAGGAATGCCAGAATTATCATGGCAGATGCGGGGGAAAAGTCAAAACACCCGGACTGGACAGCTATAGTGGGCACACCTCTTAAGGTCAGAAAATGTACCAGAGGCTGTTCTGTGGGAGGGTCCAGCGGGTATGTCACTTACCAAAGTACAAAGAAGTGTGCCAATAAGAGGTGCCAGCATTACTGAAAACCTCAGTGGTTGCCATTCTCTGTGGGCCAGGAATGATGGTAGGAGACATCTAACAATGGGGATGACAGGATCTCCAAATATCAGAAACCAGGCAACTATGCACAGCTATCAGAAGCCAGACAGACAATAATCCCGAGCGTCAAGGTCAGAGTGCTACCCTCTGCGAGTCATCAGGCATAGTTAAGAAAAGATTGTTAGAGAATAGCATCACTTAGAGGCCAGGCAGAGCTGCAACCCAAGTGTCACTCAATCTACAGCATCAGAAGAATTCACGTTTGGTGGTCAGGAAGCTGAAGACAACTGGCCCAATAATAAACCAGGGCTCTCAGCCTAGTTTCCAGATCTGAAGGAATTTCAGACCCAGAATGGTTGACACTGATACACAGAGACTTGAAGCACCCTCATGGCCTCCCTATTATATGCCTTTGCCTCCCAGGTAGTAAGTAACAACCAGAACCAGTTCTGGTTCATAGTAGGGCACTGGGGCACTGCCTAGTGGAGCTGTGAGAAGAGGGTCACCTTCCTCCAGACCCCAGAATGGTAGATCCACCAACAGCTTGCACCATGCGCCTGGAAAAGCAGCGGACACTCAACACCAGCCCATGAAAGTAGCCGGAAGGGAGGCTGTACCCTGCAAAGCCACAGAGGCAGAGCTGCCCAAGACCACAGGAACCCACCTCTTGCATCAGTGTGACCTGGTTGTGAGACATGGAGTCAAAGGAAATCATTTTGGAGCTTTAAGATTTGACTGTCCTGCTGGATTTCAGACTTGCATGGGGCCCAGAGCCCCTTGGTTTTGGCTAATTTCTCCCATTTGGAATGGCTGTATTTCCCCAATGCCTGTACCCCCATTGTATCTAGGGAGTAACTAACTTACTTTTGATTTTACAGGCTCATAGGCAGAAGGGACTTGCCTTATCTCAGAAGAGACTTTGGACTTGGACTTTTGGGTTAACGCTGGAATGAGTTAAGACTTCGGGGGACTGTTGGGAAGGCAAGATTGGTTTTGAAATGTGAGGACGTGAGATTTGGGAGGGGCCGGGGCAGAATGACATGGTTTGGTTCTGTGTCCCCACCCAAATCTCACCTTGAATTGCAATAATCCCCATGTATCAAGGGCAAGACCAGGTGGAGATACTTGAATCATGGAGGTGGTTACCCCTATACTGTTCTCATGATAGTGAGTGAGTTCTCACGAGATCTGATGGTTTTACAAGCGTCTGGCATTTCCCCTGCTGGCACTTCTTCTCTTGCTTGCCACCACATAAGACGTGCCTTTCATCTTCCACCATGATTGTGAGGCCTCCCCAGCCACGTGGAACTGTGAGTCCATTAAACCTCTTTTTCTTTATAAATTACCCAGACTCAGGTATGTCTTTATCAGTAGCATGAAAACAGACTAATAGAGGGTGTTTGCAACTCTCCACCTCCACAGATTTCTTGGTGTGTGAGATAAGAGCTATCAGTGAGAAAGGACAAGAGAGAGTTTCTAAAACTGTCCACCCCAGCCAAAATAGTAAATCAAAAATAACAGCACATTCTGGGGTAGGGGTTAGGGGAGGTTTGGATCTTAAAGCTTAGAACTATCCTTAAAGACCTTAAGGGTGCAGGGGTATGTCCCCTCTCATATCACCATTTAATTAATTTGGTCCCTGCAGAAACCACACAGGTCCTGGAGGATGACAGACTCCTGTAAACTCAAACAAGTAGCAGCCCACAGCTGGCTCTGAAGCTTCCTTGCCATATGCTGTATCTTCACTAAAGCATAGGCCCCAGGTACATGCTGTGCAGCCTTTGATCTGGGGACTCTGTTCTTTTCATCTCTATCAGAAAGGAGGATCAGAAACAGTTCACAGTCACTCAGAACACACAACAGTATTCACTTAGAGCACTGACCCAGGGCTATGTTAACTCTCCCTACCGTGTCATCATATTGTCTGAGGACACCTGGACCACTTGGACCTCTGCAGAACATCATCGTGGTGATGACACTTGTAAACCAGACCCAATGAACAAGAAGTGGCAAGTGTGCTGGGACCTTTGTAAGTCAGACTCATGCAATAAATAAAGAGGCAGGAAAAGTTCTATGAAGCTTCAGGGGCCTGCCACATTAGTACACTTTTAAAAGTCCAGGATCTGCAGCATGCCAGGATATCTTGGCCAAAGTAAAGAACAAATTCTACATTTTACTCCTCCTAAAACAAAGAATGTAACACAACACTCTTTGGATTCTGGAAATATTAATTCCACAATTGGGAATATTGATCACACCCACATGGCAAGGGACCCAAAAGGCTGCCAGTTTTGAATGGGAACCAAAACAGCAAAAGGTCCAGGCTGCAAGGCGACTGGCCCCACAGCTTGGCCAAAGGACCCAGCAGTTGCTAAGGCATTAGAGGTAGTGGTGACGGAAAAAGATACCCTGTCGTGTCTGGCAATCCACATTGGCAAATCACAACTCAGACACTTAGAGTTCTAGAGCAACACTGTGCCAACTATAGCAAGAACGATATAACTTTGGAAAGAACAGCTCCTAGCATGCTGTTGGGCCCTGGAAGACATGGCATATCTGACCACGGGACACCAAGTATCAGCCATTCATGATGAGCCAGGTCCTGTCACACCCACAAAGCCACACAGCTGGGCAAGTGCAGCAGTAATTGATGGAAAGATGGAAGCGGTATATCCTCATCAAGGGCATAGCAAGCTATGCAAGCAGGTAGCTCAGACCCCATATTATTCATCATTATTGCATCAGTACCTCTCTTGAGCTCACACCTATGGCCACATGGGAGGTCCCTTATGACCAGACCATGGAGGAGGAAAATACCCAAGATTAAATCAGTAAGTCAGAGTATTATTGACCCATAAGTCAGCTGAGTTTGAGGATACAAGCCAAAAATAGCCAGTGACCGCAGTACTGCCTCATTCAGGAGCTGGCCTTGAATGACAGTGGAGAGAAGAAATCCAGGGGACAGAGCTTTGGACTATGCACACTACATACTGAAGGGGAATTGGAAATTGCTAGTATGTAAATATTATTAGCTTCACACACTTTGATTGAACTTGGGTAGACAACAATATCCCCAAATCTAGCTGAGCCTTAGAATCAACTGACAAGCTGTTGAAGAATGTGCATACCTAAGCCCTACCCCAAAATGACTGAAATAGATGCTCCAGGTATAGAGCTCAGAAACTGACATCTTAAATAAGATCCTTAACTGATTCTGATTTTGCTGGTCCTTGGACTGGTACTAGGAAACATTTGTCTAAGCAATTAGCAATGCCATAACAAAAACAAAAACATTAATAATAAACGCAAACACATATAACATTATGTGCTTAATATATACTTACCTTTAAATTCTCACAACCACTCCAGGAGGTATGTATTATTATTAATCCCATTGCAGATGAGAAAATTGAAGTTAAGTGACTTACCCAAGGTTACAGAGCAAGTGAATGACAGAGCCAGTGTTTTAAATTAGTCTTACTCTAGAGTCTTTCTGCTTAACCATAATGCATAATGGAAAAGGCAGTCAATAAAGGAGAAGGGAGCTGAAAAATCTGTAATCCAAAAAGCACATACAGTATATAGGGCCAATTTCTGCATTTACCTAAAATGAAGACAAAGTGTTTTCCAAATAATTTAACTTCAACAGCTGAATCTGTTTACAATAGCATGTGAGCACCACCTAGTGGCTCTGTAGGGCTGCTTGAATAGTAAGTGCTCTCTTAAGTACAATCAGCTCAACAGAAAAGTTATTGAAATTTAGTAGATGCAAGTTTCCAATTCCAGAAAGACAAATTCTGTGACTTCAAAAATGTTTAAAAACATAGTGAGACTATACAAAGTAGGGAAAAGATCAAAACAGGTGAAGCCAAAAATAGCAATAGAACTGATTACATATTAAGGTTTGGTTTTTTTTAGTGAAAATACAATAAAACATGAAAGACAAAAAGCCATATGCAAATCATTTTTAAGTTTAAATTCTGATAATAAATTTACTTCAGGTATACACTAAAAACTTTTTTTTTTTTTTTTTAGATAGGGTCTCGCTCTGTTGCCCAGGCTGGAGTGCAGTGGCGCAATCTTGATTCACTGCAACCTCTAATGTGATTCTTGTACCTCAGCCTCCCGAGTAGCTGGGACTGCAGATGTGCACCACCATGCCCAGCTAATTTTTTTTTTTTTTTTTTTTTTTTTTTTTTTTTGTAGAGATGGGGTTTCACCAAGTTGCCCAGGCTGGTCTCAAACTCCCGGGCTAAAGTAATCCACCTGCCCCAGCCTCCCAAGGTGCTGGTAAAAACCTTTTGACTCATCACCTTTTCTAGGAGTGATCCTAATTCAGCATCTTCTTCCTGCCCAGGCATTAAGACAGCATCTGCTCCTGCCTCTCTCCCACGAGACCTCAAAGCAACCTAACGAGATAAAAAGGGCTGGAGATTTAGAGGTCCACTTCCCGTCTTCTCCTCTTCTCTGATGTCTGTGAGGTTCATTTTCTCTCAAGATCTATTGAATCCAAATATACAGAGCCAAGGCAGGGCAACCTCAGTGACAGGCAGTGTCAGTTCTGAGTACACACCATGGGGGCCAATCTGGGAGGTGAGAAGCAAAGGCTGGAAAGAAAGTAGCAAGGTCCAGGAGCAAGAGATGATGCTGAGGTCCCAAGAATCTAATTCAGAGCCAACGCCAGGACACAGCAGAGTGAGAAGACAGAGTGTAGTTCCATGAAAAGAGCCTGGCCTCCATAGCCTCTGGTGAGGTGATCTTTCCAGGGCCTAGAAAGCATCAGCATTTCTTGGGTTTTTTTGTTTGTTTGTTTGTTTGTTTTTTTGAGACAGGGTCTCACTCTGTCTCCCAGGCTGGAGTACAGTGGCGCAGTCTCAGCTCACTACAGCCTCCACCTCCTGAGTTCAAGCCATTCTACTGCCTCAGCCTCTCAAGTGGCTGGGACCACAGAGACGCCCCGCCATGTCTGGCTAATTTTTGTATTTTTAGTAGAGACACGGTTTCACCATGTTGGCCAGGCTGGTCTTGAACTCCTGATCTCAGGTGATCCATCTGCCTCCGCCTCCCAAAGTGCTGGGATTACAGGCATGAGCCACTGCACCTGGCCATCAGCGTTTCTTAAAACGCCTACTCAAACTGATATGGTTTGGCTGTGTCCCCACCCAAATCTCATCTTGAATTGTAGCTCCCATAATCCCCACGTGTGGAGGGAGGGACTTGGTAGGAAGAAATTGAATCATGGGGGCAGGTTTTTCCTGCTCTGTTCTTGTAGTAGTGAAAAAGTCTCACGAGATTTGACAGTTTTATAAAGGGCAGTTCTTATGAGATCTGATGGTTTTATAAAGGGCAGTTCCCCTGCACACGCTCTCTTGCCTGCCACCATGTAAGAAGTCCCTTTGCTCTTCCTTCATCTTCCACCATGCTTGTGAGGCCTCCCCAGTCCTGTGAAACTGAATCTATTAAACCTCTTTCTCTTTATAAATTACCCAGTCTCGGGCATTTCTTCATAGCAGTATGAAGATGGGCTAATATATCAGCATTAAGCAGAAGAAAAGCTCTTCCGCAGGATTTACATGTGGATGAACCTCGAAAACACGACGCTAAGTGAAAGAAGTTGGATACAAAAAACTACACGTTGTATTGTTCCATTTATATGAGCTATTCATAAATCCACAAAGACAGAAAACAGACTGGTGCCTGCAGAAGCTGAGGGGGAGGAGGGAATGGGGAGAAACTGCTTGATGGGTCTGGGGTTTTACTTTGGAGTGATGGAAATGTTTCAAACTAGACAGAAGTGTTGGCCATACAACATTGTGAATGCAACCAATGCCACTAGTTTGTTCATTTTAAGATGGTTAATTCTATGTTATTTGAATTTCACCTTAATAAATATATGTGTGTGTGTGTGTGTGTGTGTGTGTACACTTCCTTCTGTGGCCAATGTCAGAAATATCACAAATAAAAAATTCTATCTTTTGTCTTAGGATTTTAGACCAGGATATTTTAAAGTTTGAATATTGTGATGGTTGACTTTGAGTGTCAACCCCTCTTCTGCTGAAAAGGAAACCCACGTGGTTTGGCATTTGACTAGAATAACCGGGCTGCCCCAGCTGTGTCTGTGAGGTGCTTCCAGAGGAGACTGGCATTTGAGTCCACGGACTGAGAGGGAAGACCCCCTTGGTGTGGGTGGGCACCATCTGATCAGCTGGGGACTCTGACAGAACGGGAGGCAGAGGAAGGGCAAATTTGAGCTTTCTTCCAAAGCCAGGACATCCTTCTTCTCCCACCCATGGACATCACAACTGCAGGTTCCCCAGCCTTAGGACTCTAGGACTCACACCAGTGTCCCCCAGTCTCTTAGGCCTTCATCCTGGAATTGAGAGTTACAACACTGGCTTCCTTGCTTCTGAGACCAAGGAACTTGAACTGAGCCATGTCACTGGCTTGCCTGGTTCCCCAGCTTGCAGATGGCCTATCATGGGACTCTGTAACCTCCATGATCAAGTGAGCCAATTCCCCTAATAAATCCCCTCTTATATCTCTCTATGGACAGATAGGTAGATAGATAATTGATATATATTAGATAGATAGATAGATAGATAGATAGATAGATAGATAGATAGATAGATAATGATAGGATAAATCAGATAGGCAGATAGGCAGACAGATAGAATAGATAGATAAATAGATAGATGGATGGATATGTAGACGGACGGATGGATGGATGGATGGATGGATGGATGGATGGATGGATGGATAGATGCACCACAGCCAGCTGTGGGCTGCTACTTGTTTGAGTTTGCAGGAGTCTATCATCCTCCAGGACCTGTCTGGTTTCTCCTGGGACCAAATTAATTAAATGGTGATATGAGAGGGGCCATATTCCTGTATCCTATAGGTCTTTAAGGATCGTTCTAAGCTTCAAGATCCAAAAGATAGATTGACGGAGAGAGAGAGAGAGAGAGAGAGAGATAGATGAATGGATGGATGGATAAAGACAGATCAGATAGATAGATAGATAGATAGATAGATAGATAGATAGATAGATAGATAGATAGATAGATCCATCTTCTAGAGAACTCTAAAACCAATACTTTGTGAGAATCCTGTATAAAATGTAGCTAGTGATCTTAGACAACCCTCTAAAGTAAGAAGGTCATGAGCCTTCTCTGCAAACAGGTTTTGACAGTGAGAAGGGAAAGAAAATAGTGACACCTGGACTCCTGGGAAGCAACTAGAAAACAAGCTACTCCAACTTCAGATCTTTGCTTGGTAAAGCCTCTACTTTCAGGTGAGTGGGGTGAGTTTTCTGATGAGAATCGAGAAGGCCGGGCTCTCTCTCTGGGAAGCTCCCAGCTTCATGGTCCCGTGGCAGAAGAAACCCAAGTCTGGAAGAATCCAGGGCCTCATCTGAGCCTTTCTCTCCAGCATCAGAAGGAAATCCACAATTGGCTGACAAGCCCGCATTCCAAACACACACCCAGTTAATGAAAACCACACACACACAAACGAGAGATAGGTTCTACCTGCCTGTGACAATCTGGAGTAGAAAAAGCAGATGGAAAATAGCCTTGGGACTTTATTCTGAATACTCTGCACCTAAGGAGGAATTGAGTTTCTCAAAAATAAAGGCTTTCTGTTTACAAACATGCTGTTTTTGCCAAAGAGAATTCTTTATTTTAGGTGCTTTGGGAAAACTGCAGAGTCCTCGGGTTTGTGGCCAAAGACGCCCAAATGTTGCAATCCTAAACCTTTGGCAGCAACAAAAACATGTTGGCAAGTGGAAAGTTTTCAGCATGGGGCTTTTCATGTTGTTTTGTTTGGGTGTGTGTTTGTTTATTTGCTTGGTGCCAAAGGGTTTCCTCCACATCTTCCCACAACCAGAGAGCATGTTGGCACTCCACTTGGGATGTTGGCCCCAAACCACCTGCACTCCTATTGTACATCCTGTATGGTTTCAGGCCCCCAAAAACAGCCTTTGAGCTCAGGGAGACACCTCTTTCCCACCTCCAAACCCTAGGTGAAGCCTCGGACAATGAGAGGGGATGACATGACGCATTTGGCCTCCATGACTGTGGACTTCAAGAGGGCTGAGTGCATTTCTGAATTTCGGTCTCTGATCAACCCACAGTTCTGTTGTTCCCTCTGTCTCGCCCTAGCAGGCCTCACTTCTATCTCTTTCCATCTCTCCGGCTGCTACCTGTGCTGGGGTAGCCACTTGATATATGAACTATGGCTTCCCGCCTGTTAAAACTAGACATTCGAAGACCAGCCCAGCAGAATGTGGACACAAAGAGCATGGAATTCCCAGATAGATCTTTACATTGTAACAGAGCAGGGATGAGCATCTTGAAAATCAAGGCTTTTGATTAACAAGACCTGGGTACTTTGTAACTCAGCAGGCTAAGCCTTGCCCTGGGATCTAAAGTTCTAGCCCTGAGAGAATAGAGGAGGGTCCAAGTGCCCCGCCCAGACCCTGAACAGGCCAAAAAGCGAGGAAATGCTGGGGAGAGGACCTAAGCTGGATGCAGGACCGAGAGGGTCAGCATGGAGAGAGCCAGTCAGCGCTCAACCCTGTCTGTCACCACCTCCAGATGGGGAGCTGAGAGGGAACAGAACTTGCACCCCCATTCAGTCCTGTGGATGGTCCAGGTAGCCAAGATGGCCCCTTCAGCTCAGAGCTGTTGGAGTCTCACCTGCTAACAGTGCTGCATGAGGCCCATCCACCTCTATGTATGTGTGTCCCATCAGCACCTCGCACTCAGGAAACCCACAACTGAGGGCCACTGCCTCTATCCCCTTCTCCCCCACCTCCCCCTACTCCAACCCAGGCCCCCTTCCTAACTGGCTTTTCATGAGAGCTGCACCTTTTGAGTCATCGGAGATTCTTTGCATCGGCTTTGCAGTCTCTGTCCCCTGAGGCTCACTGATGGTCAGATGCTGAGCCTGGCACCTTTTCCATCCACCAGTGGTGCCACTGCCTGGCTCAAGTATCTCATTTTATGTCTGTAAATGAAAACAATTTAATATTCCCCTAATTGATACCTCACCCTCAGTCTCCCCACATGAATCCTCATAACCTCCTCTCCTTGTTTCCACTCTGGCTCCTGTTTCTGTCTGCTGGCCTTTTCCCTCTCCAGTCTTCCTCCTTCTTTCCCATTTTCATATGTGTCGCCAGCCCCATGTAGTGCCAGACAGGCTACATTTTTTCAGTGTCTCAAATGCAAGGGTGATAGTCTCACTCCTTCAAGCCTTCACAGATGTTGTTCTCTCTGCCTAGAACACGTTAACCCCTTTCTCCCTTTTCTCCTTCTCATCTTTCAGATGTCCTGGGTGCCATTTCCTCCAGGAAGGCCATCATGCTTTCACCAATGGGTAGCAGAAGCACTGATTCCCAAGGGCTGAAACTATAAGGAAACATATTCGTGTCATTTAACAGGAGCCCAGAGGCAGTGTGGGCATCAGTGGTGCTGCACCATCGTCAAGGACCCTGTCTCTTTCCCTCGTTTGTCATCCCCAGTGCTGGCTTCATCTTCAAGCTGTAGTAAGATGTCTGCCCCAGTTCTAGACACCACATTCAGACACTATGCTATCTGGAGGGTGAAGGGAGTTTCTCTTTCTGTACCTGCCGTCAGGCATGAGAAGACATTTCAAAGACAATGCCTCTTTCCTCCCCCTAACCAGAACTCCCTTTACATTTCGTTGGCCAAAATTTAGTTCACATGTCTGTCACTCCGCCAACCACTGGTGAGGGGAGTGGCAATAATCTTGTGAATAATTCGCTGTTGGGCCACCTCTCAGGCTAAGTGGGCTCGGCTTTCCCCACGGCACTGGCTGTGCTGAAAGCGTGGGGACTTGATCAAAACCCAGATTCTGGCTCACACCTGGAATCCCAGTGCTTTGGGAGGGTGAGGTGAGAGGATCGCTTGAGGCCAGGAGTTTGAGAGCAGCCTGGGCAACATAGCAAGACCCTACCTCTACAAAAAAAATGCTTTTTAAATAACGCAGATTATATTTGGAAAGAAGTGGAAGGCAACAGGCCATCCAGCAGCATTTGCTCTCCTTTGCATTTGGCTCTAAGTTCCTTTCGGAGTCTCCTCTTCCTCCTGCATACTCTAACCTGAAGGTGAGAGTGCACCGCCCCCACCCCTGCCCCCTGCCTGGCCCCTTCTCCCCATCATCTCTTCACACTGAAACTCCATCTCTTAAAGCCCAACCTTGAAGGCCAATTCCAAAATGAGCCTTTTCTGATCCTTCCACCCACACATACTCATCCTGAGTATGTAGAATGATGCTCTCCAATGAAACCACCAAGCACCCTTTCCCACTGTTTTCTGAATATCGGGCTCCTTTGGAAGTTCCTTAACAGCCAAGCTGATGTGACTGACAGCTGCACTTCCTCTTGCACATGGCCCCCGATTTGCACATGTTGGGCGTTGTGATGGCTAATACTGAGTGTCAACTTAATGGGATTGAAACATGCAAAGTATTGTTCCTGGGGGTGTCTGTGAGGGTGTTTGCCAAAGGAGATTAACATTTGAATCAGTGGACTGGGAAAGACAGACCCACCCTCAATGTGAGTGGGTGTGATCTAATCAGCTGCCAGCACAGCCAGAATAAAAGCAGGCAGAAGAACATGGAAAGACTAGACTGGCTAAGTCTTCTGGCCTCTATCTTTCTCCTGTGCTGGATGCTTCCTGCCCTCAAACATCAGACTCCAAGTTCTTCAGCTTTGGGAACTGGACTGGCTTCCTTCACCTGGTGATCAGGAGAGTCAATACTCTTTAATAAACTCCCCTTTATATCTATCCTATTAATTCTGTCCCTCCCTCCAAAGAACCCTGACTACTACAGGTGTGCTATAAATGGTTGTGAGTGGGTGGGCAGAGCACTGAGCTCAGAGTCCACGGCCAAGCATTTAGCCTGCGCTCAGCTGTGCACCTACTGTGTGTATGTGGGCAAGTCACCAGGCTTCTCAAATATAAAATAAAGCTCTTAGATCGGATTTCTCCGAGACCCTCGACAATTCCGTGTTTGTTACTTAGGGCTGCTGCTGCAACAAATTACCACAAACTGGGCAACTTAAAACACCAGAAATCTATCCTCTCCCCCATTCTAAAGGCCAGAAGTCAGGTGTCAGCAGATGTGGTACCTCCTGGAGGCTCTGAGTGAGAATGTGCTCCATGCTCTCTCCTGGCTTCTGGGGGCAGCTGGCAGCCCTTGGCATTCAGGGCTTGGAGATGCATCACTCTATGCCCTGCCTCCATTTTTTACATTGCCTACTCTGTTGTGTGTCTCTGGGTCTCAAATCTCCTTCTCATTCCTCTTATAGGGACACCAGTCATTGGATTTAGGGCTCACCCTAAATCCAGGATGATTTCATCCTGTGATGTTTAATTTGCTATTATCTGCAAAGACACTATTTCCAAATAAAGGCACATTAACAGGTACCAGGTCTTAGGCCTTCAACATATCTTTTGGGGAAACATAATTCTACCCAATATAAGCTGTAGACTTCTATCAGTTACTCAAGCCTGGCTAGATATCATACAGAAGACACAACTAAGGACTACTCAAGGCTGAAATGTTTCCTTTTTTTTTTTTGAGACAGAGTCTTGCTCGGTCACCCAGGCTGGAGTACAGTGGCATGATCACTGCAACCTCCGCCTCCCAGGTTCAAGCATGCGCCATCACACCTGGCCAATTTTTTTTTTTTTTTTTTTGTATTTTTAGTAGAGACAGGTTTCACCAAGTTGGCCAGACTGGTCTTGAACTCCTGACCTCAGGTGATCCGCCTGCTTTGGTCTCCCAAAGTGCTGGGATTACGGGCATGAGCCACCGTGCCCAACCGTTTCTTTTTCTTTTTTTTTTTTTTTTAATTACCTGTAGATCCATTTGTGGATTATTCAACTACCCTTAACTTGAAAGTTGAATGATCTTTTTAACGTTTTTCTCTTTTCATTTCTTAAAATACTGGCAGTGAGTCAGTCTCCAAATTTCAGATACTGATATTGAACACTACCTCCATGCTACAAGATCATTTATTTTGGTTTCTGTTACTGATTCCTGGCCTCCAAGTCCCCAGAAGCACAGCCACAGAGGCCATGTATGGGTCTCAGCTGCCTTTTCACTCCTCTATGCCTTAAGTCCTGACGATGAAGGCAAGGACTGTTAGAAGAATCACACGGAGGCCTCCATGTTTCCTGAGCTCTGTTTAGAAAGAATCAAATCAGTCTCATATAGGCCACAAGGAGACCAGCAGTACCATGTAACCTCAGACATGACACAAAGTGTCCCCAGCACATCCCATGCAAGCATTATTTTTTAAATGCATTTACAGTAGGGAAAAGTACTTCTGACACTTCTATACCTAGTTGTACCAAATAACGCATTTGTGCAGTTGATGGATGAGGTGAACAAAAGCAATCCTTTTGCTTCCTTGACAAATGTAGCTCTGCAGGCTTCATGGCTGGCAAACCAATCCTATAGAACCCAATGCTTGGAGACAGAGCTCTACCAGGAAACAAGGCCAAGCTGTGTGCTGCTCTTACGTTATGTCTATTTTA
Organism: Gorilla gorilla gorilla; assembly: GCF_029281585.2. NCBI lineage: Eukaryota > Metazoa > Chordata > Mammalia > Primates > Hominidae > Gorilla > Gorilla gorilla. The sequence continues at coordinate 37,758,782 of NC_073246.2, forward strand.
GAAGTTGACTTTGGCAGAGGTGTTGACCACTGACACAATCTATCTACTTCCAGAAAAGATAAGCGGGGAGGGAATCAAACATGGAATTGTCTTTAAATTCTCACTTGGAAACAGACGCCTTGGCTTGAAAAGGGGAGTAGAATACTAGCTTCAATGATGATGAACAAGTTGGAACAAATTATAAAGAAAATATTGAAGCTATAAATAATTTATTTTTAAAGAACCTGTGTGCTAAAATATCTCCTGACTAGGAAATTCTAAAGAATGTAAATCTCCAGATTATAGTCTATCTGAGGCAATGTTTTTCCAGAACTATTGGAATGTGTCTACATAATAAACTCAATAATCTTTTGAAGAGTTCACTGTTAAGAGGACTCCTAGGACACGAGGAGCAACTGGATGATCACACACTCATGGTTGTACCTTCAAGTAAAGAAAAATGAGAACTTTAAATCATCGAAGATGAGGAAGCTCTGTAGCCAGACTGCTCTCATTCAAATCACCAGGAATGTTTCAATCTGATGCCAGCTTTCTCCCTTACAACAGTTAATGGATAAAAAGGGGAAAACTCAAAAGGGATATTCACAGCGCCTTCTAGTTCCCACCTCGGTCCTATCTCAAAATACCTGAAAATTCTGCCACCGCCCTTTTTCCTTTACTCTAGAACGGAATGACAAAATTAAACTTTATAAAAGTTTATGAAACTAAACCTCACAAAACTTTTTACTGAGGTTCAACGATATATTTTTAAACTAATAATGTGAAGTTTTCCATGCTGAACAGTCATGTAATTGGGTCACCAAATAAAAAAAGACACAGCTGTAATAGAAACCATTTTAGGGGGGAGAAAAGTCCTGACTAATCACGAAGTGATGCAAATGCAAAAGGAAATACTTAGATTGTATTTTTACCCAGCTGAGTAGTCAGATGTTTGGAAATGCCCTGGATTTTTCGAAATATTTCCAGCTGTTAATAGCAAAACGGCTCAGATGCTTCAGAAAGAAAGAACACACACTGAAACCTTTTTTTTTTTTTCCTGTGTACTTTTCTTAATTACAGCTGCTCCCTTCCAACTGCAAGAGGGGATCTAAGTGTAAAGATGTAAAGATGTTAAAGCTTAGATGTTCACCCTGAGCTCCACACGGATTTATTTTTATGAAATTGACTGAGAAGTGCAAGTCTGGGAATACGCAGAGAACTTCAAAAAAGAGCCTGGAAAAAGTAGGAGGTGATAAAGGAGTTAGCACATTTTCAGTTTGTTTCTCTTACAACCTGTGAGAGAACCCAGACAGTTGATGGGCTCCCGGAGAAAACTCAGGTAGCTGCACTCCAGAGAGTTTGGTGAGGCCCCAGCCAGCACCAGAGACCTGTGGTGAGCTGGCCTCCAGGAGAAGGTGGTGACAGCGGCAGCCGAGTTACATGGCACCAGATCCCAGAGGACGAGCTCTGGCAACCGCCTGTGCACTCCCCTGCAGCCTTTTCTTCAGAAGTGAAGATGGGGGAGTCTGGTCAACCACAGGTGAGGTGGCAACTCAGAGGGAAGCCTGCACACTGTCAGCTCAGCCAACCCTAATGAGGACCAGACACCCAGAAATATTTGCAGACTCAGCAGGGGCGGGAGTGAGAAGTGGAGTTGGCTGGCCTCAAACCACCACCAGCTGAGCAGGGCTCCTCAGCCAGGGTGTGTCTTCTGGGACTCCCGGGGCAAAAGGTGGCATTAGAGATGGAAATTCAAAACAGGCTGGGGGCTCTGGGGCCAGGTTTTGTCCTGGGGGACTGCTTGGCACTTTCCCCAAAACAGCACACGGAACCTGTGAAAAATGTGCTCTGGCCCCCTTCAACCTTGACCCTGAGGATTGAGGGTGGGAACTGCGGTGGGTTTGCTCAAAGTCCTTATCACCACTCACCGGCATGTGTTCCCTGGCTCAGAGCCTGTCCCTAAGAAATGGGAAGAAAATACACAGCTCCCAAGGAGCTGCCAGCAGTTCCACACCAGGACCCTCTGAGGCCAGCCTCTCTGGGGACGGTGCATGCAGAGGAGTCCATGAGAAGGCTTAACTTTCTGAAGATGTCATACTCAGCTCTTCTTAGGTAAAGATTTTTTTTTTTTTTTTTTTTTTTTTGAGATAGAGTCTCACTCTGTCACCAGGCTGGAGTGCAGTGGCACAATCTCTGCCCACTGCAACCTCCGCCTCCCAGGTTCAAGCAATTCTCCCACCTCAGCCTCCCAAGTAGCTGGGATTACAGGCATGCACCACCACACCCAGCTAATTTTTGTATTTTTAGGAGAGACGGGGTTTCACCATGTTGGCCAGGCTGATCTCAAACTCCTGGCCTCAAGTGATCCACGCGCCTTGGCCTTCCAAAGTGCTGGGATTACAGGTGTGAGCCACCACGCCTGGCCAAGATTACCTTTTTAGATTGCTAATCTGGCCATCTTTGATTAGAAGTGAGGTCAATACATAAAATGTTCCAATCAAATTCTGCAACATAATTTTTCAGTGTTCTTAAGGAAACCCTACCCATGAGCAAAATGGCATTAAGGACAATTGGTCATTCTTTTTTATTTATTTTGGGAGGAGGGGGAGACATGAGGGGCCTTCATTGTTCCCACTTCAAGACCAACCCACTGGTTACAAAGCAGGAGAAAGGCAGGGGCGCTCCCAGGAACCCAGGGCCGTTGTTATGGGCTGAATTGCTCCCTACCGCCACCAAATCCACTGCTGAAATCCTACCCCCAGGACCTCAGAATGTGAGCTTATTTGGAAACAGGGTTGTTACAGATGTAATGAGTTAAGAGGAGGTCATACTGACACAGGTGAGCCCCTCACCCAACATGACTGGACTTCTTGTATAAAAGAATGCTATGTGAAAAGACAAACGCATAGACAGAGAGAAGGTGATGTAAAGACACAGGGAAGAGGTGGCCATCTGCAAACCAGGGGGTGCCTTCTTGAGACCACCAGCTGCTAGGAGAGAGGCCTGGAACAGACTCCCCCTCATGACCCATAGAAGGAACCCACCCTACTGGCACCTTGATCTTGGACTTCCAGCCCCAGAACCATGAGAAAATAAATGCCTGTTGTTTAAGCCACTCAGTCTTCAGAATGTTGTCCCAGCATCCCCAGGAAACTAAGGTAGCCACACATGACTTTCATGGGCCCCTGGCACTTTTGTCTTTGTGGGCCCCATTCTCCGTAAAAAATATCCAGAATGGCTCCACAACTGTGTTGGTATAGAGGCAAATAAAATCTGGGCTGGAGCATGCTCATTTTTTCTTCTGATTTTAGAAGAAATGAAAACATTTTCATGGGTCTCTAAAAGTCCCACAGAACCTTGGCTCTGTGCCTTTCACACCTCATGGAGAAGTCCACCCTGTAGAAAGAATCACTGAGGTCCCCAGATTGGGTCGGGCACCTCCCCGGCCTTTCTCTATTTTGGCACCACAGGCAAATTACCTGTTATCGTGTCTAACAGCTCCCTCTCCCCACCTCTGGCTCACACTCCAGCAAAAAGACATGTCTCATTTATCTTTGCAGCCCTGGCACACCTTAAATGCTCAATAAATAGCTGCTGCACCAACTTGAACTGAACAGATAGAGACCTAAGTTACTCAAGGTCATTAGTGAAACATGAAGCAAGAAAAGAGCAAAAGAAGGAGGTTTTGGCAAGAATGGAGCTTTAATAGCTGGAGCCTCAGCTCCTGGTAGCAGAGTGAGGATCTGGGAGCTCGGCCCAGGAAAGTTTCTGAAACTGCAGTAAAACGAGTGTTTTATAACCACCTATTCTGTTCCATTTTTTTTCTCTCTCTGTCTGTCTTCATCTTTAAATTTTGTTTTTCACAGTCCAGAGCTTTGTGGGGTTTATTAATACTTATATCAGTTATACTTTGCCTTTCTTCAAATAAGAGTTTCTCAAATTCTGACTTTTCCACTGAGATTTTCTGACAGTAGATTTGGCCTTTCTAGACCCAACCTCACTTATGGTTCATGACAAGTTTATAACTCGTTCTCATCTTGGGACAATTTCTACTTTTCCTGCTGACCATGCTTCATCTTTGCCATATCTCAGCATGAAAAAAGTTATTTTCTCCACCAGAAACTCACATGAGTGAACAGGAAACCCTCTGTTAGCCCTTCTGCCGCCACATAAAATTTTTAAAAAGAAAGAAACAGTCATTCTTCTGGACACTGGGGAGAGATAAACACAAAAACATACAGTATGATTGGGAAGATAAGACGTCTACGTTTCTAATCATGTGTCATAATCATGTGTCATAAACTTTCAGAATAACGTTCCACAAAAAGCACACAATGGGAGACTAATAGTGTCACACAAGTGGAAGATTCTAAGGACATAAATTTGGGAGGTGCAGGATTAAAAAGGCAAAGACAGTTTCTATAATGCAGAACTTCTCAGATCCTTGAAAGTGCTAACATGCTAGATGAATCTCCATGAGGCAGATCAAATAGCGGGCACTTCCTAGATTGACTTGACCACGGAATCCTCCTACGGGGGAGTGGGGTACGGAGAGAGGTGTGTGGGGAGAGGAATACATGTTCCAAAAATAATCTGGAAAACACTAGACTAGCAATAGATCTGTCAAGTTTCAAAGATGAACACCCTATTTTCACAAGAACTTTCTGGCATAAGGACCATTCACTGTGACTATTCGCATGAGGAATATTCACTGTGGGCTGAAGCCCTGGGAGAGGGTGTCTTAATAGTAGTGTGATTCGTATTCAGGCTCAAAACACAGCCAGATGAGCCTTCCTTAGTGAGAGAGCAGTGTGGGAGGATGTATTGGCTGGGAAAATCACTTCAGCAAGGGAAAAAATTTACAAGCTGTGTTTGAAGAGCACCAGAAGACTGGTGTGGAAGGGTTACCATTGATGAAACCAGAAAGAGGAGGAGACATGGGTGGGAAGGAGTGTTCGAACCTGACCATGAGTGAGAGTCGCACCCTGTGGGATGCGTGGGAAACAAGGACTCAACCTCAAGGGAAAGCACACCCCATGGGTGCTGGAAGAGCATCACCAAATTAGGCTCCAAAGGATAAAAATGCTGCCTCCTGTCTGCTTGGCGGGAGGGAAGGCGGTGCCCAGTGAGCAGGGGTGTGGACCTGGCACCATAGGGGCAAGAGCCCCAGGCGCATCAGGAAAGTCACGTTCCACACCCAGTGCTCCCGTGACTTCCAATAAGCAATTTAACCTCCCAGGGACTCAATGCCCTCACCTGTAAAATAAAAGGAAATGACACCCTAAGGTTTTCCTACTCTAACACCCTGTCGGTCCATGATGATGTGAACTTCACACTCTAACACCCTGTCGGTCCATGATGTGAACTTCCCATCTATCCAGCACCAGGCAGAGGTACAGGTAATGGGCAGTTTGAGGCCAGACACCACACTCCATTCTCTCACTGTCAGCTTCACACAGACGGTGCCGGGCCCACAAACCATCTCTCACACAGATGGGGAAGGCAGCCGTCCCCATCTGGGCAGCTGTGCAGCCAAATACAGCTGCCTGTACAAGGGTGGGGGTCTCCTTTGCACCCAAGAGGCACAAATTCTGAAAAAACTAAGGGACAGTATACTGCGGAGCCAGAGGAATTTCATGGGGTGTCCTCTCCGCTTTTGAAATCAGGCAAGATCATGGCCATGCTGTCTTGAATCTTAAACAACAGAATCAATCAGGTTTATGTTTCCTTGGCTACTTCCCGAACTACAGAGAATCAATTAACAGCTCCTGAATCTGTAAAATTAAGAAATTAGTGATAGCTTCATAGAGTTTCAGAGTGAATTGAACGGCATAGGTGATACAAAACACGAAACTCCATGCCCAGCCCAGAGTGACAAGTCAATCAACATTCTGGGCTTTGAGGTCTATGCCTGTTGTGCTCAAACCTAATCATTTCCCAGGGTGCATCACTGGTATGCTGTGCCCTCTGTCTCCCACCACCTGCCTTGCATCTAATGCTGCTCCCTGCGTCTCAGTGGGACTTGGCTGCAGCCACTCAGGGTTCCTTTATTCCAGTGCCAAAATGGACATCAAGAGGACTAAGAAAATGTAGTCCCATTTGGGCATCTTAAACTCTTAAACTTACAGCTGACACTATAATTTTAGCTGAAATATTGGAAAATTTTTGTTTCCCATTATCAGCATGATTCTTACTTACTAAGATGAAATATGGTTTCCTTTGGTTAAAAAAAAATACCCAATATGTTTTAAAAGATGAAGTAATGCTTAGTAACCTTGGTTGTTTTTTAAAACCCCTTTCTATTAACTGCTCAAGGGACAGGTTGTAATGTTGATCCACGCCACAGTGTATTTGCTTCACTTCCTGCTTCTGGCTGACCCTTTAATAGGAAAATTAATAGGGAACATGAGTCAATTAATCAGAATGCATAGTTATTTTTATGAACTCTACTGCCAGTGCATTAATTCATGACATGTGTTTCAAAAATTGGAAGAATGGCAAAAATATAGGTATAGATTGCTTATGATATATGATTCCAAAAGTCAGAAACCGTGAGTCATTCATCCATTCATTCATTCATTCAGGAAGTGTTCATTAAGTACCTACTAAGAGCCAGTCACCATTCCAAGCATTGGAGGTAATCGATGAATCAAGTCAAAGAGGCACAATAGGCATGAAACAAACCCTTACACATTGATTTATGATGGAGATGTGGAAAGGGTGGGATGGCACACAAACTAGGGGCCACACCAGAGGTCTGGCCAAGGTTTAAGAGGCACCGAGTTGCAGCCAGAAGGCTGATTAGGGACTCCCTTGATGGACAGATGGGGAGAGAGGACATAGTGACAGAAAGGCACTCAAGGTAGTAGAAATTTCCTATGAAAATGCTCTACGGCTCCAGGGAGCAGCACGACTGAAAATAGCCAGAATATAAGGTCCACAGGCAGGGGGAAAATGAGCAGGAGTTAGATGGAGGAACAGCCAGAACTTAGAAGACTTGAGTGCCACACAAAGGAGGTGGGCTTCATCCTCAGGCAGTGCAGAATTTCTGAAGGGGCACTGTGGTCACACGTCTAAAATGTCACCCTGGAGACAGCGAGGTTGATGGGAAGGGCAAGCCTGGTGGGAAGGAGACTCACTTGGAAGCTGCTATCAAGGCTCAAGAGAGGAACAATGAGGGTCTGGGGTGAGACAGTGGCACCAGAGAGAAAAACCAGAGTGCATTTCAGGGGTATTTGGTAGCACGCCTCAGCAGGGTTTGTTCATGGATAGAGGTGGGGTGAGAAGAAAGGCCTGGGGTGGTCACTGGAGGAAAGGCAGCTCCATCGCAGGACATTATGTTAAGTGAAATAAGCCAGACACAGAAAGACAAACATCACATGTTCTCACTTATTTGTGGGAGCTAAAAAGTAAAACACCTGAACTCATGGAGATGGGGAGTAGAAGGAAGGCTAGGAAGGGTAGTGGGGAGGTCGAGGGGAAGTGGGGATAGTTAATGGGTACAAAAAATAATTAGAACAAATGAGTAACACCTAGTATTTGCAAGCCACAATGGGGTGAATGTAGTAAAAAAAAAAAAATCGTACATTTTAAAATAACTAAAAGAGTATAATTGGATCATTTGTACCCTGATGTGATTATTACACATTTCATGCCTGTATCAAAATATCTCATGTAATCCATAAATATAGGCCACAAAAATAAAAAAATTAATTTTTAAAAAATAAATAAGAAAAAAGAGGTAAATCCACCAACTCAAGTATAGGAGGGAGGACGAGAACCAGTGCTGGGGAAAGATCATGTGCTCCATTCAGCCATGTGGATTTGAGGGGTCCGTGTGCCACTCAAAAGGCAGGTGCTTGACAAGCTGCTGTGTATGTGGGTCTGAAGCTCAAGAAGTAAGTCTGGGCTGGTGAAAGACATTTGGAAATCATCACTGCTATCACCATGGAAAACAAGAGAGGTCATGCAACTGATTACCCAGGAGGGGCCAGTGGAAAAAGAGGAGTCCAGGAAAGAGATAAGGAGCAGCCCAAGAATGATGCAGGGAGACAGATGATGATAAAGAGAAAGAGCTTTGCACATGGAAAGCACCAGAGTACAGCATTTACAGAATGTGAAGCTTACATTGCTAAATGAAGCAAGGAGAGAGGAAGGATGATCCCTGAAGCGTCAGTGCTTGCAAATTTCAACTCTGATGAGCTCAACATATGGCACTGAGCATCCACCATGAACGAGGAGATGCCAGCTCATATAAGGCGCCAGGCACAGTGGCTCATGCCCATAATCCCAGCACTTTGGGAGGCTGAGGTGGGAAGATCGCTTGAGGCCAGGAGTTTGAGACCAGGCTGGGTAACATGGCAAGACCCTGTGTCTGCAAAAAATTTAAAAATTATCCAGGTGTGATGGCATGCACCTGTAAGTGCTAATCAGAAGTCTAAAGTGGGAGGGTCCTTTGAGCCCAGGAGTTCGAGGCTACAGTGACCTCTGTTGATGCCACTGCACTCAGCCTAGGCAACAGAGTGAGACCCATCTCAAAAGAAAAAAAGAGACAGAAAAAAACCAACGGCTTTCACACTTGAATATGTGTCAGAAATACCTAAGGGGTTTATTTAAGTACAGATTCGTGGGCCCACCTCAGAGATTTCGATACAGTGGGAGACCCGAGGAACCTGCACACTTCACAAGCACCCAAGGGGTTCTCTGAGGACAGTTAGGAAATCCACTCTTAGAAATACTGTGAAAGTGCTGCCCTTATGTCAAAACTAGGGACTTTTCTTAAAAGTATTTCTCAGAAGTCCCTAGTATCAGCTTCTCTTCCACTCAGAAAAATCCAGGAGACTTCAGGATTGATTTCATCTTCCAAGTGACTTCAACCTTGTAGCCTTCAGTGTCCTCAAAATGGAATCAGCAGTTCTCCTTGTTAGAAGAACAAGCTGGGTGTTTAAGAAAACATAACTGCAACTTTCTGCTTCCACCCTGCCTCCTGAATCAGGTTCCCAGAGATGAAGCCCAGCAATCCAGAAATTTCTGAGGTCTTCCCAGTAGATTCTATGTTTCAGCCAGGTTTGGAAACAACTGAGTAGATCATCTCTAATCCAATGTCAACCCCTAAGAGTCCCTGTATTCAATAAGCACCTGCAAGAGGAATTGTGTTTGGACTGCCAAAATAAGGCCCTAATAAACCTCCCTGTCAAAAAGGAAGTTTAAGATTCCTTGATGTCAGCAGAGCCTGCAAGAGAAACTTTAGTCCAACTGTGAGTTTTCAGAGTAAATATTATTACAATGATGTAGAATTTTAGCTGGCCTGATTAATTATGCAGTGGCAGCACTTCAATGGGTTGTGGGCCTAATATAAGCACTCCGTTCTGTCATTGTTACTATCAAGTTCAACAGCCTCCTCAAATCAGTCAGTGAGGATTTAGCATTGTTGTTACAACAACAAGAGGAACCCAGGGAAGAATGAGTGCTTTCATCAGCTCTAAAATAGCAAACTTCAGTAAGCATACGTTTAAGTCAGTGCCAAACAACAGATTATCTGGCTAATAAGGATTATTAAGGGAAGTGAGATGCCTAATACGGAGCACAAATGGGACTATCGTTTTAAAAGTCCCATTTCATCAGAGGTAAAGGTGACAGATGGTTGCAGATGTGCAGGCTGCGTGCCCTACCCTTTTCTTCTCTCCTGCTGTGCTGATCTCTACCCAGTGCTAGTAATGGCCTGTGTCCTCAGATCAGGCCTTGCTGAAAAAGAAGGGGAATGCAGAGGCAGGGGACACATGGCAGATGTTACCTCCTCTTATGATAATCCCAGGGAGGTTACATGGTAGCACGCATCAGCAGGGTTTGCTCATGGATACAGGTGGAGTGAGAAGAAAGGCCTGGGGTGGTCACTGGAGGAAAGGCAGCTCCTTCAGAGGACATCATGTTAAGTGAAATAAGCCAGGCACAGAAAGATAAACATCCCATGTTCTCACTCATTTGTGGGAACTAAACATTGATTGAATTCATGAAGATAGAGAGTAGAAGGATGGTTACCAGAGGCTGGGAAGGACAGTATGGAGGTCGGGGGGAAGTGGGGATGGTTAACGGATACAAAAAGGAGTTAGAACAAATCAATAAGACCCAGTATTTGCAAGCACAATAGGGTGAATAGTCACAAATAACTTAATTGTACATTTTTAAATAGCTAAAAATATAATTGGATTATTTGTAACACAAAGATAAATCCTTGAGGGAGTGGATATCCCATTTACCCTGATGTGATTATTACACATTGCATGCCTGTATCAGAACAGCTCATGTAACCCATAAATATAGGCACCTACAGCTTCCTACAAAACAGAGGAGAATTCCTCTGTTTAAAAACCTCAGTAGGATTCCCAGTGCCTACATAATAAAACCCAAATTGTTTAGAAAGGTGAGCAAGAGCATTTTCCATCCAGCCTTTGCTCCTACCCACCCTTTCTTTCCCTCACTCCCCCACAGCCCTACATACCCACCATTCCAAGAACAGTCAACTTCTACTTTTCACAACTCAGGGCCTTTCTCTGCATGTTCTGCTGTCTCCAGAGCAGCATGCTTCCTGCTCCCTTTCCTCACCTGGCAAACATCTCTCGGGTGGGGAGGCCGTCCTGGATGACTCTAAACAGTTGATCCACCCTTGGTGCTCTGGAGCTTTTTAAAAACTCCTTTAACATTAAATACTGTGCTAAATGATTATTTCTCTAACTACCCATCCAACTCTTCCACTGGGGCATGAGTTGCTCAAGGCCAAGCTCATAGTAGATTCTCAAAAACATCTGTTGGATGGATAGAAAGAAGGAAGGAAGAGAGGGAGGAAAGAAGGAGGGAGGGAAAAGAGAGGGAGGGAGGGAGGGAGGGAAAAGAGAGGGAGGGAGGGAAGATAGAAAAGGCAGAAAAGGGAAAGGAAAGGAAGGAGGAGAAAGGAGACCCGGACTGGTGTCAGGAGACTGATATTTCTCCATCTATTCATACAACAAGCGTTCATTGGAAGTAACTATTAAGTTCAAGGCAATGTTCTAGTATACTGAGATAAATAAGACACACCTTTGACCCCCACTTAAGAGCTCATAAACCAGCAAGGAACAAGTTAGATAAGCAAGCAGATAATTACATTAAACATTATAAAGTCCAATAGCGGTACCTGCAAGGTGCTATGATATCAAAAAGAATAATCAGCCACACAGCCCAGGGGAATTGAATTGAAAGCTGAATCCTAAAGCACAAGTGGAATTGAAAGCAATTTACATTTTCAGTAGAGGGTCAGGGTGTGCAAAGGCATGAAAATAAAGGAAACCCTGGACAAATTTTTTAAAAAGAATGTTGAAGGTATGTTAGCTAGCAGGTAGGAGAAGCGAGGCTGGGGAGAGAAGCAGGGTGTGGCCATGAAGGTGTTTAGAGGAAGTGTGGACCTGAGTGTAGCCAGAGAGGACGCTCTGGCTGAAACCCAGGCCTTTGCATGCACCATCCCCTCTTGGAGCATTCTCAGGCTCCCCCCCAGCCTGATCCTGACATCCTTCAGTTAGAGGTTCCAGGCACCCTACCCTTTCCCATCATGACACTTATCAAAATTCATTAAATAATTCTTATATCTGGCTGTTTCAGCAAACCGGAAGATTCACCAGGGCAGGCATTGTATCTGTCTTGTTTATCACTGTATCCTATACACCTAGAAAGTACCTGCCCTAGAGTGAGCCTTCCATAGATATTGGTTAAATGAATGCAATAAATGCATGCTCTTCTTGGCCAAACCTTTTCATCATGGAATCTGTGAAATAACAGAGTCCCACCTGAGGTGGAAACAATCCTGGAAGAGAGCTGATTCTCAGTCAGCCTCTGACACCCAGACACGATGTGCTTCCAGCTCACCAAGCCTTGGTTTCTTATTTATCAAATGGAGCTATTGGCCTGAACGAACTCTAAGGATGCCTCTAACTCCTAAAGTTGATGATTTTTACCTGATAGTCGCTCCAGATCCATAGTGTTCTATGGAGAGCAGTTCTTTGGTGATACGAAGATGGAGGAAAGAACTCAGTGCCACTCACTTCCAGGACTGTGGCCTCATTGAATTTGTCCTGAGGAAAACAGGTGCCAAGCTCCATCTTGACTTTATTAGATGTGAAAACATAGTCAGAGATGAAAGGAAAGGTCACCTCTCCTGGGCAAATAAACTTTCTTTCAGTAAGTCCCCAGGAGATGGATGTGGAGAGCCCAAGGTTTTCCACTTTGAAGTTTAAAATTCCCAGAAAGAGACACTATCCCTAAAGCCAAACCCAGGAGACGGGCTCGAGGTGCCTCCGAAGGCAAAGGCCAGTGGTCTGCTCCATGCCCATGAGATTCAGGGGCTAGAAACAAATGAAAGCCATGATTAAAGTAATTTCATCTATGTGTTTCCAGAGACTAATTATATTTATTGCATCTGACACCAGTCAGGGATAGCAAACATCTTTTGTGAGCCTTACAACAAAAGTTGAAAAGCATTACTCATAATGGCTGATTTTGTTTTATTATATCTGACTCAAAGCCAAAGGTAGACAGCACTTAGGGCTCTCTGTGGACATTAATGTTTGAATGCAATACAGATAGCTTCCCTCTCTAGCTTCCCACCAGCACCCACACATGCTGCCCTCCTGCTCTCAGTATGTATGCAAGTGGTTGTGGAATAGAGAGGCAGTTAAATAGCTCCAGAATTTGTCATGCAGCCACCATATCCCAAGCACATTGCTAGGCACTGATCCTCATAGGTCGATAAGACAAGAGACCCTGCCCTCTAGGGATGCACTGGGCTGGACAACAGCCCACCAAACATTACCCTGTAAGGGCAGCACTATGTGCCATAACACAGACAATGTAAGAGTGGGATGCGAAAATATCAAGAAGGAAAGAGTGAGCTCTAGTTGGGAAACATCAGAAAAGGGGGTGGCATATGAAATAAGCCAGCAAAGAAGAGGTTATGTATTAGGCAGCCACAAATGGGAACTGAATTCTTGGTGCCAAGGACAGCAAGCAAGGTGAGAAACCGAGGAGGGTAGGGTATGTTCAACTAAAGCTTAACATGGCATGTGTTCATATGGGGAAATAGCACACGGTGGCACAGGAACGACGAAGCATGTGGCTGATGGCCTTGAACGCTACCCGAAGAGTGGGCCTCTGTTTGAGAGTAAGGAGCATTCATGACCTTGAGCACAGGAGTAAGCTGCAAAGAGCCACACTCTAAGTAGGTTAGTGCAGGAGTGGTGTGAGGTACCCAGGCCGGCAGGGCTTTTAAGAAATTGCCTTCAATGGCCTGGTTGAGAACCACTGCTCCAGAACACAGTCACGCCTGGTGCTAGGGTCTATAGTATTGCTTCAGTGCTACCAAAATGAATATGGTGGGCTTGGTAAGTGTTAATCTGCTGCCTTGAGAACCTATCATAGGTCCATAGATAAACGCAGTTTCAAGCCAGTGCCTTATAAACAACCTTTGAAGACAACCCATTTGTGAGTGATATACTGCCTTCCAAATGATGAAGATTTGCTTCATATCTTTAAGGGGTGTTTCCACTTTTAAAGAGAACTTGCAATCTATTAGAAAAGATGGCAGAATTTTAGACAAAGGATCCAGAAGCTCCATGCATGAAAGTATTTATGTCTACCTGCTCCCACGACATAAGGACAAGAACATAACTCACCATGGAGGTCCCCGCTGCTACACGGCAGCCTGTCTATAAGAGCCTTGCACACACACACACACACACACACAAAGTGATATGTCTTTAAAATCCATAAAATCTTCACAGAGTTAATTATACTGGAAAATTGTTCTCTCTTTTTAGAACATTAGTCCCTAAGGACAGACTACAGGGAGAAAACACTGTTTTTATAAGCTTGCCTAAGAAAATTATTACACCCTAAAGTCCATCATGGTTATGAAATTCCATTGCATCCGTCTCTTGTTTATTTACTTTGAAATCAACATTCTAAATCTACTTGGGATACTCAATGCAAAATAATACTAGTTCTGTTTATTTTTATTTGGCTTTAAAGGAAAAAAGTAGGGGAAGAGGAGGGATGAGGTCTCAGTTAATGATCAAGAAAATATGGCAGAAGTTGACATCCACCTGAGATAAATCAAGATCAAATCTTTGTATCTCTTCTTTGTCAATGGATCCTTTCTTCTTCCCAAACAATACATTTATGTCTTTCTAGATTGATAATTAATATCCCATATTAATTAGGCTCATGCCTATAATCCCAGCATTTTGGGAGGCTGAGGCAGGAAGATCACTTGAGCCCAGAAGTTGGGGATGAGCCTAGGCAACAAGGGGAGACCCCGGATCTACAAAAAAATAAAAAATTAACCAGGCATGGTGGTGCACAACTGTAGTCCCACCTACTCAGGAGGCTGAGGCAGGAGGATTGCTTGAGCCCAGGAGGTCAAGGCTACAGTGAGCCAAAATCACGTCACTGCACTCCAGCCAGGGTGAGAGAACAAGATCCCCTGTCTCAAACAAAAAAAAAAAAAAAAAAAAAAAAGACTCAACAGCCACTGGTCAAAGTAGCTCAACCTGAAGATCTCCCTCTGGTCAAGGATGGGGCAATTTGAACTCTCATAAAGATGAGAATTGCAATGGATTAAAACTGATCAAATAAGTTTAAACCCATGAGTTCATAAAGGTATTTTTTCAAACCTACTTGATAAACTTTTGAAAGTCAACAGCATTATCTTGAAAACTTAGTAAATACAAGGAAAACGTAAAACATTTATTTTAGATTCCTTATGAACTAAGCCAGTAAATAACCAACTAGTAGATGAAAGAAAGAATTTTCTAATAAAATCATTACAGCTAATAAATCAAAGCAGAGTGACAGAATCAGAAATCAACAGTCTGCACCCTGCAGTGAAAGAATGGATCTAGGCAATGTGCATCACATCTGCCAACATCCAAAACAAGGAGCCAACAGGCATGTGAAAGAACACAGACTCACCTACAATCCGCCAGCCCAGGAGGCTGAACCTGAGGCTGTTGAAGCTTCTGGATCCAGCTGCCAACTTCTAGGAGGGCAGAAAACCGAGGAGCATGTTAACCTGCAACATGAGTGCCCAATCAGCCAAATCCAGATTGAGAACCACTCCGTGGGTCAAACGGCCCAGGTTCTTCAATACATAAACTGTAAGAAAAACAAATAGATGGAGGAAAACCTGTAAGCTAAGAGAGAGCAGACAGACAGAAGACATATATAAAATTATGTATTAAAATTTTACACACACACATATAGGCTTTTTTAATGGGAAAAACTACAGCATTTAGAGCTACGTGTTTTTAATTAATCCAAAAAGATGCAAAGGATTTATTAATATAATAGCCAGGATAGTGATTACTTTGGGCAAAAGCAAGGAAATTTCTAGAGTAACTGACAAAATTCTAGTAAAATAAAATGGTCTAAAAATGAATTTAAAAGTAAAACAATTGTTATTTTATTATCATTATACTTTAAGTTCTAGGGTACATGGGCAGAATGTGCAAGGTTTGTTACATAGGTATACATGTGCCATGGTGGTTTGCTGCACCCATCAACCTGTCATTTACATTAGGTATTTCTCCTAATGCTATCCCTCCCCCAGCCCCCTACCCCCCGACAGGCCCTGGTGTGTGATGTTCCCTACCCTGTGTCCATGTGTTCTCGTTGTTCAACTCCCACCTATGATGAGAACATGTGGTGTTTGGTTTTCTGTACTTGTGATAGTTTGCTTAGAATTATGGTTTCCAGCTTCATTCACATCCCTGCAAAGGACATGAACTCATCCTTTTTTATGGTTGCATGGTATTCCATGGTGTATATGTGCCACATTTTCTTAATCCAGTCTATCATAGATGGACATTTAGGTTGGTTCCAAGTCTTTGTTATTGTGAATAGTGCCGCAATAAACATACGTGTGCATGTGTCTTTATAGTAGCATGATTTATAATCCTTTGGGTATACACCCAGTAATGGGATCGCTGGGTCATGTAGTATTTCTAGTCCTAGATCCCTGAGGAATAACTGCACTGTCTTCCACAATGGTTGAACTAATTTACACTCCCACCAACAGTGTAAAAGCATTCCTATTTTTCCACATCCTCTCCAGCATGTTGTTTCCTGACTTTTAATGATTGCCATTCTAACTGGTGTGAGATGGTATCTCATTGTGGTTTTGATTTGCATTTCTCTGATGGCCAGTGATGATGAACATTTTTTCATGTCTGTTGGCTGCATAAATGTCTTCTTTTGAGAAGTGTCTGTTCATATCCTTTGCCCACTTTTTGATGGGGTTGTTTTTTTCAAAAATGATAAAAATGAAAAAAATGTTATTTTTAAAAGATTTTCAAAAAAGTGAATCCATTATGATTAGGGATACCACATGGTGAAACCCTTATGATAGACATCTACAAAAAGAAATGTCTAGAAGTCTTGAAACTTTCATACCAAACCACCAACTCTGAATGGTGGGTGGCACTGAGGGGCCAGGAGTAAGAGGGGGAGAGAAACAGGAGACTCAGTACAGGAGCAGGTTTACGTTTTGCTCGATATATTTTTGTTCTGTTTGCATTTATACTAGCAACTTTTCATGTATTATTCATATAGATTAAATGACTCAATCAATCTAGGAGTGAGTGAGCTATCAATTGCCCAAGCAAGTGAGTGAGTGGGCAAATGAATGGAGAAAGAAAAAAGTATCCCAGTATCATAGGCAGGTCCTAATAGTAAAGTCTTCATAAAATCATGTACAGTAAACTACAAAGCAAAAAAACAGATCATGCAAAATCTGATCAACCCAGACATTTTAGAGCCTGTGTATGTGAAGACATTTAAGTCCCTAGTCACAGATTCAATGAGATTATATGCTAAAATTTTATAAATGAAAATTTTACAAGGTAACTTGTTGATCGACCAGTCAAATATGAGTTCAGAACCAGATACCACCTTAAATGATCCCTGTGCCCACCCTAATACCATCCTGCCTGCCCTCCAGGGACCCTCCAATCATGAGACCCTAACTAAGAAGTCTTGCTGCCCAAGCTGGGCACGGGGACTCCCGCCTGTAATCTCAGCACTTTGGGAGGCCTTCAAGGGAGGATTCCTTGAAGCCAAAAGTTAACACCAGCCCTGGCAACACTGGGAGACCCTGTTTCTGTAAAAAAATTTAAAAATTAGCCAGGTGTGGTGGTACACACCTGTGGTCCCAGCTACTCAGGAGGCTGAGGTGGGAGGATCGACTGAGCCCAGGAGATTGAACCTGCAGTAAGCCATGATCACACCACTGCACTCTAGCCTGAGTGACAGAGCAAGACCCAGTCTAAAAAAAGAAAAAAGAAAAAAAAAAAGAAGAAGTCTTACTGCCCCTTTAAATTTCATGACCCCCAGAGTATTTGAAAGCACATTTCTGAATCCACCCAGAATTAATTCTTTACAAACATTCCAAAAAAAAAAAAGGTGGGTCGTGGTAGCTCATGCCTATAATACCAGCACTTTGGGAGGCCAAGGCGGGCAGATCACCCGAGGTCAGGGTCAGGAGTTCGAGACTAGCCTGGCCAACATGATGAAACCCTGTCTATACTAAAAATACAAAAATTAGCCGGGCATGGTGGCAGTCGCCTGTAATCCCAGCTACTCGGGAGGCTGAGGCAGGAGAACTGCTTGAACCCGGGAGGCAGAGGTTGCAGTGAGCCAAGATCGTGCCATTGCACTCCAGCCTGGGTGACAAGAGCAAAACTCCATCTCAAAAAATAAAAACCAGAACCAAAGCCTCTGACTCACTTATCAACCAGTGTCCAAATTCAGAGTAGAGCAGCATTCTTTCAAAATTGAAGCAATTGAAAACAAAACAAAAACAAAAACAACTCTACCTCCAACCAAAAATCATATGTAACTCTGAGAATCCAAGTTTTCAGATGCTTGTTGGAGAGAGAATGTGTTGCTTAACTTATCTCAGCCTCAGTCAGGGTCCTCATCTATAAAATGGGAGGATAAGCATCCCCTGCCTCACCAAGGAGTTATGAGGATTTCACGAAATCCTGGGAAACCCTTAGCACATTGCTAGGCACACAGCAAATGCTCAGGAAATGTCTGTTGTGGTCTTAATTTTTTTTATTAAGGCATGTTTTAACTGTATTACCTTGGGTAAAGTCTGGTAAGGCCAGATGCAAAGCAGGAGAGATAAACTAGAAAGAGTTTTACAGATTTGCTACTCACAGCCCTGTGGGGAGAATGCAGCGGGTCACACTGGGCCACTCTGGGAAGTGTTGGCTACCAGGGTCGACAGAAGGAGAGAGTAGGAACAAGGAAAGCGTCTTCACTGAGAAGAAGCAGGGAGGCGGGGGGAGTCTGGGTAAGCAGGCTTAGCATTGGCTAGTCTGAATCATTTCAGTGGACTCCCAGCCATAGCGGCTGTCCTGAGTTACCTGGTATCTGCCCCTGGGATAATTATGGCAGGTGGATAGTGGCTCCAAGTTTGAGAGGTTAATTGTATTAGTCCATTTTCACCCTGCTGATAAAGACATACCTGAGACTGGGTAATTTATAAAGAAAAACAGGTTTAACAGACTCACAGTTCCACGTGACCGGGGAGGCCTCCTGATCATGGCAGAAGGTGAAAGGCACGTCTTACATGGCTGCGGCAAGAGAGAATGAGAACCAAGCAAAAGGAGTTTCCCCTCATAAAACCATCAGATCTAATGAGACTGATTCACTACCACAAGAACAGTATGAGAACAGTATGAGGGAAACCGCCCCCATGATTCAATTACCTCCCACCACGTACCTCCCACAACACGTGGGAATTATGGGAGCTACAATTCAAGATGAGATTTGGGTGGGGACACACAGCCAAACTTGTATCACTAATACAAGAGGTAGCTGGGAATACTGATGTCATCAGCTGCTCAAAAAGGGGAACTGACGGCTTCTAGCCAAGTCCTCAAAACTGGGCCAAAGCAGCATGATAAAAACTATATTACAAGGTAAAAGTCACACTACATAAAATCAGCCATTTTAAAATAAAACATTCAATGGCATTTAGTATACTCACAATGTTGTGCAACCAACCACCACCTCTGACTAGTTCCAAAACACTGTCATCATCCCAAAAGAAACTCTGGACTCATTAAGCAGTTACTCTCCATTCTCCCACTGCTGCCACCTCATTTCCAGTCCTGCCAGATCCTGGCAATGACCAATCTGCCTTCTGTCTCTATGGGCTTACCTATTCCAGATATATGATATAAATTTCATCATACAAAGTGTGACTATCATGGGCTGAATTACGCCTCCCTAAAATTCACATGTTGAAGCTCTCAATTCCCAATGAGACCATAATTGGAGATGGGGCTTTTTAAGAGGTAATTAAGGTTACATGAGATCATAAGGGTGGGGCCCTAATCCAATAGGAGTGGTGTCCTTATCAGAAGAGGAACACACGCCAGGGATGTGAGTGCACAAAGGAAAGGCCGTGTGAGGACACAACAAGAAGGCAGCCATCTGCACGCCAAGGAGAAAAGCCTTGGGAGAAAACTAACCTGCCAATACCTTGATCTTAAACTTCTAGCTTCTAGAACTGGGAGAAATCAATTTCTCTTCTTCAAGCTGCCCAGTCTGTGATATTTCACAATGGCAGCCTGAGCAGATTAACACAGTGGCTTTTTGTGTCACATAGCATAAAGTTTTCAATGCATTATAGGAGGTGTCAGTACTTCATTCTTTTTCATGGCTGAATAATATTCCATTATATGTATATAACACAATTTTTTTACCCATTCATCCATTAATGGATATTTGGGTTATTTCTGCCTTTTGGGTATTGTGAATAATGCTGCCATAAACATTCATATCCATCCATTTGTTTGAGTAACTGTTTTCAATTCTTTTAAGTACATAGGAATGAAATTGCTGGGCCTTATGGTAATTCTATATTTAACTTTTCAGGAACCAGCAAACTCATTATTTTTAAAGCATTCACTTCAGTGCCTATCATGTACAGGCCCTGTTTCACAGAGTGGGTGGAAATATCTATGAGCCATCATCCCTGCCCTACTGCCTCTGCAGGTTCTGTCTGTGAGAACCATTCCTCCAAAAGAAAAGCAGTAGCTATAATTTTCCATGGGATCTTAGTTTTATTCAAAATGAGTACCTGGGCAAACTCATGACAATTGAACCTCAAATGTCAAAGTAGCCTTTGTTTTCCAAATATTTATATTTCAAATGTTTATGGGTAAATAGACCTATTCTCCTAATTAATGCTGATATCCTCTAAGTAGGCCAAACTTGACCTTCTATAGCATCAAATAAAATATATTTCTAGGCCTCCGATCATACACATCCATGCATGAATGGATACAAAATGGCAGAAAGGTCAGAGAGACAAAGACTGCCAAACTGGAGAGGGATCGATTAACAGAGTTCACAGAAACACGGACAGGAAGAAAACATAGCAGACCTCAGAGAACCTAAGCCAGGGCAGAGATTCAAAGAGGAGAACAACACAAGAATGCCAGGATGCAGAGAGGATCTACCAGTTTTGGAAGGAGGCAGGGTTAAGAGATGAGAGAGGAATGTTAGTTTCATGCCCTTGCCAATATCTTTCACGGCTAATTACACCCTGACAACCTATAAATTCCTCTAATAGTTTTCACTGGAGAAACTATTCTTCTACCCACTCCTACAAATATGAAGCAGGGTCGCTGGTCCAGACTAACTTCCAGAATCACCCAAGTGGTGCTGATTTTCAATGGTGGGTGTGGACAACGGAGAAAACAAGAAGGCATTTTTCTGAGAGCCCTTTTGGCAAAAATCACCATGTATGGTAAATACCAGATTCCACACATCAAGTGTCCTTATTTCCTAACTGAAAGAAATAACTAAGGAGTTTCTCTCTTTCTTGCTCTCTTCTCTTCTCTCTCTCTCTCTCTCCTCTTCTTACTCTCCCCACTCTCCCCAACCCCTGACCTGAGGATCCACACAATAGCTAACCTCTCTAACCAATCAACTCTCAAAGTCTATTTTTCAGAGACATGGGATTTCTCTTTCTCACCATGGAAGGGTTCGGATTCCACATATGTCACCTAAGAGACAAAAATCGAGTGTTTCAGAGAAAACAAGCTCACTCGTCTCCAACCAGCACTTTCTCTCATGGTTCCAGATGAAGACCATAATATTAAGCATTTCTACGGTACCTTTCGTCTTCCAGTACTTTTCACACACAGTTCAGGAAAGGAGGGAGCAGTGGTAGGCTGACACATCACCTCCAAAACCCTAGACCACTGTTTTTCAGGTGGCTAGTCTATACCACGACTGTTTAAATAAAGCAGAAACCAGATACAAGCTCATTCAAAGGGACCAGTTATAGAAAGAGAGTGAACTATCTACGGGGCAAAAGAAAGTAATAAAATGTTCAAGTCCCCAAACATAAGGCTCATCTCTGCTAAGGGTGACTGACTGTGGAGTCAGGCACGCCTGTTTCAAATTCTTATCCTGCCACTTACTACCTCCATATCCTCTGAAAGCATTAATATTCTCATTGGGAAAAAAAACGGGAGAAATTACCTACAAAATAGGTTTAAGTGAATTAATGTCTAGCCTAATGATCAGTAATGGTGGTGGTAGTAATAATAATATGCTACACACCAATGACCCAAGTTTTAGAGTATAATTTATTATGTTATACAGCTAAATTTTTCTAAAATATTAAATAGTTTGGAGACCCCTGAAAGTGTTGAAAAAGTAATGTGTTTTCACTTTTGAGCAATTTGCAGGTTGGTTTTTTAATGGTTTTAAAGCCTCTGCAGCTGACAGCAGGGCATTATTCATGCAGCACCAGTGGGTAAACCTAGGCCCTTCCATGCTTGTGTAAGGATATCTGGGTGTGAGAGATGTACCATGTTATAACCATACAGGCTTCTTCTCCAATCCATCACCATGTTCACCGCCACTATTTCCTTTCTGGGCAAAGACTTGGAGGTGGCATCATTTGTAGAAGGAATTTCTCCAGGACACAGAAAGACTTCCCAAGAAGTACTGATTTAAGGCTGAAAGTTGTTAGTAACTTCTATGAGTGAAGACAGGAGCGAAGAATGTGGAGGCTTACAATTGCTTTCTCATCAACAGATAACTTAGACATGCGAAAGAATTTTTTTACCTTGTAGATTTGGGACAACATCTCCCCTTGAATACAACTAATCAAACTGGGCTTGCTAGGAGAATTTTGAATGTCCAACTGCATGTTCACTGATGGCTTTAAAATCCATATCTCCAGCACAGATCTTGCCTATGAATTCCCAAACCATCAATTCCACCTGGACATCTCAAATTCCACATGTCCAAGTCTGACCTTATCATCTCCTTCTCAAATCTCAGCCCTTCTTCCCCACCTCCTTTGAATCTCTCTCAGTGCATCTTCCTGGATCTGGTCTCGCTGGGTAGAAACTGAGGGGTCATTCTTGGCACCATTTTCTCCATCTCTGCAACACGCATGACAGGCAACCCATCACTGACTCTTTTCCATCTGCACTGCAAATAACCATCAGGTCTCACTGCTTTTCTCCAATTCCATGGCCACCAACCTACAGACCCAGGAGACCAATATTTGTTGCATGAACTAGACCTCCAGCATCTGCCTTGGCCCTGTCCTATTCTCTTCCTCACAGTGACCAGAATAATCTTCTCAAAGTTCTACCTTAAAACCCATCTGGACTTCCCACTGTCCTTGAGTAAAGGAGAAGATCCTGAGCATGGCCTAGAACGCTCACCATGCTCTGACCTCACAGACTTCCCTACCCTGAGCTCCAGCCAGAGAACTTCAATTATACACCTGCTCATGCCAAAGGGTATTTACCCATCCATGTTCTTCCCCTCTCAGAGGCTCTCTTTCTCCTAACTCCCTCTTCCATCTGAACAATTCCTACTTTCCCTTCAAATCTTCATGCAAAAATCACTTCCCAAAAAAACTCTCTTGGTCAGGTTCGTTGGTTCCATATGGTCCCATGTGCTCATGGAACTGTATCTCTTTCTTTCATTGCTCTCCTTTCAGTCCACCTTGATTCCCTCAATGTTGTGCCCGTGTGTCACTGTGTGTCCCCTGCTAGACTGTAAGGTAAGAGCAGGGACTATATCTGGTTTGCCCACCATTATAACCTCACTGCCAAGCCCAGTGCCTGGTAGAAAGAAGGCACCTGGTGAAAATAGATGTTGAATGAATGAATGAGTGAACGAATGTAAAGAGGTATATAACACATCTAATAGGAGGATGGGGGAAATTTGAGTGTAACCCTAAAAAGAGTTCTTCTATAAGGCCGGGTACAGTGACAAGCACCTGTAGTCACTGCTCAAGAAACTGAGGCAGGAGGATGGCTTGAGCCCAGGAGACGCAGGCTGTGGTGTGCTATGATCATGCCCATGGACAGGACTATACTCCGACCTGGGCAACATAGCCAGATCCCATCTATTTTTTAAAAAAGGTTCTGTAGGACAAAATCTCAGAGCATGGCAGAGGAAGGGCAGAAGGGATATTGTTTCCCAGGAAAATACTACAGCAAATTTGTAGGAAGAAAGGGTGCAAACACTTGGGTATCCTCCCCTCATGTCACCCCTTGGAATCTCAGCTTTCCGACGGAGCAAGTAGGGGTGGAAGTGCTTGGAAGAAAAGAGGAAAATGTTGCAAAACATTCTAAAGCTATCAGGACAAAATGTATACGTGCCAGAGAACATGAGGCAGAAATTGTACTTATCTATAGTTTTAGAAAATGAGCAAGGAGGCTGGGCGCATTGGCTCACATCTGTAATCCCAGCACTTTGCCAGGCCGAGGCGGGTGGATTGCTTGAGGTCAGTAGTTCAAGACCAGCCTGGCCAACATGGTGAAACCCTGTCTCTATTAAAAAATACAAAAATTAGCAGGGCATGATGGCACATGCTTGTAGTCCCAGCTACTGAGGAGGCTGAGGCAGGAGAATCCCTTGTACCCGGGAGGTGGAAGTTGCAGTGAGCCAAGATCACACCACTGCACTCCTGCTTGGGCGACAGAGTGAGACTCCATCTCAAAAAAAAGAAAAGAAAAGAAAATGAGCAAGGAGATTTCAAAAAAAATCCATGCATTTTATATCCCTTACAAATCACATAGCTCCATCCCCATCTTAAAACCCACTGAAAATTTCTAATGAATGAGAAGAAATAGTCCTCAGCCCTCCTCCAAGGTATCCAAGGGAGTGAGACCAGGCAAAGGTTTTGTATGTCACAAAAGCCACATCGTGTTCCAAAAGGAAGATGAGTAGAGATCTGTCCCACCCAGCAACAAAGAATTCCTCAGCAGAGAGCAGAAACTGATCTGCTTCCAAGCTGAGACTGCAGGAGGATGTTTGCCCAAATGCTGCAATGACTTCCAGTCATGCCTTTGTTTGGTTTCGGTAATTACTTGTTCATTTAAAAAGAAAAAGACATATATGAAAATGAACATTTCTCTCACATGTCTGCCTACATTTCAAATAAAGGTTTCATGTGGCATCCTGAAGGAACTGAAGCCCTAGTAACACAAGGAGAAAACCATCCTGCAGAAAAACTGGCACCCCTCCCAAAACAGCTATCATTCTGTTCTTTCCAGCACGAAAAGGGAAAGTTTATTTCTTTGTTTACATTTTCAACTTTAAAGCAATGTCAACAATAACCTGACATTGTATTTCAAGCAGAACAACAGCATTCTAAACTCCGGCATTACAGAAAAGTAAAACATGGATATGTGGCTGGTTTCTCTTGCCCCGGCTCGTAAGATGGAGAAAATGTTTGAAAAGTAAATCCCATGAATTACAGGTGATGTTGTTGCACATTCAGCCTTCTCTTATCCCACCTGTCTTACTCTAGCGTCTCTACCTGAGCTACCTCCAAGCCAATACAGAGCCCTTTTCTTCTAAGTTTGCTAAACTTTCATCTTTACCTCTCTGACATTTTCTTGCCTTGGCAAAATTCCTAAAGCTTTCAGGGTGGTTAACAAACAGTAGGTGTCAGCCTAAGGGTTAAGAATTCATGCTCCCAGATGATAATCATCAGTAGATTGTTCTGGAAAATTAAATACACCTGAGCCAAGTTTCTTAAGGCTGTACTCTTTGGAGATGTTTCAATTTATTTTTCAAAAAAAGAAGAAACAGTTCAAGAATGTGAACTTTGTTTCTCACATATATTTTCCTAGGCTTCTTTCCTTTCCTTTTTTTTTTTTTTTTTTTTTGGTATTTCACTATGTGCTTTGGCTTTTCCCCAGATTTTTACCTACCCTTGTCCTCTCTGACATATGAAAAATGTTCTTGCATTCTGCCACCTTAGCAAGGGCATCGAACGACAAAAGAAACTGTTCATTCCAGAAGTCCTGATGGCACTATCGTTAGATTTAGACTCACCTATCTGCACAGACTTCCAGAGGCAAGGACAGACAGCACGCGGCTCACTCGATAGGTGGGGCATTCATTCAGAGATGCTCACGTAGTGCCTACTATGCACCAAGCACTGTGCTTGCAGTGAGGCTCCAAGAAACTAATGGGGATATTCTAGTTCTCCAGGAATTCCCCTCTGCTGTGAGTGATGGACTAGAATAGAAGTAGGCACAGGCTGTACCAGAAGAGCAGACACTTGCTATAGAAGGAAGGCCAGGAACACCGCTTGTGATGTGGCTACTGCTTCACTGGACGGTGAAGGTGCCTAACAGCCATTCCAGAGAGAAAGGCCAGCAGAGACAAAGGCACAGAAACATGAAAGGACAGAGGGTGATGGAGACACAGGTGTTTCCAGGTGGCCAGACCAGATCACAGCAAGAGTGGCAGAAATGAAGGCTATAAATATCTGTTGAAAATAGATTATAATGGGAGAAAAATTTTGCAATCTATCCATCTGACAAAGGGCTAATATCCAGAATCTACAAGGAATTTAAACAAGTTTACAGGAAAAAAAAAAAACCATCAAAAAGTGGGCAAAAGATACGAACAGACACTTCTCAAAAGAACACATTTATGCAGACAAAAAACATGAAAAGAAGCTCATCATCACTGGTCATTACAGAAATGCAAATCAAAACCACAATGAGATGCCATCTCACACCAGTTAGAATGGTGATCATTAAAAAGTCTGGAAACAACAGATGTTGGAGAGGATGTGGAGAAATAGGCATGCTTTTACACTGTTGGTGGGAGTGTAAATTAGTTCCACCACTGTGGAAGACAGTGTGGTGATTCCTCAAGGATCTAGAACCAGAAATACTGTTACTGGGTATATACCTAAAGGATTATAAATCATTCTACTATAAAGACACATGCACACATGTTTATTGCAGCACTATTTACAATAGCAAAGACTTGGAACCAACCCAAATGCCCATCAATGATAGACTGGATAAAGAAAATGTGGCACATATACATGATGGAATATTATGCAGCCATAAAAAAGAATGAGTTCATGTCCTTTGCAGGGACATGGATGAAGCTGGAAACCATCAACCTCAGCAAACTAACACCAGAATAGAAAACCAAACAACGCATGTTCTCACTCATAAGTGGGAGTTGAACAATGAGAACATACGGACAAAGGGAGGGGAACATCTTGCACCCGGCCTGTTAGTGGGTAGGAGGAAAGGGGAGGGAGAGCATTAGGACAAATACCTAATGCATGCAAGACTTAAAACCTAGATGACAGGTTGATAGGTGCAGCAAACCACCATGGCACATGTATACTTATGTAGCAAACATGCACATTCAGCACATGTATCCCAGAACTTAAAGTAAAATAAAAAAAGAAAATATATTTTGAGAGTTTTGGAGTGTCATGCTAAGAAGGTTGGATTTATCCTGCATTAAGAGGGGAAAATACAAGGCGAGCTTTCCATCTAGCAAGAAGTTCAACCAGGAGCTCTACTAGAAAACATAATGCACTGTGTTTCCCCTGTGGCTGGAGAAGTGTGCACTGGGAGAGTAGAAAGGAGGGCGAAATACCTTCCAACGATGGCAATTTGGGGAGGACTTCATAAAGAAGGTGGCCTCTGAGCAACACCTTGAAGGATGAGCAGAACTGAGCCCATGAGAGATGGTGGTGAGGAAGGGTGCCCAGCTGAGAGCAGAGGCACAGGTTGGTGAGTGGGCATGTCTTACTCAGGAAGGAGCCTGGGGTCTTCTAGGGTTGGCCTATGGCTGTTGGAGGTTTGGAGCAAGAGAAAAGCTAGAAAGTTACTCTGAGATCCCATTGCGGAGGCCTTTGAATGTCTTTTTAAGGATGTTGTCCTGAAGGCAACAGGAGATCTGCAGGATTAGGATCTAGAAGTTAACTCTGGCAACATGGATTGGATAAGGAGTGAGACCAGGCAAGGACACTAGTCCAAAGGCCACTGCAAAAAAAATAGGCAAGAGATGAGAAGAGCCTTGTGGCTGAGGCTGGGTGTGCTGGTGGCTCATGCTGCCCAGCCTCCCTTGAAGCTGGGTGTGGCCCTGTGGAAGATGAGCGGGAGGGGCATGCCCGACTACCAGACCTACCCATCAATGCTCCCAGAGGGCCTCTTCATTACCTTTTTCCTTCCAGCTGGCAGGCATAAAGCTGACCTCAGGGTGGCCCTGGAAGCCCAATAAACACGGCTGAGCCTTCAGCAGCCTGAATCCCTGAATGACTGCATGGACAGGGCCACACTGGTGACCAGCTGACTCACCCAGTACTGTTACGTGACCAAAAACTAACCTTCTATTGGTTCTGTGACATTTTTTACTTTGGGATCTATTTATTGTACCAGCAATGCATACCCTACCTAACATTGATGGTTAGATGGTACAGTGGAGATGGAAAGAGACTGTCAAAAGACATTGTACAGGTTAGTCCTCAAGACTTGGCTACCCATTTTAAGTGGAAGGTAAGAGTGAAGAGTAAAAGATGGCGCCAAACATTTGCAGCCTGGATGAAGGGGCAGGTGGTGAGGCCATTAATCTGAAAGAGTGACCATGGGAGGAGAAGGCTTAGAGGAAGGCAATGAGATTCACCTGGGACCTGCAGAAGTTGGGGTATCTGTGGGGAGACCGGGTTGGGACTGTGCAGTGGGCAGTTAGGACTACAGGCATGGAGCCTAATCATAGAGGCCAGTAAAGCTGCCCAATCGCCTCCAGAACAGCCCAGGCTGCCCAGGAGGCCTCCCTTTGTACTTTCCTCACACTACAAAAAAAATGTAGCAAATGTCAAAGACACACAGATTGTATTAATTATTTAAACTATCATTGACAACAACAGGTGAACTCTGAATGGGTTACAGGTGATAAATTATTCTGGGTTTTAAAAATCCCCACTCTGCGCCTCACTAGCATAGCAGGAAACTTAGTCTCTCAGGGCCTCTGTTTTCCTCCTGTGTAAAATGGATGCCTCTGTCCTTGCTGTGTGGCTGGGAGGAATAAATGGGGTGATGTAGTCACCAGCCCATTACACAGGGCTCAGATAATCACCGGTATGTGTGATTACCATAAGCCTTTCTTCTAATGTTGATAACAGCTGCCATTGATTGAATTATTCTTAGCGTTCTACCTGATCTACCCATTTAATCTTGATAACTCCTTGAGGTAAGTACCCCCATTTTCCCCACTCTATAGATGAGGAAATAGACCAGAGAGGTTAGGTAGCTTGCTCCAGGTGATACAGCTAACAGCAAAGCTGGGCTATGGCCCCGGCAGGTAGAGTCTGGCTCACAGGCTCTTTCCTGCCACATGACATATCCATGGCAGGAGACACAGTCCTCTCGGGAGCGCGGATGCATCTCCAATGACTGCAAGCACTTGCTCATCATTTTTGTGGAGCATTCAGCAGCAGAGCTGGCAGTTCTCAAGAGGTTCTAAGTGGTTATGAGAACCTCGATTCATTCTTCAAGAGCAGTTTTATAATAACAGGAAAAAGTCAAGAATTCCAGAGAAATAAATGCCGGTTGGGCAAAATAACCCTGAGGCTTACACAATGTTCTTAATTTTTCAAAGCATGTCCACATGCTGCATCCCATTTCCAAAGGGTATTGGATACAAGCCCTTCAAAGGTCCAGGGAAGGAACTACGGTACCCTGGCAGAGAATATGGAAGCTGTCATGCTGCAAAGACAGCTTCACTGCACCTGGCCCTCCTCTTTCTCATGCTGAACCTTCATGAACCAGGAAGACGAGTACGATGAGAGAGAGGACAGAGATGGGTCATTGCAGCTGCTCTGGCCCTCACATCAATTGCAGGACCCATCCCATTTGGAAATAGCACTGCTGGGAAGAACCCTCTCGAGAGGCTGCTGCCACTGTCATTGCCACTGGTCTCTCTCTTTTAGGCGGTCCTATTACTTGTTTCATTCTGGGGACAAAGGCAGACTGGGGTGCAGGCTCTGCTACAATGAACTGAATGTTAAAGTACCAAAAGGCTAAAACCAGAGCAGCAGGATGATGCTTGGGAATACTCCAGGGCTTGGGATGGCTCAGCCCCCAGTGCTCTGACTGATGGAGTGTAAATTCCCAAACAGGAGACACTGGATGCTGTGCTGCCTCCATGTTACCAATAGGATGCCCAGGCAGTTTCAAAACTGAAGAGTGTGGAGCCCTTCTGTAGGGTAGGGGGTCTCTGACCCTGTCTGCGAGACCCTCTCCAGGACTCAAGCTGCCATGGGCATCGTGGCCAGTCCTCAGCCACCTCCCCAGCTCTCATCACTGGCATGCAAGGGGAGCTATGAGTGCTGAGGCCTTTTCTCCATGCACAGATGGCCTCAGGCCCTTCTCAGGATTCTGCAAAGCTGGTAGACATCCCTCTCCCAGCCAGGATCCTGACTGCCAGGCTTCAGCACCCATGAAACCCCACATCTTCTTCACACAGACTGAGAATTGCATTCACAGTGGGTTTACCCATTCACAGGTCTAACAGAGCACTTCCACCACAGGCATTTTTAATGAGCTGTGAGTGCTGAGGCTTTTTCTCCATGCACAGATGGCCTCAGGCCCTTCTCAGGATTCTGCAGAGCTGGTAGATGTCACTCTCCCAGCCAGGATCCTGATTGCTGGGCTTCAGCACCCATGTAATCCCACCATCTTCTTCACACAGACTGAGAATTGCATTCACAGTGGGTTTACCCATTCACAGGTCTAACAGAGCACTTCCACCACAGGCATTTTTAAAAGCTGCCCAGGGCGTCTAAGAGGCAACATCTTAACCGATAAGACCCACTGATTCAAGCTCTTCCATTTGCTGATGAGGAAGCCAGGCCCAGGATGTGAAGAGATTTCCCTAAAGTCACACAGCTATGAAGGAAACCTGGTCACCCTCCAGCATGACACAGATGCTGAAACAACTTTAATATTTTCTCTAGGTCTAGAGAAGGGACATCACCTCTTTCAGGGGGAGGGGTAAATTGTCTTTATTTACTTACACATAATATACATTTTAATGCTGAACATTCTATGGGCTCTATAAGCTACTAGAATAAATGAGTTACCAAGATTACAGGATAAAAAAGTAATATATAAAAAAGTACTGTATTTCTAAATACTAGCAGCAAACATCAAAAATAGACATTTAAAAAACAAAACCACTTACAATAGCATTAAATTTTTTGATACTTAGGGATAAATCTGACAAAAAGAACATTCATCTATACACTAAAAACTATAAAACACTGCTGACAGAAATTTAAAAATCTTTTAAAAATGGGGAGAAACACCATGTCTATGAGTTGAAAGACTCAGGATTGTTAAAATGTCAAATTATAGATTCAATGCAATCTCAAACAAAATGCCAGCAATATATTTGTAGATATTTACAAGCTAATTCTAAAATCAGTATGAAAAGCAAAGGGCCTATTATAGCCAGAACAATTTTGAAAAGGAAATAAGGTGAAGAATTACACCTTATTTAATTGTGTTTGGGGCTTACGGCTTTTTATGTTTTTTAATTAACAGATAATCATTGTATATATTCATGAAGTACAATGTGATGTTTAATATATGTATACATTGTGGAATGATTAAATCAACCTAATTAATATATCCATCACTTCACCTATTTATCATTTCTTGTGATGACAACTTTTAAAATGTACTCTTTGCAATTTTGAAATGTGCCCTACATTATTACTAGCTATAGTCACAATGCTGTGCAATGCATCACTAAAACTTACTTCTCCTTTTTTTTTTTTTTTTTTTTTTGAGACAGAGTTTGACTCTGTTGCCCAGGCAGGAGTGCAGTGGCACAATCTCAGCTCACTGCAACCTCCACCTCCCAGGTTCAAGCGATTCTTGTGCCTCAGCCTCCCAAGTAGCTGGGACTACAGGCGCACGCCACCACACCCAGCTAATTTTTGTATTTTTAGTAGAGATGGGGTTTCACCATGTTGGCCAGACTGGTCTCAAACTCCTGATCTCAAATGATCCACCCGCCTTGGCCTCTTCTCCTATCTATTAATAATGGAAATTGTACATCCTTTGACCAACATCTTTCCTTCCCCCCTCTTCTCCACCAGAATCTGTCTCTGCTTTTTCTACCTGCTTCAATGTGAATATCTTTCTCAGTTGTTCAGTATGCAGGAGTCTTTCACCTAGTTTCTGCTTTCTCTCAGGGAGTATTGATCCATATGTAGGTGTTCATTAGGTGCATCTGTCAGAAAAGGGATAGTCAGGACCCTCCTATTCCACCATGTTGCTGATGTAACATCACCTCTTGATTTTAATCCTCCCTAGTGAACAATCACCTAGCTCTCATTGGTAACAGCAACTTCTCCCCTTAGCAAAGCAGACTTCATAGCAGGGAGCACTTAGGCTCAAAGAAGGAGCAGCATTTGCTGATAAACAGGTGCTGGAGAATATTCAGAGCAGCAAGAGCAGAGGTATGGATGTGGGACCTCCTGAGACCCATAACATGGACCCAGAGTAAATCGTTCAATGGGATGGAGCATAAGGTGGTGAAATAGAAAGGTGAGAGGCAGATTTAAATGATGTATATCCTTGTCACTATTCTTCAAAACTAACTTCCAATTAATATGCTGTATGGTAAACATATCTGAGAGCAATAACGTAGACTCCCTGAGACTGACCCTGTATGGCAGACACATCTAAATGTGTGCTCTGAGCTAGGAAATCTGACAGCGCCAAACACATAGATTTGTTCCTTTTCTATGAGGAACATCTGAGCTCCGAGCCTGGCCCATGGAACACAGGCCATACTGGGAATCAAGGCCCTTTGTTTTGGGGTAAGTGAAAGTTGCCAGTTGAAGACTGTTGGAGGGTGCTAAAAGAAAATGTGATGTAAGCTGCATGCCTTTTGCAAGCAGTTGCAGTTATAATGCTCAGCCTGCCACCACTAGGCCACGCAGTTCTCTTGTCTAGCCTGCTACCACTGTACTCTCTCCCCTGCACGTAAGTCCCCAGTAAAACCCATGTCTCATTTGCTGGCTCTGGGTCTCTTCTTCAGCCTCTTGCATCTAGTACCACCCCCACTGGAGTCGATACGGATTCGACACAACACATGCATACAGAGATTTAAGTCCCACCATGTATAATTCTATCTTATAGCAGTTTCAAGAAGTCTGTACCCCAGGAGCATTGAAGGGGATCAAATCTTACTAATCGTAGGAAATAGCTTCATCTAAAAAAGAATTTCCCAATTGTTGGAGCTTTTCTTAAAAGGCATGGGCTGCTGACAAAGTAATGAGCTCCCTGTTGCTCAATGCATTCAAGCAACTGGATGCATTCAAGATGGGCTGGATGACCATCTGCCTGGAAGGTCAAAGAGATTTTTACCTTAGTAGGAAGTTGGTGGGAGGACTTTTAAGGAGGCTTCCAGTCATGACAGATTGTGGTCTTTTGGGTAAAGAACTAAGGCTTCACCTGGGTTTGAACCCCATCTCTGCCCCTTACCAGCTGGGTGACCTGGGCAAAGCATCTAACCTCTCTGTCCCAGCTTCTTCCATAGTGAAATGGGGACATGTATCAGTGTCTACCTCATCATGGACATCATCAATGTTGAATAAATGTTGGTCACTGTTCTTATGATGGCGTTGTTATTATGGATTGTGACTCCCCATCTTTCATTTAAGGAGATGCCACTGAAATGGGCTCCACAACACGACACTCCTGCAAGCACAGACCAGGCACAAGATACCTGGTGTCCTTCTGACAGCTCTTTTTTTTCCTGTATCAAAATGAAGCATAAGATGTATGGGAAAAAGATGAGACACAGACTTTAAAAATCAATATCCTTATAACTATTCTTCAAATATAATCACCAATTATATTAATTATATTAATACTTATACAGAAGTGTAAGTCTCGTCTATCTTATTAGATAGAATTCCAATGTGAATCCATCTTCAACCCTTTGAACAGCACTTCTGGTGACGGAGGGTGGAAATTCACACAGGGGACCCTTCCTGCGTTTCCACCCTGGCTCCCAGATGCCGCATTTTTCAGAGAAGTTTGCCTTGAACTTCCATGCACCTCCTCCTACCCCCTGCAAATTTACACACAGAGCACCTTTGTGAGCCGAAGACCGGGCACGGACAGAGCACAGAGAGGGCTTGTCAAAGTAAACGAGTTGATTCATGTGTAAAAATCCCCCGACTGCGTTTACAGATTAAATTGGAAAAACTTTCAGCTGCTTTTGGTTGAAAATTCCACTCAAATATTTCATTGGATGCCTGTGCCTTCGGCACATGGAGTTCCAGTGTTTGCACAATAGTCTGCACGTGCAAACACAAAACTCGGTGGTCTGTGAGTGGCATGTGGCTTCAAAAGGTCTGTGTCATCTGATGGCCAATGGTTTCCTGCATATTTGCTGTATAAACACATCCCTGTCCACGGATGTGCTGAATTAGTGATAAGCCCACAAAGTTTAACAAGTTAACAAGGTTCAGGTGGAGGGCTCTCGAATTTTGAACTTCACAGCACTAGATGCTTGAATGAATCTAGCAACAGTAAATTCATTACTTTGTTGGCAGCTTGTGCCTCTTAATAAAGAGCTCCACTGATTAGGAAGAGACAGCTGTAGATTTGCATTGTTCCATGTAACAGCCACCAACCACTGTGGCCTTTGAACATTTAAAATGTGGCTAATCCAAACCAAGATGTGTTGTACAGGACCTGAACTCAGCTCTGGGTCAAGCAGACCTGACAGGTATGTACAGAACTCTCCACCCAAAACAACAGAATATACATTCTTCTCATTGCCACATGGCACTTACTCTAAAATTGATCACATAATCAGAAGTAAAACACTCCTCAGCAAATGCAAAAAGAACTAAAATCATAATAGTCTCTCAGATCACAGTGCAATCAAATTAGAACTCAAGATTAAGAAATTCACTCAAAACCACACAACTACATGGAAACTGAACAACCTGCTCCTGAATGACTCCTGGGTAAATAATGAAAGTAAGGCAGAAATCAAGAAGTTCTTGAAAACCAGCACAAGACAAGTTCTGGCCAGGGCAATCAGGCAAAAGAAAGAAATAAGAAGTATTAAAATAGAAAAAGAAGTCAAATTATCTTTGTTTGCAGATGACATGATCCTATATCTAGAAAACCCCATTACCTCAGCCCAAAAGCTTCTTAAGCTTTTAAGCAACCTCAGCAAAGTTTCAGGATACAAAATCAATATGCAAAAATCACTAGCATTCTTATACATCAACAACAGGCAAGCAGAGAGCCAAATCAGGAATGAACTCCTATTCACAATTGCTACAAATAGAATAAAATACCTAAGAATACAGCTAACAAGGGAAGTGAACCACCTCTTCAAAGAGAACTACAAACCACTGCTCAAGGAAATCAGAGAGGACACAAACAAATGGAAAAACATTCCATGCTCATGGATAGGAAGAATCAAGATTGTGAAAATGGCCATACTGCCCAAAGTAATTCAATGCTAGTCCCATTAAACTACCACTGACATTCTCTGCAGAATTAGAAGAAACTATTTTAAAATTCAGATGAAACCAAAAAAGAGCCTGAATAGCCAAGACAATTCTAAGCAAAAACAACAAAGCTGAAGGCATCATGCTACCCAACTTCAAATTATACTACAGTAACCAAAACAGTATAGTACTGGTACAAACACAGACACATAGACCAATGGAACAGAACAGAGAACTCAGAAATAAGATTGCACACCTATAACCATCTGCCCTTCAACAAACCTGACAGTAACAAGCAATGGGGAAAGGATTCCATTTAATAAACGGTGCTGGGAGAACTGGCTAGCCATATGCAGACAGTTGAAACTGGACTCCTTCTTTATACCACATACAAAAATTAACTCAAGATAGATTAAAGACTTCAATGTAAAACGCCAAACTATAAAAACCCTAGAAGAAAATCTAGTCAATACCATTCAGGACATAGGCATGGGCAAAAATTTCATGATGAAAATGCCAAAAACAATTGCACCAAAGCAAAAATTGACAAATGGGATCTAATTAAACTAAAGAGCTTCTGCACAGCAAAACAAACTATCATCAGTGTAAACAGAAAACCTACAGAATGGGAGAACCATTTCGCAATCCATCCCTCTGACAAAAGTCTAATATCCACGGTCTACAAGGAACTTAAACAAATTTACAAGAAAAAAATACTAAAAAGTGGGCAAAGGACATGAACAGACACTTCTCCAAAGAAGACACACATGTGGCCAAAAAGTGTATGAAAAAAGGCTCAACATCACTGATCAACAGAGAAATGCAAATCAAAACCACAATGAGATACCATCTCATACCAGTCAGAATGGTGATTATTAAAAAGTCTAAAAACAACAGATGCTGGTGAGGTTGTGGAGAAATAGGAATGCTTTTACACTACTGGTGCGAATGCAAATTAGTTCAACCATTGTGGAAGACAGTGCGGCGATTCCTCAAAGATCTGGAGGCAGAAATACCGTTGGACCCAGCAGTCTCATTACTGAGTATATACCCAAAGGAACAGAAATCATTCTATTTTAAAAATACACGCACATACATGTTCACTGTGGCACTATTCACAATAACAAGACATGGAACCAACCCAAATGCCCATCAATGATAAACTGGATAAAGAAAATGTGGTACATATACACCACGTATATGATAATGATAAACTGGATAAAGTAATGATAAACTGGATAAAGTAATGATAAACTGGATAAAGAAAATGTGGTACATATACACCATGGAATATACTATGCAGTATATATATACTATGCAGTATATATATATATCATAAAAAGGATCATGCCCTTTGAAGGGACATGGATGGAGCTGGAAGCCATAATTCTAAGTGAAGTAATGCAGGAACAAAAAACAAAACACTGTATGTTCTCACTTATTATTGTGAGCTGAATGATGAGAACCCATAAACACATGGTGGGGAACAACACACACTGGGGCCTGTTGGGGGTAGGGAGAGGGAGAACATCAGGAAGAATGGCTCAGAATAAACAAATAAATAAATTAGATGTGTTGTAAAATACACACCAAATTTCAAAGACTTAGTACCCCAAAAAAGTCAACTAACTCATTAATAACTTTTTATAGTGATTATATATTAAAATTTGGCTACAATGGATTAAAACATATTACTAAACTTTGTTTTTTTTACCTTTGTCATAGGGCTACTAGAAAAATTTAAATTACCCATATAGCTCACATTATATTTTAATTATATAATCTTAACCCAGAGTATTCATGAAAACGAGAATCTCATAGAGGTAGCCCAGGAAACTGCATGGTTAACAAGCATCCAGGTGATTAAGGTTACTGCTATTTGAAAACCCCTGACCCAGCAGTGACCTGAAGCCATGAGTCAGGACACTTGGATTCTAAACATCAATCAGTTCTTTTTCTTACCTGGGCCTCAGTCTCCTCATCAATAGCATGAAGGGCTTGGATTAGACCTGTAAAGTTGTCCGATTTAAGGCTTCCGATTCCATCACCCACTGATTGTTTGTCCATCAACCCATAAACTTAGGCCAGCAGATGTCCCCAGAGACTGAATGTACCCAGATGAATACCACATTCAGGCAGGTGTGACCTTAGGGAGGCTTTCCTGGTTTTCACATCCTCCGGAGGACTCTGAAAGAACGGTCACCTGGGGGCTTCCCAGAGGAGTACAGCTAACTCCAGGGGAACCACATGGAACGTTGTCTGCATCAACATTCTTATCGCGACCAACTGCCCAAGGACTGCTATGTACAGCACAGCCTCTCGATATGTCCCAGAGCAGACTCACACTCTTAGGCTGCCCCAAAAATGGCCAAGATTCCATGGACCAAACAGCAGAAGAATGCAGCCCATCCCAAGGAAGGTCACTCGACTCAACCTACCAACCTATTCAGCCAGAAGAATTCCTTTTCAGAAGCAGATTGGGAAACCAATTTTTTTTCCCCTATGGAACCATCAATTTCACCTTTCCAAGAGGACTCTGACGAAAGTTGCTAACCCACTCTTCAGAACCTTTGAAATTCATCTTCCTAATTGAAGGGAAGTTTTCCAGTGGGGAAAAAATGGCTCATTCGAAATAAGAATAAATGTGTTCGGTGTCGGCGTCGCTCCGCGCGGGGGCTCCAGGCCGAAGTCTCGCCGCGAGCTGCGAGTCAAATGCCGGTGGTTAAGGGCGCTCGAGAGGCCTCTACCCGTTTGGCGTTGGCTCTGGCGTCTGGGTCGTTGTGTTCTGACAACCGCTCAGGTAACCGTTTCCTAGACAGCGGGTGCGGCTGCTTTAGCCCTGAGCGGGCTCCGCGGCTGCCTGCTGGTCTCAGCTAGTGTCCGACCCTTCTCTTCGCGGACTCCACGCCGAGCAGCCACCCTGAGCCAAGAGCCGGAAGTCCCGGCAATGGCGGCCTGGACAGCCTCGCACCGGCCAATCAAGGAGATCCTCAAGAACAACTTCCTCTATGACTTCCTCTACGGCGGTGTCGGCCTAACAGCTCCACGGGAGTGTGGACGAGGAGCTGAGCAAAAAAATTCCAGAAGTGAGATGAAATGAACATCCTGGCGACATATCATCCAGCAGACAAAGACTATGGTTTATGAAAATAGATGAACCAAGCACTTCTTCCCATCGTATTATAGGTGATGATGAAGATGTATGTAGTGATACAGAGACCGCTGAAACCATGGAACCAGATATCTTAGCTAAGAAATTCGCTGCTGCTGAAGGCTCGGAGCCAAAGTATCGGGTTCAGGAATAAGATAGCAGCGGAGAGGAGGATAGTGACCTCTCACCTGAAGAATAAGAAAAAAAGCGACAATTTGAAATGAAAAGGAAGTTTCACTACAATGAAGGACTCAATATCATCAAACTAGCTAGACAATTTCAAAAGACCTAAATGATGACGAAGATGAAGAAATGTTAGAGACTGCAGATGGAGAAAGCATGAATACGGAAAAATCAAATCAAAGATCTACTGCAAGTGACCAACGGCAAAAGAAATCACGAAGTTCATAGAAGAGATTGGTTCAACGCTGCAATTGTTTGTTAGATATAAACCCTGTTACTATAATACATTGCTTCTTGTTCTCCACAATTCATGACTTAAGTACCAAAATGCATACCAGTTATTATATATTGCCAAGAATTAAATGATAACCTTATAGAGACTGATAATGCCTAAAATATATTCTTATGCATAGTACTTTACCACAAATACAGTGTAATATCGTCAGTCCAAAACTGCATTACTTTTGTAAAAAACACTGGTTAATTTGTATAAGATATCATATAACTTTTTATGCTTTAGAGGTTAAACAATATCTTTGGGGGGGAACATTTATTGTCATCACTCTAAATGTGGTGGTAGCTCTTATAAAGTTTGTTGTTGTTGTTTTAATCAAAAGCCAACTGAACAGGATATAAAGACTGATAAATATTCAGGCTGAATAGTATTTTAACGCTTGTCTTCAACTTGATTTGTCTGTTTAATTGAAAAGGGTTGTAAGAGTTACCGTTGCATTTTCTGGCCTACTACCTTTAAAATTCCTGTTGTGTTTCTTTGTATTTACAAGGAAAGGACTGAACTTTTTCTCGTCAAAACTAGCTTTTTTCCCACAAATAAATTATCAGGTTAAACTTGCACTAATGCCTCCTCTGTTTTTTGTTTTTTGTTGTGGTTTTTTCTATTTTATGTTTTTGGAACACTGGGCAGACTTCAGAGCAGCTTTTTTTCAATAAATATTCTAATGTAGCTATCTCGGCATTCCCTTTAAATACCTGTCTTAACCTCCTGCTTTTATTTCTTACCCCTTTCCTCACATACGCACACAATCCTTTACCTTTTAAAGGATCATTAAGATTGTCACAACGTTAGGAACTCTTTCTCTCACTCTTCTGTCATTTGCTGCAATATTGAAATTCTTATTTTGACCATCAATGCCTATGAATTCTTCTAATACACGAAGCAAATAGATCAAGTAGCAGCAGTACTATAGGCGGGAAATACAGTTTAACTGCTGAATTTCTATACCTCTCTCATTTACAGCTTGCTAATTAAATTGTTATTATCAGTTTGTTTGGCTTAATTAGACTTAAGAAAACAACTAACTGAGGATTTTTTTGTTTTTTGGGTTTTTTTTTTTTTTTTTGCATGAGAGGAGAATTGTGTGTAACCAGTGATATGATTATTACTGAATGTACAGACAGAAGTAAGCCTGGACATTGTTTAATTTAAATACTTTAAATAGTCCGTGCTTTAACGGAATACGATAATATATACTATGACAAATGTACTTTATTCTTCTAACACAGTAAGAATTACTTGGAATTTTTTCCTGAAATGAAGTGCAGGAAAGCCCTGTGCATCTTGGGTTAGTGATGGTTTCATTTCTAGCCAATTATTTGTATCTTAATTTTTTGTTAGTACCAAAATAATCTGTGATATGAACAGACTTTTAAAATAATGTCTGTATATTATATATATATAAGAAAGCTTTTATTGAACAGCTTATCTTCCACTTGCAAGTTTATGGAAATATCAGTATGTCAAAATAAATAAAAAGTGGGAGAATTATTTGGTATTAGAAGAATGTGCTTATTATTTTGATTTTTTTAATGGGATATAATCAAAGTACTGCTGAACTATAGGTGCAGTATTCTACTAAACAGTTCAGCTAGTAATACCACTGATTTAGAAACAAAACTGTTTATCTCTGCTTTCTGAATTTGGAATGTTGAGATTACCTGTTTAAATCTGTTTTGGGGGATGTAGACATTAAGTCTGTACATACATGTGCACATATATTCATGCACCTTCTGATTTTGGTTTTCTCGTTTTTGAGTTCTTAGAAAGTATTCACATACTCTTTTTTTTTTTGGTAGAAGTAGCTGTTGTACAATGAAGAAAAGGATAAGACTTTAAACAGTTGATTCTGTTTGTGTTTTCTCCAAATTATTTTTTGAAATTTACCTTACAAGCAAACTCATTTTCTGGTTTTCAGAAATAGATGATTATTTTAGAGCAGTAAGACATGACAAACAGCATGCCCAGGAGGATTTTAGGTAGTCAAATTCAGCTGAGAAAAGGTGTTTTCAAGTCATAAGTTGCTCATTGATATGGTATGAACTAGCCAAAATATGAACCATTATAATTCAAGTTAGATTTTCTTCTGGAGAGACAGATTTGAATGTTCAGTTCTAGCCACAGTAGATTTTACTTTCAACTTTTTAATCAATATCACTTTCTGTGCTTAACTCCTTGGTGTTGCCTTGTCCGTTTTCATTAATCAAATTCTGCAGGGATGACTAAAATTTAACATAATGGTATAAATGGATTGTTAAGAATAACTTTAAGTTGAAGATTAAAGCAAGATGCCATTTTCCCCATGACTTTGATTTTGTTTACATTTTTTCCTTTAAGTTAGTATACACTACACATACATAAAATACAATAATATGACAAAAGGAATAAATGTTCTTATTTTATAGAATAATAAAATGTCTGATATTGGGATATGACCGGTGGTGTTATATTCATAATTGTTGTAATAAAATTAGTAAGTCCTAAAATTAGTGAAATACTTGCGAAGCGTAATGAGAAAATTGTAAGAGGCTCCTGCGTGTGCTAAATTTCCAACTAAAGCTGCTTATCCTGTCCCAGCTCCAGCTTCTACTAGTAAAGGGGCAAGCAGAAGTCAAAACGATGGTGAAAAAAGTCAGAAGCTTATATTGTTTATAAGAGAATGCTGTATCTGGGCTCAGTCACTTAGGGAGCTAATCAGTTACCAAGTCCTCTTATTTTAATTGGCATATCTATTAAAAGATTATTACAAATGCATGGGCAGTTATAATGACATAAATTTGATCATTGCCTAATAGGGCTCCTGGTTGACCCAGTTTGGCTCATATTAAGAGATGTATGTCAGTTCCTACTATTCTGGCTCAAGCACCGAATACTATAATGTGCCTATATCTTTGTGTTTGTTGAAAATAGTCAATGATTAATCAATATAGGTAGAAGAGTGAAATGGCTGAGGAAGCCTTAATCCCTAATCTAAAGACAGAGGTTGAACCCTCTTTTTACTGTGCCTCAAGGTGAATAGTCACATCAAATTGCAAACTCAAAGATGCAGCTTCAATTCTGCCAGGGCTTCCCCTGCCCTTTTCTCTCAACAGCAGAAGTAGACTGAAGACAGGTGATTAGGGTATTTCACTGTTAATGAAATTTTCTTGAGGTTGGATACCAATCTAATGAGGATTTAGTTTAATTAAAATGTTTGATTTGCATTCAATTGATGTAAGATAGAGAGTGTTGCAGTCCTTAATTTTTCAGGAATAAAATATAAAATATTGCTTAGGGCTTTGAAGGCTTTTGGTCTGCCTAACCTAAATTCCTAACCCAATGTTGAGAATACTGGTTTAAGTGGGAAGAAAAAGGCTGATAACAAAATAAGCGAGGGAAGGAAGAATGTTTATTTTATATTTTCAAATCGTCATTTTGTTTTTATGTTATTGGTTTTGGGGAACGTCTTTAATGATGTAGAATAGATTAATCCCATATAAAAACATAAGTTGAGTAGTGCTATGATGGTAATAAATGTTAGTATAATAACGCTGTTATTTTTTGTTAATTCTTGGCTAATAAGTCATTTGGTAAAAATCGTGTAAGTGGAGGTAGGTCTTTTGGAGATAATAGAAATATAAAGATATGGGAGTTATTAGTGATAACTTACCCCATGTATGTAATAATGATAATGTATGGGAGTTATATTTAAATTGAATAAATATGAATACAGTGATTATTAATATTTTGTAATTAGTAGATGTAACATTATTGTAGAAAGTTGTAGGTTAGAGTGGATATTATTTAGTCTATATGTGCAATTGATAAATAGGCCAGAATTTTGTGTAGTTATGCCTGATTTAGTCTTCCTCATTCTCCTATCAGAATTGATAATATAGCAGTAATTAATATTACATTTGGGTTAATTGATGATACTTGGAATTGAGATTAGTTCCAGTTTTTGTCATATTAATAAGATTATGCCTGATGTTATTGGAATTCCTTGTCTTACTTCTGGGACTCAGAAATGGAATGGAGAAAGCCCACTTTTTATAATTACTGTTATAGTGATTATTACAGATGCTATTGGGTTGGGAATTTTTATGATTGTTCACTACCCAGAATATGATATATAAAGACACCTACTATTAGGACTGTAGATGCAGTTGCGTTAAGAAATATTTAGTAGCTGCTTCTTTGGATCATGAATTTAATTTTTTATTAAAATGAGAATAATGGCTAGTACACTTATTTCTAGTCCTATTCAGATTATTAATCAGTGCAAGCTAAATATTGTAACTATAGTTCCTGTAAATTTCTGGCCCACGGTTCACATCACTCTCTGTTATATAGTATACAGAGACATATGTATGATATATATATGATATCTTTCTAAAAATAACCAGTGAAATTGCTTTAGTAAGCATTGCCATGTCATTTTTGGAGGGAGAAAGATAGGGAGCAAAGAAGGAAATGGGTAAGATGGGCCCCAATCTAAACCTCAGGTGTGCTTCCCACAAAAGGCTCCAGAGAGTCTCTGGATTCCCCACAACCAGAGAGCAACAGCAGGTGGAGTTAGATTGGAGATGAAAGCATTTCAGATAAATGTTTGTTGACTCACATGTAAGGAGAAAATTTACCAGGCTGCCTAAGAGGAAAAGATCTTGGCCCAAACCTTTTCCTTAATCAATGGAAGAATCCCCATTTTCCCCCACTACAAAGAAAGGAGCAAAGAGCCAGCCACGAGGTGGTCAATCTGCACCCGCTCAGACATGAGTGCAAGGACCTTCTATGGCCTGGAATCTTCAACGCACATGAAAAGGGCTTTTTCTATCCTTAAATGGTAATGATCTATAACAATAGGGCTGTGACACTGGAAGACACCAACTCCTACATCTTGCTTTGCTGAGGACACTCACGGTTTTAGCCTCAGACCTTCCTAGATTACATTTTAGCTTTAGTTCATATTCTCATATTTGTCCTAAATGTCAGCTTCTGATCAAGCTCATTAAACAGAGGCTGGCCCTTCCCACAGGGGGCTTATTATCTCAGCCAGACAATTCTTGCCAGTAGGCAAGAGGAAGAAGACAAGCAAACTTATAAGAGTTGTAAAGAATGGAACTGGGACCCAAATTATGAGCTAAGGCCTTGAGTAAATATATACAGAGGTTCCAGGTAAATGATGATTCTGTTTACAGTGGAACAGGGCCTTCTTTTCCAGGACTTCTCCTCCTAGCTGATCTGATTAGCAGCTCCTTATTCATATCTCCTGCTCCAAAGTTTTCCATTGCCACATATACAGGTAATGGTATTTTGCACAAGAAGATAAGCATGATTCAATAGAGGCAGGAGGGTCTGGTAATCAGCTACATCAATTGCAATATATGATCACTAGTAACATTCCCAACAGGTGTGGCCCCACCTCTTCCTCTGCATGGAAAACAATTAATGGTATCTTTTTTGCTATCCTTGGATTGTGACTAAAGTATGAGGTGCTTTCATCATAATTAGAGGTGCTGTGTCACCAGGATCTATGTTAATGAGCAACCAGAACTTCCTGGAAGACAATAGCCCAAGAAGCAACCCACTGTCATCAGTGAAGAAGTGACTCTGGGAAGACGTTGGTGCTCGGTTGGTCTCCTGAGCCCGGCCCAGCCCAATCTGCAATATGTAGAGACTGTAACTGAAAAGGGAGGTTGTTTTCACTAATGATATCCAAGGCACTGAGGAAGGGGTGGCTCTGCTTCGGTGACCTTTCACGAAGTACACACCAGGTGAAAAGAGGAATTTGCTCCACAAAAAACTACACAGCTGTGGCTCCTAAGGGCTCCAAGTATCATCAGCACAAGCAGAGGAGATGGCGCCCAGGGCAGCAGCAGAGCGGCCTGG
The DNA here is from genome assembly GCF_029281585.2 of Gorilla gorilla gorilla. Classification (NCBI taxonomy): domain Eukaryota; kingdom Metazoa; phylum Chordata; class Mammalia; order Primates; family Hominidae; genus Gorilla; species Gorilla gorilla. Next base: position 37,803,152 of record NC_073246.2, read on the forward strand.
AGGGCAGGTGTCGCTCACCCCAGGGGTGGCAGATGATCTCAGGTAGACCTGGATGACAACGGAGGAGTCTCTACTGGCACCTTCCCAGGCATCAAGGAAATAAAATGGCAGCTGCCACACGGTAACTAAGCCCTGGAACCATTTAGGAGAAAGGTTTCTGAGGGCCAATGTCCCAAAGCAGCTAGAAAAATAAGGTCATCAATACTAGTGTGAACCTCTTTTAAGCCCCATGAGTTGTAAGATCTTAACCACAGTCTACAACTTCAAACTTTTTCTAGGATGTAAAAATTGTGGCCTGGTGGCACGGTGGCTCACGCCTGTAATCCCAACACTTTGGGAGGCTGATGTGGGTGGATCACAAGGTCAGGAAATTGAGACCATCCTGGCCAAAATGGTGAAACCTCGTCTCTACTAAAATACAAAAAATTAGTCGAGTGTGGTGGCACACGCCTGTAATCCCAGCTACTCGGGAGGCTGAGGCAGGGGACTCACTTGAACCTGGGAGACGGAGATTGCAGTGAGCCAAGATCATGCCACTGTACTCCAGCCGGGCAACAGAGCAAGACTCCGTCTCAAAAAAAAAAAAAAAAATTGCAGACACACTGAAAGCTTGTGGGTTCCTCCAACGGGCAGCTCAGAGATTCCTTCTTCTCTGATCTCTCTTCAGAATCAGGTTTCACCAGCTTAACCTGAGACTTAAAGGTGCTGAAAAATGAAGGTTTCAGGTGAATAAATGGCACTGCAGAACAGAGATTGGCAGCTATCATTATAACCTAGTGCCAAAGGGGTTAGACCTGTGGGTTCCACCTGTTTGGTGAATAATCACCTTCACTGAGAAGATGGTCATCTACCAGTTATGACCTCACATCCTACTCAATGCCTTCGAGTAGGAGAGTATAAAGAGTATAAAGAGGACTAGCTATCACTTCTCAGCTTTTGGCTAAGAACAAGTGAAGGGCACCGGCTTTGGAATCATAAAGATATGAATTCAAATCCCAGTTCTTCTATTTGCTCATAGTATGAATTTTAACAAATTAGGTGACCTCTCTGCATCTTGGATGCCTCAGCTATCACATAGAATATATCTAATGGGATATTTTGCAGGACTATTTTTCAGCGTTAAATTAAACATGTCAAGCTCCTAACAGAATGCCTGACATATAGTAGTTGCCTTAAAAAAAAAAAAAAAAGTAGCTACTGCTATTAACTAGCCAACTTTCAACAGCTCCCCTTATACATAAAGTGGGCATGAAAGCAAATTAGAGCTGGATCCTACTAATGAGGGACCAGGAAGAGTAAATGTGTTTGGAAAGCCATAGGATTTGAGAGAGAAAATCTCACAGATGGCATGATCCAATTCTAACATTTTTTAGTTATAGAACAGAAGCTAAGTGTCAAAATCAGGCCATGCGGTCAATGAGGGACAGAACAGAACACAAATCCATGCTTGGCTATGGTTATGGGTTGAATTGTGTGTTCCAGAATAAGATATGTTGGAGTCCTACCCCCCAGAAGCTCCAAATGTGGCCTTACTTAGTAGGATCTTTACAGAGGCCATCAAGTGAAAAGGAGGTCCTTCGTATCATTCTCATGCATTTGCATTCTCATAGCTTAGTTCCCACTTATGAATGAGGACATGCAATGTTTGGTTTTCCATTCCCCTGGGGGAAAGGGTGGGAGGGGGTTGAGGGATAAAGGACTACAAATTTAGTTCAGTGTATACTGCTCAGGTGATGGGCTCACCAAAATCTCACAAGTCACCCCCAAAGAACTTACTCTTGAAACTACATACCACCATTTCCCCAAAAATCTATGGAAATAAAAAAATAACAAACAAATAAAAGGAGGTCCTCAGGAAGGGCTCTAATCCAATATGCCTGGTGTCTTTATCAAAAGCGGAAATTTGGACACAGAGACATGCACACAGGGAGGACACCCTGTGAAGACTGGAGTTACACTGCCACAGTCAAGGAATTCCAGTAGGTAGAAGAGAGGTCTGGAGTGGATCTTCCCCTGGCACCTTCACAGGGGACCTGGTCCTGCAGACACCTTGATCTCAGACTGCTGGCCTCCAGAAGTCTGAGCTAATACATTTCTGTGGTTTAGCCACTCTGGTTTTGGTATTTTGTTTAGGCAGCCTTAACAAACTAAAATAACTACTTCCCAGTCCACTAAGCCACCATACCAGTAGTTTTCCAATTCTGTTCTGTTGGCCCCTAGGGTCCCGGGTAGATGTTTAATAAGTGGCTCTCAGGAGGGGGTGTAGGAGACCCAATGTGCAGTCGCTGCCAATTTCCATGGTGTAAACACTCCCCCTATGGCCAATTTCAAGCTCCCAGTGTGTGGTCACTGAATGCAGAGCTGGGAGTTGCTGCACACAGTCACTCCCATGACCAGGAGGAGACACCAGGAGGTACCTCAGGGCTGGCATGGGGTAAGGGGAGGACCAAAGAAGCAGGACGCCAGCATTGCCACCAGCCCAAACTAAGCACTGTGTGTATGAGAGCAACACAACTGAAACTGTGAGCTCCATTGCAGTAGCCCATGACCATCAAAGCAACAAACCCACTTCTTTTTCAACCTGAAGTTTTTTGTATCTGTTACATGCCTAGACCTCTGGAACCCCAGGCCACTGTCTGTAAAGATCCAGCAGTTTTAGAGGTCACTCAGGGGCTCTTAGTGGAGGTCACCCTCCTCATCCCTGGCCTCTGTTTCTTGCTCATTAAAGATCACGCTGCTTTTCACTCACCTAGAGATGAATTTCAAAAAGAATGTCTTTCTTTCACATTCGGCAGGAGATCAAATTCCCCCTCCCCTCTCAAAAAACACTCTTTAGGAAAAGAATTCCAGAAGAATCTACCCACAGATTCTGAGTCCTTAATCTAGCTATCCAATGTGACACAGAACTCAGACACTGTGAGAAGGTTTTGCTTTTACTGGGCCTGTTCTCCAGGTCTGTGCTTTCTAATTATAAAGTTGATGTCTCAGTCCTTCTTTGATCAGTTCAACTAAGAGGACTTGGTGTTTATGGCAATTGAATTGCTTCTTTGTCAAGATGTCAGATTCATCCCACCGTTCAACTACCTCTAACACACGAATTGTATCAACTAAGCGCATCAAACAGTAATGGTGAAAGGGAGACGGACTAGTGCAGTGGCTCTCAAGTGGGGGCAATTTTTCCCCCCAGGAAACGTTTGGTGGTGTTTGGACACATTTTTGATGGTCACAGCCAGAGAAAGGGATGCTACTGGCATCTGGTACGTAGAGGCCAGGGTTGCTGCTACCTATTGTACAAGGCAATAGAGCAGCCCCACAAGATAAAGAATTATCTAGTCTAACTATCAATAGTGAGAGGTTGAAAAACCCTAAATTGATGAAATGGGGAGCCCAGAACACATTGACTGGGATAGATTTGGTCATTGTCCTATCACCGTACTAAGGTGCTGGCCAGTAAGACGGTCTAAAGATAGAGGCATATCTTATACATATGACACACGAAGAAGAACCTCTATACAACTAAATTATTTTCAGTAATAATTATGTAATAAGCAATAGCCATTATTTTCTTTAATTTTGCAGCAATTTAAAAAGTTAAAAATACATTTCTATTTTAAAAATTTTATTCAAATTCAAGAAAATACTTAATGTATGAACTAAACTTTGCACTTACAAAACAAAAACATTTTACCTTGCAGCTCTCATTGTTTTATTTTAAAATTCATGTTAAGCAATGGGGAAAAGATTCCCTATTTAATAAATGGTGCTGGGAGAATTGGCTAGCCATATGCAGAAAATTGAAACTGGATCCCTTCCTTACACCTTATACACAACTTAACTCAAGATGGATTAAAGACTTAAATGTAAAACCCAAAACTATAAAAACCCTAGAAGAAAATCTAGGTAATACCATTCAGGACATAGGCATGGGCAAAGATTTTTATAATGAAATTGCCAAAAGCAATTGCAACAAAAGCCAAAATTGACAAATGTGGTCTAATTAAACTAAAAAGCTTTTGCACAGTAAATGAAACTATCATCAGAGTGAACAGAAAACCTATAGAATGGAAGAAAATTTTTGCAATCTATCCATCTGACAAAGGTCTAATGTCCAGAATCTACAAGAAACTTAAGAAAATTAACAAGAAAAAAAACATTAAAAAGTAGACAAATGATATGGACAGACACTTCTCAAAAAAAAAAAAAAGACAGACATGAGGCCAACAAACATATGAAAAATAGCTCAACATCACTGATCATTAGAGAAATACAAATCAAAACCACAATGAGATGCCATCTCACACCAGTCAGAATGGTGATTATTAGAAAGTCAAGAAACAAAAGATGCTGGTGAGGTTGTGGAGAAACAGGAATGCTTTTACACTGTTGGTGGGAATGTAAATTAGAATCAACTATTGTGGAAGACAGTGTGGTGATTCCTCAAAGATCTGGAGGCAGAAATACCATTGGACCCAGCAATCTCCTTACTGGGTATATACCCAAAGGAATGTAAATCATTCTATTATAAAGATACATGTACATGCCGGGTGCGGTTGCTCACGCCTGTAATCCCAGCACTTTGGGAGGCCGAGGCAGGCAGATCACGAGGTCAGGAGATCGAGACCATCCTGGCTAACACGGTGAAACCCCATCTCTACTGAAAATACAAAAAATTAGCCGGGCTTGGTGGCGGGTGCCTGTAGTCCCAGCTACTTGGGAGGCTGAGGCAGGAGAACGGCGTGAACCTGGGAAGCGGAGCTTGCAGTGAGCCGAGATCGCACCACTGCACTCCAGCCTGGGTGACAAAGTGAGACTCTGTCTTAAAAAATAAATAAATAAATAAAGATACATGCACATGTATGTTCATTGCAGCACTATTCACAAGAGCAAAGACATGGAATCAACCCAAATGCCCATCAATGATAGACTGGATAAAGAAAATGTGGCACATATACACCACGGAATACTATGCAGCCACAAAAAGGAATGAGATCATGTCCTTTGCAGGGATACAGTTAAAGCTGGAAGCCATTATCCTCAGCAAACTAATGCAGGAACAGAAAACCAAACACCACATGTTCTCACTTGTAAGTGGGAGCTGAACAATATGGACACAGGAAGGGGAACAACACACATTAGGGCCTGTCAGGGGAGAGTTGGGAGGGGAGAGCATTAAGAAAAGAGCTAATGCATGCTGAGCTTAATACCTAGGTGATAGGTTGATAGGTGCAGCACACCACCATGGCACATCTTCACCTATGTAACAAACCTGCACATCCTGCACATGTACCCTAGAACTTTAAAAAAAAATTATTTAAAAATGAAATAAGATAAAATTCATGTTAAATTTTAAACACAAAAACTCCAAATGTTCACACAGAATAACAGAATTAGAGTAACTCAAGTCTTGTTTCTTCATCTTTACAATCACTGTGCTAATGTTGTTTGTTTGCAATCCACAGTTTAAAGGCAGGAATGTGTACTACTAAAGGTTTGGAGGCACAAACTAAACCCCAAGTGAGCTCAAATGGTTCTAAATATTTCTGAACTTCATTTCAAAAAGAACACTGAGTCCACAGGTTGAGGGGCAGGGAGGGAACTGCCTGTATAACCAAATTGTAATTGTAACTTCCATGTGAAATAGAGCTTATCTATGAGCCTTGGAGTAAAATACCACCATGTTCTCTATGTTCTAGTGGTCACCCAGGCCAGCTGCTTCAGCGTGGATAGGGGCTACACAGGACATGAATATCATGAGAAGGTGAGGATCACTGAGGACCATCTTGGAGGCTGGCTACCACATTTAAATTTCAAGATGGTCTTCAGTTTGGAATTCACCGTTGGTCATTAGTTTGCGTAGTGGAGACCTACTATGTGATACCAAGCGAAATCTTTGTTTCTCTGCTTTAATGGAGGGCATAGATAATGCATCAAGAGGACTTTCTTATTACAGCACTGGATATTTTCAATGCCTTAGTTCATATTCCTGTTGCTTCACTCATGGCCAGCCCTGTTCTCACAAGAGGCAAGCTGAGCTGCCAAGCTAGCCAAGCATGGTTATTATGAACAATATATTATGACCATCTTGGACAGCTCCAATTAGCAAGAAATATGAGCAGTAACTGGTTCTGAATTGGAGCAAACACTTAGAGGGAAGCATTATTTTGATAAATGATCCAGATCTTTCAAACCTCAAATTCACTGCCTGAAATAAGTCAGTACCACATTATGCCACGTCTGTTCCAATTCAGTCACTCATTCATTCATTTTACCTTTCTCCCTTTGCATGCAGCATTTAGAAGCTCACAAATACTCACTGAATAAACAATACTAACAACAAGTAAAGGCTTGTAATAATTTGACAGTTTCATTCCAAATTTAGCATAGAAAAAAACATTAAATACTAAAACATCCACTTAAAAATTATATAAGCTCAAAATTATATATCACTGTCATAAATGTTGACGAAGATTAAATAACATGAGGAAACAACTGTAACAAAGCAGAAAATAAAAACTGTTTTGACAGTATTTTTCAAACTGAAAAAAGCAGGGAGCCCTCTTAGCATAGCTGGCAGCACGTCAATCTCACAAACTGGAAAAAGCAGCTATTATAGAAAATATATTCTGGATAAATATATAATAAATTTACATATTAGTTGTGTTTTAATGTTAGAACGAAATTGATATATATTCCTTTTTCTACTTTTTTGAATTTCTATTTTCTCATAAAGTTTTCAGCAGTACGATTTTATGGGGCATGATCTTTAGTTAACAATGTACTATTATGTAATGCAAGAAGTGAAATAGCCTAGTAGAAAAGCATAGTGGAAAGAATGCTGGCCTAATGTGAAATCCTGGGAATAAGCACCTGCCATTGCTAATGAGCAGGATGACACCTCTTCACTTCTCAACCTCTTTATCTGTGAAAGATAAGAACAGGAAATACTACTCACTTTATGCCAGCGAGATACCAAAATTTATTAGGAGTAGATCTCATGTTTTCTTACTACAAAAACAAACAAACAAACAAAGAGACACCAGGAACCTTGGGAGGTGTGGGATATGTCTATTAATATGTCTATTACCTTAATTGTGGTGATGAAATCATGGTGTTTGCATATGTCCAAACACATCAAATTGTTTACATTAAACGAGTATGGTTTTTGCATATCAATATACCTCAATAAAACTGTTTTTTAAAAGATTTCAGTGTTTCAGAGTTGCTACCTTTGTAAAAAGCAAGCTAAGAAAAATATAATTCCAAACACATTGACTTCTTTTATTGTTTAGCTGAAGAGATTATAGCCTGATCACTTCTGCTTAAAGATAAATGTTTTAAGCTGATAAACAACATCAGCAAAGTCTCAGGATACAAAATCAATGTGCAAAAATCACAAATATTCCTATACACCAATAATAGACAAACAGAGAGCCAAATCATGAGTGAACTCTCATTCAAAATTGCTGCAAAGAGAATAAAATACTTAGGAATACAACTTACAAGGGATGTGAAGGACCTCTTCAAGGAGAACTACAAATCACTGCTCAAGGAAATCAGAGAGGACACAAACAAATGCAAAAACATTCCACGCTCATGGATAGGAAGAATCAATATCGTGAAAATGGCCATACTGCCCAAAGTAATTTATAGATTCAATCCTATCCCCATCAAGCTATCATTGACTTGCTTCACAGAATTGGAAAAAACTACTTTAAATTTCATATGGAACCAAAAAAGAGCCCATATAGCCAAGACAATCCTAAGCAAAAAGAACAAAGCTGGAGGCATCATGCTACCTGACTTCAAACTATACTACAAGGTTACAGCAACCAAAACAGCATGGTACTGGTACCAAAACAGATACCTAGACCAATGGAACAGAACAGAGATCACAGAAATAATGCTACACATCTACAACCAACTGATCTTTGACAAACCTGACAAAAACAAGCAATGGGGAAAGGATTCTCTGTTTAATAAATGGTGTTGGGAAAACTGGCTAGCCATATGCAGCAAACTGACACTAGACCCCTTCCTTACACCTCATACAAAAATTAACTCAAGATGGATTAAAGACTTAAATGTAAGACCTAAAACCATAAAAACCCTAAAAGAAAACCTAGGCAATACCATTCAGGACATAGGCATGGGCAAAGACTTCATGACTAAAACACCAAAAGCAATGGCAACAAAAGCCAAAATTGACAATGGGATCTAATTAAACTAAAGAGCTTCCGCACAGCAAAAGAAACTATTATCAGAGTGAACAGGCAACTTACAGAATGGGAGAAAATTTTTGCAATCTATCCATCTGACAAAGGGCTAATATCCAGAATCTACAAGGATATTTAAACAAGTTTACGAGAAAAAAACAAACCACCCCATCAAAAAATGGGTGAAGGATATGAACAGACACTTCTCAAAGGAAGATATCTATGCGGCCAACAAACATAAGAAAAAAAGTTCATCATCACTTGTCATTAGAGAAATGCAAATCAAAACCACAATGAGATACCATCTCACGCCAGTTAGACTGGTGATCATTAAAGTCAGGAAACAACAGATGCTGGAGAGCATGTGAAGAAACAGGAATGCTTTTACACTGTTGGTGGGAGTGTAAATTAGTTCAACCTTTGTGGAAGACAGTATGGCGATTCCTCAAGGATCTAGAACCAGAAATATCATTTGACCCAGCAATCCCATTACTGGGTATATACCCAAAGGATTATAAATCATTCTACTATAAAGACACATGCACACGTATGTTTATTGCAGCACTATTCACAATGGCAAAGACTTGGAACCAACCCAAATGGCCATCAATGATAGACTGGATAAAGAAAATGTGGCACATATACACCATAGAATACTATGCAGCCATAAAAAAGAATGAGTTCATGTCCTTTGCAGGGACATGGATGAAGCTGGAAACTACCATTCTCAGCAAACTAACACAAGAACAGAAAACCAAACACCGCATGTTCTCACTCATAATTGGGAGTTGAACAATGAGAACACATGGACACAGGGAGGGGAACATCACACACCAGGGCCTGTTGAGGGGTGGGGGAATAGGAAAGGGATAGCATTAGGAGAAATACCTAATGTAGATGACGGGTTGATGGGTGCAGCAAACCACCATGGCCCATGTATACCTATGTAACAAATCTGCAAGTTCTGCACATGCATCTCAGAACTTAAGGTATAATAAAAAATATATATATATAAATGTTTTATTTAAGAGTATCATTCTGACCATCATGCCTCCTACCATGCCTACACTAGCTCTGTCATATCTTGGTTTGTTAATGCATCAGACACCTCAGGTGATAGCCCATCACAGTCACCTACAGCTCAGGACCCAGAGGTGAACACCAAAATGGGCAACAGAATGTGTAGAGAAAGCTCCAGAAGCAGCAGGAACCCATGTCTCTTCCCATTTGATCTATTCTTGTTGTGTGTGTGTGTGTTCATGTATGTGCAAGTGTCTATGTGTGTGTTTCTCCCAAGTTACCTCAAGAAAACTTGATCACCAACGACTCCAGCAGGCTGGACTTCTTGCTACAGAGAAACAACTCTGGTGAGTAGGTTTTCTTTGTTTTCCTACAAGGAAAGACTAAAGATAGCAGGGTTCAGGAATGTATCAATATAGGATGTTGTTGTTTAAAAAAGGAAAAAGAGTCTAAGGTTCTCTGTTTCAGGGAATGGAGGAATAACAAGATGAAAGCAACAGGAAAAATGAACTGGCACGAAAGAGTTGGCTCCAGGAACTTCTCCTATGCCTCTTCAACTCTAAAATCAGAAAGGTAAAACTGGAGAGCCACTGAAGCATGGAGGGTAGGTTTCCGAGCTGCACGCTTAGAGCTGCACATGAGTTCCCCAAAAGAGTAAAGGTGGAGGCTTTAGAAGACATGGTGAGGACTCCAGGAGGGGAAGAAGAGGATGAACACTCAGGAACAAAAGCAGCAAAGGCAGTCATAGTTACAGATGCCAAAGAGGAAAAAAGGAGAACAAATTCCCATCAAAGCAGGAGGGTGTTTTGAGAAAGAATGGGTGGTCAACTGCGCTAAATGTTGGAAAGAGATTACGAGGAAGGCAAGAGGACAGAGACACAAAGCTTTTTCAGTAAGGTAGCCACTGGTGTCTTTGGGTGGCATATTTGTAATAGAATGGTGGGGACAATCACCAATAATTACACCTCGCATTACCTCACCAGTAAGCAGAGGCCGCACATGAGGAGACAGACCAGCAAAACTAGGACAGAGAAAGCATATAGTAGGAAGACTGAACACAACCAAGTGTGAGATTTGGGCATAGGAAGTGTATAGATAATGGCTGGGTAACGGCAATAGGATGGAAGAGATGCAAAAGGGCCCAACCTAGAAAATGAAGGACCCACTGGGGTGGGGATAGGGTGGACCAGCCTTGAAATCATTTCAGCAAGCAGAGCCCGATGTGCAAAGGGGTGCAAAGCAGAGCCTGATGTTGCAACTAACCAGCAGTCACCCAGGCAGGCAGACAGCATGGGGCAGGGGAGAGAGGAGAACGCCTTTGCATCATGGTGAACCGTGATGTTTTCCAACAAGTAAACTGAATCAGGAACAGGAAGAAAGCCAGAACAAGAAATATTCTAGGAAGTCAGCTGAAAGGCAGCCAAGCTGCATTAGAGAATCAGTGGCGATAACCGGGCTCCCAACAACAGACTGTGTGGTTCAGGGGCAAGACTCCAGCCCCCAGGGAGAGCTGGCAAGAGCAAGCAGAAAGGGCTGGATCCATGGAGGAGTGGAGGAGCAGACTCCCAAAGACGGATCAGTGGCTTGAGACTTTGTGAGCCAGTGAGCAGACCTGGGTGCAAAGCAGGACTGAAAGGGCCAAAAGAGTGAGTCATCGCAGCCCAGAGCACTGGGCCAGAACTCCTCAGCCCCTTCCACAAGCAGGGCAGAGACGGCCTGGGCAGCAGCATGTTTGGCTCAAAGACTCCCAACAGAAGAGGACTGCAAAGGCTGAGAATCAGGCAGGAGTCAAAGAAGGGGTGCTTTAAGGTAAGGGGAACAGAAGGTTCCTGTTTAAGGTAAGGCTTAAACAGAAAAAGCAGAAGGCAGGGTAAGAAAGAGTTCAGAGACAGGGTCATAAGCATTTTGTAAGGCTAAGGCCAAGGAAGAAGTGGGAAGGCATAAAATACCCAGCGAATACTTGGCCTTGTTCTCCTCAGATCTAACCAGTTGCAGACCTAGAGCTACTCTAGAATAATTGTTAATTGAATGTGATGCACCCTGAAAGGCACCCAATCAGAAGATTTGAGATTGATCTGCTGTGTGAGGGCCAAGGAAGAATTTCTCGATTGCGAGGACTGACAAACACCCACGCAAGTCCCTACAAGAGGTTATGAACTTTTTCTTCTTTCGAAATTACTTTTTCGCCGTGCAGATTTTCATACTCTGAGATACTTGGTGAGTATGGTTGTAACTGAAGGCCAAGCAACAAGTTCAATAACCCCACAGGGAACTCGGCAGCCCCACTCCTTGTCTTCCAAAGCTGTCCAGCTCCTCCTCCCAGCGGCTGGTTTTCAGTTTTGCAACTCTTGAAATTCAGATTGATAACTTGGGCACCCTTTTAGTGGAGATGGCTGGAAAAGTAGATTTCTTCTTAGCCAAACAAAGGCTTCAAAAGCATCTCTTACAATTTTAAGCTTTTCAAATGGCTTCGAAATTCACAAGTACCCATAACAACTTTTTAAAACTTTGTGACTTTAGATCGACACCCAGAAAATTGTACGCTGGGTTTTCCCTTAAGGAGAGAACATTTTGGATTTGCTTTTGTTAGTTTCAAATGAATGACCTCATCATTGGATTAATACCTAAACCAAAAGGATGAATGGCTTGTGCTACTTCAGCTGGGGAGTCCAGGAACCCGGAGGATGCTGTGGAGCCATTCAGAGGGATCTTGGCGTGTAGTATATTCTCAAAACTTTGAAGCAGCAATGACAATAAGAAGAAGGAGGAGGCAGAGGAAGGAGTAGAGGCTCTAATGAAATTCATTGCCTGAATATTAAAAGCATTCAAAAATGGGTTCAACTCAATCCATTGATGGTGCATCCAAAAACAGCTATAAAGGAAAGCTAGGGATATTTGTGCTATGTCATCGTATTTTGAAGGTTAACACTATGAATAACAGCCTACCCTTCTTTACTAAATATGTTGGTGCCACTTAGAATCCTGAGAATCTTAGGGGTATTTTTCAACTGAAATGGGTATTTTTAACCAGAAACTCAAGTGGTCTGTGGCCACAAATTGAGAAGACCTGGCCTAGTGAACCATGTTGGCAAACATTCTGCCTATGCCTATGAAATAATAGATGCTCAAGGCATCATTTCACATCATAATAGTAGAAATCTAGTTCTTCCAGGGCTAAAGCAGAAGGAGGTAAGGGTCTGATGCTCTGACTTGAGACACAGCCACAGAGAGAATGATTCACATGTGTGTATCTTAAATCAGTACTCACTGCCCCCATGCGACTCTTGACCTGTCTTCTGTCAAGGTTAAGAGCACTAACGAGGCCAGGCAGTGGCTCATGCCTATAATCCCAGCACTTTGGGAGACCAAGGCAGGCAGACTACCTGAAGCCAGGAGTTCAAGACCAGCCTGGCCAACATGGTGAAACCCCATCTCTACTAAAAATACAAAAATTAGCTGGGCATGGTGGTGGGCACCTGTAATCCCAGCTACTAGGAAGGCTGAGACATGAGAATTGCTTGAACCTGGGAGGCGGAGGTTGCAGTTAGCTGAGATCGCACCACTGCACTCCAGCCTGAGGACAGAGTGAGACTCCATCTCAAAAAAAAAAAAAAAAAAAAAAAGCACTAACAAGTGACAGAAAGGCAGGCTGGCTGTCTCCTTTCCTAAATAAAAATACATCCATGTGCTTTGGATTTCTCAAACACAGATGTATAGTTAGCTCTTAAATTTTTTAAATGTTCTGAGTTTAAGAACCTGATATTTTCTGTCTGTGGGAGTATCAACTGCAGATACAGAATGCACTCAGATCTGACTTTGGATTTACTCAGGTCCCGGTAATGAGCTCCTGTGCAATGCCCAGGGCTATGCTCTGAAGATGCAGGAAGGGAAGATCTTAAACTACATGATTTTGGAAGGCAAATGTAGATACCCACCAATCTCTACTACAATGCTGCTTTATGTGGTCCCTAAGAACCTCTGACTTGATGAGTACTGATGGGCCCCCAAAATAAACTCGGGGCTAATGTCGAGCAGGAAACAAAGTGCATTAACCTGTTGGGTAAAATTAATTAATAATTATCTCTCTCAACACGAAAGAAGCCCTGCTAGGAATTTTTATTTCACTATTTTTTTGGAGACAGAGGCTTACTCTGTCACCCAGGCTGGAGTGCAGTGGCATGATCTCAGCTCACTGCAGCTCCCAGGTTCAAGTGACTCTCGTGCCTTAGCCTCTGAAGTAGGTGGGATTACAGGCACCCACCACCACACCCAGTTAATTTTTGTATTTTTAGTGAAGATGGGTTTTCACCATGTTGGCCAGGCTGGTCTCGAACTCCTGACCACAAGTGATCTGCCTGCCTCGGCTTCCTAAAGTGTTAGGATTACATGCATGAGCCACTGTGCCCAGTACTGCTAGGAATTATCTTGGCTGTCTTTCTGACATTCATTTGTTGTGAGACAGAGGCTCACTTGTCCAAACCCAAAGAATGGACTCAGAGACCTGGAAAACAGCGAAAGCGAGACTTTTAATGACAGTCTTGCAAGATCGAGTGTCTGATGGGAAGGCACACCCAGCACAGTTACAACAAGCAGTTTATCCCCTAGTGCGCAGGTCCCTCCCCCAGTTCCTCATAGGCTGAGAACTATGGGGTCACAATCTTCCCAGACGTCGCCTATTGGTTGTTGGGTTGGGGCTTTAGGTGGTTTCTTTAAGGTTGTCTTGCTGCATTTTGTTGCAGCCCACAATGCATTACAATCCTAGTCAGCTCAGGGGCTCTTTAAGTATCTGACTTATGTCCTAAGTAGCTGGGCAGCTCATAAGAACAGATAAAGCAAGCTATTTTGCAGGCTAGTAAACTTTCATCTTAGACTAAACTTTTTTGGATTAGGTGAAGGCAACTAAGGGATGGGGGTGGGGTGCCAACAAGCAGGCATCAGCTATCCAAGCAGGGGCCTAGTATATCCTGTTTTTTTCTGTAGTTTGCTGACCTAAGCCAATTTAAGTCACTTTGTCTTAGAAATGGACCACTATATACATTATTTCCTTCATTTGTGAGGAAAGATTATTATTACAAATAGAAATTGCTAATATTTATTGACCATGACCTTCTGCACTGCACCAATCTTACATATATTAACTCACTTAAATTCTCAACAATCTAGTGAGGGTTTACTATTTTGCATCCTAGATAATTAAGGGACACAGAAGTTAAATTCCTTGCTAAAAATCTTATAGGTGACAGAACAAAGATTGAAACCCAAGCACTCTGGATCCTGGGCATAAACTCTTAACCACCCCTCTCATTTCCTCTGAAAAATTAACAGATTCACTCATAGTGGGCCTACTTCTATTTTTAAGTGTAAACATTTTTGTCCTCAGATATTTTGACCCTCATAAGTTAACCATGCTAGGATTTTCTTGTTTTGTCTTTCAGAGCAAGGACACAGGCTCATTCAATGTTTTAGTACACTGCTACCTAAAATCAAAGAAATAAGATCTTACTTGTTCTAACAAAAGACCTGCTTCACAATAGAAATAAAAATGGTCTCTTTGTTCATTTACTGAACAAACCCAAATGTTTTGGGTTGTCCAAACCCAAAAACATAGCTCAGTCTAGTAAACTTCTCCAAAATATGCATGTTATACATTTTTGAGATACCTCTTGTGTTATATATCTGGTGGAAAAAAAAGGGAGCTTTGATTATAGCACATGCATCAACAAAAAATTTCCACTCTAAACCTCAGTTTGAATATGGTTTAAAAGAAAATTGTAAAGCGTTTCCTCTCCCAGTATTAACCAAATAGAGGTTGTTGGAAAAACAATCCTGGGAACTGGGTATGGGTCTGGGCCCTGAAACTAGATTGCACCAGCACCAATTTACATGAAGGATTACATAAAGTTTTGGACATGGTACTGAGCAATTTTGCCAGTTTCAACTGTCCAGCATCTTAACCTCATTTCCATATTTGGGGACTTCTGACACATACTACCCACCATGAAAGCCTATCACTACAGCAGCTGAAATGCCAGGGCCCTGGGTAGAAGGTTGGTCACATGACCTCTCATGGCCGATCAGGTTCCCTGGCTGGGACTTTGACTCTGGGCTGAGAGCCCCAGCTTTAATTTTCACTACATTTATCATTTCATCTATTGTGTTTCCTCCACAGACAAATGTAAGGCTCCATGAAGGCAGTCAACTTTGTTCACTGCTGTATTCCTAGTGCCTAAAATAATGTCTGACTCATAACAAGAAAATATGTACAAATACATATTTCTTGAATGAATAAAATATGTCTTGTTATCTGAATCAATTCTTTTAATTTCTAAGATCTCAAATTCTCTTGTATAATAGCTGATTCCTAATTTATGGATATGGTAGCCACGCTTATTTCCAAAACATGATATTTACATTAATGATCTTCTATTAGCTCTATGAGCTCTGATGTGGTTTTGCTGTGTCCCCACCCAAATGTCACCTTGAATTGTAGCTTTCATAATCCCCATGTGTCTTGGGAGGGAGCCTGTGGAGGTAATTGAATCATGGGGGGCAGTTTCCCCCATACTGTTCTCATGTTAGTGAACAAGTCTCACAAGATCTGAAAGTTTTTTAAAGGGGAGTTCATCTGCACATGCTCTCTTGCCTGCCACCATATAAGACGTGCCTCTGCTCCTCCTTCACTTTCCACCATGACTCTGAGGCCTCCCTAGCCATGTGGAACTGTGAGTCCATAAAACCTGTTTTTCTTTATAAATTACCCAGTTTGGGGTATGTCTTTATTAGCAGAGTGAGAACAGACTAATATAAGCTCTGTTTCCTTGGGTATTATTTCTTCTTCACTGTGACTTTGTGCATCTCTTTCCTAAAATCTTTGCTTCTTTGTTGTCAGAGAGGGGATAGATGGATGCATGTGCAAAGCAAGGTTAACTGACTACAACCTTTCCCCCAGCATTATGCATAATAAAGATGTTCATTCATTCATTCTTTCATCCAACCATTGTTATTAAGAGAAAGACACAATGGGGCAAAACAAGAATATTTTATTGTTTTGTGGGAGAATGTGTTCACCCCTTCCATTTTGCAACTTGTTCTCCTGAGCAAAACTCTACATATTCTTTCCCATAGCATAACTTAAAAGGATACGTTTTTAGAGAGTAGATTATCACCATTTTGAAGATGGGAACTTCCAAACTCCAAAAAAAACAAAATAGTACAAAATTTTCCAGACATATAGGATTATCAACCACTGCCAACCACCTTACAGAACAAGAAGTGTTCAAGAACAGAGTTAGGCAAATATTGCCCCAATATTTAAAACGGGTGGGGAGACTCATACAATAGAACACAATGCTTAATATTAACCCCCTAAAATCTAGAGCAAATTATCAAAGAGCTATTATAAAGTCTTGATAATTTGACACATATACACCCATATCCCACTTTACATTTTACTCTTTAGGCAGAAAATCCCTGGTTGCTTCTACAATAACCCTTGACATCACCATCATAGATGTCCTCCACGTGAAACTCCAGTCTGTCTGTCTGCCTGTTATAAATTGCAATATTCAGAACCAGAAATAGTATTCCAGACAACATGAGAGTATGGAACCACTAATCACTATTTGGATATCAATTCATGTCTACCAAAATAGCCTGTGATTTCATTTCTCTTTTACCAACCTCTACACACTGCACATTGGAACTGCTCCTGAACCAACCATTCCACATTCTTTCCACATATTTCATGAAAAGGTAAAGACACATGACCCAGATGGCAAACTTGGTATATTCACCTAGCTCTTTTCCTACTCCACACCCTTAGAAATGACAGGAGAGATGTTTTATTACATACTGAAACCGTAAGAGCTGTGCCAAACAAGGAACAGTACCCAACATTAACCAGAAATTTTGAGACAAAAAGCAGAAAGATATAAGGCAGACAGGATCACCTTGTTGGAGAAAACGACAGCCAAACACTTGTACACTTGTAGCAGGAGAGGCCTGCCAGAGAGAGAAGTGGTTACAGAGTACTCCAAGCTCTCAGGGGATGGGTCCAAGAAGCAAGAAGGCAAATGGGGAAAAACAATAGGAGATTAACAGGGTCACTGCATTTAGAGCAGCCACATCTCTTGGCTCCTCCTTCCTCCCACTCCTGAATTGAGTGGTGACCAACAGCAGCATATTGCACAGGCTAAAGTGATGAGTGGGGCACTTAAGTCTAAGAGGCATCATTCTAACTGAACCTATGGAACCTATGGCAGAAAGTGGCCTTATGCTCACCAGGCATATCTTCCTTTCCCCGGGCACACAGAAAGACTGTATTTGCCAGTTTTCTTTCAGTTATGTTGAGATCATATAACTAGTTTCCAGCCAATGGATAGCAGTGAAATGTACCCCTTCCAGGCCTGGCCATACAATGCCCCATTTTATGCTCCTTGTTCTTCCCTCTCTAAAAGTAAAGGATCTGTATCAGTCCATTCTTGCATTGCTATAAAGAAATACCTGAGACTGGGTAATTTTATAAAAGAGGTTTAACTGGCTGACGGTTCTGCAGGCTGTTTGGGAAGCATAGTGGCATCTGCTTCCAGGGAGGCCTCAGAGAGCTTTTACTCATAGCAGAAGGCAAAGTGGGATTCCAGGCACTTCACAGACCAAAAACAGGAGCGAGGGTAGGGGAGAGCTGCCACACTTTTCAACAATCAGATCTCGCAAGAACCCATCCAGTATCACGAAAACAGTACCAAGAGAATGGTGCTAAACTATTCATGAGAAATCCACCTCTATGATCTAATTATCTTCCACTAAGCCCCGCCTCCAATATTGAGGATTACAGTTCAATATAGGATGTGGTGAGGACAGCATCCAAACTAGATCAGGATCCAATTAAGATTTGTGAGGAGCCCTGGAAAGAGGACAATGCCCCAAGATGGAAACAGCCAGGATCCTAAGAGTAATCGAGAGAAAAATAAATCTTTATTGAGCTACTCAGATTTTTGGATTATTTCTTACAGCTGACAAATTATCCAACAAATATTATAGTGAAAGAAGCCTTGAGAGGATATGGAGGTACCACAAGAGAAAACACTTAGGCAGCATCTCCATCATCTCAGTCAAGGTATTGACAGGAAATTGATGGCATGCTTGAAGGTTTAACTAAAGAGAAATTTACAAATGGACTATTTCCAGAGGTAAAGATGGGGCTGAGGGAACCATCAAGGGATGATAAAGCTCCCAGAAGTTAGCAATAGTGGAAAACCATGACCTCCCTCGGTCCTGAAGGGAGAGGAGAAGGAGCAGTTACCAGAAACCAGGGAGGATAGTAGCCACAATAGAGAGTGTCCCACCAGGAGTTCTCGCTGTAGATTAGAAAATACCACTACTGCCTAGCCCAGGGCAGGGAAGAAAGGAAGAGCAGTACTCCAACCTTTCTTCCTATCCTCCAGCTTCAGTGGGAGTCTCCCTTTGACTGGACCAGTTGGAAGGCTGAGGGCAAGGGAAGTCCACTGATGCAGAGATCAGCCTCCTGGGGCCCAGAAGAAGGCAAATTGGGACAGAGCTTGGACCTGGAAGACAAACTGAAAAAAACCAGAACATCCTCCCAGCAGATCATCATGCCCAACCCCCAGTCACCAGAGATAAGCACCTGTGGTCAGCACTGGCATCCACAGAGGGGCAGATAGTGTTCCAAAAGCAAAATTGAGCAGAGAACAGGGAATCAAAGACTTAAGGAAAGAGAGGCATGAAAGTCACCGGGAAGAAGAAATAATACCAAAGGAAACATAGCTCATAGAGCAGACAGAAGAGGATTGCTGTGTCATGTTTTAAAAATACAAGCGTGGCTATGATATCCATAAATTAGGAAACAGCTATTATACAAGAGAAGTAAAATTAGAAATTAAAAATTTTTAAACAGACAATAAAACATTCATTGGATAAACAGAATTACAAAAAGTTCATAGTTAAATGGTAACTTGTTGATCTGGAAAATCAAGCCAAGGGATTATTTACAAATATGTAATCAAAAGGGAAAAACTGATAATTTTTTTTAATAAAATTTCAATATCTACCTAATGAAAATACTAGAAATAGAAAAAAGAAAATTGTAGAAATGGAAAAGAAGAAGTAATTAAGAAACAAAAAGAAAATTTCCCAAGACCAAAGAAACATTTGAATTAAAAATGCTCATCACTTTCAAAAATACCTGCCCTTTGACATACAGTTGTAAATTTTAAGTTCAGAGCTAGATAGAAAATTCTAAATGCCTCCTGAGAAAATAAGCAGCCTACCTGAAATGGATGAGTGTCTGACCAGCACCAAATTTCCCTTTGACAATACTTGAGGCTAAAAGACAATACAGTAATACCTTAAAAGTTCAAAAGAATTACTTTGAATCTAAATCCTGATTCTTATTCAAGTCAACATTCAAAAGGAAAAACAAAATACATTTTCATAAACCTTTAAAGATTCTGAAAGTTAACCTTTCATACACAGACCTTCTCTAACAGATTTAATCAAGCAAAAGAGAATTCAAAAAGGGGAAATGTTGGGCCCAAGAACTAACAGTATACAGAGAAACCAGTGAAGTACACTTTGGAAATGTATTTTACAATTTTTAACAACAATCTGCAACTAAACCAAAATATCTCAACATGAGAGGTGGTGGTGTTGGGGGAATAAAGGGGATGAAGTGAAAACATGGTAAGATTCTAGTTTTGTTTGGGGTGTGCAGTAGAAATAGACACCCACTGATTCAAAATATTAATTAACAACCTAGCAATGAGAAAAGAGATATAACTCTCAATATAAGATCTTATACATAAAAAAAGTACTATATTAAAAATAAATGTGACCATCTCAAAAAATGTGCGATTTTCTACAAAACTGTAAATTAATCAAAATTGATCCCAAAAAAGATAGAAAATGTGAATAGACTGATAGACTGTTGACAAAAAGAGTCAAACTCTAAAATATTTGAAAAGCCAAATATGTGTGACCAATGGCCTGTGACACAGCCCCATGAGATGCTGAGAACATGTGCCCAAAGTGTTCAGGCTACAGCTTGGTTTTATACATTTTGGGGAGACATAAGACGTTAATTGATACATGTAAGATGAACATTGGTTCAGTCCAGAAAGGTATGACAACTGAAAGCGGGGGTCATAGGTGGAATAAAAGATTTTCTGATTGGCAATTGGTTGAAAGAGTTATTATCTACAGACGTGGAATGTCTGCGTTAATATAAGGGGTTGTGGAGAGCAAGGCTTTATCATGCAAATGAAGCCTCCAGGTAGCAAGCTTCAGAGAGAATAGATTGTAAATGTTTCTTTTCAGACTCAAAGAGACTATTCTATTCAATCTGTATGTCTTTGTGCTGACATCAATGTTGGTCAGCTGTGCCTGAATTCCAAAAGGGAGGAGGATATAACGAAGCATGTTCAACTGCCCCTTCTCATCGTGGACTGAACTTGTTTTTCAGGTTAACTTTGGAATGCCATTGGCCAAGAGGAGGGTTCATCAGTCAGTTGGGGGGCTTACAGTTTTATTTTTGGTTTACAATACACTTATAAAAATTGAAAATATAGTCAAAGCTCTAATCCATTAAAAAACAGGTACCAATTACAGATAATTTTATGGAGATTTCTACTCCTTGAAGCAAGTATATTAGTTTGTTCTCATGCTGCTAATAAAGACATACACAAGACTAGGTAATTTGTAAAGGAAAGAGGTTTAATTGACTCACAGTTCTGCAGGGCTGGGAAGGCCTCAGGAAACTTACAATCATGGCAAAGGGGAAGCAAACATGTCCTTCTTCACATGGTGGCAGGAAGGAAAAGAATGAGTGCCCAGCAAAGGGGAAAGCCACATATAAAACCCTCGGATCTTGTGAGAACTAACTCTCTATCATGAGAACAAGATGGGGGAAACAGCCCCCATGATTCAATTATCTCCACCTGGTTCCTCCCACAACATGTAGGGATTATGGGAACTACAATTCAAGATGAGATTTTGGTGGGGACAGAGCCCAACCATATCAGCTAGTGATAATCTTAAATTACATGTGTCTGAAAATACACAAAGTTAACTTCTAGACTCTATCCGAATAGCATCATTCTATACAGCTAGCAACACCTTGATTCCAAAACCTGACAAAATTATCACCAAAAAAGTGAAGCCATTGGTCAAGGTTACCATGAACATAGATTTAAAATTCTAAAAAATATATTAGCAAATCACATTTTGTAATATTTCACTATTTTTTAACCCTGGTCAAGCAAAGTTTACCTAGAAATGCAAAGTGGTTCAATATTGGGAAATTTCTGACATAGTTGACTGTATTAATGGATTTAACGGCAAAAACATTTTGCTCATCTCAATGTATGCCAAAAATTCATTTGATAAATTAACACCCTTTCTGGAATTTTTTAAAAGCTCTTAGTAGACTAAGAAAGGGTGTAAAATCATGTAACCTAGGGGAAAATTCATAGAAAATATTATATTTAATAATGAAAGATTAGAAATGTTGTATTACGGTCAAAAACAAGACAATCATACCTATCATCACAGCTACCATCTGTCATTGTCCTATAGGTCCTATCTAAAAAGGGATAAAAGTAAAGTAAATAAGAGGTATAAAATGCAGACAAAAAGATAAAAATTTTTCTACTTCTAGGCAAATTGTTACCCCAAGAGAATTGACTGAAATACTATTTAAAATAATAAGATCAGATACAAAATCAGTAGCTTTCTAACACATAAGCAATAATAAATTGAACACCTCTCATATTTTCTTCTAATACTTTTAGAGTTTTGTTTTTTATATTTAGTTCTTTAATTCATCTGGAATTCACTTTGGCATAAGGTATAAAGTAGGAATCTAAGTCAAACTTTTAGAACTTTTAGGAATATTATTAATAATAACAATAAATGTATACATAACACACCTAGAAATAACCCTAATGAAAAATGTTCCAGAACTAAATTAAAAAAAAAAAAAGAAAACCTATACAGGAGTGGTTTTGTTCCCTGGGTGCATATTGGAATCACTATAAGACTAATTAAATCAGAGACTCTAGGGAGGAGATCCAGGCATGAATATGTGCAGCCAGGATTTTAAATCTCTGTTATAAATTGTAATGATGTTATTTTTTAATAATGCAAATGCAGTAATTTTGGATGGAAAAACAAAAAATTTTAAACAGGTCAGTTCTCTCCAAATTAATCTGTAAATCCTATGCAATCTGAATCAACATTCAACAGAATTTTTTATGGAGCTGGCAAGTTGAGTTTCAAGTTCATCAGGAAGAGGAAGTACATAAGAACAGTCAAATGCTTTGAAAAAATTAAAGGAAACTCCTGTTAAATATCAGAACATACTTTAAATCTGCATTATATGTCTCATAAATCCACTAAAGTAGAAAGAGACAAACCAATGAAATAAAATAAAACAGTACAGAAACAGTCCCCGATATACGTTTCATTTTTATAAGGCTTCAATTCAGTGGGAAAAGGATGGGTCACTAAATAAGTTGGGTTGATACCATTATATATTTCATAAGAGAAATTAAGTTAGACTTTCCTCCCTCATAAGCATACTCCAAAACAAATTCCAGATGGATTGAGGAGCTAAAAAAGTTTTTTTAACTATAAATATTAGGAGAAAATACAGGGAATTTATAACCTATGAACAAGTGTTCCTAACCACACCCAAACCAGAAGCTCCAAAAGCAAAAATTGAAAGATGTTCTCATGAAATTTTAAAGCCTTTATAAGAAAAGACTCCTTAAGCAAAATTAAATACAAGCAACAGCCTTGAAGAACGTATTTGCAACAATTAACAGGAGTGGTATCTAGAATATTTAAAGAATTCATGCAAATTCATAAGAAAAAAATGTATATATATATATATATATATTTTTTTTTTTTGAGCTAAGGCCTCTCTCCATCACCCAGGCTGGAGTGAGGTAGCGCAATTTTGGCTCACTGCAACTTCTGCCTCCTAGGCTTCAAGTGATCCTCCCACCCCAGCCTACCAAGTAGCTGGAACTACAGGTGCACGTCACCATGCCCAGCCATGTAGAGACAGGGTTCTGTCATATTGCCCAGGCTGGTCTTGAACTCCTGGGCTCAAGCTATCTGGCCTCCCAAAGTGCTGAGATTACAGATGTGAGCCACTGTGCCCAGCCGAGAAAAAAAAAATTAAGCAGGAAAAAATTGTTTACCAGAAAGTCTTGAAAATATATATAGATATATATATATATATCACACACAAATATATATACCCACCCATACACACACATATGCACACACACACACACACACACACACATATGCACACACACATATACACACATACATACTCATAGGGCCAAAAGCAAATGAAATTATCTGATAACCAGGAAATTGAAAATTAAAACAGCAATAACACAATAGTCTCCCATCAATATGGTAAAAACTTAACAGACTGATAAGAAAGCAGTGTTCACAGGGATGAAGAAGGGGAGAAATTTGCCCTTTCATGCATTCTTGGTGAAAGTACAAATTGGTAAAGCTTTTCTGGCAATATTTTTTTTAAAATCACAATCATAACCTTTGAGTCAATAATTTCTAAAGAAATATACCTATGTATGTGCTGTTTATATAAAGATACTTAGGCAACACTGTGGGCAATAGAAAAAAATTAAAAACATCTAATAGGAGAGCAGTTTAAAAAACTGTGGTCATCAATTTAAAATATTGGGCTCTTACATATGATGGAAAAAAATAAATCATAGAATATTTATAGTACGCTATCACTTGTTTATTAAAACATGTATATAAGTACAATCTACACATCTCTGCAGGTGCAAAATCTGCAGAGAAAGAACTGGAAGTGTAGTCACATCCTTTCACTTTGGCTGTCAGGAAGGTAATATACAAATGTTTTAGCACATGTCAAACTGAACTGTACTTATTTGTTTTCATGTCTGTCCCCCCTCTAAGCTACCACTTTTTGACAGACTATGTTTTTTTTCTCCACAGGCAGTGCTCTATAAATGTCCGATAAATGGCTGCATGGTTTTCTTGCCCTTGGACCTGTCCCATTCAACATTTTAGAGGTTCAAAGAACGATACAATATTCAGTTTGAAACCCGTTATCGCCATTTACTACTTGTATGACCTTGGGCTGTTAGTTAAACTCATTGAGCCTTAGTTTTCCCATCTATTAGGAGAAGAAAATAATGCCTAAGTCATAGCATCACTTGAAGGATTAAATAATCAACTATATAAAAAGTTGCTAGCACAGTGCCTGGCACTGCTATGGATTCAAAACAAACCCTTCCAAACTTAGTGGCTTAAAACTATGACTATGATTTAACATGCATCTAAATCTGACTTTGGGCAGGGCTCATCAGGGACAGCTCATCTCGGCTCTACTGCTATAAGCTGGGACAGCTGGATTGGGGTGAAGGATCACTCCCAAGGTGGCTCCCTCACATGGTTGGCAAGTTGTTCTGGGTGTTGGACCCTCCCCATGAGAGCCTCTCCACAAAACAGCTTGGGCTTCCTCTCAACATGGTGGCTGGATTCCAAGAATAAGCCTCTCAAGAGATATTAATAAAGTAGATGCTACCAGTTTCTTAAAACTAAGGCCTGAAAAATGGCACAATGTCACTTCACCATATGCCATTGGTCAAGCAGTTAGAGAGTCCAGATCCAATCTGCCTCTGGACACCAATTATTGACATCCCTCTAGCGTGCAAAATGCATTTATGCCTCCCAGGATCCTGCAAACATCTCAACCCTTTAAATCCTGTCCAAGTGGAAATGAAGCTCCCTGAGAGTGGCTCTTTGGGTACAACATATTGAGTACTGTTCATCACCATCTGACTATTAGGAACTAAAAAGGCAAGTTACCTTTACTGACCACCACCCCCCAGACACACACAAATACACACACACACACACACACATACACACTCCACATACGACAGTGGAACAAGCAGAGGATAACCACAAGAGACACTCCCGTTAAAAGGGGGAAACAGAAGGCACAGAGCTGGCAATGGCCCCCAGAGCACTTCTGCAATCCAGCTCCATAGGTGTTGCAACTTCCTTTCTAGAGCCTAGTACTCCCCAATACTCTTGGTTGTACCCTGTGGTCTCCTGTTTCTGCTCCTGAATATCTTCCTCTTCCATAAGAATACCGAGTTGGTGATTTTGTCAGATTTTCAGTCTACTTCCTGCTTCTAGAGGTTGGAGCTCCATCTCTGTCTCTTTCAATCCAATCAGGTGGTGCTTGCAGTCAATACAGGCTATTATTATTGTTATTAATAACATGAATAAAAATAAAAAGATGCCTTACCCAATAGGTAATACTTACCAATATTTTTGGAGGACAGAATTAAATTGGTTAAACCCAACAAGACAAAATTGGGCAAGAGTAAATAAAAGTCCTACATTTAGACTTTAAAAATCAATTTCATAATTACAGGATGAGGAGGCTTTGGCTTACTGGCATGCTTACCTCCCAGACTAAGCTGTAAGCTTTTAGTGGGAGAAAATTGGGGGGATTTAGCTGACAGCAATCTCACAATGAAACAAAAGCATGAAGAGACACACACTGTAAGTGGCATCCTGACAAAGCTGCTTGTGCTCAGGATGGTGAAGGAAATAAAACCACATCTTAGGAGTAACTGTGGACAAAATGAGTGGCTTTGCCTGGAGAAGAGAAAGCCTTAGGGAAGTGGTAGAGCAAGTTATCAACTTCACGTGTTTGAAAGGCTGTCACATAAAAGAAGAAATGGACTTTGCTCCAGAGGACAGAACCAGCATGGCTAGGTGGTGGTTTCAGGAAAGCTGACTTTCATCAGAATAAAAAAGCATTTCCCTACACCCAGAGTCCTTGTGCTCAACCTCAGTTGTCCTACTGGCATCACCTGAAGAATGTTAAATAATACTGATGCTCAAAGACCTAAAAACAGAAATATCATTTGATCCAGCAATCCCATTACTGGGTATATACCCAAAGGAATATACATTGTTCTATTATAAAGACACATGCACACGTATGTTTATTGCAGCACTATTCACAATAGCAAAGACATGGAACCAACCCAAATGCCCATCAGTGATAGACTGGATAAAGAAAATGTGGTATATATACACCACGGAATACTATGCAGCCATAAAAAAAGAATGAGATCATGTCCTTTGCAGGGACATGGATAGAGCTGGAGGCCGTTATCCTTAGCAAACTAACACAGGAACAGAAAACCAAATACCATATATTCTCACTCATAAGTGGGAGCTACATGATGAGAACACATGGACATATAGAGGGGAACAACACACACTGGGGCCTATAGGAAGGTGAAGGATGGGAGGAGGGAGAGGATCAGGAAAAATAACTAATGGGTACTAGGCATAATAACTGGGTGATTAAATAATCTACACAACAAACCCCCATGACACAAGTTTACCTATGTAACAAACCTGCACATGTAACTTAAACAAAAGTTTAATAATAATAATAAACTTAACTTAAAACAAAAGTCTAATAATAATATTGATGCCAGCAACGTCCCCAGGACAATTCTATCAGAGTCACTGAGGATGGGTTGCAAGCAGTAAAGATTTTATAAAATGGATCAGGTGATGACATTGTACTGCCAGGATTATGTACATTGAAAGGACCTAAAGCAAATATCAATAAATGATCTGCTCACAAAGAAGTGACTTAGCCAACCGCAAAAAGGTTTAAGCAAGTCTGAGTGGCTGTCAGTATTGTTACTATAGAGAAGTCCTGTATCAAGTGATAGGGCAGATGAGCTTTAGATTCCAGGGTAGAGAATGATTAAATTCCACTGAACAACAGAAGCAGCCCAGAGATTCCTAATACAGAGGGAGCCGTGCCATGTTCAGACCATATTTCTTCCCTCCACCCCATGCCAACTCAGTCTCCTGGAATAAGAAGATGGAACCAGTCCTCAGAGTGGACTTCTTTGTCCAAATGGACAGTTTGAGTCAGGGAACCATTTGTTTAGAATGGCTAAGAAAACTGAAAGTTTAGGGTAGAGCAAGGGGGGAAAGGGGGTACCCTAAGCCCATGACATGGGTATTTTCATTTGAAGTTCTAAGACCTTATTTCTGCAAGGAGGCTCTTCTATCTCCCTGACTTCTACCCATTGAGTTCCCAACCCAACTCTAGCTCTTTATATCAAGGCAAATTATTCTCTTTCTCATCACATTCTGTTCAACTGTGTGCAGATAGCTCGTGTTTCCCACCATTTGCTGTCGCTAAGTCAAAGTCCACATGAGGTATTTAGTTCTTATGAATATACATCAGAGCCTGCAGCATCAAATACCAGATTCTCTACCCTTCTCTGATCTCTCTCCAGCTCTGTTTCTACACCTTTCTATTACTGAAGTCCCACAAATGTGTTAAAATATCCCAGCTGTGTTACCAGCAGCCCAGAACACGGAATAAACCATACTGATCTTACTCTTGAAAAAATTGTATTTCACAAACAGAATTCCTCCTCATTGTTTTATATTGTAACTCTCATTATGAGAGAAGACACCACTGCAGCCCCACATCCCGTGATCCAAGGGCAGATACCTAGCACATATCAGGTGAATATCTTGTTTCTCCACGTTAAATTGTGTTTAATTGTTTTTCTATTTGCAAACATAGGTCTCCTTCATACTGGGCATTGACCACAATGGGTGGCCAAAAAGAGAGAAGATTTTCTTAAATATGAATACAGATTTAAGAGGGAGAAATTGTTATAAATCATGGCACTGTCTTCCAAAGGCCGAGTGCACAGCATAAAACTTTCCCGGTTAATTTCAAGCCACTATTGAGTTCATCAATGCTTTATTTGTGAAAGTAAATTCTTAGCCTTACAAAACATCTATTCAAACATCAATGACTCAGAATTCTGGGACTTTCCTGCTAGCCTGGAAATCATGTTTATGATACAAGTGCCTAGTTAATAAAAGCCTGCCTTCCATGCGTCAAAGACCTTTATGATCTTAAAGAAAGAAAAAGTGGAGACGCTGCACTGGCTGCTTTCCTTTGTCCTTCTTTTGCTATGTCCATGATGTTTGTGAGGTTTTGTTGCACTTAAAATTAATTGGTGGATATTTGGGGCAGCGAAACTATGCTGCATGAGACTGTAATGGTGAATCCGTGTCTTTATATGTTTGTCCAAACCCACAGAATGTACAATGTGGAGGGTGAACCTTAAAGTAAACCACAGGCTCTGGGCGATGGACGTGTAGCAATGCAGGTTCATCAACTGGAATAAATGCACCACTCTGATGAGGGATGTTTCTAGTTGGGGAAGCCATGCATGTGTGGGGCCTGAGGTGTGTGTGAAATCTCTGCACCTTCCTCTCGGTTTTGCTGTGTACTTAAACTGGTCTAAAAAATAAGGTCTATTAATAAATAGATAAGTAACCAATCCTGTTGGAAGCTGCCCTTGCTACTGCACTCACAGGCTCTTAAAAATCTGAGGGAGAATGTTTCCCTTCAAAACACAGGAAAAGTGCAGGTAGGAGCGTCGTGGAAGGCCGCCTTTGGAAGCTGGAGATTTCTGGAGAGGTTGCTCCTCCCTTAGGATGTTTATACCTGCTGTTCTCCTTACCTGGAAATCTCTTTCCACAGGTTTTGAGTGACTGATTCTTTCCTGTCATGCAGAACTCAACTTATTTATTGTTTTTCTTTTTGAGAAGAGTCTTACTCTGTCACCCAGGCTGGAGTGCAGTGGTGCAATTTTGGCTCACTGCAACCTCTGCTTCCTGGGTTCAAGCCATTCTCCTGCCTCAGCCTCCCAAGTAACTGGGACTACAGGCTCACACCACCACACCCAGCTAATTTTTGTATTTTTAGTAGAGACAGGGTTTCACCATGTTGGCCAGGCTGGTCTCAAACTCCTGACCTCAAGTGACCCACCCACCTTGACCTCCCAAAGTGCTGGTATTACAGGCGTGAGCCACCACGACCCACCAGAATTCAATTTAAATGTCATCTCCTCATAGAAGCCATCCCTGACAACGGTAAGGTGATGTATCTGCCAAAATGAGCAAGGAGAGAGAGACTGTGGTCCGAAGGATTGGCCCCCATCTCAGCCTCTCTCTGTGTCTATACCCTTGCCCAGCCTCATCGTGCGAAGAATGCATTTTATTTCCCCTTGACTTTCAGCTTGGCCATGTGACTTGCTTCAGCTGATGGCATGTGGGCAGAAGGAGAGTTTGCCAGGGCAGCCCAGACCTGAAGCAGCCTTTTGTTTTCCCATTTGCCTCCCAAACCTCTCCACCAGAAGAGCATGCCACTGCTAACCCCGTGGTTAACCTCCAACCCCAGGCAGAGAATGAGTGATGCCTGGAGCAGGACCACCCAGCCACACCCACCAGGGGTGTGCAGCCACAGTGAATTCTCCTTTGCAGTCACTGAGTTTTGGGGTGCTACTATGTGGCATGATGTGACAAATGATATAACAGGCGTGTGGAGTTCTCTTCATAAAGAGAACTTTATGGCACCCAGCAAGCATTTGTTGGCCATTTATCACTCTCCACATCAGTCTTGCAACCCCTTTTGCATTTTGAAATTACAGATGAGGACAAAGAATAATTAGCAAGTGCCCATATTGCTTATTATCATAACATCTGTCATATTTATATCAAATTATTCTAAATGTGCAAAATATATGTTACCCATGAGATTGAAATATGCCCTGAGGTCAGAAACTCCACCGTAACCCACTGAAGATGAGCCAGCAAAGTCCATCAAGGCTGCCTACTTGGCTCTCTATGCTTCCCCAACTTGGTGCCATGTTGTCCCTGGCACTGACCTTACAGGAGGTTGGTAGAGGGTGGAAGAGAAAGGAAGGGGGGCAGAGGACAAGAGAGAAGTTAAGAAACTGCACTGCCACTTGGTTGGAACCAACAGAATCTACTCCTTACAGAGACATCATGTCCTGAGATATTTATGAATATTGCACAAGAGATCAAACGTCATCACCCTCTTGGTGAAATGGCTTCAAAATCCATGAGGCAGTTTATAAGCTCTGAAATCTCCTAACCAATGAGTGGAAAATTTCTCTGGAGGTTCCATGATTTGTCTGCCAACTCCCAAGAATACGCACATACAGGCACACACAGCTGCATCCAGACCTTCCACCTCTTGCTGCTGTCAACTTTGTTAGCTAAGACAGGCCAAGACATACTCACCAGCCCCTTGCTGAGATGTGACTCACCTCCCATATCCTCTTTCCCAACATCGTCATCAATGCCACCTCCCCTTCCCACAGGCTACTCCTCACCACCAAACCACCAGAAGGTGTACAGTGGCCACAGCCATGGTGAGACACCAGCAGACTCCCACATCCCTTGCGGATTTATTTGGTTTCATCGATGCATTAGACCGCACATGGGAAGAAAATGAGCAAGTGCAAAAGAAAGGTTTCTTTGATCCTAAATCTGGAAATGAAATATATTTACATAAAGCCATGAAAAGCCAGAAATGGCCAATGAGAAACCACAGCTTGACTCTCAGAGTTAAACACCATTATCAAGCTTTTGTATGTCCTTAATGGCTCCTAAAAGCTCCATTTAAAAACAAACCAAAACTCTGGCCGGAGCTGAAGAAACTCTTACAATCAGTGAGGCCTGGGCCTGGGTGAGATCTGTCAAGCTTGTAAACCTCTTATTCCACCCCTCACCACTCCCCTCACCCAGTGGCATTAACACCCGTGAGCTTCACCCATACATAACTCAGCTCAGCCACTCTTATTATCTTGGCAGCCTCTGGGAGCCTTTCGCCAAGGTTCTGGGCTCTTTCAGTCAACATGACCAATTCCACATCCTTTTATTAATTACTAACCATTTCCCCTTGTAGTCAGCCCTGAAATCCCTGCTTTGATCTGCCTGACAGGTCACATGGTGTGTGCTTCTGAACACAACCCCTCCCATGGCCGACTTCGAACTGGCAAGCCTGGCAGACATACGCACAAGCTAGAAAGACATTTCCTGTAGATACAAGAAAAAGAGGGAGTTCTACCAGGAAACCAATGGCCATAGAGAATTTATTTTGTTAATTCATTCTTATATATAATAAATAATTTATTAATTATTAATAAATAATAATTTATTGATTATAAATTATTAATTGTTAATAAATAATAGATTTATTTATTTATTAATAGCCTGTTGGTATGTATTTAAGAGCAAAATAACAGTGGCTGTCATAAACACCCTACATCCTGTCCAATTAGAGAGACCATAACTTATTTAGATCACAAAAAGACCATGATTCTGAAACCTGAAGTCTAATGAGCTGAATTATGTGCTTAACGGAGAAGACTCATGGATGAGCCCTCTTGCAGCTTCCGTTAACCTTTTCTGAAGGCACTGGGTCCTCCACAGATCCTGACTGCAGGCAGAATGGCTGGAATGATGAGATGCCTGTCTTGTAACCAAGACCAGGACATGAGCAGATGCCATTCATCCAGACCCACTTTCTTCCTTGGACCACTGTCTATATAAACAGCCATTCTGTTATCTCCAGTGTGGCATTACAACAAACCAGACACATTTTTCAGGGCACATTGATCTATCCCAAGGGTGTAGGTCTATTAATTCCCTTGAGGCTGATAGTGGATGCTTCCAGGGAAATCATCGAAGGCAAGCACGCAACTGAATTTAATGAAAAGGATTGATTTTTTTTGGTCCACCCCAAGTATCAAAAAGAAAACAGGCCAGGCCAGGTGGTCCACACCTGTAATCCCAGCACTTTGGGAATCTAAGGCAGGAGGATAGCTTGAGCCTAGTAGTTTGAGACCAGCCTAGGCAGCATAGTGAGACCCCATCTCTACAAAAAAAAAAAAAAAATTAATTAGCTGGGCATAGTGGTGCTTGCCTGTAGTCCTAGCTACTGGGAAGGCTGAGGTGGGAGGATCACTTGAGCCCAGGAGTCTGAGGCTACACTGATCAGTGATTCAATGATTACACCACTCTACTCCAGCCTGGGCAATATGGTCTCTGTGAAAACAGAAAATAAAAAATACAACAAACAGCCATTAA
The DNA here is from genome assembly GCF_029281585.2 of Gorilla gorilla gorilla. Classification (NCBI taxonomy): domain Eukaryota; kingdom Metazoa; phylum Chordata; class Mammalia; order Primates; family Hominidae; genus Gorilla; species Gorilla gorilla. The sequence continues at coordinate 37,835,449 of NC_073246.2, forward strand.
CAGACTCAAATTGGTTGGCAAGCGTCAGATCCCACATCAGCTAAAATTGCCACGTGATATAAAACACTAAATAATAAATGTTTACCTTTATTAAACATTCAGACCATTTCTGGTTAAGAAAATCCTGAACCTTTTTCACTGCATGGCTTAAGATGCAGGTAAGCTAACCATCATCTTTCCTTTCTCTTGGCAACACCTACGCATACAGATCGGTAATGCCCATCCCACTGCAATAAAAAAAAAATACCACATCGACTCTACTTCTGCTGCAATTACCATCTGGTGTGAAGATCAAAGGGGCCTTTTCCCCTGGCAGATTACTCGTCTACAGTTCCCTGGCCTGTCAGTGTGGTCTCAGCTGCTCCCACTTGTCCCATTGCTGCTCAGGAATCAGCAGCCGCCTAGATCTTCCAGCTATGTGACTGGGCTTGTAATGACAGTAATTGCCAGTCTGTTAAGTCACCTCCAACCAAAAAGGAAAATGCCTTCCAGACACACTTCTCAGGCCCATGTGAAGAGATGGGAATGAATTCATAAAAGAAAATTATCCAGTCCTGTTTACACAACGCCACTATGACCAACAGGCTTTTTTCTTCTTATTAATGGCTTTCATTTCTGGGCCACACAGTGGAACAAAGCGCTTATATGTCCACTCCTTGAGACCATAAGTCCTTGACTTGCTTTGACCATTAAGAAGCCCAAAGAGAGGTGTAGGTCTACCCTTGTACCAGTTCCTCTTTCCCCAAAGTATTTTTGGGGCTGGGGTTGCCTTTGGGATTATACTTGCCCAGAAAAGAGACCATCTGGGTTCTTACCTGCAATGGGAGCTGCATGAGATTTAAGCTACGTTCCTTCTCATTTCCTCACTACTTTTCTGTTTATGTTTGATCCTTGTTGGTTATTGTAGGAAGACGTGATTGGTATGGCAATGGGATAATATGTATGACAGTTTCAGTCTTATTTTCCCAGTACAACATGCCAGTTGGATAATTCCTCTGAATAAATATTAACATGAACATTTTCAATATAAAGCCCATTAGCATCCACAAAACTTTGGAATTGTGTGTATATGTTAGATTATACTTTCACATAGGTGGATTTAAAGAGGTGAAATTTTGGCTGCAATAAAAGATTCATTCAGCTGGGTGTGGTGGTTCACACCTGTAATCCCAGCACTATGGGAGGCCGAGGCAGGTGGATCACGAGGTCAAGAGATAGAGACCATCCTGGCCGACATTGTGAAACCCTGTCTCTACTAAAAACACAAAAATTCGCTGGGCATGGTAGCGTGCACCTGTAGTCCCAGCCACTCAGGAAGCTGAGGCAGGAGAATCCCTTGAATCCAGGAGGCAGAGGTTGCAGTGAACTGAGATTTGTGCCACTGCACTGCAGCCTGGCAACATAGCGAGACTTCATCTCAGGAAAAAAAAAAAAAAAAAAAAAAAGATTCATTCATTAATGTAATCAGATAATGTACAACTACTTTAAATGCATATAGATTATATCCTTGGAAACACTTGAGTGCTGCTTAAAGTCTCTTTTATTCTCAGCTCCACTCTCTCTCTCCTTTCTCCTCCTCTCTGACCCAGAAGCAGAAAGCCTGGAAACTACATTTTCCAAATCCCTCTTGCCAATCAGCCTCTTGTTAGCTTCTACAATGGGAGGCACTGGTAGCAAACTGGAGGTGGAAGCAAGGGAGACGCTATTTTTTCCATCTTCTGGTAGTGCCTCTAGAGATGGTGGTGGCAGCAGCAAAGGCTGGCAAGGGTGGCTTCTGGGATTCTGCTGGGTCAGCTCAGTGTTAATAGCAACAATCTTGGTGGATCAGCAAGCATCATGTTCTCTTTGGCTTTCAAGCCTAGGGGGATAATGACTTCCTGAAGTTACCAATCTGTAAGTAAGCTTGACTCCCTGTATTTGCTCCTTCGTTCCTCTCAAATCATGCACCACCAATAATTTGTATTAAATTCCTTCTCTGAAATATTTACAGTGGTTTCTAGACAGAATAATGCACTGATTGGACACTGACTGATAACTTATCATGCAAATAATTTATCCCCATACACTGTATTTGCTATGAAGCAAATGTTAATCAGATGGTTAAAGATGATACGGTAACAATAAGGTTATTTCATTCAGTCTCTAAATTCATGGCAGATGGGCATGGTGGCGCATGCCTATAGTCCCAGCATTTTGGTAGGCTGAGGCAGATGGATCACGAGGTCAGGAGATCAAGACCAGCCTGGCCAACATGGTGAAACCCCGTCTCTACTACAAATACAAAAAAAAGAAATTAGCTAGGTGTGGTGGTGCACACCTGTAATCCCAGCTACTCAGGAGGCTGAGGCAGGAGAATTGCTTGAACCCGGGAGGTGGAGATCACAGTGAGCCAAGACCACACTACTGAGACTCAGTCTCAAAAAATAAAAAATAAAAAATAAATTAAAAAGATATGGTAATGATAAGGTCATTTCATTCAGTCTCTAAATTCATGGCAGATGGGCATGGTGGTATACGCCTGTAGTCCCAGCTACCCAGGAGGCTGAGGTGGGAGGATCCCTTAAGCCTGAGAGGTAGAGGTTGCAGTGAGCCATGATTGCACCACTGCACTCGAGCCTGGGCAACAGAATGAGGCTGTGTCTTAAAAAATACATAAATAAACAAATTAATGCCAGAATTAGGAAGGAAAATTTAATTACATAAATTCTCTAAGACTCTATAAAACAGCCAGATGAGTGGTCCAATCCCCTTTCCAAATAGCTTTGGTTTCAATTTTATGTTTGTTGGCTTGGGGTCCGTCCATCTGGGTCATGTATTGGGCCAGTGTGGGATCTCAGGCATTGTTACTGGGTTCGCACGGCTGTTCCCTGACCTAACATGGCAGCATTAGATGCCAGCACTTTGATCCATGCACACACACAGGATATAGACATAAGAGCTTCCCAAACCAACTGGAAAGAGTCCCAGTGGGACTACTCCACGACATATTCATCAAAGTCAAATGCAGAGCAAATTGACCTGGCTCATTAATTATGAAAATTCTCTCACAAAGTGACATGCTGTTAACTATGTGGAAGCTTAGCACATTTTCACATGGTTCTTTCTGTCTACTTGGATCCAAAATGTCACATTTAGTAATGCGTTGAGGTTTTCTTTTCCTTACTTAGGAAGAAAAAGCTATTTTATGCCGAACCCACATCTAAATATATATACTCGTGTGTTTACATGTGCCCACTATGTGGACAGAGGTAGCTTGTTGGTAAGAAGGAAGTTTGCTATGCCAGAATTTGTTTTACAAAGATATATAGAAGGAACTTGAAAACTAAATGTTGATTATTTTAAAACCCTTGAATCCATGTTGAGCGCCTGTACCCCCTGGACTAACTGGGCAAATTCAGACATCATATGAAAACCTGGCCTTATTTCTCTACATATGTTGGCTAAAGCAGTGAAAAGAACATGTGTCTCTCTCCACCATCACTGAAAGGAATTTCAGTTCCTTAAGTCTTTCATTTCCTCTCTCAAAATGTAGGAATGAGAACTTTTAGAAGCTCACAAAAGTTACCCTTCTATATTCAGGCCTTTTATCTAAACTGAGATGGTCATTATGTACTGCTTGACTTTTAAAAGCTCCTAAATGTGACCAGGCACAGTGGCTCAAGCCTGTAATCCCAACACTTTGGGAGGCTGAGGTGGGTGGATCACCTGAGGTCGGGAGTTCGAGACCAGCCTGACCAACAATGGAGAAACCCTGTCTCTACTAAAAATACAAAATTAGCCAGGCATGGTGGCCCATGCCTTTAATCCCAGCTACTCGGGAAGGCTGAGGCAGGAGAACCGCTTGAACTCGGGAGGCAGAGGTTGCAGTGAGCCAAGATCACGCCATTGCACTCCAGCCTGGGCAACAAGAGTGAAACTCCATCTCAAAAAAAAAAAAAAAGCTCCTAAATGTGCCTACTGAATCTTATGACAATGCCTGATCATTGAAAATCCTTTCTGGATCAGTTAGGTTATTAGTTTGGCTATCATTAAAAAAGGTCAAAGTAACAGTAACTTAAATTGATAATAGTTTATTTATTTTAAATATGGTCTAATCATAAATATTCAAAGTGTTATAACACTCCATAGTATCAGAGTTCCCGCTCTTCCTGTCCTGCTGTTCTGCCATCCAAAACACATAGCACGTGCATACCTGTGCATACCTAAGCCTGTGCACAGAGGCCCCACAGCAACTCTGCACAAAGCCCTCAAGGTCACATCCCACGGGCCATGTGGCAGTTCTTGCTGCAAGGGAAGCTGGGAAACATAACCTTTGTTCTGGGTTGCATTGGACTCAACTTTACTAAAGGAAAGGGATGATTGAGACCAGCCATGTCTGCCACAGCCTTCTTTTCATTAAGGTGCAGCGTTTCCCTAAGTATTGGCACAGAGAAGGCACAAAATAGATATGTGGTCAATGAACAAATAAACAAATGAATAAATAAAATTCTTCAGGGAATGCTTATCTGAAAACAGACATGAAAACAGTTTGCTAGGATATTCACGGTTGGTTGTTTTCATCAATTTCTCAGAGGAGAAATTTAGTTTTTATTAGATCATTAAATCAATTTAAACAGACATATATTTGTATATCAGCATCAGGAAGAGCAATGTAAATGTCCTACGAGTGACATCATCATATTCTTCCCCAGCATTTCTCAAACCTATCTAGCCATGGAACCCTTTGTCAGAGAATATTTACTAATGATTTACAAGACATTCATGAAAAATACTCTCCTGCCTAAAATCTTAGCAGAAAAATAGAATTCAGCCATTTATCCACTTAGGATAGGACCATAAAGAAGTCAATATACATGTAAATAAACTACATTTTTTTAAAGCAACAAGAGAGAAGTCTTTTCAGCACATACTATTAACAGTCCCATAGTATCTTCCAATGGCTGTGAATAACTAGTAGGTTGACCCGCCACCTTACATAGTGTCTTCATCTCCCCAGTAATTTCCCAATAATCCTGGAGTACTGGAAATGGAAGACACCTTAAAATGGTATCAAAGCCATTCGTCGGCCTTCAGATCCTAATGTCACTAAACTAACTGAGGGAAACCAACATCAGAGCAAAACCTCATGACATGAGCTCATTCCTACACAGGGTCTGGAAAACATCACTTCCACTTTAAGTACACACTAAAAAAGGATGATGATTCAGACAGACAATCTTAGCTGCACTGCGCGGGTGGACGAGGGGATTGTAACCAGCCATCCAGGAAATCTGGCATCTGTCCAGAAAACAAGTCTAAATTTTGAAAGGTCTCTGCCTAACACATTCAGTTTATGTCCACAGGTCTCTGAGGAAGTGCACTTATAAAGAGGAGATGACTACGTTAGAAATTATGACTGAGGCAGCTTTTGTGCTGTAACTCTTGCTTAAAAGGGAAGTACGCCAGTTCCCCTTTGAAACAGTTTCTAAGCAGCAGGTGGCTACCACCAGGAAGCCAGGCACACGATGCAGCAGTATTGATATCTGGCTGTGTTGTACAGATCTTCCCTTTATCCATTCGAAGGATGTGAAAGCGAGGGCAGAGGGTAGAATTTTTAGCTAATGGTCTCTTTTAATCAAAGAACTCAATAAATTACAAAGAGACTGAGTCACTTGTCCTGTCTCAAAGAAATGTCATAAGAATAGCTCAGGGCAGTAAAGAAAGTTTAATTAACGCAGCCGGGTGTGGTAGTTCACACCTGTAATCCCAGCGCTTTGACAGGCCAAGGCAAACGGATCACCTAAGGTCAGGAGTTCGAGACCAGCCTGGCCAACGTGGCAAAACCCCATCTCTACTTAAAAAAAAAAAAAATTAGCTGGACATGGTGGCACATGCCTGTAATCCCAGCTACTGGGGAGGCTGAAGCAGGAGAATCACTTGAACCTGGGAGGTGGAGATCACAGTGAGCCAAGACCATGCCACTGCACTCCAGCCTGGGTGACAGGGTGAGACTCCACCTCAAAAAAAAAAAAAAAAAAGAGCTCAGAATTGGAGAACATTTATAAGTAGCTTGGTTTAGGGGAGGACAAATGAGGAGAAAGCTGATCTAAAATAGGTTGGGACAATGTATTAGCCAACTATCTACACTCTCCCACCATAGTTTTCATTATTGCATTAATGAAAGCTGAGTCTCCAGAAATTAAAAAAGACTGTTTCTCAACCTATCTAAGCTGCAATCCATTTTAATGAAGCTAAGTATAGAGACAGAGGGAACCTAGATAATAATAGAAATAACTGTGCTAATGTTTAAAAGAAGAAAAGAATGAGGTTAAGGTTAATTGCAGTAAATAATAATGAAAAATGTGTGTTATTCAATATAGTCACTAAAAGGATGAAAATATTTTCAAATGTGACTCATTCCAGTTGAAACAGGAAGGGAAGTAAAAGCATCAACATCTGACAAGACATTAAACTCCCTAAGTCAGAGCAGCGCTGCCCCTGTGGGGAAGAAACTATCCTCCTCCCAATGGCACAGAACCAACTCACTCAAGCCAGGCGCCTCTGGAGAAAGTCACTGAATCACATATGTGTGTGCACACACACACACGACAATAGCCAGCCAGAGAGTGAGAAAGAGAGAGGGTATACTGACCCCTAAAGGACCAAGGCAGACTGTAGACATCTTTCAAGAAGGAAAGGAATGTAGAAAAAAAACAAAGGCAATAGATAACTTAGCTCAAAATCATGTTGGGAGAGGGTTGACCAGTTCTTGGACCCAGGGATCTTGAGAGAAAGAGTAGATGAGCCCAAATGTCCTCAGTAGGCACTTGAGGTAAGGAGCCAAGAGCTGACTTAGAAGGAGAAGGAAGGAGGACCCACAGGAATAATAAAGCAAGAAGAAGAGCACTTAAGTACACCACATGTCTTCAAATTCACAGGCCCTGGGGATTTGTAACTTGTTACAAAGTTATTTCTGAAGGCTAGAAAAATGTACAGAAAACACATGCTGCTTCAAAAGTGGGAGTGGAGAGAGTGGGAGAAAGGGATGACCTGCTTCTGCGAATAAATGTTCCTATTGTAATTCCTTAACTGGCAAAGTACTTTTGTATAAATGATACTTTTTAAACCCATAGGCAGAAACCTAGCTGAGAAATAATCAGCACAAATAGGCAGAGTACAAATGCGTATTTATGCAACTTTCTGGTTTTTTATTTTTTAAAAAAAGCACTAAACTTCACATTACAGAAGAATGAAAGGAGTGTCATTTGTTTTAATTTTTTAAGATGTTGATTTAATCTAATCAAGATTTTGGTGCAAGTGGAATCAACTACCTTAGGAAGGCAGACAGAATTAGAGTCTTGATGTGCAACTCAAATCTAGATGTTTCCTCCTGACTTTCCCCCAGCTCAGCCTCCTCACCCAACTGCCATTGGACGCTCCACCTTCCCAGACTGAACTCAGTACTTCCCCTTCCTTCACTCTATCTCCTCTTCCATTTTCATCTCTCCTTCTCCTCTCAACCCTCTTGCACTCTTTCCTAGACCTCAGTTAATGAAGTCGGCATCCATTCAACCTCCAATGCAAGAAATATTTTGAAAAACCCCTGCTTGAAATAAATGTCACTTCCTTCACTTATAGAATAAAATCCAAACTCCCCCAGCATAATACAGAAAAGTTCTTCACATATAAGTGCCCATCTACCTTTCAAACCTGTCTCTGCTCCTTACCCTATGTTCCCAACACACCCAATTATCCTCCAAACCCCCAAATCCAATCACATTCCCTTCATCTGGGGTGCCCTCCAGGTCTTTGCCCAGGGAAATGCTATCCACTCCAAGACTCAGCCGAAACACCACCTCTCTGTGAAGACCTCCCTAACTCCCCAGGCATAGTCTGTACATCTCTCTTTTATCCCTCTATCGCCTTGGGTTAATATAATAGTGTTTCCCCTGTTTCTGGTAATTGATCTGTTTTTAAGACTCTCTTCCTGAGTGGGAAGCAAGAAGATATTGCCTTCATCTTTGCATGTGAGCACTAAGCACCTTGGTCACCTTACCTAAAGGAAACATGCTTCCTGCTATGTTTTTCTCCCTAGCGCTACCATATACTTGCATGTTTACTTGTTTATTACCTGTCTCTCTCCACTGGACTATGAACTACATGAAAGCAGGTATTTTTGTCTATTCTGCTCTCCTCTGTAGCACCAATGCCCCAAATAATGCCTGGCACATGATAGGCACTTAATACATATTTGCATGAACGTGGATCCAAAATGACTTAGAACAGTGTCTAACACATTCAACATACAAGTACCTCCTACTCCCTAGAATTTTTCTCAGTATTTCTCCAATTCTCCCTCCACCTCCTCTGCATTCCTACCGTGACTACATGAGGTTCCACAATACTTGGCGTTTCATCCATTAATGTATTTTAATCTTGTCTTTCTAAGGACAAGATTTTCTAAAAATCCCAAGGACAGGTGCCACGTCTTTTAAGAAAGTCAATGTTAAGTATAACTCATGCTAGGAACTTCCATGCTTATTGGATCACTTAAGTTTTTTTCCCAAACATCCTGCAAAATTATTTGAGTATTCCAGCTTGACAAATAAACTAACAGAGGTGCAGATCTACCCAAATTCACATGGCCTTTAAGTAGCTATTCAAATCGGTTTTGACTCTAACTTTTATGTTCTTTCCAGTACTTCACACCGCATCTGTTAATTTAGCTCTGGCTGGGTGCAGTGGCTCATGCCTGTAATCCCAGCACTCTGGAAGGACAAGGTGGGTGGATCACTTGAGGTCAGGAGTTTGAGACCAGCCTGGCCAACATGGTGAAACCCTGTCTCTACTAAAGATACATAAATTACCTGGGTGTGGTAGTGGGGGCCTGTAATCCCAGCTACTCGGGAGGCTGAGGCAGGAGAATTGCTTGAACCCGGGAGGCATAGGTTGCAGTGAGCCAAGGTCACACCACTGCACTCCGGCCTGGACAACATGAGTGAAACTCTCAAGAAAAAAAAAAAAAAAAAAAAAAAAAAAAGCTCTGTTAGGGATTGAATTGTGTCCCTGCAAAATTTATATGTTGAAGCCCTAACCCACAATATGACTGTTAGATAGGGCCTTTAAGGAGATAATGTTAACCTTTTAACAAGGTTACATGAAGTCATAGGGTGGGCCCCTGATCCAATAGGACTAATATCTTTGCAAGAAGAGAAAGAGACACCAGGAATGTGTGTGTACAGAGAAAAGGCAGCCACCTGAGAGCCACAGGGAGAGGCCCCAGAAGAAACCAGCCCTGTCAACACTGTGATTTTGGACTTCTAAACTCCAGAACTGTGAAAAAATAAATATTTGTCGTTTAACCACCCAGTCTGTGATATTCTGTTAGGACAACCCTAGAAGACTAATGCAAGCCCATTACTAAATTTTTCCAAAGCTATAGAAAAGCCAAGAGGAGAATAACAATCACCCACAAACTCATCATCCAAAAGCAATCACTATTAACATTTATTCTATGATCTGGTCTTCTTTAACTTTGCATATTTTTAAATAATTGTAATTAGACTGGAAATACAAATTGGTTACACCAGCTTTTCAATTAATATTCTTAAGTTTGTGTACCATTTTTAAATTAATATTATAATGATATGACAATTACTATTCATCCATAAGGAGAAACTTTTTCACATATTTTTCAAAATGTTTTCCCTTGTGAAAAGAAGAAAAAAAGTTTTCCCTTGTGAATTGTCTATTCTTTGCCTACTCATCTATTTCCTTGCACATTATATAAAGAATATTCTTTTCTATCCGTTTTTTGGAATGATTTTCTATGCTGTTTCTCAATTATCTCACCCAGTAAGTACCTACCATTGTGCTGAATACAAAATTAGTGTGACCTAATATTGATGATCAATCATTAAAAATCATTCACCCAACCAAATGATCAAGGTTAACATCAGCGGTATGAAGTCATGTTGACATCACATGCACCTGCCATGAGGCAATGAAAAGGGCACTTCATCTTCATGGTATTCTTCCCAGAAACCCAAAACCCTGGTCTAATCACGAGAAAACATCAGACACATGCAAATGGAGAACATTCTACAAAATGTCTAACCAGTCCTCTTCAGAAATGTCAAGGTCGTAAAAAACAACAAAAGACGGAGAATCTGTCACAGATTGGAGAAGACTAAGGGCGTGTAATGACTAAATGCAGCATCGTATCCTGGATTAGATTCTGGAAAAGAAAAAAAGTCATTAGTAGAAAAACAAATCAGAATAAAGTCTATCGTCTAATTAATAGTATTGTATCAATGTTGAGTTCTTACTTTTTATAAATATGCCACTGTTATGTAAGAGGTTAACATTAAGGAAAACAGGTGAAGAGTATACAAAAAGCTCTCTGTACTGCCTTTGCAACTCTTCCATAAATCTAAAATGATTTCGACATTAAAAGTTGGGTTTTGTTTTTAATGATTCACTCTGGATGCATAACTAGTGGCATGTCACAGACAATCACACCTTTATCCAACACAACCTTAACCCTTTCATCAACAACCTTAAGTTACAAAATAAAAGAAGTATTTATTGAGTTCATAATAAATTAGAAGATAGCTAAGACCCAGAAACAGAGATTACGTATTGAGTGTCAGTTTGCTGAGCTAAAAAGGAGACTGACAACAACAAAATTATGTCCATACGACAGGTCAAAATCATGCTCTCTAAGCAGAAAGAGTGGACCACACAAACTAAAGACAAGTTCCCCCAAGGTGGCATGGTATGTTGGAAATATCCTGGTTCTGAAATTGAGTCACACAACTGCCAATTTCCCATTGGTTAGGAACCTTAGGAAAGTAAATAATCTTCCAGAGTCCTGGTTTCTTCAAATTTAAAACTGAAGTGGTAAGGTTTATTTTATGAAACTGTGGCGTAGGGGGTCAATCAACTTTTTCTGTGAGTTAGGAAATATTTTTAGGCTTTGTAGATCAGACAGTCTATGTCCCAGCCATGTAACTCTGGTGCTATAGCTCAGAAGAAGCCATAGACAATGTGTGAACATGTAGCCTGGGCCTTAAAGAAGAAAGTAGCTGGGGAGTAAGTAGAAAAAGGAAGAAATTAATAGCTTCCATATGCCACAGAATTCACCCAATGCCATAGCTGGGATCATGCAGGAGGAGCACTGTGGTCAGAGATCTCTATTTCCAAATGTGAATATTGTTCACAGAAAGGATATGCTATCAGCACTTTGGGAATATGACAGCTGTAACATGTGTTTGCTGTGTTATTTAAAAATATTTAGCACAACCATAGAAGACAATAAAAATAAATAAGAAGGATGAAACTCAAAGGATATATTACTTAACCGTAATGGCTAATTTTATGTGTCAACTTGACTGGGCCAGAAGGTGCCCAGACATTTGGTTAAACATTATCCTGGGTGTTTCCATGAAGGTGTTTTTGGAGGAGTTTAACACTGAACTTAGTAGACTAAGTAAAGCAGATTTCCCTCCCTCATGTAGGTGGGCCTCATCCGATCAGTCAATGCCCTCAATAGACAAAAAGGCCAACCCTCTCCCAAGGAAGAGAGGACTCCTCCTGCCTGACAGCCTTTAAACTATTGTCTTCAATGTTGAATGGAAACATTGGCTTTTCCTTTCTCAATGGCATGGTCACAGACACACTTTCAAACCACTACATTGTGATTCTTTTATTAGAATGGGAATAACATGTGTCCTTCCTGGTGAAAGAACATAGTTACAAGGGCCATGCCAAAAACACTTCCTTGAGATCCCCAATTGCAAATCAGGTAAACCTCACATGCGTCACCTGCATTAAACCCACCAGTGATTGGAGGAGAGTGTCACAGTGAGCAATGGATGTCTTTAGAAACACACAGGCGGCCTCTCACGGATGTCTCCAAGTGATAGAAGATGCTGTAAATATACACGAGGGTATGAAAAAGCAGCCTTTGCTGACAGAAACCCTCAGGGTTAAGCTGTCAGAAAATAAATGATACTGGTATAAGGCAAGGAGAACTTGTTTGCAAAACAGAACAATCTGAGTTTTCTACCTCTGACATGGACTTATCTAAAAAGATGCTACATGAGAAATACTTCCGAGAATTCTGATAGTATCCTAATTTCAGAGACCCTTGATCCAGCCATGAGTTTATAACCAGAAGGGTGAAGAACTCTTCCTGAGAAAAGTTGCATTTTGCTTCTATGTCAAGAAGCCATTCGCCCTCCCTTTAATTCCAATTACAGAAATTCATGCTAAGAAATGAATCAGAGATGTGAGAATAATGCATCTGTAAGTGTTTATTTCAGCATCATTTCTGAAAGTAGAAAATTTGAAACAACACCTAAGTGTCCATTGATAGGGAAATGATTAAATATTAATATTAAATGATTAAATATGATTAAAAATGCAGCATAGGCAAAAGGTGGAATACTATGTTGCTGTCAAAAATCAGTTTTTGAAGAGTAATGATCTGGAATACAGTATGTTCATTACATAATATAACGTTAAAAGGAGGATGTAAAGTTATACATTCAACATGATTTCAGTTTGATCTCTAAAATGGTAAGAATTCTTGTTTTCATAATACTTTTCTGTATTTTCCAAATTTTCTACAATGGAAATCCATGACTTTTATAATCAGGGGAAAAATTATTATTCAAAGAAATGGATTTGTCCCAAAGAAAACTCCCCCTTTTCAGTGACAGTATGGTTCCAATGGCCCAGCACATGGATAAGAGAAGTGACTACAATAAAGATTACCATGATCCCAACCTCTAAAACATTCTCTCTCCATGCCTCCTCAGCAAGGTATCCTCCTGCTAAAGGCAGCGTCTACACCCGTAGGGGGAATACTATTACAGACACTCTAGAGAACCAGGCCAACAGTGACTTTTCAGTTACATTGACGACTCAAAATTTGACCACAAAGCAGCATTAGCAGAGTGGGTTCTGTCTATTCAACAACAGATGATCCTGCCTCCCAATTATCACAGATAAGCCATTCAGCAGATGCACCATCAACCCAAACAATACTTGCAGGGTTCTAGCACTCTGTGCGATGCATATTCACGCGAACGGCTAAAGTTTGTGCCTGGCTAATTTTAAAATGTGCTGACTATAAAATTTTCCCAGTATTGCCAGTATAGGGAAGAGCACCTCTCTAATTAAAATAGCTCCTCTGTTCTCTGTTTCTTCTTTCAATGACTTAACATTACCATCACCAGCTTTGTCTTAGGTGTACAACAGTCTAGAGTACTTGTAACTGATGCCCAGTGAAAGGGGAAAACTGAGTCGTTCAAACGCTTCACAGTCTGAGCGGTTGTGTCTGCGTGCATTAACGAGCATGCATAGTAATGGAGATTTAGCGTGGATACAGAGGGACATCTAGTGACCAGCTAAGTAAAAAACACAGTGCAGCCTGCAAACTACATGGAGGCGGCCATGGATCCTTCACCTAAAGTTGTGCTTTATTTGATGAATAAGTATTGAACATCTATTATGTCCAAGGCACTGCACTAAATGTAGGGGTTACAAGGAACAAGACAAAAATCCTTCCATGAGAGACAGGATTTTCCATAATTTAAAGCTGATGGAAAAACATCTCATTAAGTAATGAGTAATTTTTCTGTTGTCTCTATTTATGAAAGGCAAAACGAAATTTCACACTCAAAAGAGAACATCCCTCAAAGGAAACCCAAATTATTTGCTTTCCTATTGTAAGATAATTTTCCAAAAGCACTAGAAATAAAGTAATATTCTATGTCAGCAATTCCAAACTTGCAATACATGCAACAAGTTTTTTCTTTGATTTGTGTAACAATTTCCCATATTTCTTCCCCAACCCAAAGGGATGAGTATTATAGAACAGTGCTCTCAAAATGAATTAAAACAAACTTAGTCCTGATAATTTTAGAAATTAACTTTATCCTACTCTTTAAGTTAATCAGTCCCAACATTAGGCTCACAAACTAACCAAAAGTAAATACAAAACTGGAAAATGCTGAATTCAAGCCCCAAAACTACTATCAAAGACATGAAAGCAGGAACTTTTCTCACCTAACATCCAAAGGAATCTGTGTGTGTGTGTGTGTGTGTGTGTGTGTGTGTGTGTGTGTGTTTTAATCCTTTACTCCCCACCACCACTAAAAAAATATTAATATGTGAAAGTTTTGGAACGTATTTTATTTTGAATATCATAATGTTTTGCATACATAAAATGGCACATTGCAAACCACACTATCATGCACTTCTTTTCTGTTATAAGAGTAGGAAAACAATTAAATAATGCTGTACATGGAGCGCGTCAAGAAGTTTGTGAGCAATCCTAGAGGGGGTCGAGTGCCTTTCTTCTGGGAAGAGCCAGTGACAACCCAAATCACCGGATCATGTAAGACCCATGAAAGTAAAAGCAACTCAACTCAGAGTTTATTTTATTTGGGGTTTTTGGTGAATAAGAAATACAGGAAATTGCCGTTATCTTCAAAGTGAAGATTAAGAAACATTAAATTATTCAGTAAACGCAGTAAGTAAAAATAAGCTCCAGTTCTACCTTACGTACATTTCAGAAAAAGACGCTATGATGAGGGTGGTAATCAGGATAAAACAGAGACCATGAGACCAACGTGGACCTTACCGTGAGCCACATGCCCTGAAGGTAGATTGGCTATCTTTGGGAAAATCTCAACTCTTTAGATTAAAAGGGTGAATGAATATTTCCAGGATTTTTAAATTAATTGTGTTTAGCTATGGCCATTGATGCCTTTTTGTCCTCATTCATTTTCTTCCCAACCTTTAGGGTTACTCCTGCAGCCCTCTCTAACCTGCATTGGCCTCTCTCATCCCAGCAGCCCTGTAGCAAGCCCCACAGTCCCATGCTGGCCAGAGGAAGGCAAGGGGGCTCAGCCCATAAAACTTCATGACTGTCTCAGCTCAGTCTCTTTCCTTCTGGACTTTTCTATAGTCATGGCTCTCAAATAGCTCACCTGTCACCATCTCCTTCTGACAGTGTCTTCCAGATGGCTTTGAATACCAGTACCAGGCCAGGCTGAGCCCACAATGGGCACCAACCAGATAGGCCACTGAGATGGGGCCGGGGTCAGACCTATTGGATCTATGCATGCTGTATACACATTGGTGTGCACACACACACACAGCATGAGCAAGCACGAACACACACACCCCAACTTACCTCCTCATTACACATTATACACCTGCATGCACACACATACACCCCTACTTACTTACTTCCTCATTATACATCACACATCTGCACACACACACAACCACTACTTACTTCCTCATTACACATCACACACCTGCGTGCACACACGCACAACTTACCTCATTACACATCACACATTTGCACACACACACACATCCCTACTTATCTCCTCATTACACATCACACATTTGCACATACACACATCCCTACTTACCTCATTACACATATCTGCACACACACACACCACTACTTACCTCCTCATTACACATCACACATCTGCACGCACACACACACCTTCCCACATACTTCCTCATTACACATCATACACACACACACACACACACACACATCCCTACCTGTGTACCTCATTACACATCATACATCTACACACTCACACACACACAGCCTTTGATAAGAAGAATTGTATGAAATAAATGAACAACTGGTGGCCACTGTCATTAAACCAAGCTTGCTCACCCCTGATTTCAACAGTGTCGGCTCCCCAAAAAGGAGGCCAGGTCAATGCTGCCGTGTCAGCAGAAAGGACAGTGCGCGTCCAGATGAAAAATACCCAGAGAAATTACAAAGACAGTTACGGTGTTTAATCAAATTGGAAGACTTAGAATTTACCTTCAAACAGGATTTCTCTCATGCCTCTATTCACAACAGCATAAGAACATACACATCGGGACAGAACAGTGGCCCAGCAAGACCTCCATCCAGACAGCTCCAGCCTGTCCTCCTGTCACAGGCCCCAGCAAGGATCTCGTGCCACTCCTCCCCACCTCTCCTGGGTCTGCACCCAGTGCTCTGTCATCCTGGTAGACTGCAGGTGGGGTGGCCATCACCCCATTGGCCAGGACAATCCCAGTTACTCCTATTGCCCTGGCATAATTGTTATTAGCACTCTCTTTTTATTCTGAAAAGAGCTTTGGTCTGGATAACATGTTACATGGCAATTTACCTGTCGGAATGTTTTCTCCACCAACACACCTTTCTTACCTGTTCAGTTGCAGCGTCAGTGTAAGCACGGGACGCAGATCCTCGCATAGCCCCGTGATTATATGTTGGCCCTGTCCGTGGTTCCCAGAGGCCAATGTGGACACCTTGTAGGCCGTGTACTTGTTGTCCAAGGTAAATGGATCACACATGCCTTCTGCCTTTTACCTTCCACCTTCAATCATGTTGAACTTGAATCTGCATCAGATACACAGGTGAGTGAATACTCAACAAGAGAGAAGAACTCTAGTGTATTGAAGCCTATTAATGGATCCATAATAAAAATAATTATCTGTAAGGTTAAGGAAGATATTCAGCTACTCAGTAGTAAGTAATCACTGAAACCTTTTAAAGAAGCTCAATTCAAAATTCAAATGGGGTGAAATCCACGAACCTCTTTATTTACTCTTAATACTAGTAAATGTAGAGAAGGTGGCAAAGCATAGTTTACACGAATTATTAGAACTGACATTCAAGTGTAAATAAGCCTTTTATTTATAAATGTCATCAGTATTCTGTTCAAGTGTGTCATGAACCTGTCACCTCGTGACAGACACTCAGCGAGTATTTGTTGGCTCATTTATTCGCAGAACAAAACCATTTCTCAGGCTGCGTTTGCAGGCAGCATCGCAGGTGGTGATGAGGTCAGGGGATCAGACACGCCTCTCTTAAAGCCTGGCTCTGCCTTATTAGCTCTTGACTTTGAACAGTCCCTTCACCTCTCTGAGTTTGTTTCCTGCCTTTGAGTAGGGATCATAGCAACCAATCCCTTAGCATCATTATAGTACTGCGTTTAAAGTCCTTATCACAGTGCCCGGCACTGAGAAAGCTTTCAATCTTTATTTTTACCTAAAAAATCCATATTGTGCTTATTATGTGCCAGGCCCTGTTCTAAGCACTTAGCACATATCAATTCATTTCATCCTGTTAACGACCCCATCGTATAATTTTCTTTTTGAGACAGAGTCTCATTCTGTTGCCCAGGCTGGAGTGCAGTGGCATAATCTCAGCTCACTGCAACCTCTGCCTCCTGGGTTCACACGATTCTCCTGCCTCAGCCTCCTGAGTAGCTGGGATTACAGGTGCACGCCACCATACTCAGATAATTTTTGTATTTTTAGTAGAGAGAGGGTTTCACCATGTTGGCCAGGCTGGTCTCGAACTCCCAGCCTCAGGTGATCCACCCACCTCAGCCTCCCAAAGTGCTAGGATTACAGGCATAAGACATTGTGCCTGGCCAACCCCATGATATAAATATAGATATTAGTATTGTTCCCATTCTACAGATGCAGAGCTGACACATACAGAGGGTAAGTCCCTGTTCAGAGTCCCACAGCTGGTTACCACCCAGTTAGCCTGGCTCCAGACTCTACTCTCTTCATGCTGCACTAGGCTGCCACTATGGTTTGAACGTGTTCCCTCCAAAATTCAGGTGTTGAAAGTTAACAGCCAGTAAAATGATATTTGGAGGTGGGGGCCTTTAAGAGGTGATTAAGCCATGAGAACCCCTTTTTCATGAATGAGTTTAAGGCCCCGGAGGCTTCACACAGCAGTGTTTGAAACTTGCTCTTCTACCTTCCACCAAGTGAGGACACAACTTTCCTCCCCAACAGAGAGTGCAGCCCTCACCAGACAATCCAACCCACCAGCGCCTTGATCTTGGACTTCCCAGCCTCTAGAATTGTGAGGAAATAAATTGCCATTCTTCATAAATTGCCCAGTCTCGGGCACTCTGTTTTAGCAGTACAACATGGACTAAGATAGCTGCTATTCCATTTTTCAACATTGCTGGAGCCCACATGGAGAATTACTAGAGCTCATGGAGGCCAAAAGCCCAGGAGCTGAGTGAGAAGCTCCACAGGTAGTGTCTGGCACACAGACTTGAGCAGCACAGTTACTGCTACCATGACCCCCAGCACGGTGATCCGTAGAGATAACCAGCAGCCAGCTCATTCCATCTTAAACCGAGATGGATCCTGAATTATCTTCTATTACTTAAAAAAAAAAAAAAAACTACTTATCTTCATTTTCCCTTTTGTACTGATACGAACAGACATGGAGAGAAGATGCAGCCAACAGTACCATATCTCCAGATCAAGAAGCAATGCTGAATCATTCCTTCAAAGTGAAAGTGTTTCACTGGATTAAGAAAATGTGGCACATATACACCATGGAATACTATGCAGCCATAAAAAATGATGATTTCATGTGCTTTGTAGGGACACGGATAAAATTGGAAATCATCGTTCTCAGTAAACTATCACAAGAACAAAAAACCAAACACCGCATATTCTCACTCATAGGTGGGAATTGAACAATGAGAACACATGGACACAGGAAGGGGAACATCACACTCTGGGGACTGTTGTGGGGTGGGGGGAGTGGGGAGGGATAGCTTTAGGAGATATACCTAATGCTAAATGACGAGTTAATGGGTGCAGCACACCAGCATGGCACATGTATACATATGTAACTAACCTGCACATTGTGCACATGTACCCTAAAACTTAAAGTATAATAATAATAAAATAAAAATAAAATAAAAATAAATAATATCAAAAAAAATCTTAAAAAAAAAAGAAAGTGTTTTAAAGAACCTGCTGCTTAATTCAACCTTTATTTCAGAGATATATTCAGTGGCAAATCATAATTTAGTGACAGCTTGAAGGACTTCCTGAACTCACTAGGGTAAGAGTAGGTGGGGGATGGGGGTCTGTTACGGGTTTGTGTCCCCTCAAAAAATACATGTTGGCATTCTAACTTCTAGTACTTAATTTGAAATAGGATCTTTATGGAGTAATCAAGTTAAAATGATGTCATTAGTGTGGGTTCTAATTCAATACTACTGCTGTCCTTACAAAAAAGGGGAAATTTGGACACAGAAACAGACACACATAGAGGGAATATAATTTGAAAAGACACAGGGGCCAGTTGCAGTGGCTCACACTTGTAATCCCAGCACTTTGGGAGGCCAAGGCAGGAGGATTGCTTGAGTCTAGGAGTTCGAGACCTGCCTGGGCTACATAGGGAGACCCCCATCTCTACAATATATTAAAAAATCAGCTGGGTATGGTGGCGCGTGTCTGTGGCTCCAGCTACTCAGGAGGCTGAGGCAGGAGGATCACTTAAGCCCATGAGGTCTAGGCTGCAGTGAGCCATGTTCATGCCAGTACACTCCAGCCTGGGTGACAGAAAGAGACCCTGTCTCAAAAAAGAGAGAGAGAGAAAGAAAGAGGGAGAGAGAGAGGGAGAGAGAAGGGAGGGGGAGAGAGAGAGAGAAGATGACCATCTACAAGTCAAGTACAGAGGCCCAGAACAGATTCTCCTCACAGCCCTCAGAAGGAAACAACCCTGCAAAGAACTCATATAAGCTGGACAGTGAGCAGACGCTAGACGGTGGGCAGAGACAGGGAGCTCAGTGCCCCCAGGCAAGACCAGCAGAACCCCATTCTTGGCATAAGAGAGTCCACATGCTCTGAGTGGAGGCCTGAGGTTGTTCATCAACAGAGCAGCCACTTCAGGCCGAGGGTGAGTGGTGCCTAAACTCCCTGCTTCCCACAGAGGAAGGGCCAAGCCACACAGCTCAGCAAACATCCATTTCCCTTCTCCTTCCTCCCATCTGACTTGCTGCTGACTGAGGAGACCCTGAGAGAGTCCCCACTCTGCCACTGGGGTCACCTGCCCATTGAAGCCAAGAAAAGTCCCATCCAGCTCAGCTCCCCTGGCCAGCCCTGCCCAGGCAAGCAAGCCCCTTGCTCTAGCACTTCTATTTCTAACCCCCGCCCCCTTGAGGTTGACAATCATCACCACTGAGGCCTATTTTATTAAAACCTGGGACAGGGGTATGTTCCCCTTCCACAGGTTCCCTTCCACTTAGATAAACCCTTTGCCTAATTGGCAGAGGTGCAGCAAATGAAGGCAGTTGAACCTGAGGGTGCTACCCTGAAAAAGCAGAAGTCCTTCCCTGTATATTATTTTATTATTATTGTCTTTAAAGACAGGGTCTCACTATGTTGCCCAGGCTGGTCTTGAATTCCTAGCCACAAGAGATCCTCCTGTATCAGCCTCCCAAGTAGCTGTGATACAGGTGTGAGCCCACCATGCCCAGCCTTCCCTGTATACTCTTATCGTTGTCCTTGACCTCAAGCCTTCCCTTGAAAGTAACTATAGGCCTATGTACCCCAAACCTCTGTGCGACCTCTGATCACTTACCTATGAACACTCCACTCTGTCCCCTTAAATTTCACTCCCCTATATGCTCAGTGATCGCCATTCTGGGGCTGGTGTCGTGGAAAGAAGGGATATATACGAGGATCAAGGATGATTTGCACTCTGTAAAATATTGCATTTATATTCCACACCAGCTTGAATTAAACCCTCCAGATTTGTAGGAATTACCTTTCTTACTGAGGTTTAATTACTTCTATGATTTTGATCTACCAGGAGAAAAAAGACAATGTACAAGATATAAATTTAAAAAACAGAAAAGGGAGCTCCAGGCATCTGACAATATTTTTCTTAATACAGAACATATAGATCCTAATTGCCTTCAAACAGCTATCACCCTGTGGATGAAATAGAGATATCTTTATTTTTAATAAACAATAAGAAAAGAATCCTTTATGTGGTGTTCACGTGGAAGCACCAAACATCTTGCCATGCCAAGGATCAAATAACTTTATTAATTGACCAATTAAAGCCTTAACCATTCCTACTATAGTCCAAGAATATTCAATAACGTGGGGAAAATATTTGTACAACAATGTTAAGGGGTAAACGGTAGAATTCAGAATTATATATTACATAATATATGTATAATCACACACAATTATTCTGTACAGGCACAAAAAATGAAATACTTTAAATAATGGTCATTATAGCTGAGTGATGAGTTCCAGGCGATTCCGGCACGTTTCTGTATTTTCCCAGTTTATTAAAATAAGTTTACATTACTTTTTTAATCAGAGAAAAAATGTTACATTGTGTCTTAACCATTTAACAATTATATATCTACTTTATAAGTATATGAATATCCAATTAATTTTACATACCAGGCTGCTAGCCCATTAGGTAAATTTTATAACCAACCCCAAAAGTTATTACAAACTGTGTATTGGAACCCATAGAAGCTCAAGATATACAACTGCAAACAAAAATTAAAGAAAATATATGAGGTGTTATCACTTCAGCAAGGATAGTTTTTGGTAATTGATTCTGTTTTAGTGTGCCACTAGAAATATATCCTCTTCGTTTATGTCCTCTCTTGCTTTCTCTGAGTGTATAAAATGACAGCTTATACGGAAATCAAGTCGAGGTCAAATTACCAATACTCTGTAAGTGGCTGGAGGTCAGAATTACCTCCTAAAGAGCCCTGAGCCCCGGAGTGAGTTTCTATTTATTCAGCATTCTACTTCCCAATCTCAGCTAACAACAAAAAAAAAAAAAAAGAGAAAGGTGAAAAATGGGTTCCAAGCTCAGGGTTCAGCCTGTGTTTTCAAATGACCAAGAAAAACAAAGGCATATGCAGGCACAACCAGACAGAGTACAGGGTAGAAGTCCCTTGTATTTGTAAAGGCAAATGTTTGATTAGTTCTATTCAGCTTGAATAATTCTAGTTGTGTGATATAAGAAAAAGAGAAAAAACTGTACCCTGGCAAACAGCTAAGAAATCCTTAATGGGCTTTGAGGGCTCCCTGTATTCACCATATTTTTAATGTAACGGGCAGCCACCACGTGCCATGCATACTGCTAGAAACATAAGATGCCATGAGAATGTGGCCCTAGACCCTTGGAAGAGTGGGGCCACTTCTTTCCCAATTGTTGAATCTTTTTATGTCTATTTTTGGTTTTAATACATGTTATGGAAGCATAATTGTCCTTCCAAAAATACTTGGTAACTAACATTGGTTTAATGGTGTATAAAATTTATTTTGGCTTTAACAAGGCATCTGGATCACAGATTTCTATAAAGGTTGCAAAGTCAGTCCCCGAGTGATACAGTCCATGGGACATTGCCTTTCCCATCCCTATCCGTTCCTCCTGCTCCTACTCCCAGCTGCCTTGTGTGAAAAGATCAGTTGTACTGGTTTGCCCAGGATAATGAAATGTCACTGAATGAGCTGCTATAACACTAACTATTTTTACTGCTTTTGCATGTTCCTTTCTACTTTTATCTCATCTTTGCAAGATGAATGGAAAAGGCAATGGGGCATGAGCTGAAATGTGGACTATGCTAAAGCTTTGCAACTCAAGACCAAATTCCACATTGATACTTCCTATTCACTTCCATAGTCTGCTTGCTGCTTTCCCTGCCTCCTCCACCCTATCCCACCCCAACCAATTCAGATGGACTTCAAAAATTCAAGTCCAGTAGGGCACAGTAGCTTATACCAGTAATCCCAATGCTTTCAGAGGCCAAGTCAGGAGATCACTTGAGGCCAGGAGTTCAAGACCAGCCCAGGCAACACAGTAAGACCCTGTTTCTACAAAAAATATAAATAAATAAAAATTTTAAATTAGCTGAGCATGGTGGTGGGTGCCTGTAGTCCCAGCTACTTGGGAGGCTGAGGCAAGAGTAATACTTAAGCCCAGGAGTTTGAGGTTATAATGAGCTATGATTGCACCACTTCACTCCAGCCTGGGTGACAGAGTGAGACCCTATCTCTAAAATGAATGAAAAAATGAATGAATGAATGAATAAATAAATGGATTAATTTAAAAAACAGTCAAATCTGATAATGATATTACCTGGCCTAATCCTTTCCAATGGTTCCATGTCACTTACCAAGGACAGTCAGAACTGCTCACGCATATTCCAGGCCTTTCTGGTCATCCCTGCTGGCTCCCTCCCCACTCCTGCAGCCAATGTGACAGCCCCACACCTGTGCACATGCATTCCCCAAACCCACACCATCCTCATCCCATCTCATCACCAGAAGAGCAACTCCTACCTGCACAAGCATCCCATCTTCCATGAAACATGTTTCTTAGAAAAATGTTTAATTAGGAAAGAAATTTAAATCAGTACCTTCTTTGAAGAAGACTGGAGGGATGGGTTTGGCCCTGGAGAGAAAGTTATACCCAACCTTAGAGAATCTTACCCTGCTTTTTCTTTTATTCAGTACCCAGTAACTACTGATGAGGTGGACTCTGTACTACACATTGATTTCACTACTAAAGCCCCAGGAGAATAGACAAGTCTTGGAACCAATCGGGGCTGGCAAGACTTCATGGGAAAATGTGCATAGAAGTAAAACATGCAAACAAGGTATTTTGAGTCCTTGTGAAATATACTTCTGCAGAAGTATATCTTCCACTTTCATCACTGTCCCCAAGAACATTTGGGGAATAAGGTGGCCACTCGGATAGCTAAGCTGCAAAACCATCAGATGATACATGTAAATAGCAGGTTTAAGAGAAAGAATAGCTCCCAGTCCAGCAATCCACCCATGGGGTTGGATTACCATGTCGAAAGACAAAATGTGCTCCTTGTAAACTAGAGTGGCCAGCCATGGAAGCTGCCCAGCCTGTGGGCAAATGTTGGCAGGCCCCATCTAAGCACTGTGCAGGGAAGGGGCTGGCCCAAGGACTCCAGCTGCCTGGCCCAGGGGCAGCTCTATCTAAATGAAAGAGTGTATTAATTTCCTAGAGCTGCCATAACAAATTAGCACAAACTGAGTGGTTAAAAACAACAGAATTGTATGGTTTCACAGTTTTGGAAGCCAGAAATCTGATACCAAGGTGTCATCAGGGTTGGCTACTTGTACAGGCTCTGAGGGACAATGCATTCCTTGCCTCTTTCTAGCTTCTGGGGGCTGTCAGGAATCCTTGACACTCCTTGGCTTGTAGCTTCAGAACTCCAATCACTGCATCTGTCTTCACATGGCCTTCTTTTCTTCTCTTGTAAGGATATAGAATTTGTAAATTGACACTGGATTTAGGGCACACCTAATCAAGGATGATTTCATCTTGAAATCCTTAACATAATTACATCTGCAAAGACTCTTTTTCCAAATAGGGTCACATTTATAGGGTTCAGGTGGACACAACTTTTGAGTGGCTCACCATTCAACCCACTGCAGAAAGCATACATTATTCTGACTGAACCTTTGCTACTGATACCCCCAGTTCTGAATCCAAGCTGCCAAGCTGATCACACTTCTTTCTGATTGTGATTTCATTCCCCAGGTAGTCAGACCTGCCTGGCATTTTTGAGAATCCAGGCTCTCTGCAGTTACATTTCTTGTAAAAAATCAATGGATTGGAGATCTGTTTTACACTTGAGTCTCATGAGAGAGGTGTGTGTCTGTGCTAGACAGAGAAAAAAAACCATCTCTTAATGTGTTCAGCCAATCTTCTCTGAGCCTGCCAGCCTGGGGCCAAACCCAAGCCTGGCAAATTCTCCAAGGTAAGCCATCCTGGGAGGGCCCTGGAGACACTGCCTATCTGCAAAAGACCCTCTGCTATGCGTGGCCAAGTGAGGACCGAGAATCAGTGCGAACTAGAGCTTCTCAATGAGCCAGTAGTCACCCCCGATCTTTCCACCCTATGTCTGTGCTGACCACTGGGGTGCACAGTAGTGTGCACTAATGATGTGATCCCTTGGATTATCCTTTTGGAAGATGAAGAGTGGAGCCAGTCAAGAGGCAGAAGAAGAGATAAAGAAGAACCTTAAAGACCATCCTGACTCCTCATGAACTGTCTCAGATTGAGTGATGCCCACTGTTCAAACACAAGTGTGACCAACCCATGGCCAGGTAGCTGCTGCCTGAGAAGTAAGGGCCCTCTGCCCTGGGATTTCACCTGCAGCCTCTCCTCCCCAAATACACTCTGCCATGTGTTGTTGAACCTGAAATCATAGTTTCTAAGCCTCTCTCAGCTACTGTCAAAAAAGCCAATAGGAATAGATCTACATTAAGACTTTTTAACCCATTTTGTGTTGCTAGTTTTGTAATTGCTGTTGGTGTTTTTACATGATTTCCAAAAGATCTGGCTTCCTGGAGAAGCTGGCAGTTTTCCAGTGATCAAAACTATTCTGTGGTAAGAAAAGGATTGGCCGGGCGCAGTGGTTCACACTTGTAATCCCAGCACTTCGGGAGGACAAGACGGATGGATCACTTGAGGTCAGGAGCTCGAGACTAGCCTGGCCAACACTATGAAACCCCGTCTCTGCTAAAAACACAAAAACTGCCAGGTGAGGTGGCAGGTGCCTGTAATCCCAGCTACTCGGGAAGCTGAGGCCTTGAAAGGTAGAAGTTGCAGTGAGCCGAGATTATGCCACTGCACTCCAGCCTGGGCAAAAGAGCGAGACCCTGTCTCAAAAAAAAAAAAATGATTAGGAATTAAGATTAAAGGTCACAATGACACTATGTGTATGTCCTCAGGGAAGACATTTCAGCAGAGAGATAAAAGCTTCTGGGTGCTTTCATCTGTGAGTTTCCAACAAACCTGTGAGCCTCCGGCAGTTGTAGAAATTCTCAGACGAGATATGAACTCATTTCCAGACCCACGGACATTGAAATAGGGAAGAAGGACCTGATGTGAAAGGACAGAGGTAAGGGCCAGTTTGTAGCACTAGAGCCAATAACTGGGAACCTCATAACTCCAACTGAGTCATCCTGGCTCATGCTTCTGAAGTTAATTTAACTTAAAGAAATACGTTTTTCTTTATGGATGAAGTGCATGGGTCTATGCTGGGTGTCCTGCCCAGCTTCCCTTCATTTTCTGTGCCAAAATCAGCTGAAATGCTGTGTCTGTCCATCACTTTTGGCCAATCAAGCAGAAATGCAGGGGCTAGAAGCTCTAGCACATTCCTGTCCCATTTCCTCCCTGTCCCCCATGATAACAACACCAGCAGGAGATTGTCCAAAACTGGCAGTGGTTTCTGGAGGGAAGGAAATGGCTTCCTAGTGGGAAGGATCAGGGCAAAGGCTATGCATGCTTTTGCTTTTCATGTCAGACCCAACGCCTCTGTCCCACTGACCGATAGAAAAGAAAGATTGTGGAGGACGTAAATGCTAGAATCATCACATGAACATCTTTAGGGACAATGTTCTAAAGGCCCACCTCTATGGTCCTTCAGATGGGAAATAGCAATATCATTTCAGGAAATATCAATGAATTTAATAACTTAACATTTCCTGTAAAGAGATAAAGGAAAGAATGACACATTCAGCTGGCAAAAACTTTGGTGTCTAATATATGCCAACTCTTCCTTCTCTAAAGCCTTCAAAAGTCAAGGCCCATGTGAATACAGAAACATCACTGATTGAGATGAGCGTGGTTATTCAATATACTTCTGCCATAATGACACTTCCAAATGCTATCTAAGAGTTTTTCTGCAAGGAGTTTGGAATCGCTCATGTAAACCCATTGATACTTTTGTTACATTGCAAGGTTTTTCCCCTAAAGTAAGGATCAGACAACAGCCTTCAATGATAATTTTTTAAAAAGCTTCCTGCTTTTTTTTTAATGGAAGTTTTCTTTTTCAAAGGTGAAGGATGTTGTTTCTCATGATAGCTTTGTTGCCACCAACAGAAACTCAAAGTAGAGATCTAGAGGTGAATCAGGTAGGATTACCTACATTGCTGTTCTTGGAACCCAGCTCCACTTATGGGAGAATTGTCAACTATTTTAATATTCTATTTTCCAGGAAAACATAGTCCCATGTTCAACAGAAGCCCAGAAAATTCCAAAGCAGACAATCAACAAAGCAGACTCTGTCACCAGGCAAGATACGACTACATCTGGGTCAACAACATGAAGAAATACGTTATCACTGTGTAAATATGAACAGTTCCAGGAAACAGATCTTTGCATTCCTGCCTTTTGTTTCACTGAAACCAGGACATGGAGCTCATGCTTCCAGACAAATGTCAAGTCTACTTTGACCCTGGCTTTCCCCAAGTACATGAACCCTCCAGGGAGGCAGAGAGTTGCCTGGCTGAAACCAAAGAATCTTCTGGCCACCCCCAAACCTGCCCCTGGCAGTGGCCTATACAAAGTAAGTCTAAGAAATGTAATACATCTTAGGAATGCACCTGGAAAACAGCAATATTATATCCACCCAGGGAAAAGTCTTCCTGGGGATTAGAGTGGGCTCTGAAATTTGAGGCTTCTCAAGCTTTCATAATTGTTATCCCAATTAATGTAACTGCAGACACCATTCTTATATTCCCAGGTACAATAATGTCCCATTCCTTTGAAGCTCATCAAGCCATTTGCTTCAACACTTGAGGAGGCAAGCCCCAAGGTTAACAGCCCTCCACGTGAGCCTCTCATCTGCCTGCTGTACAAATGTGTTTTCTTTGTATTTCAGTCATGCCCTGACCTTGGAGAGGACGATGTAAAGGGGAATGCCTAATTAACTTTCCATTTATAAACCAATTATTTTACTATTGGCACCTTCATTCTGCAATCACTGACATAAAATCTTTTCAAAACAAAATGTAATAAATGAGAAATCGATTGGATTTTTTTTAAGTTTGCTTTGAAGTCAGCCATTAATAAGAAATGTCCTTAAATAAGAGAGCTCTGTCTATAGAAGTTCCTCGAAGTCAGAGCCCAGCTGTGCTGCTGCTGGAGGAGATGAAGCCGCATTCAATCAAGGCTTTGGAACTCTTCCTTGTTCATCTTTAACTGCAAGGACAGAGGCGTACTATTTTTCTTTTTTCTTTTTTTTTTTTTTTTTTTTTTTGGTAGAGAAGGGGTCTCCCTAGGTTGCCCAGGTTGGTCTCAATCTCCTGGACTCAAGCAATTCTCCTGTCTTGGCCTCCCAAAGTGCTGAGATTACAGGTGTGAGCCACCACACCCAGCCAGTACCAGAAGTACTGCTTTTCTCCTTAAAAAAGAGGGAAAGAATGCTTTCACATAGATCTTCATGTGCTAAAATCACACCAAAAACTCATGCAAGGTCAATGAAGAACAAAGTTCTCTGCTCCTACTACAGAATCTTTGCATTGACTGTCACTGTCCCGGACACTCTTTCCCAGAGGTCAGCATGGTTCCCTCCTTTATCTTCTTCAGTTCATCATCAAGTGTCACCTTTTGGTGAGACCTTCCCTCACCACCCTACTGACAACTATAAACCAGCAGCCCCGACATCTGCATCCCTTCTCCACCCTGCTTTCCTCCATAGCACTCCCATGCTTCACATTCTTTACATTGTGTCTACTCCTCCCTTTTGATTATTCCGCGCCTCCCCACCATGAGAATGTAAGCTCCATGAGGACAGGAAGATCCCAGCAACACCTAGAACAGAAGCCAACATAGAGCCAGCACTCAATAAATATAATGAGATGTATACATAAAGTATTTACAATGGAAAGTCAAAATACCACTGCCCGTCATGAGCAAGTCATTCCCCTTCTCTCCACAAAGATAGACAGTGTGGTGAAGCCACAGCCCAGGTGAATCGAGAACAAAGAAGAGAGAGAAAAACTGCTCCTGTTCTCCAACATCAGATACAAAGCACCGTGCCTTCCATGTCACCTGGGAGCCCAGACTCAGGCAGCTACCATGATCCCTGCCCACACCTCCACCTGAAACTCCAGAGGGAAGAGGGGTAATGTTCCCTCTGGCTTCTAGCTTGCTCGTGGCTTGCTGGTGAGTCGTATCCAGGGCCAGCTCCATGGGAACTGCTGTAGTCACACCCAGGGTCCCATACTCAGAAGAGTCCCAAGCTTGGTTTCATGCTCTGCTGTGGCCATCTGGAAATTCTTTCCAATTTTACCTTTGAACTTGGGACAGTGGAGCATGCATGTGAGCAGAAGAGATTCATAAAACCAAAAGAAAAACTTTATATTTTAGTACCTTTAGCAGTATTTTTTTCTCTGCTTTTTCAACAAGCAGATCCACGTTTTCTTTTTGTACTGAGCCCTAAAAATTACGTAGTTGGTCCTGGAGGCATTCATGTTCTTTGTGGAGAGAAAACTTTCTAAGGTGGAGAAAATCCACTCTGTCTAATGGTTCTGTTCTCCCAACTTGATAGAGGCGTGGCCATCTCTTTCTGGCTAACAACAGCAACAACAAAGCTTAGATTCTAATAAATCCCAAATCAAGGAGAATAATTGAGCTGATGAGTTGCTTTGAAGGAAAGAAATAATACAGAAAATTCTTTTATAAAAATAATTACTGGAAATTTTAATAAGCTAATTTAATAAATTTTCCCAGCTAATAAGAGTAGCTGGGAAACTACTTTTGTTGTTGGGAAGCTATTTTTGTTGTTTGGAAACTTCAGAAAGTTATTTATTGAAGTCATATCACAATTTCTACTACATGTGCACCATGTACCAAAAGGGAATTGTTTAATCCACCTCTTCCCAAGGGAAGAGTCAGGATTCGTGGACATAAAACCCAAGGCTTTACAAATACTGAAGAGAACTTGGCTATTCAACAATTATGTGTATTAACAAAAGGCAAAATGCATCATTAATTCTATAACTTTCTAATTTTGAGAAAACTCCATAGACTCACAGGTTAAATTAAAATATAAAAAATTTAAATGAATTGCTAAAATATAAAAGTTAGATGGATCATTCATATGTTGAATGATAATGATACCCAAATTTGATAAATTTCAAAAGATCAAAAAGTTTAACTTCATATAACTTGTGATGGTTAATACTGAGTGTCAACTTGATTGGATTGAAGGATACAAAGTATTGATCCTGGGTGTGTCTGTGAGGGTGTTGCCGAAAGAGATTAACATTTGAGTCAGTAGGGTGGGGAAGGCAGATTCACCCTTAACCCGGAGGACACAATCTAATCAGCTGCCAACAAACATAAAGCAGGCAGAAAAACATGAAAAGGAAAGACTGGACTAGCCTCCCAGCCTACGTCTTTCTCCCGTGCTGGATGCTTCCTGCCCTCAAACATCAGACTCCAAGTTCTTCAGTTTTAGGACTCAGACTATATATATATATATATATATATATATATATATATATATATATACACACACACACACACACACACACACACACATATACATATATATACACACATATACATATATTTATATATATATACACATACACATATATTTATATATATATACACATATACATATATATGTATCTTCTATTAGTTCTGCCCCTCTAGAGAACCCTGACTAATATACCAACAGAGTCATATTTTTCCCAATTTGTCAATCCTTCCCTATTTCTCTGTCTCTACTATTCTATAAAAGATAATACAAGACCTAGGAAATAAAATCAAACACCTACGGAAGTCAGACATGTAACATAAACATGTGAACCAGGCCGAATACAAGACAGAAGGGGTAAGACAGTGGGACTGCATGTGTACCTTCTAAAACTTTTTTTTTTTTTTTGAGGCAGAATCTTCCTTTGTCACCCAAGCTGGAGCACAGTGACACAATCTCAGTTCACTGCAACCTCCACCTCCTGGGTTCAAGCAATTCTCCTGCCTCAGGCTCCCAAGTAGCTGGGATTACAGGCATGCACCACCACACCCAGCTAATTTTTGTATTTTTAGTAGAGATGTGGTTTCACCATTTTGGCCAGGCTGGTCTCAAACTCCTGACCTCAAGTGATCCACTCGCCTCAGCCTCCCAAAGTGCTGGAATTACAGGTGTCAGCCACCATGCCTGCTCACTTTTTTTAATCAAGGAATCTTCTGAATTTTTAATCAAGTCAGGATCTTCTGAAAAGCATAAACCAGGGCAGGATGCAATGTACAAGTAATTTATTAAGAGAAGTGCCTATGAGTCTCTTATTCAGGCTGCTATAACAAGATATCATAGACTAGATGGCTTATTAACAGCTGAACATGATTTCTCACAGTGCCAGAGGCTGAAAGTTGGACATCAGGATGCCAGCAGCAGTGTTAGGTTCTGGGGAGGGCTCTCTTCTGGGTTGCAGGCAGCTGACTTCTTGTTACATCTTCATATGGCAAGACAGGACAAAAGAACTCTCTGAGTGTCTTTAAAGGGAACTAATACCATTCATGAGGCTCCACCCTCATGACCTAATCACCTCCCAAAGGCCATCACATTGAGATTAGAGTTTCAACATATGAATCTGGGGGGCAAAGACATTCAGTCCATAACAGAGAGAACTACTAGAGATGTTAGACCATCGTGTAGGTCTGACCTGCATGAAGGAGAGAGGGAAGGAAGCAAGGTGAATTAGATGCTTCCTCAACTACAGTGCATTTCTCCAGGAAGTTCTGCAAGGCCAGTTGGGAGGCATCAAGCCACAGTCAGAGGCATCACCTCTCCCAGAAACAGGCCTGTCTGGGTATCCCACCTTGCTCAGTCATGAAAAGCAAGGTCTCGGGCCAATCAGTGATGGATTTCAAAGCACAGCAGCTGGGGCTGTTGGTCAACAATGCCAACTGCAGTCATAGATCTGAGGCCATTCTCATATCCTCCATAGTGCCCAATAGAATACACCTGAAGGCTAGCAATCTGAGCCTGCCTAGGCCCTTGTTAAACTCTCATGCTTCATTCTCTCACCAACTGTCATCTCTCCATGCCTATACCTCACTACCGACCAAATGAAAGTGTAGCTATCCATTCCATTCAGAAACATGGAAAGAATTCATTCCTTGAAAAACAGACCTTGCAGGACCTGTGCTAGGAGCAGACACAACTTCCAAACAAGCTGTCCTTACAGATCTGTTGGAAATCAGTCACTGGAGCTGCCTTCAGGCCAGAAAGTTTGCATCAGGTGTTCAGGTTGTTCTGTTTCCCCACAGAGGTCACAATGCCCTTGACTGAATGTGGCTCCATGGTTGGATAACTTATGCAGGAATAAACCACAATTAAAAAAATAATAACAAATGTTTATTCCAGCTTTTGAATCATAAAGCAACTTCCTATCCTTTCCTTTTCATACAGAAAAGTGTTCCCCTTAGGAAACTTCCAATGATGCCACTGATTCTTCCATGGATGCAAAAAATTGTGTTAGTGTTGCATTTTCAAGGTTGAGAAGGGAAAAACAAAAACAGCACTACCAAACCGAGAATCTGTGAAAATATCAGTGGTAGTGTTGCCACACAGAGAGACTGAAAATATAATGGCTGCATTCCCCAAGGTAGTCTCAAGTTACCAAAATCATTCTGTGGAAGGCCGAGAGAAAATAAAGAGAAAAGATCCCTGTAAATACGGAAGCAGTGAAGAGAGTAGCAATAGAAGGGCAGCCCTTTAAAAACAAAGGAATTATGAAACATGAAGGAAGACTAACAGCTAAGCCTTCAGAGGAACCAGAAGAAAACAGGTAACTGCCAGAAAGCCCAGGAACCCTCATACTCAACGTGTTCCCCAGAAAACACCCTGCCCTGATGTGTGGGTTTGTTGTTGTTGTTGTTTTCAGGAAATGGAAACCCCATTTCTTCCATTGTACTCATTGGAAACCTATCCATGTTTGACAACTTCTCTCCTTCACTCCTATGCAACCACATCACCCAGTCTTCTTGGTTTCATTTTCTCTTGAATTCATCTACTTCTCTTAACCCTAAAGTCCACCCTGGTCCAAGTAAAGGTCACATTTTGCCTACTCTTTAACGATGGACCATCCAGCTGGTCTCCTTGAGTCAACTCTTGCTCCACACGCCCATCATTCTCTAAAGAGTCCTCAGTGGTCTTCTTAAAACATAAATGTAATCCCAGCACTTTGGGAGGCCGAGGTGGGTGGATCACCTGAGATCAGGAGTTCAAGACCAGCCTGCCCAATATGGTGAAACCCCGTCTCTACTAAAAATACAAAAAATTAGCCGTGCGTGGTGGCATGTGCCTGTAATCCCAGCTACTTGGGAGGCTGAGGCAGGAGAATCGCTTGAACCCAGGAGGCAGAGGTTACAGTGAGCCAAGATCATGCCACCGCACTCCACCCTGAGCAACAGAGACTCCTTTCAAATTAATTAATTAATTAATTAATCGGATCATATTGTTCCACTGTAGTCTAAACCTCTCCAGTGGGTTCCAATCCAGTTTTCATCACAAAATCCCTCATGCTTGACAAGATCCTGCATGTTTGTAACCCCTCCCTCCCTAACATATCCGCCCCATCTCCTCAGTCCCTAAGCAGCAACCACATGGGCTTTCTTTGGGTTCATCAAATATTGTGCTCCATCTTGCCTCAGAGCCTTTGCAAATACTGTCCCCTCCACCTTTTCTCCCTGTCTTTGCCTATTACTTCCTGCATTTCCTGAAGCGCAGAAGCCAGTTCCTCAGGAAAACCTTTCCTAACATGCCCTGCCTACCCCATCCCAGAATAACTCAGTCTCTCTCTCTC
The DNA here is from genome assembly GCF_029281585.2 of Gorilla gorilla gorilla. NCBI lineage: Eukaryota > Metazoa > Chordata > Mammalia > Primates > Hominidae > Gorilla > Gorilla gorilla. The sequence goes on from NC_073246.2 coordinate 37,868,926, forward strand.
TCTCTCTCTCTCTATATATATATATATACATATACATATATATATACACACATGTGTATATGTATATATATATATATATATATATTACACTTTTTATAGCATGGCTGACATTTTTAGCATATTTGTAGGGTGGTTTGACTAATCTCTGTTTTTCTGTCTAGACTTAACGCAGGAACTATGCCTGCCTTTAATTTTCTCAATTATTTCACCTGTGGCTAGCCCAGCACCTGGCACATAGATGAATAATTGGATGGATGGATGGATGGATGGATGGATGGATGGATGGATGGATGGTCAATTGATCCATTGATTGACTGATTGCTAAGTACCAGAATATTATAAAGCCATAAGCCAGAATATTATAAATCCATAAGCCATCTTTCCAGGGGCAGAAATAAATATCAAATGTAGATAAAGGCTAATAGGTAAATATACCACTTTTTTAATGTTTTAATTGCTGAATAGGCACTATATTCACATACTTCAAATCTAAAAGATGTCCACTGAGAATATGTGCTCCTGTTCTGTGTCCTTCCACTCCATTTTTCACTGCCTTTATAAGTAACTAGTTCAGTAAGTATCTTATATTCGTTGTGTTTCTTTACACAGATACAAGTAAATGTTATTTTCACTTTCTTACACAAAAGACAGAATAGTAGACACAGTGTTTGACACATTGGATTTTGTTGTTACTTTTGTTTAAGGTAACAACATACCCCAAAGCTCTCTGATTCATTCCCTAAGAGCTTCCTTACTCTTTTGTACAGCTCCATGGCAGTCCATTGTATGGATGCAGCATCCTTTATTTAACCCTTCCCATCCTGCTGCTTAGTCTTTTGCTATTTGAAACAAGGTTCTCACTACGTCATCCAGGCTGGAATGCAGTGGCAGGATCTCAATTCACTGCAACCTCCACCTCCCAGATTCAAGCAATTCTCCTGCCTCAGCTTCCCAAGTAGCTGGGATTACAGGCACACGCCACCATGCCTGGCTAATTTTTGTGTTTTTAGTAGAGACGGGGTTTCACCATGTTGGCTAGGCTGGTCTTGAACTCCCAACCTCAAGTAATCCACCCACCTCGGCCTCCCAAAGTGCTGGGACTATAGGCGTGAGTCACTGAGACCCATAGCATTTTAAAGTAAAGGTTCCATAAAAGTTGAAAAAAGGTAAGTTAGGAGGTGGTGGAGTAAGCCTTAAAGGCAGAAATGCCTGGGTTTGAATATGAGTTCTGGCCATCATCAGCTATGTCAACTTGAGTTAGATAAACTTTCTGAGCCTCAGTTTCCTCATCTATAAAATGGAGACAATATTCCTCTAGACATGGCTGAGGACGAAACAGAATAACACAAATGAAGCATTTAACTTCTTCTCTTGCATGCTCTCACGCAATCCATCACTTCAAACATCACCCATCAAGGAAGGCTCCCAAGTCTCCTTCTTCAGCTGAAATCTGCCCTGTTTTTCCAGGTACCTGCTGGATTCTTCCTCTTTTATTTCTTGTATGCCCCTAGTCTTTGTTTTGTTTTGTTTGAGACAGTCTCACTCTGTCACCCAGGCTGGAGTGCAGTGGAGCAATCTCGGCTCACTGCAACCTCCACCTCCTGGGTTCAAGTGATTCTCCTGCCTCAGCCTCCCGAGTAGCTGGGCTTACAGGCGCACACCATCAAGCCCAACCAAGTTTTTGTATTTTTAGTAGAGACGGGGCTTCACCATTGTTGGCCAGGCTGGTGGCCTCAAGTGATCCGCCCACCTCAGCCTCCTGAAGTGCTGGGATTACAGGTGTGAGCCACTGTACCCAGCCCCACATCTTTAAATTACAAAATATCCAGAACAAAACCTTCTCAAAAATGCCATTTAAAACTGTATTATTTTCCTGCATTTCCCATTTACCCAAAGACCAAGATAACTGAGAGTTTTCTTCTACCCCTGCTTCTCCGTTTACCCATACTCTCAATTCAGTCACCAACTCCTGATAATTTTTTTCTCCCAAATCTTCTGGAATCTGTTTCTTCCATTTATTTCCATTCTGACCCAGAACAGGTGCCCAAGGTTTCCCAACTAGACTATTGCAAAAAAAGGTGGGCCAGACTAGTTTGATTGACTCTGGTTTCATAACCTTTCAGGACAACCTCTCTAACCAGTCCAAAAGTGATCTTTCTAGAATACAAACCAGGCCTTGTTTCTCATTTGTTTGCCCTCCACCTTCTGTGGGTGGGTGTCTAAAGGAATAGCATGTAAACCATATAAACCACAGCCTTCTCCCAGACCGCACCTCCAGCCCCTCTCCTGGCCTCTGGCCACAGCAAACTTCTGCCTTCCTCTGGGAAACTCTCTCTCTCAAGCCTCCTTCTCTTTGCACAGGGAACTTTTCTATATGCTGTTCATTCGCTCATTCATTCAGCAAATATTTTTAAGAGCCTGATATATGCCAATTATCCTTTAACTTTAAAAAGGATGGTCTGGCATGCCCCAGACTACTTAACTCCTAGAAACTTCATTGATGTAACAGACTCCTGAATTTGCATAGGGTTGACCTCCCACCACTGGTACACAGGTGTCTTCTAGGACAGTGTTTCCCAACCTTGACACTATTGGCATTTGGAGCCAGATAATTCTTTGTTTGGGTAGGGGGCTATCCTTTGTGTTGTAGGGTGTACAGAAGCATCCCTGAACTCTACCCAGTAGATGCCAGTTGCTCACGTCAACCAATTATAACAACCAAAATATCTGCAGATGTTCCCAAATATCCCCTGGGGGTTAAAATCATCCCAGGTTGTTGCCCTGTATTAGGGCATCTATAATACTTGCTACTCCCAGGTCAGTAAGTCCAATTAGCATGATGTCACTAATAGGTGAGACAGAGCAATGTTCTGCAGAATGTCAGCATGATTAAGATCCCTGCAGACATGCAGATAGTGAATGTATACTGCTATCCTTGCCACAGAAAGGCCAACCACTGCAGAGTCCCCCTATTGATGGAGGTTGAGAAGAAATCATTTGCCAGATCAGTAGTCACATATGAAGTTTGAGAAGGCGTGTTGCTCTTCATCAGTAAATATAGCAAACCCAGCACAACAGCTTCAAGGGGCTATCACCTAATAGCATCTGCCATCATTTATCTGGTTTTTACAGGGACACAGTGGGTAAACTGAATGGAGATATTATGGGGACCACCACCTCCTTGCAGCTTTGATGTTCTTGATGATAGCAATCATATCTGTACTTCCTCCTGGAATGCCTTGTTATTCCTGATTGCCATCTTGAATAATGGGGAAAGAACAGTTTCAGATACTTTACTTGGCCCTTCCCACCATAGTTCCTTACTCCATAAGTGGGAGTTCTGCCAACCACTAAATATATCTATCCCAATTATATATTTGGGGACCTGATAGATAACCACAGGGTAGTTTTTGGACCCAGTGGACCAAATGGACCCATTGTGAAACAGACTTGGGGTAAAACTCTATTTATCACCAGACTTCCTAAAACTGCCAATCTAACGGGACAGGGCAGGTGGGGAGGGACAATATAAGGCATTTAATATCCCTTGATATCATTTAAGATCCCTTGGTATTGAAGTAGCTATGTTGTCTGGGGTAAATACCTAGGGTTTGTCATCTCACACCAGGAAAATTTAGGACACAGACACACATGAGGCATTTAGGAGCAGAAGTTTAATAGGCAAAAGAAAAAGAAAGGAAAACAGCTCTTTCTCTAGTGAGAGGGAGGGAACTTCCGAGAGGAAAGGCCCGCTGGCGGCAGATACGCCAGATTTTATAGTCAGGCTTGAGGAGGCGGTGTCTGATTTACATAGGGCCCACAGATTGGTTCAAAGCGGTGCCTGATTTACATAGGACTCACAGATTGGTTCAAGGTGGTGTCTGATTTACGTAGGGCTCACAGATTGGTTCAATCAGGTATGATGTTTACATACCACTGGGGAAGGCTGGCCACCCACCCTAATCTTACTTAGCAAATGAAATTTACCCTTGGCTGGGTCATCTTGTTTGCTCCTTGCTATACGCGTGGCTGTCAAAGATAAAGGGAAAATGGTAGCCGCTATCTTGAACGTGATTGGCACAGCTACCAGCATCTATGTTTGCAGCTTGAATTTACAGGCTGCTCTTTGTTAGAAAATGATTTGGGGCTGCTTTTCATTAAAGTAAAAACCTTACTGAGGATTTCAGTACCCTCATTACCTGCCTGAGTAATTTCTTCTTAACTCCTTATCAGTATTAGCTCAAACCTTGTATATTACTAATCCTCAAAGTCTGAATTGTCCCTATTCTCTGGCACTAGTTACTTGGGGAAATGGGTGCAAATTCCTTAAAGGGGAAGATTAGAAGAACACATTTTCAGGTATACTGTGGAAAATAGGTCCTTCTTCAAGGAAGCCTAAGTCTTCCCCTCAATCCACACATCAGTCATTGCAATAAAAAATTGTAGACTCTCACTCAGTTTTCAAATGTATTTGGTTGGTGCAAAAATACTTGCAATTTTGCCATTAAAAGTCATGGCCAAAACCACAATTACTTTTGCATCAACCTAATAAGCCAGCTTGAAAACTTTACTTCAAGCTGGTTTTCAAACTGGCTTACATTTGAAAACTGAGTGAGAGTCCACAATTTTTTATTGCAAGGACTGATGTCAACCTTCTATTCTCCAGCTTTCTTTTTATTATTATTATACAATCTTAATTACACCCTAGTTAGCTGTCCTTCTGTCTCATGCCTAGGAACACCATGATCTCTTAATCATTGCTACAAATCTCTGAAGGTTGAGGCACCCTAAGTACTATTCTGCAGTGTTTCCAATTATAATCATTATGGCCACCTTGCCTCTGGTGGTTACGAGTTGCCATCTAGTTTTATAATTCTGGAATCTCACTATCCCCATTGATATAAAGAAGTTCAGTTCCAGCCGGGTGCACTGGCTCACTCCTGTAATCTCAGCACTTTGGGAGGCTGAGGCAGGAGGATTGCTTGAGGTCAGGAGTTCAAGACCAGCCTGGCCAACATGGTGAAACCCCATCTCTACTAAAAATACAAAAATTAGCCGGGCATGGTGGTGGGTGCCTATAATCTCAGCCAAGGCAGGAGAATTGCTTGAACCCAGGAGATGGATGTTACAGGGAGCCCAGATTGCACCAATGCACTCCAGCCTGGGCAACAGAGTGAGACTTCTATTAAAAAAAAAAAAAAGAGGAAGAAAGAAGAAGAAGAAGAAAGAAGAAGAAAGAAGGAGAAGAAGAAGGAGAAGAAGAAGGAGAAGGAGAAGGAGAAGGAGAAGAAGAAGAAGAAGAAGAAGAAGAAGAAGAAGAAGAAGAAGAAGAAGAAGAAGAAGAAGAAGAAGAAGTTCAGTTCTATGGAAGTGTCTACACCCATAACCCCTGCCTACAGAAGACAGACACTAAGATTCTCAAAGATATTAGTGAGCCCTTCACTTGTGTACTCCTGCTGCATTCATAGCAAAAGTGTCTCCCAGTCTTTTTCAGGAAACACAGTGATGTGGCAGGTTCTCAGGATTTACATAGTAAATTCATTCTAACATTCCCAACTCCTTGAGCCTTAACCCCTTTCTCAACATAATGCCAAATATGCTCCAGCATCTCCACCTTATCAATTGCAGCCATCATCCTATCTAAATGTCATGGAGCTGTCTCAAAAGATTATTAGGACCAGCTCCAGGTAATCATGATGATCTAACACCCTCAAGATACGCTACTACAAGGTGTTTCCTAATTCATGCTTGCCAGCTCCTGTAAGCCTTTGACACATAGACTATTTTCTCCTGCAGCAGGGATTGTACTTCCTCATTGAAGCTGTGCTCAGGCCTGACTCTGGTTGTTAGCCAGGACATAATGAGAGACAGTGGGGACAGATCTGGAGAAAAACAATGATCATTGTGTGGAGCACCTCCAGGTGAGGTCATAGTGTAATGCTCTGGGAAGACGAGGCTGTTCTCTCCCCAGGTTGTTGGGAACAGCTTCGGCCAGCCAGGAAGCTTCAGGGAATTGGGGGCTACAATATTCTCAGCCTTGGCCATGCAAACATCACCATCCAAGGTCTTGGTGGTCCACTCTCCTGTCAGGTCTTTACTTTGACACTGAGGCGGTGTTAAGGCTGTGCATTTTGCTTCTTTTGCATTTCTGCCACCCTTATAATCAGATCCTGGGTTTAATAACCTTCTGTCCTGTGGGTTTGAGAGATGAGAACCTCCTCTAAAGTGACTACAGAAATACTCTGGCTTTCAGACAGGGCCTCCAGGTGGCAAATAGCTGCCCTGCACTTATTATTTTCTTTTTGCAAGGCTTCCAATGCCTTCAAAAGTTACCACCCACATCCAAGTCCTTAGGGTTATTATTGCTCCAAAATGCATCAAGTGCTCCAGTGTCTTGATAAGTCAGTATTTTGGCTTCCTCCTCTGCCTCATCCTAATTAGCTTCAGATAAAAGCTTTTGTAATTGTGATGCTGCAGAATGTCAGAGATTGTCACCACCCACTTGCTGCTACCAAAACCCACCAGAAGCTCTGCTTTCTGGGGCCAAGTTTCCCTGGACAGTAGAGCCTTGGGCACACGTTTATGTGCTAAGACTTCACTGACAAGTGCAATCCTGGGGAAGCAGGAGTATGAGGGAGACCAGTGAGGCAAGGAAGAGGAAGATCAAACACAAGGGCGTGGGTTACTGAGCTGCTTTTTTGTTTTGTTTTTTTTTTTTTGAGATGGAGTTTTGCTCTTGTTGCCCAGGCTGGAGTGCAATGGTACAACCTCAGCTCACTGCAACCTCCACCTCCCAGGTTCAAACGATTCTCCTGCTTTAGCCTCCCAAGTAGCTGGGATTACAGGTGTGGGCCACCACACCCAGCTAATTTTTGTATTTTTAGTAGAGACGGGATTTCACCATGTTGGCCAGGATGGTCTCGAACTCCTGACCTCAGGTGATCCACCTGCCTCGGCCTCCCAAAGTGCTGGAATTACAGGTGTGACCTACCGTGCCCGGCCTACTGAGCTGCTTTATAACAGCCTGGATGATGGCTTGATCTCACATAATGTCTTCAGGAAGGTCACATGGATGCTTGCATCTCAGAACAGTATGTGGGGTGGGGCATGAGGTGGAGAAGGGAAAATAACTAATTAGCCAGTCCCTTCCTATCCACCACCTCCTGCTGGGCAAAGTTGGTGACAGGGGATTTTAGTTTCTCCATGCTTTCTAGATGCATCCCCCGGCCTCTTCAGGTGAAGTTTCTTCTAGCCAATTCATACTGCATGGAGAGCAACTTGGCCTGTAGTACAGGCAGCAATAATGGCAGCAATGAATTGACTTTGTGACTGCAGGACCAGCACAAGCCATGGCTGGGGCCAAGCCAGCCAGTGGGCAAGAGAGGTGGGCAGCTCTGTGGTGGTACAGAAACTGAGTCAGAGACAAGCCCTAAACTCAGGCCTCACATTTGAATATAAATAAGCTCATTTCAGCACAGGCGCAAGGTGCAGTGACTGGCAAAGTCATGTGAAGTCCTTTCTGATCCTTTGCAAACTCATGCCCTTAGTTTTCGGGGTTTGGATGGGTTGCTTTTTTGTTGTTGTTTGTTTTTGTTTGTTTTTTTTTTGGTATGTTTGTTTTTGTTGTTAGACACAAGGTCTCTCTCTGTCACCCAGGCTGGAGGTCAGTGGCACAATCACAGCTCACTGCAGCCTTGAGCTCCTGGGCTCAAATGATCCTCCCACCTCAGCCTCCCAAGTAGTTGAGACTATAGGCACGTACCACCACACCCAGCTTATTTTTTAATTTTCTTTTTTTTTCTTTCTTTTGTAGAGACAGTATTTTGCTATGTTGCCCAGGTGATCTCAAACTTCTAGCCTCAAGCAAACCTCCTGCCTTGGCCTCCCAAAGCACTGGGAGATTTTGTTTTTAAAAAAAATGAAGCAGTCTGGGTGTGGTGGCTCACACCTGTAATCCCAGCACTTTGGGAGGCTGAGGCGTGCCAATCACGTGAGGTCAGGAGGTTGAGACCAACTTGGCCAACATGGTAAAACCCATCTCTACTTAAAAATAATAATAATAATTAGGCAGGCAGTGGTGGCTCACACTTGTAATCCCAGCACTTTGGGAGGCCAAGGCTGGTAGATCACCTGAGGTCAGGAAATCAAGAACAGCCAGGCCAACATGATGAAACCCCGTCTCTACTAAAAGTAACAAAAATTAGCCAGGTGTGGTGGCATGCACCTGTAATCCCAGCTACTCAGTTGGCTGAAGCAGGAGAATCGCTTGAACCCGGGGGGTGGAGGTTGCAGTGAGCTGAGATCACGCCACTGCTCTCCAGCCTTGGTGACAAAGTGAGTGAGACTCCATCTCAAAAAATAAAAGAAACAAAGCTACATAACAGCTAAAATGTTGACATTTCCTTAATGAATTAATTGAACCTGAGACATTAACCACAGATTTTCAGGGAATTATGCCTGTTCAACCAATAAAGCTGATGTAGAAAACCAGAATTGTTTTAAATGATGAATTCTATCCCATTGGGCACATTCTTTCAGCTCACTGTTGCTATTCTGTCCTGTGGATTTTTGCTTAATTAGCTAGACAAATTGCACAAATTCTGCAATTCTATTTTTACTTTAACTATGGCCAAAGCTCCTTTTCAGTTTCTCATAGCTTTCTACCCTTCAGCTGCTAGACGTCCCCAGTTATAAGGCAACTCGAAGTGTGTGCAAGGGACAGAAGTTTGTATATCTGAAACTACAATTTGGTAAAACACAAGACAAAGGGGGGAGGAGAGAGGGAGAGAGGGAGAGAGGGAGAGAGGGAGAGAGGGAGAGAGGGAGAGAGAGAGAGAGAGAGAGAGAGAGAGAGAGAGAGAGAGAGAGAGGAATAAGAGTCCTATTTGCACTTACCATGAGCCAAATTGAATTTGGGGGACCTGAAATATTTTAATTGTAAAATGTACTATATCGGGCTTCATTACAGATTATGCTCTTAAAGGTGCATTGAAATTGACCATATTATATTTTATCTAAATTAAGAAAATTCTCTTTAAAGACCCTACATTGAATCTTTTTCATGCTAAGTATCATTTTGTGATATGAATAATTGCAACTGATTTTATCTGTTGTATATATTCACATTTATCCAGAAATCTTTCAGGAGGCTATCCCTGTATTTCACTTGTTTGGTTTAGGACTTAGTATCCAAAGCGTGCTTTGCTTTTATATTAAATGAATAGTGCAGTGCAATACAAGTCAATACAGACCAAAAACAGGAGCAACAACAGAAATGTATTCAATGGTATGACAGTAACTTTTTCATGCCAACAAGGTCCTCCTTGTACCTCCTTTGTACCCATTTGTCCTGGGTACAAGGTACACAAGACAATGCACGGTCACTATATTTTTCTGGTTTTGCATTCAGTAAACCAACATTCATGTGGCATTTGAATACCAAGACAGGGCAAAGTTTAGACAGTCACCTTTCATTTTCATCTTTCATTATAATAAGACTTGACGTAACCAGCTGTCTTTGAAGTGCATGTCATGAACATGCCCATTTAACTCCCTGCTCTGCCAAAGGCCTATGGAGGAGCAAGACTGATTGTCTTGATGTACACAGAGCCAGCACAGTATTCATCTATAATATGACTATGGAGAGGAGAGAGACTTTTAATAAAAATATCCTGTATTCCAACATGAATCTTTCAGACTGGATGAGAAAGGATTTCTTAGACACCCAAGCTATTAACACTTGGTGGCCAGTCACGGAGTACACTGCCAGGCACACAAAAGCCTCCCTCAAAACCATGCATTGCTTTAGGTCCTTAACTACTTTCCAATTTATTCATTTTCTGCAGTACAGTAGGAAAGAAACTTGCATAGATGAGAACCACATAGGAAAACACGCTAGGGATATGACTTTATTTTTTAATTTTTTAACTTAAATCTTATTTTTTAATTAATTATTAAACTATTGATTATTTTTTAATTTTACAAACAACAGCCAATTGTATAAAATAATTTGTTCAATAATTCATTTTTTCTCCACTGATTTAAAATGCCTCCTTTGGCAGGGTACAATAGCTCATACCTGTAATTCCAGCATTTTGGGAGGCCGAGGCGAGTGGATCACTTGAGTCTAGGAGTTCAAGACCAGCCTGGGCAACATGGTGAAACCCCATCTCTACAAAAAAAAAAAAAAATACAGAAATTAGTGGGGCATGGTGGCACACACCTGTAGTCCCAACTACTCGGGAGGCTGAAGTGGGAGGATGGCTTGGCCCTGGAGATCAAGGGTGTAGGGAGCCATGACTGTGCCACTGCACTCCAGCCTGGGTGACAGAGTGAGACCCTGTCTCAAAATAAAATAAAATAAAACAAAATAAAATGCCTCCTTTATTACATGCCAATTTCCCATGTATAATCCTCATACAGTTGAACACCTTAAGAGCAAAGACTGAGATTTCCCAAAGAAGCAGCAATTCTGCCTCAAGATACAGAAACCCTGCCCAAGTTTCCAGCCTGCCTGGCCTGGCCTACAGAATTCAGAATCAAGACTGCAATGTCAATTCTTTATTTTATTCTATTTGTCTCTTGGTCTATTCCTACACCAGCATCTCTCTCTTTTAATTAGTGAAACTCCATAGTTCATGTTCACCTCAAGGAAAGTGAAAATCTCTCCATTATTCTTTTTCAAAGTTTCTTGCCTTTTCTACTGCCTTTGCTTTTTAAGTTTAGAATAAAATCTGCAACAGTATCATCATCCACATTCAGCCTCAAAGGAAGTTCCTTCCCTTCTTCCTTTATCCAACGTATACTAATTAAGCATCTGCTGTGTGGGGGCCACTGTGCCCAGGGGCTGCTCTCACAGTGATCCCCAGTGTCACACAGCCACAGTCTAATAGACTACAGACTAGTTAATAATGACTTTCTGGCCAGGCTTGGTGGTTCATGCCTGTAATCCCAGCACTTTGGGAGGCCAAGGTGGATGGATCATTTGAGGTCAGGGGTTCAAGACCAGCCTGGCCAACATGGTGAAACCCTGTCTCTACCAAAAATACAAAAGTTAGCTAAGTATGGTGGCATGCACCTGTAGTCCCAGCTACTCGGAAGGCTGAGGCAGGAGAATCACTTGAACCCAGGATGTGGAGGTTGTAGTGAGCTGAGATTGCACTACTGCACTCCAGCCTGGGTGACAGAGCAAGACCCTGTCTCAAAAAAAAAAAAAAGAAAAGAAAAAAATAGTGACTTTCCACAGTGCAATGTAACGGGAGAAATAAAGGATGGCTGGATGCTCAAAGGAAGGACTGCGTCCAGATTTAGAGGTTCAGGAAAGATTTCCTTAAGAAGTGAGAGCTAAGCCTCCACATAGCAAAGGAGTTGGCCAGAAAATCAGAAAGGGGAGAATATTTCAGGCAGGCAGAAGGTAGTAGGTAAGAGAAGGTAAACTCAGCCAAGAGACTCAATGGAAAATGTCCAATGCGACTGGAAGGTAGAGGCCAAGGCCAGGGGCCTACAAGCTATATTAGGGAGCCTGTATTCTTTCCAAAAGCAATGAGCTGCCTTAGAAAGGGTGCTGAGCAGAAGAGAGTAAGGAAAATGTGTCAGGATATCTAATAGTCATTGACTACCCAAATGTTCCCCCACCCTTCCCAGCACAGTTTTGCTCTGTGGTGAGGCAGTGCTGTGTGAGTAGCTCTGGCCAAGGAACACTGAGTAGAAGTGATCTGTGACATTTCCATGCTGAAGCTTGTAAAAACTGTTACTTAACCAGGCACAGTGGCTCACGCCTGTAATCCCAACACTTTTGAAGGACTAGGTGGGAGAATCACTTGAGGCCAGGAGTTCGAGACTGCAGTGAACTATCATTGTGCCACTGCACTCCACCCTGGGTGACAGAGAGCCTGTCCTCCAAAAATAAAAAATAAGTAAATTTAAAGCTGGTCCTTGACCTTCCACACTGGCTGCCACAGCAATCTGGAAGCCATGTGCTGAGATGGTGGCCTCCATGCATAGAAGCAGGATTCCCATGTCACCACATGGACAGCTGCCCTGGAGGCTCACCCAACCCACACTGGAGTTTTCGTGAGCCAAAAATAAATCTTTTTCATGTAAGCCATTGAGGTATCAAGGTTTATTTACTGCAACAGGAGCAAACTGACTAATAAGGTTTGCAAACATGATCCAATGATTGGGATCCAAGTTTCCAAAGCTCTATGACAACATTAAAAATCCTTGTCATCTCTAGCAAAAAAAAATGTCTTCCTCCTTTTGAAAGACAGGACTAAGATAAACTCATGTCACTGCTTTGCCTTTTCAGGGGTTTACAACTACTTTATTGATGAGCACATTGCTCTGCTGAGCAGATGTGAGATCCCTCCTGCTTAGACAACTGTAAGTAATCTATTATATTCCTCTCTTTCTTTTTCCTTCCTCATGGTTCCACCTTCCTTGATGATGTATGTGCCTCTTTGTTCTTTCAGGCCTGGCCCTTCTCCCATCCGTCTTCAGCAGTGAGATGGTCCTGGTGGTAACTCAAAGGTGGCCATGCAGCAACTACAGCCACAAACATTGTCTTCACGCCCAGCCCTGCTGCCCCCTCCCAGGGCAGGAGAGTCTCCTAACACTGCTGCTCCTGCAGGTGGAGGAACCCGAGGTCAAGCCTTGCCTGGTCTCTTATGCTTTGCATGAACTTGGATACATTCCCTGACTTCTCTGCGACTTAGTTTCTTCTTCTCCAAAATGAGGATGATAATGCTTACTTGAGGGTCCTATGGAGATTTATAGGGAGTAACAAATGTAAAGTTCCCAGCTCAGTGTCCAGCATAGGATAGGAATCTCCTAAATCTGTTTTCCTCTTTCTCTTGCCCTTTCTTCTGAGGAAGAAGCTGAACCTCTCAGATCTTCATAGTTTAATTCCACATCTATCTATCTAGGCCTTTTGATGGGTACAACTCCATGCTTAGTGTAGAGGATGCAAAAGATGGAACAATCTAGCTGGGGAGGCAATAGGTACTCATGGGGAAGGTTAACAGGCTTATTAATTAAATGTGTAAATGCCCAAGTGTTTAATATAGACCACAAGTACTTAAGAAGTTCAAAGAAAGAAGAGACACACCTGGGCTCCTGGGATTCAGGCTAAGGATTCAGCACGGGGAAATGGGAAGATAGAGGCCCTTCCCACCTTCCTTCCCAAGGCTAAGTCTCCCCACTGCTGAGTTGGCCACTCTTTCTAATCCAAGATGGTCATCAAATTAACAATGAGGGAGATGGAGAGAGATTTTCTCACCAGCTCAGTCCACTCAAACCAGATACGTCCACAGGTACTATCTAATGATTCAGAAAAGTATAACAAGTATACTTTTGAATGAATTGGCCCACCCAGCACATGCTCTTGGAAGGCCTGCTCAAGGGTAGATGTACTGGTTGTACTTCACATTGCAGGTTGGGACTTTGCCTGGCACAATTTGCTCAGGTAGACCCTAACATCTGCACCAGTCATACAAAGAGGATTCCCAAAATAAAATAAGAGATTCCCATTGCTCTGTAAATATTGCACACAAATGCCCTCAAACTCCTAATTCTGGCGGCGTTAGCTCCTTATTGATAATAACACCTCCAGCTGGTTGAACTGTTTACATGGCTATGACCAGCACGTATAATTTTTGTCAAAAATCTAACAAAGCTCCAGCCACCATTCCCAAAGGAGAACATGGATTTTTGTGTGATCCTATCATATTAAAATTGCAAAACTATGCAAACTACGTAATATGTCCACTTACCTAAGATTCTAACATCAAATACTGCAAAGGCCTTGATCAAAGCAGAACAGGTCAATAGTGACAGGTCAGAAATTTTGTTTCTGCTTCTTTCCAACTCCTCAGGTACATGGAAATTTGAGGGACTAGAAGGCTCAAATTCAGATTTTAAGGTAGGCAGGACCCAATAGCTGCTAAAAAACTAACAAGTTCTTAAGAGAGACTGGTTAATAGAGGTATAGTGTTGTAAACAAAGGTGGACAACAATCCCACAGTTCTTTCTCCATATATGAACAACTCATGGACCCCACATGTTCAGACCTGGAAGGTGGCCGAGTAGTGATAAGTGTTCTTCTTTAGCATCAGAAAGCAGCGAGGACGGTCAGGAGACAGCGAGACAGAGAAAACACTAGTGTCATCCTTAAATGTTGTAAGAGCTGTAGTGTGAAGAGAACTAGGCTTTCCCTATAGTTCCGAAGAGCAGCACTAAGACCAACAGATAAAAGTTACCAGAAGACAAATTTCACCTAGATGTGAGGGAGACCTTTCAAGTAATTAAAGCCATTCAAAAACTGGAAGAGCCACAAGAGGTGATGAGCATCCTGTCACTGACAAATTCCTACAAAGGCTGCCTTTCACTTTCTTGGTTGCATGGAAATTCAGGGGATCATGAGATTCTTCAGGCTTCGAAGTCAGGTTTTGTAGAGAATTTCCACATGGACAGAGAAGTTAGGTTGGGTGTCCTCAAATGACTGCCCATAAGCTAACTGAAAATTCTTACTTCCTCTGATAATATTTTCTTCCACTACAAAGGCTAAGAATTTCCTGCATGCAGGGCTTAATACCTAGGTGATGGGTTGATGGGTGCAGCAAATCACTGTGGCACACGTTTACCTGTGTAGCAAACCTGCATGTCCTGCACATGTATCCTGAACTTAAAATAAAATGAAATAAAATTTTTTAAAAAAGAATTTCCTACTTCAGATTATCAGTGAGCACCCTAATCACATCATTATCGTTTCTAGTCTTTTCCCCAAGAGACAGGTCCGGTGCTCAATGGCATTTGTGTGATTCTTTCCCCACCCCATCCCACAGTCACAGCGGCACTCATGCTAAAAGCTGTCCACTATAAACCCCATCATTTATAATGCAAAAAGGGAATCATTGATTTTGTGCTGATGAGTCACCATAATGCTTTTCTCTTATATGTACTTAATCTCTGTGGTTTCTCCGAGGATGGAAAGCTTCCTTTCTGTGGGAGGATCTAAATAGCTCTCTAAACAGACACCAGCTGGGCAAACAGTGCAGAGAATTTAGGCACAATGTGATAAGAGCAGCCGCACCCGCAACCCAGGTTGCTTCTCAGTACAGCAGCCAAATTAGAAATAGCTACTGAGCAGATCCTTTTGATCTAACTGTAGGATGCATCCATTTCTTTCTTTCTCTCTCTTTTTTTTTTTTTTTTTTTTGAGACAGAGTCTCACTCTGTGACCCAGGCTGGAGTGCAGTGGCACGATCTTGGCTCACTGCAACCTCTGCCTCCCAGGTTCAAGTGATTCTCCTGCCTCAGCCTCCCAAGTAGCTGGGATTACAGGCACCCGCTACCACACTTGGCTAATTTTTTGTATTTTTAGTAGGGACGGGGTTTCACCATGTTGGCCAGGCTGGTCTTGAACTCCTGACCTCAGGTGATCCACCCACCTCAGCCTCCCAAAGTGCTGGGATTACAGGTGTTGAGCCACTGCGCCCAGCCAGGATGCATCCATCTCTTAAGAGAATGCTACATCCAGTTTCACGGTTAGTCGCCAAACCTGAAAATTATCCATGTATCATGGAATCAGAATGTGTCTCTCCCAGGATGGGAAGTGGACAGAGCTGGTGCAGCACCCAAGCAAGGAGGAAATGATAAAACGTCAGCCATGGGATGGGGGTAATGAAATGCTTCCCTTTAGTCCTCATTTCGGCGGCAGCCTTTCCCATCCTGCCCAGCATCTTCATGCTGTGCTAATCTGTACAGGGGTAAGGCCTTCCGTGTTTATTTCTTCCTTTTGTCCAGAAGGAAGCCACAGTAGTTTGCAATCTTAAACAGGAAACACAGAACTCAGAATCCAAGAAAGCATACTTTGCCTCTCTCTCTCAAGAAGTCTCAGCAACTATTGAACAAGCTGTGCCCATCCAACATTACATACTTGTTAGAGGCAGAATGAGATAGAATGAAAATAATGAATGAATGAATGAATGACTCCTGTAACATTGCAGACTGTTGATAGCCAGGTAGAAATCATCCCTTTAGGAATGTTCTAGCATGTGCGTGGGCGTAGATGTGAGAAGAATCACAGCCTCCTCATGTTTAGGGAAACAAGGGCTGGCCAGGGGTCTTTGCTAGAGGTTCCTCGGGGCTGGAGTTAGGACAAGTATTTCCAGCTCAATGCACCATGGGACACTGAAGCTAAAGGAAGAGACAGAGCAAATAAGGTCTTTAACGCCAAGGCCACCTAGCATGAACTTAGAGCCCACCTTTTTAAGGGCAAGACTGTTTGGCTTCTTGCTCTGGTGGAGGAATGAAGCCAAGTCTTTAATTTGCATTTCCCAATTGAGTGGAATCAATCTCTTTTGTATCCTGAAATATTGTGGTTGCCTTGATTGGGTAGTATCTTTACATGCTGAATTCCAAACTGCCAGCTACAGACACACGTTCTTTATTTGCACCTTGTCTTTATATAGCCTGGGACACACTCAGAGGAGGGTGAGCCACATTCTCAAAGGGGTACACAGCTTACCTGGTTTTGCCCACATTAGTGAAGCAAATGGGTCCACCCAGTCCAAGTCTCAATGTTGAGCCTTGACCAGAGGTTAAATACAGGATGTGGTGAAAACAGCTGAACCACTAAGCCCCCTAGGAACTGAAAACCACACTATATGTATTATTTGTTCTCCTAGGAATTGACGTGGGTATCCAAATCTAAGAAGTATGTTTAGCAAGATACTGATATCAACAAAGGGATGAGGCCCAGGGCATTGTTGGGGCAACAAAAAGCTCCCCTTCCTTCTTTCTAGAAAAGAGGAAAGGAGTCATGCTGGGTGCAGGGTTCTGGGGAGGAAGGGAGGGAGGCAGGCAGGGATTTGTTCTTGGAACAGAAAAGCACAAGCAAGCAGAGTGGGCATCCGCCTCAATGCATGGCACTGACCATCCTGCAGACACAGGTGCTGAAGGAGCCTCAGAACGCAGCTGGCATCATAGGTAGCACTCACAGGCCCACGCAGCCTCCCCAAGCCTGCTTCCCCATGTCCCTTCATGCCCTGCCCACTTTCCTAACCTTGTCCCCCAGGAGTTTCCACCAAGAGGAGGAGCAGCTGAGCTCACAGTACCTGGAGTTCTGTTGCACACACAGCTGTGCAGGCCCTGCATCACCCTCGGGCCAGGACAACACTGGGGCTACATTCACCCAGCTCCACCACCTCCAGTTGCCCCATGCTGAGAAATGGCTTCAAGGAGCAGCCCCATCCTGTGGCCTGGATTTCTCTAGGTGGGCTCAACTCACCCTCTTCCATTTGTCCTGCTCGTTTCTGCAGAGGCTATGCTGATATGTCACTTTCTTTTTTTCAGGGACCTCAGTCTTGGCCTCTCCTTTTGAACTGCTCAAGGTCCCCTTACATGTGTTCTTCATTGAGCCCTTTTTGGCAGAGGTTTGCTTCCCCAGAGATTAATAAATGCCCACAGCACACTTTGCTGAGGAAGCTGGGTGACACTCAGAGAGCTCTCTGTGTCTCTCTACCCTCCATGTTCTCTAGCAACCACATTCTCCATAGCAGTCTGTGCTCTGAAAGTTACAGGAGAGGACTCACTGGGAAAAACCATTTTTCCAACTGGACTCCAAGTTGGAAACTGTCAAGTGGAAACATAAATACAATGAAAGGCTTAGGAAGAAAACGCAACAATAAATCTCAAGAAGCAGAGAATAGAATGGTGCATGTCAGGGGCTGTGGAGGGGGGAAAAGGGGAGCTTTTCAGTGGGTATAAAGTTTCAATTATGCAAGATGATATGGTTTGGCTGTGTCTCCACCCAAATCTCATCTTGAACTGTACTCCCATAATTCCCACGTGTTGTGGGAGGGACCTGATGGAGATAATTGAATCACGGGGGCAGTTTCTCCCATACTGTTCTCATGGTAGTAAATTAGTTTCACGAGATCTGATGGTTTGATAAGGGGAAACTCCTTTCGCTTGGCTCTCATTCTCTCTCTTGCCACCACCATGTAAGAAGTGCCTTTTGCCTTCCGCCATGATCTTGAGGCCTCCCTAGCCACGTGGAACTGTGAGTTCATTAAACCTCTTTCTTTTGTAAATTACCCAGTCTTGGGTATGTCTTTATCAGCAGCATGAAAATGAACCAATACACAAGATGAATGAGTTCTAGAGATCTGCTGCACAACGTCATGCCTATAGTTTACACAGTATTGTACACGTAAGAATGTGTTAAGAGGGCAGATCTCATGTTAAACATTTTTACCACAAAAAAATAAACATATGATAAAATTAAGAACACAAGGAAACTTTTGGAGAGGATATGTTCATTACCTTGATTGTTGGGATAGTATCCTGGGTATAAGCCTATGTCAAATTCACCAAATCATATACATCGAACATGTGCAGTTTTGGTTGTGGTTTTGTTTTGACACAGGGTCTTGTTCTGTTGCCCAGGCTGGATGGAGTACAGTGGTGCAATCATAGCTCACTGCAGCTTCAAACTCCTGGGCTCAAGCAATCCTCCCACGTCAGCCTCTCATGTAGCTGGGACCACAGGCACGTGCCACCACACCAGTCTAATATTTTTTATATTTTTGTAGAGACAGTCTCACTTTGTTGCCCAGGCTGATCTCAAACTCCTGGGCTCAAGCAATCCTCCCGCCTCAGACTCCAAAGTGCTGGGATTACAGGTATAAGCCCCTGTGGCCTGCCCAGTTTTTCAAATGTATCGATTACACTTCAATAAAGCTGTTTTCCAAATAAAATGAAAAAGAAAACTCAACCATAGCGGGCAATGGGCTGTGAAGTGGGAGGGAGGATTCCTCCATGGCTCCCCGACTTTGAACTTGGATGCCTAGGTAAATGGCAAACCAGGGAAGACACAATAGAGGCAGGTATTGGTGGATTTTCACCCACAACTGCCCCACATAGGCAACCGCTATATGAAATGTTATCACCTCTTCGTTCATGATATATATATGCAGTGATGTGATGGTAAATGTTTAGCAACCATATCTCCAACAAATTGAATGTATGCGTGTGGGTATGTGTGTCTATTCCTGTACAAGTTTACTACAAATTTTTTAAATTTTTTCCCAGCTTCATTAAGGTATAATTGACAAATCAAAAGTATACATATTTATAGTGTATAATGTGATGTTTTGATCTGTGTACACATTGTAAAAGATTAAATCAAGCTAACATATCCATCACCTCACCTCACATACTTAGCTTATGTTTGTGGTAAGAATACTTAAGATCTACTCTCTTAGCAATTTTAAGTATATGATACTGTTATGATCTGAATGTGTGTGTCCCTCCAAAATGCACATGTTGAAGCCTAATCCCCAATGCAATAGTCTTAAGGGACCTTTAGGAGGTGAGGAGATCACTGGGGTGGAGCCCTCACAGATGAGATTAGTGCCCTTATAAAAGAGAACTGAGGAAGCTTGTTCTTCTCTTCTGCCCTGTGAGGACCCAGCTAGAAGGCATCATCTATGAAGCAGAGAGCAAGCCCTCATTAGACACTGAATCTTCTAGCACCTTGATCTTGGACTTCCTCAGCCTCCAGAACTGTGAGCAATAAATTTCTGTTG
The DNA here is from genome assembly GCF_029281585.2 of Gorilla gorilla gorilla. Lineage (NCBI taxonomy): Eukaryota > Metazoa > Chordata > Mammalia > Primates > Hominidae > Gorilla > Gorilla gorilla. The sequence goes on from NC_073246.2 coordinate 37,888,515, forward strand.
TTTGTAGGCCACTCAGTTTATGATATTTTGTTATAGCAACCCGAACAGACCAAGACAAATACATTAACTATAGTCATCATGCTGTGTCTTATAAATTTTTTGACATAAAGGATGTATAGCACACAATTTACAAATAATAAGATTGACTTTTATGTAAATCGGTAAAGTCAATTGATTCTTACAGAATGGTTTTGTTGATTTTTGCCAAACCATTGTAATTGCAGCCAACATATGGTTGCAACTGATGAACAAGTGTAGTTCCAATATGAATGCTGGTTAATATTTTTGTTTTACATTAACAAGTAAGAAGAAAGCAAAATAAATGACAAAGACATATGGTGGAAAACATTTTCATCATTCATAAGGGCGACTCTTTGTTGAATCAGGTAGTAGTTGTCAAATACTAGAAGACTGTTTCCTCAATTTTTGTGCCATTTACAATGCAGCAGCTGAAGACATGACAAACTTTTAAGTCGAATCTGCATGATTAACATTTCCCCACACTTCCTTGTGTCTAGATAATCAACAAAACAAGCAAGCTCTGATTGGCAGAATTTGTCAATATTTTTGGTGTAAATACTCCCATTGTGGCATATTCCAGGCTACCAAGGTGATGTCACTGAACACACAGTTGCAAAGAGATGTACAGTAGCACACCAGAGTATTGTATTTTCACCACACAGATGCAATAGCTGGCCAGGTTCGGTGGCGCACGCCTGTAATCCTAGCACTTTGGGAGACTGAGGCGGGCAGATCACTTGAGGTTAGGAGTTCAAGACCAGTCTGGCCAACATGGTGAAATCCCACCTCTACTAAAAATACAAAAATTAGCCAGGTGTGGTAGTAAACACCTGTAATCCCAGCTACTTGGGAGGCTAAGGCAGGAGAATCGCTTGAACCCAGGAGGTGGAGGTTGCAGTGAGCCGAGATGGTGCCATTGCACTCCAGCCTGGGCAACAAGAGTGAAACTCCGTCTCAAAAAAATAAAAACAAACAGATGCAATAGCTATAAATAACCTTAAAAGCACAGCTAATAAAAAAAGGCAGTAAAATGATTAAGAAATGATGAGTTTAGAATGTTATCATCAAATTCAATATAATTTATTTAACAATAAGTGTAATTAATTTTGAATCATGGCTGTGTTTAACAACTGGCTTGCAAAATTCCTGAAAAGTTAACTGTTGGCTCTTGCATGCCAGTTCAGCCCAGCCCCAATGCACCGTGACATAAATGCCCAAACAATATGTTATTTTTTGTACTTTAAAAAATGGTAATATGCTGCATGCAATCTGGGAGTTGCTTTTTCATACCACATTATGTCACTCTTGTCTTTTGACCCTCAACATCATCCTTGCCCCTTCTTTGCTCTCAGCTGATGTATCACAGGATGGGGCAGCCTGGGAACAGCCCTTAGGGTCTCTGCTCTGAGATCATCAGTGACAAGCACATGGTGGGACAAAGACAGATTTCACTCTTCCTGGGGCAGCGACAGCGGCAGATAACCGGGCTTCTGCAGTAGCAACAGTGGCTTCCTGATACCTCCTGACTTCTGAGGAGCACCACCTCCCTTGGCTTTTGCTCCCTGACCATCCTCTGCAACCATTTTTTTTTCTTTTTTTTTTTTCTTTTTGAGATGGAATCTCACTGTCGCCCAGGCTGGAGTACAGTAGCACAATCTCTGCTCACTGCAACCTCCGCCGCCCGGGTTCAAACGATTCTCCTGACTCAGGCACCCGCCCCCACGCTTGGCTAATTTTTGTATTTTTAGTAGAGACGGGGTTTCACCACGTTGGCCAGGATGGCCTTGCAACCGTTTTCTAGGCACCTAATTTCCTGAAGTAAACCCTTCCTGCTGGAAATATACAGAATGGTTTCTGGTTCTCAGACTAAAAGGCTAGAATGTATTCACGTTAATGCTGGTTGCCTACTCTCATCATTTTCACTGTGGTATAATGTTCCATTTTGTGGCCATATCCCACAGGATTCTCCCTAACTTGGCTCCATTTTACACCCTGCCTGCCCAGCTGCTGATACTTTTCATAGCCAGTGTTCTCAGATTAGATTAATAGAGACCGTGCTGCGGTGTTTACCCAAATGGTTCTCATGCTTACCCATTAGCGTCCTCAATCCTTGATCTCATTCCCCCTCCTTTTCCCATAGATGAACCAGTGGATCCTGCTTTCCAGTCTGTCACCCTTGGCGTACAGGCTACCACGAGCTGAAGGAGGGTCTATTGCTGGAGAAGACTGGTTCATAGGAGTCAGCTCAGGCTCGCAGCTGCCAACATGAAAAAAAAATCATCTCAGAAAAATGTAGCTCAGCTGCTTACAGTAAGTCATTGTTATACCTACGTTTATCATTGTGGGGCACAGATGCAACCGTTTCTCTGTGCTAACAAGCTGATTAAGCTCAGCCAGGACTTTTCCAGAGGGTCCTCCCTCTCCCCACATAATCTATGTTGAGATGCTCAGCACAGAAGTTAGTGCATTGCTGGAACAAAAAGAAGTCTCTCTTTAGAGGGTTCCTAGCATCACCGCAACTCCCAATTCTCCTCTGCCTCTTTGTATTCCTTTGTATCATTCATTCCTCGTTCCATGTTTCGTGTCACTGAGCCTTTCAAAGAGGGCAGATACAGCTCTCTGTATTTCAAAGAGAGCTCTAGAACTGCAATTACATCCATGACACATATTTTCATACCCCTCAATTCTAGGGCACTCATAGACCACAGTAAGAGATGCTCCTGCTCATTCTGAGGAACACCAACAGGCAAGATGCACCCCCTGACTGCCCCACCAAGAGCAGACCATCTGCCCTCTCTGACGGCATGCTTCACTCTGTCAACATGAAATGGCATGTTGTTCCTGAACATCCCATGATGGTCTGTGCTTCTGTGCCTTTTGCCTATCCTATTTCTGCTTCTGGGCACACTTTTTCTCTCCTTGCCTTTGGGTTGAAGCCCTACTCACCCTTTAACACCCAGTTCATTCTGAGTTGGACTTCTGGAAGGATCAGAAAGTATCCTCCGTGCAGACACCACACATCACTTCACCCTTTTTCCCAAGGCAAACAACACTAACCTAGTCCAGGTCACATTCCTGTTAGGCCCAGGTATGCCTCAAGAACTCTAGCAGAACAGCATCCCAGGCAGCATTTCCCAGTCAATCACATGAGCAAGCAAGATACACGCCTCTCCGTGTCCCTGTCTAGGTTTCTTCCTTTTCTGGAGACAGGCTAGGGACTGGCAGCTGTGGCTGTGTATTGCTAAGTGCAATTCCAGGAGTCTGCAGAATGGAAGGCACATCCTTTTTTTTGTTTTGTTTTGTTTTGTTTTGTTTTTTTTAGACAGAGTTTCACTTCATCACCCAGGCTGGAATGCAGTGGCGTGACTTCGGCTCATTGCAACCTTGGCCTCCCGGCTTCAAGCAATTCTTGTGCCTCAGCCTCCCTAGTAGCTGAGATTACAGGCATGCATCAACACGCCCAGCTAATTTTTGTATTTTAGTAGAGATGGAGTTTCACCATGTTGGCCCAGGCTGGTCTCAAACTCCTGACCTCAAGTGATCCTCCCATCTTGGCCTCCCAAAGTGCCCGGATTACAGGTGTGAGCCACTGCGACCAGCCAGGAGCCAAATCCTTGATGCCTCCAGGGCCCGAGGCCAAGCAGGCCTCCCTCTTCCTGTGCTCCCTGATCTGTGCTAAGATCAGGTGCTCCCTCTATTCCCCAATCCTAACCCACTTGGATGCACATGTGATTTTAGTACAGCTTCCTTTAATTTCATGTTTAATGATTTTTCGTACTACAACTCTTTTTTGTCAGAGCTGTACTTCTATGCTTTTTACCTTCATTGGCAAAGCTTCTGGAAACAAAGTATGTTCCTGAAATTTTAAAAATAAAAAAATTACATAAAACCCAGTTCAGGTATCTCCACTTCCATAAAGCTTTCTCAAACACCACCAATCTGAAATACCCTATTCCATGACCTCTGCACGTTGTATAGGATTCTTTATGCCCTTGAGGGATGAGGTAAAGTCTTCCCCCTTAATTTCTGTCACTTTAAGAGCAAACATAGTAACAGACAAGGAGCAGACTTACTGTTTACTATAAGAGCTGTAGATTCCCAAGTTCAGTGTTCATCAGCTAAAATGTAAACTCACTACATGTTTAGCATTCACGTTGGCACATCCAGGTTACCCCTGTGGGACTTGAGCGGCAAGGGGAACCAGTGCCAACATAACGCTCATTCAGCTTGCTGTGCCATGAATAATAAAGTCCTTTGTCTCTGACCCAGGGATCTTGTGTCTTCTGCCAGCATCCATAAAACAGTAACAAGCTAACTTATTAGCTTGTAAGTAGAGTAAAATCTCAGACCCTTTGCAGGTCCTGGTCTGAGTTCATGCCTTTTCTTCTTTGGGACTGGTCCCAGAGTCCAGCATAGGTCCTGATTAGTATATATGTAGAAAGTAATCAAGTTCAATGGACTAGACTGAAGACAGGGAACTTTCCTTCTACTGAATACCACTTAGCCCAGTGTTTCTCTTTTTTTTTTTTTTTTTTTTTTGGCCCAGTATTTCTTAACCTCAGCTCTATTGACATTTGGAACCAGATAATTCTCTATTGTAGGGGGGCTGTTCCGTGCATGATAGGATATTTAGTAGCATCCCTGGCCTCTACACAGTAGATGTCAGTAATACCCACCCCCAATCAAAAATGTCTCCAGACATTGCCAAATGTTCCCTGGCAGAGTAGTATCATCCTCTGCCCTCACCACTGAAAACCACTTATTTTACCTATCCAGAAGCGGGGGTGGGGTGGGGAGGAGGAAGCAAGGGGTTATAACTAAATTATCATTTAGTGGAGTTTGAGATGCTAATGTACCGGAGAGGTATAGAAATATTGCACTCACCTGCCTATTCACTCAAGGATCACACATGATAAGTCATGACATATTGCAGCCAACAGTAAAACACAATCGTCGTGAGCACCCATGGGTGCCGGGCAGGAGCGTCCACCGCTCATCCACACCCTCAGCCATTCTGTGAAGTGGGCATTTCCACTCTGCAAGAACCTGAGGCACAGGGAGGTCACGTGCCTTGCCGAGGGGAAGAGTTTGGACTTGAACACAGAGCTGTTGATCTCTGTCACACTTGTTCTTAATCATTAACTTATTGTTAATGATCCGACAAAGAACGTGGGGGATGACATGGAAGAGAGGGGATTGGAAGTTATGAAATGGGAAACCAAAGTTTACTTTGAGGGGAAAAAAAAGTCAAACTTACATGTCAATAGCATCCTCTTAAAGGTTGAAAATATGTAACCCTTTGGATATTTTAAGAGCACATATAGTATCAGAATCTGTAACAACATGTACTTTAATTCCTACATAAAATGTTAAAATACAGGCCCAAGTGAATAGCTCTCTTTCCTGCATCCAGAAAAATGCGAACCATCCAGTCTAGGAAGGAGCAAAGTGACAAAACCTGTTTGAACAAACCCAATGCTATACTCCACTTCAATGGAGTACCTTTCCCATCTGGTGGTGGGTTCAAGAATTGTCCCTAAAACACTTTTAAATCCACTCGTGACTTTGCAAAGTAGTAGCATCAGTGCCAGCCTGAGTCCCAGCAGTTAGACACATTGATCCCCCAAACTGATTACTAATTGACACCAGATTCTGGTAATTTCAAGGGCAGGTCAATTACTGACTGCCTATAGAATTATTAGTACAAAGGTGAGTAACCCCTAAGGAAAAACACTATTTTGACTTTATTTAAACTTTTCCCTGAGAAGCTGACATTCCCCTACAACATTAATTCTCAGAAATATTTTTAATGCACTGTAATATTTTATCTTGGAGGCAGAGAAAAATAGCAAGAAATAAGAAAGGGGAAGAGAGTGCATGGAAGAGAGGGGCAGTCGCAGTCATTGCCATATTCGGTGGAGAGCCAAAAATAAGAATACACAATTATGTTTAAAATATATGGGGCCGGGCACAGTGGCTCACGCCTGTAATCCCAGCATGTTAGGAGGCGGAGGTGGGTGGATCACTTGAGGTCAGGAGTTTGATACCAGCCTGGCCAACATGGTGAAATCCCATCTCCACTAAAAACAAAATTAGCCGGGTGTGGTGGCAGGCACCTGAAATCCCAGCTACTCAGGAGGCTGAGGCAGGAAAATTGCATGAACCCGGGAGCCAGAGGTTGTAGTGAGCTGAGATTGCGCCACTGCAGCCTGGGCAACAGAGTGAAACTCTGTCTCAAAAAAAAAAAAAAAAAAAAAATATATATATATATATATATATCAATTAAAGATTTTAAAAGGGGTAAGTCAATTTCTCTCTGGAATCTTGAAAAACATAATCCAGAAAAATTAATGACTACATAACTAAAATATTAACTATACTTAAAAGTAGAATTGATGTCCAATACTGATATATCCAGATAACTCATATTGACACAAATATCTCTCCAATAATTTTATGTTTTCCAATATAATTGTCTCGTGTCTTCATTCTCCCAATCTTTACACTGTTCTCTTTCTTTTTACAGTAATATCATAGAAAAATTGGTAATACATTTGTATTCATTAATCTGACAAATAGTTATTGAGCACCTGCTCTGTGCCAGGCATTGGGATACAGCAGTGAATAAGACAAATCCTTGTGCACATGGGGCTTACACTCTAATTGGGGACACAGGCAATCTACAAGTACACGTACCTCAGGTTCCATAGAAAGCACTAAATATCATCTCATTTAATTTTTCCAACTCTATGTGATGGGTCCTATTATTTTTCATTTTACATGTGAAAAAAAAAAACAAAAACAAGGCTCAGAGAGGTTAATTGGTTTGCCCAAGGACTCAGATGAGTGAGTGGCAGAACCAGGATTCAAAATCAGATATCTTCTCCAAAGTCCAACATCATCCAGCTGCAAGTTTTCAACAGCAACGCAGCCAGCATCCACTGATGACAGCTTATGTGCCAGGCCCTGGGGAATACAGAGGTGACTGGGACCTGCCTCCAAGAGTTAGCGCAGCATCTGCCTGCCTAGGGGACATCAGGCTTCCAGTGTCTAACAGAACACCCACCTGCTCACCAGCATTCACTGAAAATAACAAATTCTCCCGATCTCAGCTCCAACATTCTGAAAAAAATACCAAAAATTATTATCTAAAAATTATAGCAAAAGTTGGCCAGGTACTGTGGCTCACGCCTGGAACCCCAGCACTTTGGGAGGCTCAGGCAGGTGGATCACCTGAGGTCAGGAGTTCGAGACCAGCCTGGCCAACATGGTAAAACCTTGTCTCTACTAAAAATACAAAAATTAGCCGGGTGTGCTGGCGCACGCCTGTAATTCCAGCTATTCGGGAGGCTGAGGCAGGACAATCACCTGAGCCCAGGAGGTGGTGGTTGCCGTGAGCCAAGATTGAGCCACTGAACTCCAGCCTGGGCGACAGAGCAAGACTGTCTCAAAAAAAATAAAAAATAAAAAATAATTGTAAAAGTGAAATTCAACAAAAGGATTAACATCAAGATTAACATGAACTGATCCTGTGATTTCCCTACAAGGGGAGGAGAAGCTACGTTTGAGGCTCTTTGGATTTTTGCGGGGCTTTCTTTCCCCATTTTATTTAGAATAAGGCAATGGAAGTGCAGCTCTTGCTTCTATACTAAGCGCATTTTGAAAGACTCATTGACACCAAACATCAGTGAGGAATGAAACATTACAAAGATGCTCCCCTTTAAACAAACATAAAGTCAGCGCTTTTAAATATTATGTGCTTCTTGGACAGGTATCCTAATTCAAGACAGCATCTCACACAAACTGGAGCTGGCAATCAGTCGAATAACCTGGCTGACATCATTGATACGGCCAAGGACTCCCAGCACCTTCTGACAAACCTCTGTTTCCTGCTTCTTGTCTGAAGTACACTGTTTGCTTGGCAAAAGCCAGGAGACGTGAGAACCTCCCACAGCAAATGTTGATATAAAGAAAATGTCCTAAGTGACCAGTGATATTTATCCAGGTATTATTTCCACCACCTGTGCAGAGTTTACCAAGGAGGTGGGTAGGGTCGCTATCTTGGGTGCGTTCAGCTTGAGTTGCCCGGATACCACATCTTGAGTTCAACAGGGAACATAAATCTAATTGTTCCTCTCTTCACTTAAACCCTAAGGATTCCAAATTAGATCGCATTGCTGAACTACATGAGTGAACCTTATGCATTTGACCTGTCAATGTGGTTTGCAAAGCTGCCCTCTGGAACTAAAGGCAGGAAGCTTTGCTATCAAAAAGATGTTAGCGTCTCATCAAACACAGCCAATGTTCAAGAATCGTGCCCCTTGGCAGGAGCATGTTTTAATTGCTGGTGATATTGCAGAACAGATTTCTGAAGTCTAATTTTCTTTCTGCAGCCAAATTTTCAACGTATATTAATAATATCCTCGTAAACTTACATCTGTGGGTACAGTCATCGCTGCATAGTTGGCTTCACAGTTCTAAAAAAGAAAAAGAAGAAAATTTGGAAAAATTATTCCCAAAAAGGACACGTTTATAACGTTTATAGTAGGAGCAAACTTCAAAGTTACCACTCCTATAGAATGTTTAGAAAATTTTAAGATGATTAAACTTCATGGAAATTTTTAAGGTCTCTTTTCATGAAATTATTTTTTTCTTTTGACTATATTTCCATTTTATAGCACTTATCACAACAGTAATTAACGAATTAGCTGCATAATCATTTATTTAATGTCAGTCTCCCTGCTCGTTCTGTAACCCCCTCCAAAGGGAGGAACCGGGACTGATCTGTTTACCTTCCCAATGCTCGGTATATCGACAAATAGCAGGGGCTCAAAAAACTTTTTTTTGCTGCTGCTATCTCCATAATAGGATCATGATTGCATTGTCAGAAGTGTCAATTAGCTACCTCAAAAGCACTTGGCTTCATTTAATGACTTCCTCTCATACTACAGTTATGCAAGATGTGACGGAAGTAAAGGAAACATGGAATCTCCTTGTATATTTTTTGCAACTTCCTATGAATCTACAATTATTTCAAAACAAAGAGCTTTTCTATAAAAAAAAAAAAAAAAAAAAGATTTTGCTCCCTGCCACCAGCTTCTTGGATTTCACCTAGATCTTAGGAACTTCCATCTCAATCTTCCCATACCCACAATATATTTGGCTTCCTGATTTCAACAATGTTTTCCAGGAGGTTGACTTTCAACAACCCAATATGAGCTAGAAGCTCAGCGTTTCTTCCCGCCCACCCTTGACAAAGCAGATCATTTTATACGACAACAGCCACTTTTCTGAGAGGGCTGGCCAAAATGCCAAGTGTGGTGCCAATTTTTATACAATTGATTCCTTTCTGTCTCCTCCACACAGAGACCACCAAAAAGCTGTCACATGGTAGTAATTTTCAAGAACTCGCTGGCACATCAAGGGTCAGGAAGAAATGTTATGTTGATGAGCTGGTCATTTGCTCAAGATTTCTGGTTGGCAAGAAAATACAGAGCATGCACACCCAGGTTCCCAGACGACAAACCACACACCCAAGTATTATTGAGCCTCATCCATGGCAGCCTCATGTTACACAATGAATCAGGCCACCGCCCAGCGCCAAGAGCCTTGGAAAACTATGCAAAGTGCATTAAATCAACAGAAAAACTTCTCATGTCACAATATTTAACTTCTCACTTCTCCAAGCTTCCCCCAAAAACCAACCCTCCCTGGCCAAAGTTTGACGCTACTGGCTTGAATCACACAGTCAGATTTGGACTTTTCAACAAACCACAGAACAGATATCAACTTTCCTGTGAGCCTGGGAATACGGTCGGCAGTTCTGGGCATGAAGAGAGGTTCAGTGTCCAGGGGCAGAGCTGAGCCAGGGTTGCAGGGAGCCAGCAGACGGTGGTTCCCAGCTGCCCTCTCCAGCCCTGAGCTGAGCCCACTCTCTGGACCTCTTTGTCTTCCCAAATGATGCCCTTCCCTGGAAGAAAAACAAAACAAGACCAAAGGCCAGGCGCGGTGGCTCATGCCTATAATCCTAGCACTTTGGGAGGCCAAGGTGGGTGGATCACCTGAGGTCAGGAGTTTGAGACCAGCCTGGCCAACATGGTCAAACCTCGTCTCTACTAAAAATACAAAAAATTAGGTGGGTGTGGTGGTGCATGCCTATAATCCCAGCTACTCGGGAGGTTGAGGCAGGAGAATCACTTGAACCTGGGAGGCAGAGGTTACAGTGAGCCGAGATCGTGCCACTGCACTCCAGCCTGGGCAACAAGAGCGAAACTTCGTCTCAAAAAAATAAATAAACAAAGCCAAAAAAATCTGCCTTTAAATTCACATCAGTCTCTGTGTGTCAGAAGACAAAGGCTGTCTAGCTCTCCAACACCTTCACAGGCTTAAAGCGGGACCTTCCACTGACTCGTGTGAAGGCAATGGCAAATAACAGACATTCAAGAAGAAACAGCTTTGACGAACCTCTCCTGACAGTGAGGCTAGGAGAGAGAAAAAGAAATGAAAATCAATTTGCATGATCACCAAGACAGAAACGGGGGCAGAGGGAAAGAGGGCCGAAAGGAGAGAGAAATGATCTTCGTTATTAATGTTTTTAATATGGCAGCATGATTAAGACACAGTCTCCCTGCCAGGCAGCAAGTTCAGAGGGAGACAAACCGCCCATCTTCTCATGGGTTTTTAGCAGGAGAGTAATGCCCATTGGCGTACAGTTTCAAATCGATACAGCACTGTCACCTATAGAAACTCACTTACGGACAGGTGCTCTGGCTCATGCCTGTACTCCCAGCACTTTAGGAGGCCAAGGCGGGCAGATCACCTGAGGTCGGGAGTTCGAGACCAGCCTGACCAACATGGAGAAACCCTGTCTCTACTAAAAATACAAAATTAGCCAGGCATGGTGGTACATGCCTATAATCCCAGCTACTCAGGAGGCTGAGGCGGGAGAATCGCTGGAACCGGGGAGGCGGAGGTTGCAGTGAGCCGAGATCGTGCCACTGCACTCCAGCCTGGACAACAGAGTGAGACTCCGTCAAAAAAAAAAAAAAAAGAAACTCAGTTAAACTCTCAGCCATGCTGAGATATTGTACCCAATTTACAGAAGAGGAAACTGAGACTTAGAGAGCAAGGGGCAGAACCAGGAGAACAGTGCGATGAGTCAGGCCAGCCGTTCTATAGGGAAGTGAAAGAAGCAAGTGAGAATTGCCGTGCTAGTCTTTGGGAAAAATAAGATAAAGCATAGCTCCCCGGGTGGGGGTGGGGGAGATTCCTCTCCTCCTTTGGAGTAGGCCTAGGACTACGGACACAGGATTTCAGAGTTACACTTGTTCTGACAATCCAGAGAGTAGTCCCTAAGCAGATAAATGCTCATTTCAAAGGTGATTCTTGAACATTGTCTCCAAAAAGAAATCCACCCAGAAATGTGAGATGAGAGGACTGTACACAAAGGGCCTCAACTGTTGCTTCCATTGGCGGCTCCAATGGGATACTGGTTTAAGTCAAAATATCAAAGGATTTGACGGTGTGCAGCACCTTGAAGGGACTCTGGAATATGATCTGGTCCCCCGGTGGATAAATAAGGGCTCAAATACCAGGCCCACTGAGGAAGCGGGAGGCTGAGTCTCCCGCCAGAGCCCAGGTGCTGGCCTGGCCAGACTCCTGACTGCAGCCATGAGGAGAGAGAAGCCACTGTTGTCCAGGCTTCTGTTCACACATCTGCATTTTCCCAGTGCAAACAGAGGTGGCCTTGCAGGACAGAGCAGGAGAGTGAGGAGGGAGACGGATCATCACTGTCCCTCACTGATGCCAGTTTCCTTTTCACCACTGGGGATAAAAATGCTTGGCTCCAGGCCAGACACCATGGTTCACACCTGTAATCCCAGTGCTTTGGGAGGCCGAGGCGGGCAGATCATCTGAGGTCAGGAGTCCAAGACCACCTGGCCAACATGGTGAAACCCCGTCTCTACCAAAAATACAAAAATTAGCTGGGCATGGTGGTGTGCAGCTGTAGTCCCAGCTACTCAGGAGGCTGAGGCAGGAGAATCGCTTAAGTCTGGGGAGGCGGAGGTGCAGTGAGCCGAGATCGCGCCACTGCACTCCAGCCCGGGCTACAGAGTGAGACTCCGTCTGAAAAAAGAAAAAAAAAAAAAAAAGCTCGGCCCCACCACCTCACAGAGCCAGAGTTAAAAGCCAACTTGGGCCAGCGCCTATTGCATCTAGGAAGGTAAAGCCTAGTAACCTGGGGGAAACTGTTTTCCCAACTCAGCCTACGATTCCATTTTGTTTTATTTAACCTCGTTCTGGGCGTGCAGTTTGTAGCCACTTGGGAGGCTCGTGTACTGAATTGTTTCCAGTGTGCTGAACCAGACTGATGTTTCCCTGATGCTAGGCCAGTGTGATCTCATTTCTCCTCCTGTGAGAGATTTGGGAGCACGCCTCCCTGTGCAGAGGCTAAGGGGAGCAAATAGTGCACCCCCAAGTGCTAGCAGCCAAAATAAACTATCAGGCTTAGTAGTAGGGAATGGAACAGCCACCCTGCAATGGCTAAAATACACGTCACATAAAATTTACCATCTTCACCATTTTTAAGTCTACAGTTCGGCAGTGTTAAGTACATTCACATGCGTGTGCAGCCACCTTCACCACCATCTCCAGAATTCTTTACATCTTGCAAAACTGCAACTCTGCCCCATTAAACACTAACTCCCCATTCCCCTTCGCCCCAGCCCCTGGCAACCACCGTTCTACCTCTGTCTCTACGAATTCGACTACTCTAGAGACCTTGTATAAGTGGAATCATACAGTAGTTGTCCTTCTGTAACTGACTTCTTTCACTTAGTATAATGTCCCCGAGGTTCATCCCTGTGTCCGAATTCCCTTCCTTTCCAGGCTGGGTGCTGCGCTGGTCTATCTACAGCCATGCAGCATTTTCTGTATTTATTCCCCCATCGATGGACACCTGGGCTGCTTCCACCTCTCAGCTATGGTGAATAATGCTGCTATCAGCACAAGTGTACACACATTTGTTGGAGTTTGCAGCCCTTTCCCACAGCTTCCCAAACAGACAAATAGAAGTGAATGGCGCATCCCAGAAGACTGCTGTCTCCCTATTGCGGGGTTACTACCCAAGTCCACCTGAAGGTGATGGGCCGGGCCCTTCCGATTCAAGCTGGGGCTCAGGGGGCTGTCTCAGAGGCTGCCGAGGCTACCTTACTGTACAATGAATGCCTCACACACACACAACACCCACCACAATGCCCAAGCTTCGCACAACATGCACCCCAACTCTCCCATATACCCCAACTCTCACAACACACACCCCGACTATCAGATGACCCAGCTCTCATACACCTCAACTCTCACACACACCCCAACTCACACACACCCCAACTCACACACACTCCAACTCACACCTCAACTCTCTCACACACCCCAACTCACATACACCCCAACTCACACATACCCCAACTCACACACACCCCAACTCACACACGCCCCAACTCCCATATACCCCAACTCACACACACCCCAACTGCCACACACTGCAACTCACACACACCCCAACTCCCACACACCCCAACTCCCATATACCCCAACTCACACACACCCCAACTCACACACACCCCAACTCACACACACCCCAACTCATACATACCCCAACTCACACACACCCCAACTCACACACACCCCAACTCACACATACCCCAACTCACACACACTGCAACTCACACCTCAACTCTCTCACACACCCCAACTCACATACACCCCAACTCACACACACCCCAACTCTCACATACCTCAACTCACACACACTGTAACTCATACCTCAACTCTCACACACACCCCAACTCACATACACCCCAACTCACACACACCCTAACCCTCACACACAACTCACACACACCCCAACTCACATACACCCCAACTCACACATACCCCAACTCTCACATACCCCAACTCACACACACAACTCATACCTCAACTCTCTCACACACCCCAACTCACACACACCCCAACTCACACACACCCCAACTCTCACATATCCCAACTCACACACACCGCAACTCACACCTCAACTCTCACACCCCAACTCATATACACCCCAACTCACACACACACTCACATACCTCAACCTACACACTGCAACTCACACCTCAACTCACACACACCCCAACTCACATACATCCCAACTCACACCCATCCCAACTCTCACATACAACTCACACACACAACTCACACCTCAACTCTCACACACACCCAAACTCTCGTAACACACACCCCAACTATCAGATGACCCAACTCACACACCTCAACTCTCACACACATTCCAACTCACACACACACCAGCTCTCACACGCATCCCAATTCACACACACCCTAGCTCTCACAACACACACCCCAACTCTCACACACCTCAACTCACATCTCAACTCACACACACCCCAGCTCTCACACCCCAACTCACACACAACTCACACCTCAACTCTCACACACACCCCAGCTGTCACACACACTGCAACTCACACACAACTCTCACACATACCACAACTCTCACAGCACACACCCCAACAGACAACCCAACTCACACACACCCCAACTGTCACACACATCCCAACTGATACACACCTCAACTCTCACACACTCCAACTCACACCATTCCAACTTACATACACCCCAACTCACACACACCCTAGCTCTCACACATCCCAACTCACTTCAAGTCACACACCTCAACTCTCACACACACCCCAACTCTCACAGCACACACATGAACAAACGACCTCTCACACACCCTACTCACACACATCCCAGCTCACACACACCCCAATTCACACACACCCCAACTCACACACACCTCAACTCTCACACACCCCAACTCTCACACACCCCAATTCACACCTCAACTCACACACACTCCAACCCGCTCACTTCAACTCTCACACACCCCAACTCACAAACGCCCCAACCCACACACACCCCAGCTCTCACACACTCCAGCGCACACCTCAACTCTCACACACCACAACTCTCATATCTGAGCCCCACCAATCAGAAACCCTGCCCTGTCCAGGGACTTCACGAAGACGGCCTCCAGGCCAACTCAACCCGGAGTCGAGTCCGGTGGCTGTTTGCTCCTGGCTCTCCATAAGAGTTTGCTTGGACTGAGGTGAACATTCACCGGCAGAGGTCTCTGTGTGACTGGCTTATTCCACGAATGCCAGCACCTACCTGACTCACTGACCTGACCCAGCACTTCCCTAAGCAGTAGCCACATGGACCACTGAGCAAGCAAGTGGTGCAATAAGCACACTGAACAGACGCTGGTTAATCAGGAGAGCAGGAAGGTCTTCCCGGACTCTCCTGATAAGGGTACCTATGGTGACAATAGCAGAAAGTGGCCCCAGACTTCAACCTATCTGCTTTCCTGCATCTGGGCCCCAGCCCTCCTCGGGAGGTTGACTTAACCACTCACCACACCAATAAACAAATCTCCCTTCAACCTCAGGCAGTTCAGGCATTGGACGGCCAAAGTGCAGAAAAGGATGCTTTCCCTCCCCTTTTCAGGAAGATAGGAGAAGAAAAGTCCTGTGGATAGCATCCACGGATTGACTGGCTTTGCCAGGCCTGTGGATAGTTATAGTCACAGATGTCACAAGGTGCACAAAACAAAATGATCCAGCCATTAGAGACCAGAGCTGCTTCTCAGCAGGGCGCAAGGCAGGAAACTGAAAGATCACTCAAGTCTTTAACAAAGAAACCCAACCAGAAACAATAGAACTATCTCAATCAAATGTGTCGTTATCTTCTGCAACAGACCTTACTGTCTTTGAACCAATGCATTCAGTCATATCTCAAAAGACTCCCAGCTCTGGATCCAATTGGCTTGAACTTGAACCCATTTTGCCAGGAACCAGGAGAACAGGCTCCTAGGCAGAGCATGAGGCTGTCAACTCACCTCTTGTGGAAAAGTTTGCTCTGAGTTTATTTTTTAAATAAAGAGGGCAATGGCAGGAATAATTGCATGTAGTAAATATACTACTCCCCACCTCAAGTAACCTCTTCACAGCAACCGAGACCCAGGAAAGTCTGTCATTAAGGTCCATAAAGGAAAAAAAGTGCACATCAACATTGAGGTTTTTGTGGTGAGCCATGATGAGTTCTCCCTAGAGTCTGCTGGTACTATCTCACCAGGCTCTTTTATCCCAACATGGCTGTGGTTTAGTCTTCAAACAAGTTGAAAGATAAGCAAATACCCTTCCTTCCAGGTTACATTTGACTGCCCTCAGCGTCAGGTGTGTTTTGTGAATGCCAGCATTATCATAAAAAGCCACAATTCACCCACACACAACCACAGAACCCCCATCTAAAATAAACCAGAACTGGGGCAGAGCTTTATCCAAAGAACAAAATCAAATGTGCTTAAAAGGTGATACAGCCAGCTTCACGATCGTGGATCTTCTTGAAGTGGGAAATCAGAGAATTAAGAGAAATCAGATGAGTAATTCAAACCACCGTAAAACCCTGCCAAACATCACAAATGAAGTCTTTTTTTATTTATTTTTTTATTTCAATAGGTTTTTGGGGAACAGGTGGTGTTTGGTTACATGAATAAGTTCTTAAGTGGTGATTTCTGGGATTTGGGTGCACCCATCAGCCAAGCAGTGTACACTGTACCCAATGTGTAGTCTTTCATCCCTCACCCACTCCCAGCCTTTCCCCCAAGTCCCCAAAGTCCAATGTATTATTCTTATGCCTTTGCATCCTCATAGCTTAGCTCCCACAAATGAAGTCTTAACAACACTGACTAAATGTGCACTGTCTAACTCAGTAGTCATTAGCCACATGTGGCTATTTCAATTTAACTTTAGTTCATTAAACTGAACTTTAGTTCATTTAAACTTTAGTTCATTAAACTGAAATAACATTTAAAATTCAGCTCTGCAGTCATGCTAACCACATATATCAAGTGCTCAAAAGCCACATGTGGTTAGTGACTACCATATTGGGCAGCACAGATATAAAACATTTGTATCATCATAGAAAGGTATATTTTCCAGTATATAAGACTAACTACTAAAAAAGGGAAAGGGAGTAGAAAAAAATGGTCTTTAAAAAAAAAAAAGAGGTCCAAAACCTAAGCATCCACTGTATACCTCTCTTGCAGCTTCCTGGAGCCTCATTCAAACACAATAAACATTCAGTTGACTTGTTATGAGACTCTAGGACTAAATAACCAATGTTGTTCCATTAAAAGTTAGTAGCAGTACATGAGCCATGTCTTATTATTTTTGTAATTATAAATTTTTAAATAAACTGAGAGCAACCCTTTTTGCAAAAGATTGGTTGATGGCCTCCTGTTTATTTTGGGAATCTGTTCTCCTGATTTCTGGTGGGATGATTTTAGATCTTGCTTGAAAGGAATAGGAAAACATCCTACTTCCCACTTCAAGCACTTTTAGGATATATTTATTTACGATCCTTATTCTTTCCATAAATGTTCAAAATAGATTGAATGATTCTTCTTATTTTAGGAATCTTCTTAGCATAAGCATTTGCTAAGGACCACCCCAACTTTGGATGCTAGTATGGAACAGTAGAGATTATCTTAGTCCAGGCTCTTTGCAAAACAAGTAATGAAAAACAATTTGGGCTACCTTGATCAGAAAATGAAATTTGTGAGAAGGATGCGGGGGTGCTTCATGGAACCCGAGGATAAGGAGACTTCATGAGCAACTGGGGGACTTGGAAATCCACGAGCTCTCTGCCTCTTAGCTCCACATCTCTTTGTACAACTACTTTCCCCAGAACTTCATTGTTTACTTCACTTCATAGGGTAGAAAAAGACCATCTAATAGCTCTAAGAAATACCTATGACCACTCCATGACTTCTGGATTTTTGCGTGCTCCTTGGTACTCAGGATTTCTGAGACTCAGTTCTAAGTGCCCAGGAAAGCTGATTTACCCAGCTTGCCCCAGTGATCCAAACAACCGTGGAAGGAGGGGGGAACCATCTTAATGCAAACATGTCAGCAGCAGGCAATGAGGTCTCAGAAATCCTGAGTACCAAGGAGCACGCCCTCAGCACTGTGGGACCTGAGTAGATGGTTCAAAATCCAGCCATGGGCCACTAAATTTCCACTTAAAACCATTGTCATGGAATCACTTATAATTTACACTTGTCATTTTGCCATTGACAAAATTGTGGAAAGAAGGAACTTCCTGACTTGTCTAAACTCATAGCTACTCAATGGCAGAGACAAAAGAATTATATGTGGACCTTGATTCCTGCCTCCTCCTATTTCTACCACATCCCATTGAAACTTTCACCAATTCAATAGAATTGAAATTGTTGAATTTGCACCCACTAATGATCCCTCGATTATTAACTATTCCCATACTTGAATGTTGTGTACACACTTTTGCACAGTTCTAATGATATGTGCAGCAGGAATCTTGTCTAGGCTGTAGATGAAGCTTGTGGAGGTGAAAAACCCACCCACATGCATGGCATCCACTAATTATCATGGGGTCCAGAAACCTTCCCCCCAAATTACTGGAATCTCTGTTGAGCCCAGGAGCAGGTAGAACAGTGCCAAGTAGAGGAAGCCCACAGAAGGTGGGAATAGAGGAGACTGTGACAGTCCCTGGGACAGAGTCTACTGTGCTGGATAAAGGTTGAACCTGATGTGTCAGATTCACCAACAGGACCTGTGGGATAGAGGGAAACGGTAATTCTAGGTACGACTCTGCCTGGATGCTGCCCGCAGGCTCAACCACATTGACAGTGTGTACATGATTTGGGGAAGAAAAAGGATGTACAATACAAACAATTAAGAGAGCTGTAAATTCTTGGGAGCCAGCACCCAGCATCTCTGAAGAGGGAGCGCCTCCAGAAAAGCAGAGATTGGAAGGTGTTTCCCTAGCGGCAAGAGAGGGGTAAGCCCCAGCACACCTAAAGTCCATTAGGCAACAGAGGCTGCCTTCCATCCCCACTTTCACTGCTGCCCCCACCCCCCACCCCCCACCCCACCGCCCCAAGCAGGTATCAGCAGACCAAAGAAGTCTTAGAGCTCTAAGGGGACTTGGAGCTCCAGAAACAAAAGTAAGTTCTACCACCAAGTCCAATGTAGAAAACTACGGGGAACGACGCTGATTGGCCCCGTTTGCATTACCTGACAACTCCAGGACCAATCACCATGGTGGGAAGGATGTGGCACCATAAGCGGCACACCCTGCGTCAGGTGCCCATTCAGCTAGCCAGCCCCCCACAACCACACATGTTAGGGGAGGACCAGCAGGACCTCAAAGGTGAAGAGAGGTACTGGAGGAAGAAGTGCTAAACACACCAAAACAGCAGATATCTACTGGGTACTCCCCGCCTGAGGGATTTCTACACAGTTAACCTAACAAGGTCAAGAATAAAAGGTATGAATAAGCTGAAATCACTTTAGAGAGAAGTTTCTGAAAAAGAAGATGCTAAGATAAGACCTTAAACTTCTCCAAGAGGATAATACGGAAAAAAGACAAGGAACTAAGACAACCAAGAAATAGAAGTATAGGAATGAAAAAGACAAAAGAAATAAACTAAAGAGCAATAAAAGTTGTCACATAGGCTGGGCGCGCTGGCTCACGCCTGTAATCCCACCATTTTGGAAGGCCGAGGCCGGTGGATCACCTGAGGTCAGGATTTCGAGACAAACCTGGCCGACTTGGTGAAATTCCATCTCTATTAAAAAGACAAAAAATTAGCAGGATGAGGTGGCAGGTGCCTGTAATCCCTACTCAGGAGACTGAAGCAGGAGACTCACTTGAACCCGGGAGGCAGAGGTTGCAGTGAGCCAAGACCACGCCACGGCACTCCAGCCTGAGCAACAGAGCGAGACTCCATCCCCCAAAAAAAAAAAAAAAAATTGTCACGTAGTAGCACCTCCTAACTCTACATGCATTCTTTCATTCAATCCTCCTAAACAGCACTGAAACAACTCTGCATGATTGATTATCACCCCCACTTAGAGAAATCTGAGTTTCACAAAATGAAATCACTCACCCAAGGTCATTCAGCTAGTTACGCAGCTGGATTGGAAATGTAACCTAGGTTAGACTGACCTCCAAGCCCCTCCCACCCCCTTTTATGTCTCTCTGCCCCCTCCCCACTATACTACCCCCGCATCCTGCAGAGTCTGAAAGTCAATCACGAGGACTTTGGAGCTTGTGTGAATATTTTTGAAAATGCAGTAATATCCATATCAGAAGTTCGCATGTAAGAATTCAATAACTACTTTGAGTTTAACTGGAATGGTGGGAATTGGAAAGCCAGGAATGTGTGAGGTAGGGCTTCCCACATGTTCATGCCGTCAGCATCTCTGTGTGCTTGTTAAAACTGCACCATCTAGGTCCTCATCCCCAGAGATTCCAATTCTTTGGGTCTGGGGTGAGGCCCAAGAAGTGCCACTGCAACAAGCATCAGCTGATTCTGAGGTCATCCTTCAGAAACCCTGGGGAGAGACCATGGAGGAATTCATGATAAGAGGCTGTGATTAAAGAAAAAAAGGAGAAAGGTGTTGCATTCTAAGACTGTGAGAACTGGAAAAGAAGAAAAAGAGATGGTCAAAGGCGACCACTAAATCTACTTATCTGCCTTTGACGATGAATGTAGTCTTTATCCCAAGAAGAGAATATTCTGGAAGAGCTGGGCAACTGGTAAAAGGAAGGGGAGAGGGGGAAGGTGCCTCCTGCATCACTAAGTGGCAAGATACCAAACCTAAGCTAAGGCTTAAAATAATTATTAATACTTGATTTAAGTTTATAAAAGAGTAAGGGATGAAAATAAGAGGAAAGAATGCACTAAGTCAATGTTATTGATTTACACTGTGAAAGAAATGCCAGAACTATTATTTGGATGTCAAAATAACTCCAAGAAGAGTACAAGGCTGTTTTGATAATTTGAAACCAAATACCTGCCTTCTTTGAGATGAGGCTTTCAGACATAGAGCCTCCTTAAATCCCACTGCGATGTTCTGCGCAGGTCATATTTCCTCTTCAAAGGTTATTCCCTGTTAAATTATCTGCAATTTCAAAAAGAACAAGTCGTTGTCCCACTTTGAGTCCCCTTCTCTTAAAAGCATGTTTTGACTAAGATTAATTTATAGCCCAAGGAGATTTGGAGAAAGGAAAAAGCCTTGAAATTGCAAGTAAAAATAAGTAAGAATTCCGGTCGCTTCTTAAATATCAAGTAATGTTGTTTTGGGAATAGGACCAGATTTGCAGAGCTACAGGTAAATGGACTGACTGTGGGATTTGCAGCGTCCAGAAGACACTTCGGTGGGGGTGGGGAATCTAGCTCGATGCTGCAGGGTGTGGAGGAGTCTTACTGGGAGCCAACACTGGGCAATTTGCTGAGCCTCTCAGCAGTTCACCAGACAAGAAGCGGTAAAGTAGGAAAAATGAGGACGAAGATGCTCAGCGCCTTCTTGGGAGTGTTGGGAGGCTAACGAGTGAATGCTTGTGAACACTTGTGAAGGGGTTGGTCAGCAGGATGGCCTGGTGCATTTGACTTCAGGCTTCCAGGAAGCACACTTGTCTCCAACTGTGTCTTGACCACTCCTATCACAACAGATGTGCTCACTGAGAGTAGCAGTATAGACTAAAGAAGACCCTTTATGGATTTTCTCTGATTTTTCCATAATAATTTCTCATTTGCGCTTTTTCTATGCTTGCCTTTACGTAGGTTTGGAATCTCTGCGTCAGTCATATATGTAGCACTTGCTGAACAAACCAATAACTAGTTATTTGAGGACAACTGAAGGGGACCCCGCAGAGCCTGCCAGGCAGTGCTAACAGTTCTAGGTTTCTCACCCACCTTAGAAGACAAACTTCCTTCTACCTCTTGGCTTTTACATGTACTCACTTTGATCATTCCAATTCCAGTGGGTTTTTTTTTATTATTCAAATGACTGGAAGGAAAAGGTGTTTTCAACAGGGTAAGGTATTAAGTGCACAGTGGCTTTGATCTGTTGGCATTTCCTGAGTCCTTGGATTTTCAACTGTGGCCCAATTCTTACTTCCTTAGAAAGAGGATCCGTTAGTTTGCTGAGGCTGCCATAACAACATACCATAGACTAGGGGGCTTCAACAACAGACATTAATTTCCTCACAGTTCTGGAGACTGAAAGTCCAAGATCAAGGTGTCCACGGGTTTGTTTTCTCCTGCGGACTCTATCCTTGGCTTGCTGATAGCCACCTTCTCGCTGCATCTTTGCAAGGTCACCCTTTTGTGCATGTACACCCTGGTGTCACTCCTTTCTTTTTTTTTTTTAGACAGAGTCTCACTCTGTCACCCAGACTGGAGTGCAATGGTGTGATCTCAGCTCACTGCAACCTCCACCTCCCAGGTTCAAATGATTATCCCGCCTCAGCCTCCTGAGTAGCTGGGATTACAGGCGTGCACCACCACGCCCGGCTAATTTTTGTATTTTTAGTAGAGACAGGGTTTCACCATGTTGGTCAGGCTGCTCTCAAACTCCTGACCTCATGATCCACCCACCTCAGCCTCCCAAAGTGCTGGGATTACAGGCATGACCCACCACCCCGGCCCACTGCCTTCTTATGAGGACACCACCCTTATGACCACATTTAATCTTAATTATCTTCTTAAATGCTCTTTTCCCAAGTGCAGTCACATTGGGGGGTTAGGACTTCAACATGAATTCTGTGACAATACAATTCAGTTCATGATAGAGGATAACCCAGAAATATTAACAGAGTAAACTATTAAGACTCTGAAAAGGCCGGTGTGGCAGCTCACACCTGTAATCTGAGCACTTTGGGAGGTCGAGGCAGGAAGACTGCTTGAGCCCAGGAGTTCAAGACCAGCCTGGACAACATACTGAGACCTCATCTCTACTAAAAGCCTAAAACAAATTGTCCAGGCATGGTGGCATGCACCTGTGGGCCCAGCTACTCAAGAGGTTGAGGTGGGAGGATTTCTTGAGCTGGGGAGGAGGAAGCTGTAGTGAGCCGTGATCACACCACTGCATCCAGCCTGGGTGACAGGGCAAGACTCCGTCTCAAAAATAAAATAAAATCTGAGGCAGGAGAATGGTGTGAACCCAGGAGGCGGAGCTTGCAGTGAGCTGAGATTAGGCCACTGCACTCCAGCCTGGGCGACAGAGCGAGACTCCATCTCAAAAAAAATAAATAAAATAAAATAAAATAAAATAAAACTCTGTAGAATGGTGGAGGGGTTTAAGGTATTACTCTGTTACAACTTGATCCATAATATATCAATGTACAAATACCACGGGTTAAACCATACCTTTAAAATAAATCAACTATATATATAATAAAATCCCATATGCATGGGAGAAGATGATACTATTTCTAGTCTTTACTTTTTTATATAATTGAAAGGGACTTCCATTCAATCAGAAACTCTTGGACATTCATTTTATATCCAAATGATAAAGTATGTCAAAATACATGTCTTAGAAACCACTTGTATTTAGCTTCTGATGGGAGAAAAAAAATGTGGATACAGCATTTAATAAATAAGGTATGAGAGCTTTCCACTCAATATCCTTATGATCCAAAAATCTGCTGCTGCTAAACTTAAAAGCAATTACTGTTTTATAAACAGTGAGACATAATTCAGAAGGCACTTAATCCAACATGTGTAAAATCTGTGTAAATCATCAAAAGTGACTAGCTGATGGAGATTTCTGGTTTCTGGCACTAAATCGCCATTGGCCTATTGTTCTTAATATTTTCCTTCCTCAAGGTACATGACTATAAAACTCCATGAGGATTGAC
This sequence comes from Gorilla gorilla gorilla, assembly GCF_029281585.2. Classification (NCBI taxonomy): domain Eukaryota; kingdom Metazoa; phylum Chordata; class Mammalia; order Primates; family Hominidae; genus Gorilla; species Gorilla gorilla. The sequence continues at coordinate 37,912,344 of NC_073246.2, forward strand.
AAATACCTCTTTTGCAAATGGACTAACATAAAATACCTCTTTTGCAAATGGGCTAACAAATACCTCTTTTGCAAATAGGCCAAGAGGCAGTCTATAACATATGATCATTTAAGGGAGAGGTAAGGTCCTGGAACTAAATTGTCCTAAATTGTGTTAAACTACATGCCCACGACAGACTGAACTCATCCCTACTGACAGATTTTTCTGAAGAGTATAGTGCACAGCCTTTCTGGCAGCTCACAACACTTCTACCAGGCACTCCACAACTGACACCATCAAGATGAAAACATGCAGGTGCCTTCTTAGCCTAACCAATACCATTAGCTCAGGTTTCCCATTTATCTTTTTATCCTTTACTATTTTCTCCTTGCTTCCAGCATTGGATTACTTTCTTTTAAGTCATATTTCTTTATATAACTACACTTTCATCCAATGCGTGCCACCTCCCATGGAACTTGTCTCTCTTTTTTTGTTTTTTTGTTTGTTTGTTTTTTGAGACGGAGTCTCGCTCTTATTGCCCAGGCTGGAGTGCAATGGCGCGATCTCGGCTCACTGCAGCGTCCACCTCCCAGGTTCAAGCGATTCTCCTGCCTCAGCCTCCCGAGTAGCTGGGATTACAGGCATGCGCCCCCACGGCTGGCTAATTTTGTATTTTCAGTAGAGACAAGCTTTCTCCATGTTGGTCAGGCTGGTCTCGAACTGCCGACCTCAGGTGATCTGCCCTCTCGGCCTCCCAAAGTGCTGGGATTACAGGCGTGAGCCAGGAAGTTTTCTCTTTAAGCTTCTCCAATGCTGGAGAGTTATGGTGACTAATATCTACTAACAATCATTAGCCAAGTGTGATGACAGAAAAGAAGACATAGTTGTGAGTGAAACACAAAAAGAAATAGGGCATAGTACAGACTTTTTAGGAAAAATATTTGTATACTTATGACATATTTTACCATAAGGCACCTGATTCAACACAAATATGGCTGGTGATGGCATCGAATTGGGAAAGCACTCATTGTTAACACCTCCTCTAAAGTGCGAAAAACTCAGGTCATTTTCTCTTGCCAATGGCACTGAGGTTCTGAAGAACTTCCACAGACAGGCCCTGTACTCTCCAATTTCTTTTCTAATTGCTGTTACCAAATGATTGACCCAAAAAAGCAAAATACAGGAACATTAACTACATTCTCTTACTGGTAATCTGATGGCATTTTACTTCAGTAAGGAATATTTACAGTGAGCAGTATAAAATATTATACTGACGTCCAATTTCCAAGTGAAAATGACTTGTTCACTGGGTTCACCGTATGCTTATTTATAGGCAACTCTGGTATGAATCATCATCATTATTCATTCATTAATTCATTCAACAAATATTCCTTGAGTTTTTACCAGAAACTACGCCTGGTCCTGGGAACACATTGCGAGATATGCAGACAGGATCCCAGCCTGCAGGAAGCTTCAGTCCAACATCAGCACTAGAAGGGCAGCAGTTTAGAAAGTGAAAGACTTTACCCGGGGCTTGGAAGCTGGTGCCGGTGGTGGGGGCGTGAGGGGGACGGGGGAGGCAGCCGGGGAGGCAGCGGTAGGGCAGGAGGCGTGGGGGGGGGAAGAGGCGGGGGGGAGGAGGCGGGGGGGGAGGAGGCGGGGGAGGCAGGGGGAGGGGGAGGAGGGGGGAGGCAGAGGCAGGGGGAGGCAGGGGAAAGGGGGGAGGGGGAGGCAGGGGAGGCAGGGGAAAGGGGAGGGGGAGGCAGGGGAAAGGGGGGAGGGGGAGGCAGGGGAAAGGGGGAGGGGGAGGCAGGGGAAAGGGGGGAGAGGGAGGCAGGGGAAAGGGGGGAGGGGGAGGCAGGGGAAAGGGGGGAGGGGGAGGCAGGGGAAAGGGGGGATGGGGAAGCAGGGGGAGGCAGGGGAAAGGGGGGAGGGGGAGGCAGGGGAAAGGGGGGAGGGGGAGGCAGGGGGAGGCGGGAGTCGGGGGGGCCGGGGGAAGGGGTGTGGGGGAGGGGGTGTCCGGCGGTGGTATGTGAATAACTCCTCCTCTCTTCTCAGGCCCAGTCCCAAGGCACAGCATGCGTCAGCAAGACAGCAGAAGCAGGAGGAGAGCTGGCGGGAAGACATGCACCCCTTGAAGACCGAGAGAGAGGCCGTCTGTCTACCGCGTAGCAGTTACATCAGACTGAGACACTTCCTGTTTACAGGAGACTATAAAATTCCTGCCCCATGCTCATTTGGGACTGACACCATTTTAGGCCTCAGCCCATCTGCACCCAGGCGCTCACTAAAACAGTGTGTTGCTCCACACCGCCTTGTTTTGCTTGTTGACGCGCTCTCAGGGTTCCAACCGATCCAAGAGCCTTGCAGAAAGCATTAACGTGCTTTTCTCTTTGGCAGAGTTTCTCTTTGCTCTGATCTTGGAGACATCCCTCTGTCTAGTGGAAACATAAGGAATACAGAAAGAATGCAAGGAGATAGACCAACGTGAGATTCTCCTTCATGCACTCAAGAGAACGATGTTGCAGGAAGAGCTAGTCTTTCAGGCTGGGCTGGTGACCTGAGAAAGAATGTCCAGCTTTTCTTCTCCACTTGGCATATCAAGAGCCAGGCGTGGAAGACTAAAACAGGAAATGTTTATAAAAACTGTTCAGTGGTTCACCAACAAGAAGTGGTAAAGTAGCAAAAATGGGGATGGAGATGCCAGGAGGAAAGATGCCAGGGGTAAAGTGGGAAAATGGGAACCTGAAGCCAGGAGGTCAAGCCAAGCCAACAGGTGTCCTGTTTTTCAGTGAGTATATCCTGTCTTTCCCCATGTGTCAGGTTATAGAAAGAGCAACCTAACAGGCTGCCCCATATACCAATCCAGAGCTTGGACATGTCCTAGCAAATTCGACAGCCCAAAAAGCAGTCTGGGCTGGGGGCGGTGGCACGCCTGTAATCACAGCACTTTGGGAGGCTGAAGCAGGAGGATCGTGTGAGGCAAGAAGTTTGAGATCAGTCTGGGCAACATAGCAAGACCCTATCACTACAAAAAAATTAAAAATTAGCCAGGAGTGCCGGTGCACACGTGTAGTCCCAACTACTCAGGAGGCAAAGGTGGGAAAATCACTTGAGCCCAGGAGTTGAAGGTTACAGTGAGCTATGATCACACTGCTGCACTCCAGCTTGGGCAACAGAGCAAGACCCTGTCTCTAAAACTCTTTAAAAATAAAAGGCAAAAACATTTCAAAGGAAACCTTGAAGATCAGCTGTCCCAGGCCACTTCATTCTCCCATGGCGGAGACCCTGAGCTGAGAGGCAGTAAGCCAAGTACCTCCCTGGCCTTGTGGATCCCAGCCTGGGGTCTGCAGGTAGCAAAAGCCAGCCAGGGAGAGATAGCAGATGTGTCCCCGAGATAGTGCCTGAGCCCAAAGAGCAGACCAGAAGTTCACCAGTTACAGACAGGAGAATCAGCATGGGGGGGAAGCTGTGTAAACACGCAACCTCACCACACACCCTGCAACATTTTAGGGACAAACACAAGGGGCAGCGCTTTGAGCACGTTTCTCTTTGGGCTGTTACCAAAAGAAGCTATGTAAATTCAACGGGGACTTTTTAAATTAAATTGGATGAGACTAAGATTTAAACTGGATGGGATTAGAAGTCATATTTTACCCAATAACCTGTGGAGTGGATTCAGGAGAAGACCAGATCAAAGTAAAGGCGTGGTGGCTCACACCTGTAATCCCAGCACTTTGGGAGGTGGGTGGATCACCTGAGGTCAGGAGTTCACCAGCTTGGCCAACATGGTGAAACCCCATCTCTACTAAAAATGCAAAAAAGATAGCCAGGTGTGGTGGCTCACACCTGTAATCCCAGCTATTCGGGAGGCTGAGCCAGGAGAATCGCTTGAACCTGAGAGGTGGAGGTTGCAGTGAGCCAAGATTGCGCCATTGTACTCCAGCCTGGGGGAAAGAGCAAGACTCCATTTGAAAAAAAAAAAAGAAAAGAAAACAAAGTAAAGAGTTACATTTTCTCTGTAGCATGAGTTAAATAGATTACCTGGCCAGATGCAGTAGTTCATGCCTGTAGACCCAGCTACTCTGGAGGCTGAGGCAAGAGGGTGCCTTGAGCTCAGGAGATGGAGGTTGCAGTGAGCTATGATCTCACTGCTGTGCACTAGCCTGAGTGGCCGAGCAACACCATCTCTAGTTAATTAATTGGCTAATTAAGTAATTGGTGCTCCCCATTTTACAGATGAGGAGGTGGGGCACAGGATGGATGGAAACTTTCCACAGTCACAGAACTAATAAGTGGTGCTGAGGACTCAAACCCGGGGAAGCCCACTCTAGAACCCATGCTGGTCATCCATATCCCCAAGGCCCTGGTCAGAACACAGCTAAGCAGATGGCTTGGGTCATCAGGACGTCCATTACATCCAAAGGAAGACAGCCTGTGACGTTTCAAAAGCAAAAGTCCCCTACCAGCCAGTGAAGCTACCTGATTTCTCAGTATCTTACGCCCAGTGACACCATCTACCCTCAAAACTTAAAAAAAAAAAAGGGGAAACATAAACACATAACAGCAGCAGCAATAATTAAAGATGAGATGAGAACAATTAAGAAAAAAGGAAAGGTCTCCTGTGACTGTTTTATTTTTAGGGAAACAGAGAGGAAGAAGAATGATTTTTCTTTTGATGACTCTATATCCAACTCTGAGGTTTGATTAAAGAAATGACCTTGAACCACAGCAAAGAAAAATAAAAGACAATTTCCAGTAAGTATGCCAGTTCAAATTAATGATTTACTTTTTATTTTTAAACTGAATTCAGCAGAGATTTACATGCATTACGATGATTAACATCTGAAATTTGACCTTGAAATAATCTGTACATTGTAAATTCTTAATGATCAAAACAAGGTTCTCAGTGATTAAAACATATTAGTAATTAATTATTAAAGGAGAATAATTGCAAATACAACATTCCTAAAATCTCAAGGCTTTTAAAGCATTTGTACAAATGACTGGACATTTTTTAAATTTGAAAAAAAAAAAAAAGCCCTCCATCTGATTCTCATTTTCATTGTCATGCAACAACAAAAAAGGTATGCACTTCTCTTCTCATTTTCCATTGTCTCGCAAGCTAGAAATTCTCACGACTACCTTTGATCCCATCAAAGCCAAAGAAAGGAAAGAAAATTGTTCTGTACAGATATATGACATTAAAAAATAATCCCAAAAACTTCTTCTGTAAGGTTAATAAAAGGTCGGCAGTTTTGATCATTTTTTAAAATCAATTTATAAATAATTTAGTCACTTGTAGATGGGACATGATCTTCCTGCTATCCCTAACTACTCTGATGCCAAAACTGGTCATAGCACAAGTGGGGCTACGTAGCAAACTGATCCGCCCAAATAATTTCTACTAGGTTATAAGATTTTAAGAAATAACCATGTCTCACACCATAGAGAAAAACAATTCAACCAGATATCTGTCCCATGTATTGTAGGTACTCTCTGTCAAAGCCGTAACTCTTTTTAACTTGGATGGTCTCACCTAGAGTAGATTTCTTGTTGACAGAAGGAACCCCAGAATGTGTACAGGCCAGGGCCGATTGTGACTACCCCTGGCCAAGGTTGTCCCAGGGCCAGGACGAGGGCCACACAGGTGCACTAGCCTCCCAAGGGCTGAGCATCTGTGGTCAACCATCTGGAGGAAGATAAAAGTGCATCCCCTAAATTCTGCCCAATCCAGTCTCTTGTCTGTGGAGTTTCATTAGAAGTGACAAAGTTGAATGAAGAAAAACAAAAGGCAACTTGCTGGAGCATTTCATCTCTGTCATTTTCTGCATTGTCAAACATTACTTTTTGCAATTTGCTCTTTGTTGATCTTTATCTTTTTTTCCAATATAAAGGTGCAATATTTGAAATGGTACCTGTATTAATTTTCTATCACTGCATAACAAATGACCATAAACCTAGTTATCTTAGAGCAGTACAAATTTATAATCTCACAGTTTCTGTAGGCCAGGAGCCCAGCACATGTTAAGTGGATTCTCTGCTCAGGGTCTCACAAGGCTGAAATCAATTTGCTAGCCAGATTCATCTTCATGTGGAGGTTCAACCAGGAAAAGTGCCATCTTCAAGCTCCATCAGGTCAATGGCAGAATTCATTTTTCTGTGGCTCTATGATTGAGGTCCCCATTTTCTTTGCTAGCCATCATCTAGGAAGCATTCTCAGTGACTAGAGGCTGCTTTCAAGCCCTTGACACATGGTCCCCTCAATGGGCCCTCTCCACTTCAGATCTATCACTTCAGAAAGGATCTAGACAGTTAAGGACTGACCTGATTAGGTCAGGCACACCCAGGATGGTCTTTCTTTTAATTGCCTCATAATCAGCTGATTTGGGACCTTGATTATATCTACAAAACCCTTTCACATTTGTCTTATAACATTGTATTCACTGTCCCATCCACACTTAAGAAGGAAGGAGATTATATAGGGTATGTTCACCAGAGGCAGGAATGGTGGCCATCTTAGAATGTTATTTGTTGCATTCCTCTGGAGAACCCTGGCACATACACAAGGTTAGTGCATGAGTTACAATTCGGGTCCACTGTGCATCTCTCCAAACCCAATCTGTCCTGTATTTTAACTACCTTCACACAAGGGGCAAGAATGTTAACCCTCAAGGATGCTGAAATATTCAGTTCAGCCCAGAGGACTCCGGCAGACTTGAATTCCATGTAACCTTGAGGTTGTCATTAGTTTACTTTACCCAGAAACCAATGACTGTCACTTCTCCCTCGGGAGACTTTTCTGTAGGTACAATTAGTGTTCTCAGCCTGATGACACAGAAAGTGGAAGACAATAAACAGAAAATGCTCCTGTTGCAATGGATATGATATTAACTATCAGACATGCTTTCAGCTGCAAATGATTAAAACCCTAAGCAAACGAGGCTTAAACAACAATAAAGACATGTCCATACGAGGTATGGAGACAGAGAGGCTCCAAGTTAATTATTCAATTACTCATAAAGTACGTGGGTTCTTTCCTTCTTTCTCCTCTGCCACCCTTAGGATGTTGACTTGGGAATATCTCCCACTATATTCCCAGAGAGGCTGCCATAGATCTAGGTATCACACAGTGATGACATCTAGAAGCACAATGTGGTCCTTCTCACTTGCCTCTTTTTACCTTTTAGGATAGAGGCTGAGAAGAGCTAAACTGCAGTGCAAAATAGTGAAAAACACCAATGCTTCACAAATTCTTCCACAAAAAGAAGATGAAACACCTCCAAACTCACTCTGTGAGGCCAGTATTACCATGATACCAAAACCATAACAAAGATATTACAAAAAAGAAAACTATAGGCCAATATCCTTTATGAATATAGAAACAAAAATCCTCAACATAATACTAGCAAACTGAAAACAGCAACATAAAAACAGGTTTATGTACTATGACCAAGTGGGATTTATCTCAGGAATACAAGGTTGGTTGATATGAAAATCAATCAATGTAATACACTTTAATGGAATAAAGTGCGAAAACACATGATCTGACGTGAAAAAAGCATGTAACAAAACCCAACACTCTTCCATGATAAAAAACAATGAATAAAGTAGAAATAGAAGGGCACCTGACAAAGGGCATACACAAAAACTCATAGTTAATATATTTTTCACTGTAAATTTACAAATTATAATTGTATGTATTTATGAAGTACAAAGATTTATGATATATTTATACAATGTGGAATGATTAAATTGAGCTACTAACATACCCATCACCTCAAATACTTATCATTTTTTGTGGTGAGAACATTTGAAATTTACTCTCAGCAATGTTGAAATATACAATACACTATTGTTAATTATAGGCACCCTGTTGTGCAATTGGTCTCCGAAACCTATTCCTTCTGACTGAAACTTTATACCCTTTGACCATAACCTCCCTGTTCTTCTCACAACCCCAGCCTCTGGCAACCATCTTTCTGCTCTCTGCTTCCGTGAGTTTGATTGTTTCAGATTCCATATACAAGTGAAATCATGCAGTATTTGTCTTTCAGTGCTTGACTTATTACATTTAGCATAATGTCCTCCAGGTTCATCCATGTTGTTGCAAATAAGAGAATTTCCTTGTTTTTTAAGGCTAAATATATTATTCCATTGTGTACATACCACATTTTCTTTATCCATTCATCCACTGATGAACATTTAAGTTGATTTCAAAACCTGGCTATTGTGAATAATGCTGCAAGGAACACAGGAGTGCAGTTATGTCTTTGACATACTGATTTCAAATCCTGTGGATATATTCCCAGAGATTACTGGATCATATGGTAATTCTATTTTTAGTTTCTTGAGGAATCTTCATACAATTTTCCATAATGGCCGTACTAAGTTATATTCCCATCAACAGTGTACAAGGGGTCCCTTTTCTCCATCCTTGCCAACATTTATCTTGCATCTTTTTGATAATAGCCACTCTGACAGGTGTGAGGTGATATTTCATTGTGGTTTTAATTTGCATTTCGCTAATGATTAGTGATGTTGAGCACTTTTTCATATAGCTGTTGGCCATTTGTATGTCTTGTTTTTTTTTTTTCTTTTTTTTGAGACAGAGTCTCTCTCTGTTGCCCAGGCTAGAGTGCAGTGGCATGATCTCAGCTCACTGCAACCCTCACCTCCTGGGATCAAGCGATTCTTGTGCCCTGCCACTTGAGTAGCTGGGACTACAGGTGTGTGTCACCACATCTGGCTAATTTTTATGGGTTTTTGGTAGAGACGGGGTTTCACCATGTTGGCCAGGCTGGTCTCGAACTCCTGGGCTCAAGTGATCCCCTGCCTCGGCCTCCCAAAGTGCTAGGATTACAGGCGTGAGCCACCGTACCCAGTCTGTATGTCTTCTTTTAAGAAATGTTTATTCAAGTCCTTTGACCATTTTTAACTGTATTATTTGTTTTCTTGCTATTGAGTTGTTTGAGTTCCTTATAGATTTTGGATATTAACCCCTTATCACATGTATGGTTTGTAAATATGTTTTCCTAATCTATAGGTTGTTTCTTCACTCTGTTGTTTCCTTTGTGGTGCAGAAGCTTTTTAGTTTGAAGTAATCCCATTTGTCTATTTTTGCTGTGCCCGTGATTTTGGAGTCAAATTCAAAAAAATAATTGCCCAGACCAATGTCATGCAGTTGGACGCTTATCTCTTAACATATACAAAAAGTAATTGAAATGAATCAAAGTCCTGAATGCAAGAGCTAAAACTCTAAAACTCTTAGAAGAAAAGAAAAATAAGTATAAGCCTTCATGACCTTCAATTAGGCAACAGTTTCTTTGATATGACACCAAAAGCACAAACAACCAAATGAAACAAATAGATAAATCGGGCTTCATCAAAATCAAAAACTTTTGTGCTTCAAAGGACACTGTCAGGAAAGTGCAAAGGCAACCCACAGAATGGGAGAAGATATTTCAAATCATATATATCTGTTAAGGGTCTAGCATCCACAATATATAAAGAAATCTTACAACTCAACAATAAAAGGATAAGTAATTCAATTGTTAAATGCAAATCAAAACCACAAGATACTTCCTCACACCCACTAGGATGGCTTCAATGTAAAAGACAAAAAACAAGTGTTGGTGAGGATGTGGAGAAACTGGGACCTTCATACATTACTGGTTGGAATGTAAGATGATGCAGCCACTTTTTTTTTTTTTTAAGACAGAGTCTTGCTCTGTCACCCAGGCTGGAATGCAATGGCATGATCTCAGCTCGCCGCAACCTCCGCCTCCCGGGTTCAAGCCATTCTCCTGCCTCGGCCTCCCAAGTAGCTGAGACTACAGGTGCATGACACTATGACTGGCTAATTTTTGTATTTTTAGTAGAGAAAGGGTTTCACCATGTTGCCCAGGCTGGTCTCGAACTCCTGACCTCAAGTGATCTGCCTGCCTCGGCCTCCCAAAGTGCTAGGATTACAGGTGTGAGCCACCGTGCCTGGCCTGTGCAGCCACTTTTAAAAACAGTTTGGCACTTCCTCAAAATTCCACTGCTAGTTATATATCCAAGAGAATTAAAAACACATGTTCACACTAGAACTTGTATAGAAATGTTCATAGCAGCATTATTCATAAGAGCCAAAAAGTGAAAACAACCTAAATGAATGTTCATCAACTGATGAATGGACAAATAAAACATGCTATATCATACGATGGAATATTATTCCACATAAAAATTAATGAAGTACAGATATATGCTGCAACATGAACTTTGAAAACATTATGCTGAGTGAAGGAAGCCAGTCAAAAGGCCATGCATTGTATGGTTCCTTTATATTCCTTTATTACATGACCCAGATCCCTTTATTATATGAAATACCCAGCTTCCTTTATTATATGAAATATCTAGAATAGATAAATTCGTAAAGACAGAAACTAGATTGGTGGATGCCTAGGGCTGAAGGGAGGCTGTGTGGTAGGTAGTGACTGCTGATGGGTAAGGTATTTCTTTTGGGGGTGATGAGAATGTTCTGGGATGAGAGAGTAGTCATAGTTGTACAATGTTATAATTATACTAAAAATCAGTGAATTTTGCACTTTTAAAGAGTGAATTTTATATGTGGATTATATTTTGATTTCTTTTTTTCTTTGAGACGGAGTCTCGCTCTGTCACCAGGCTGGAGTGCAATGGCGTGATCTCAGCTCACTGCAACCTCCACCTCCTGGGTTCAAGCGAATCTCCTGCCTCAGCCTCCCAAGTAGCTGGAACTACAGGCACGTACTACCATGCCCAGCTAATTTTTTTGTATTTTTAGTAGAGACAGGGTTTCACCATGTTGGCCAGGATGGTCTCGATCTCTTGAACTCGTGATCCACCCACCTCAGCCTCCCAAGGTGCTGGGATTACAGGTGTGAGCCACCGCACCTGGCCTATATCTTCATTTTTTAAAACAAAATGAGAATTCGAAGTTCACAAGAATGTTCTGAAAGGGATGTGGTGAGGATAAGAGAGAAATGAAGGAGAAGGGGTGAGATCGTGAGGAGTACAGGCTTATGGGCTGGTGCAATGGATGAGAAGTCAGTTTCACAAGGGCTGGAAGGCCTTGACACACAGAGCTGCTAAGGTGCAATTTTAAGTTGATGCTGCTGTGTGTAACAGGGTTCCCCCTCCAATCCCTCTTCTGAGACTGAGGACACAAGCTCAGAAAACAGCAGGGAGCCTTTGGTGATTACACCTAGAGAGGAGAAGAAAGGCATGGACGCTTAGTGTAAAGTGTGTTGGAGTGACGCAGTGAAGGTCTTAATACTCTCAGCAGGCCGGGTGTGGTGGCTCACGCCTGTAATCCCAGGACTTTGGGAGGCCGAGGCGGGTGGATCACTTGAGGTCAGGAGTTTGAGACCAGCCTCAGCAACATGGCAAAACCTCATCTCTACTAAAAATACAAAAATTAGTTGGTCGTGGTGGTGGGTGCCTGTAATCCCAGCTACTCAGGAGGCTGAGGCAGGAGAATCGCTTGAACCCAGGAGATGGAGGTTGCAGAGAGCCGAGATCGTGCCACTGCACTCCAGCCTGGGCGACACAGTAAGACTCCGTCTCAAAAAAAAAACAAAACAAAAAACAAAACAAAAAAAACCTCTAGTAGAGATTGAAACTCCTGTGGGAGCCGTGCTCCCTTCAATAGCATACTGCTCCAGGATAATCCACCCTGTGTCGGAGTTGTGAAAACAGAACTCCTCAGGGATCTGCTACATCCAAACTATTCCAGAGTCCCAATTGATGAGCTTTTACTGCAAAAGCCATTGAGAAACAGATTCTTTTCTCAGTGCTCTTCTGAAGGGTGAGCAAATCAATCTTACTTCCTAGATGTGTCAGCTGAGTCAAGTTACACAGAAAGAAACACAGGAGAAATGAGTCCCTGACAAGCCTGGGTGGAAGTTCTGTCCACTGCTGTCAATCCTGCATATTTTGTTCCAATCCACTATTTCTTTAAAATTGCTGAGTAAAATGTTGGATATGACTCAGGCATCCCGAAAGTCTCAAATCTCTGAATATTCAACATCAATTTAAAGACGACACAAGATACTGGGCTTTTTTCCCCATTGTCAAAATATGGGGCGTATGCCGTTGCAAGTTGAGTATGTAAAAAACCATGATGCTATTTTATAGTCATGGAATCAATCACGAGAATTCACAGTCTTGTGAACAGGGACTTCTCATATTTGATAAATGACTTGATTGCTGTGTTTCTGATTAGCGGCTTTTCAATTGCATTACAAATGTTGGAAACATCCATTAGTCAGTATTTAGCAACATTTTAGGAACTGATTAAAGTGAATCAGTGTTTCAGAAACATAGAACTACTTGTTCTGTGAACTCAACAGTGAAGATATCCAACAGATCCTTTGGGAACAGAGAAATAGACAAGAATCTTAAGCCACCTTCCTTTTGTTGTTGTTGTTAGAGACAGTCTCACTCTGTCACCCAGGCTGGACTGCAGTGGTGTGATCGTAGCTCACTGCAGCCTCAATCTCCCAATCTCAAGCAATCCTCCCACCTCAGCCTCCTAAGTAGCTGGGACTACAGGTGCACACCACCACACCTGGCTCATTTTTTTTTCGAATTTTTAGTAGAGACGAGCTCTTGCTATGTTGCCCAGGCTAGTCTCAAACTCCTAGCCTCAAGCAATCCTTAAGCCTCAGCCTCCCAAAGTGCTGGGATTACAGGCATGAGCCACTGCTCCCATCCCAGGCCATCTTCTGCATGTAATTTAATTTCTGCAGGTTTGCCAGTTGGCTTGTCACTTTTACCCAGAAGTATCTGAGAGAGAGAAAAAAAAAAAAAAATTAAAGCCAGTGTGGGGCAAGAGGAAAGGCAGACACAAATGCAATCCAATGTTATAGTAGAAGATCACTGCTTAGATTGTCTCCATAGTTCATCTTTGCTTTGGTTTCCATCTTAATTTTTTTATGTGAAAAGATATACATATATTTAGAATTAGCCAGCTGGACTCAGTTTAGATGATCCCAATTTTGTTGGCAACATCCAAAGCATCGTAATCAGGAGCCAGTGGAACATATGCCTTCTTCTCTCCATCAGGCCGAATCAGGGTGTTGACCTTGGCCATGTCAATATCATAGAGCTTCTTCACAGCCTGTTTGATCTGGTGCTTGTTGGCTTTAACATCCACTATGAACACAAGTGTGTTGCTGTCTCCTATCTTCTTCATGGCCGACTCAGTGGTCAGCGGAAACTTGATAATAGCATAGTGGTCAAGCTTGTTTCTTCTGGGGGCACTCTTCCAAGGATATTTGGGCTGCCTCCAGAGTCGCAGTGTCTTGGGCCACTGGAAGGTGGGTGACGTGTGGATCATTTTTTTTGTGGCTGTGGACACCTTTCAACACTGCCTTCTTGGCCTTTAAAGCCTTCGCTTTGGCTTCGGCTTTAGGAGGGCAGGAGCTTCCTTCTTTGCTTTCGGTGCCATCTTGTGAAAAGCCCATCTTAATTTTTAAATTGAGATTGGTAAAGTTTTTCTATTTCTTCATAGTAAATATTTTCAGCTTTGCAGGCCATACATAGTCTCTGTTGCAACTACTCAACTCTGCCTTTGTAAGAACGAAGCAGCTATAGGCAATATGTAAATGAAGGGTGTGGCTGTGTTTCCATGAAAGTTTTTTAATAAAAACAGGAATCAGGGGCCGGGCACGGTGGCTCATGCCTGTAATCCCATCACTTTGGGAGGCCGAGGTGGGAAGATCACTTGAGCTCAGGAGTTCGAAACCAGCCTGGCCAACATGGTGAAACCCTGTCTCTACAAAAAATACAAAAATTAGCCGTGTGTGGTGGCATGCACCTGTAGTCCCAGCTACTCAGGATGCTGAGGCAGGAGAATCACTTGAACCCAGGAGGCGGAGGTTGCATGCAGTGAGCCAAGATCGCACCACTGCACCCAGCCTGGGTGACAGAACGAGACTCCATCTCAAAAAACAAAAAACAAAAAACAAAAACAAAAAACAGGCATCAGGTTGGATTTGGCCCATGGGTCACAGTTCATCAACCCAGCTCTTCACTATGCTAGAATCAAGAGCCATGAATATGTTTTACAATTTTGATAGCTGCTGACATCACTGATTGTATGTCATATTTACCCTACTTCAGACCAACATTTATTTCCTTTTCTTTCTGTACATTGCCAGATTACATTGCGATGCTATATCACAAATTTGGAGGTACCACATTTTAATGGGAAGGAAATATTACGATATGGAGACAAATATACATCACTCCAAGCCTCCCCACCGCTATCCTCTACCCCCATGAAAATGAATGATTGTGGAGGAGTGGAGCAAGTTTTCAGTGGAAATAGTGAAATGATTCTAAAATCCCTCTGTTTCCACCGAGCATGGTGGTTCACACCTGTAATCCCAGCACTTTGGGAGGCTGAGGCGGGTGGATAACCTGAGGTCAGGAGTTCGAGACCAGCCTGACCAACATGGTGAAACCCCGTCTCTACTAAAAATACAAAAATTAGCTGGGCGTGGTGGTGCACGCCTGTAGTCCCAGCTACTCGGGAGACTGAGACAGGAGAATTGCTTGAACCTGGGAGGCAGAGGTTGCAATGAGCCGAGATACCACCACTGCACTCCAGCCTACATGACGGAGCAAGACTCCATCTCAAAAAAACAAAAAACAAACCAAAAAAAAACCCCAAAAAACAAAAGAAACGCTTCGCTTCTCCTCCTCAGTCCTTAACTTCCTCTCTTCTTCCCCTTTCAGAGTGAGATTTTGAGTGGTAAGATTTGGGGAGGCATGTTTTGGTATTCCTTGTGATTTTGAATGGGAGGCCAAGCAGGGCTTCAGGAAGTGAAGCCCAGAGCTGGTGTTCCTGGGCTTGGTGACAGGTCCTGGGCCCCTCCCTGTCTGAGGATACCATTCTATGTGTCCCCATCACAACTCCAAGGTTTGATGCTGGTGGAGCTGATTTCTTCCGTGAGGGCTTCATAGTCTAATTCTAGCACACTCTCCATTTCTCAATGGACCACTCCAAAAAGCTTCCCTCGAAGGATCAGTCTGGCCAAGAAAAACTTGCATGGCCCTGGGTACCACCATTTCTACCTGCACAGCTCCAGACAACCGCAGAATCCTGATGCCCGCTCTATGTGGGACCATGAAAGGCCCTCTCGATGTTGTCCTGCTCTCAGATTTCTTTTTCCAGAAAGTTCAGCTGTGGCTCCCATTTCTACTGCTATGTAACACTGCTGTGCTCAGGCTGGGGAAGCCCCTAATTTTCCAACAGGGAAATAATCTTGTACATTGAGACCAACCGTAACATTATCCCAAGCAGCTATGAGATGTGCACAAGTAATCTGTTATTAATCCAGATTTAGCCTTCTCCCTGACATAAAATTAAATTATGCCTTCAAAAGCCTAAAATGGCTTAAACATTATCCCTAAAATAATGTCACTTCCGATGTGCTTTCTGTAGTGAAAAAAAAGAAGTTAGGTGAGAATGAATGAACCACCTATGCTTCCCCTCACAACCCAGAAGCCCTTGATCCACAGTGAGCAGCCGTGGGAAATACAAATTGTTCTGCTGCTTGCAAGGTGTGGTTTTATAGTTTCTGTTGTTTTCTTTTGCATTTCATTCTGAAATATATTCTTCTTTTTTTTTTTTTTTTTTTTTTGAGACATAGTCTCGCTCTGTTGCCCAGGCTGGAGTGGAGTGATGCGATCTCGGCTGTCTGCAACCTCCGCCTTCCAGGTTCAAGTGATTCTCCTGCCTCAGCCTTCCGAGTAGCTGGGATTACAGATGCCCGCCACCACACCTGGCTAATTTTTATTTTGTATTTTTGGTAGAGATGGGGTTTCACCATGGTGGCCAGGCTGGTCTTGAAGTCCTGACCTCAAGCTATCTACCCGCCTCAGCCTCCCAAAGTGCTGAGATTATAGGCGTGAGCCACCGTGCCTGGCCCTGAGATAGATTTTTAACATGAAAGATGTCAAGGCTAAACACACGTGTGAGTAACCCCTGCACTGCTGATGAACAAATATGCCACCCTGCCTCTCTCCAAGCAAAGAGAAACCTGCCATCAGGTTGTATAAACTCTTCTTTGCTTTTTTCCAGTATTGTCATTCAGATTAGCTTTCATGCACGTACCACAAGAAAAATCAGATGTCCTGGATTTGTCCTGTGTTCCTCATCAGCAGAGGAAGCTACTAGCAGCCCTTATGAGAATCAAGGCTACTCTACTGGAACTCTTCTTACATAGCCAAAAATGTGTGAATTCCATTTACTGTGATTTTTAACAAAAATGTGTTTATTTAAATGTGTTTACTGTGGTACTCGCTTGCTTAATTATCTTATTTATTTTATTTGTTGTATTTTTGAGACAAGTTCTCACTCTGTAGCCCAGACTAGAGTGCAGTGATGCGATCCTAGCTCACTGTAGCCTCAACCTCCTGGGCTCGAGCAATCCTCCTGCCTCAGCCTCCAGAATAGTTGGGACTACAGCTATGTGCCAGCACACCCAGCTAATTTTGTGTGTGTGTGTGTGTGTGTGGAGACGGGGTCTTGCTGTGTTGAGCAAGCTGGTCTCAAACTCCTGGCCTCAAGTGATCCTCCTGCCTCACCCTCCCAAAGTGCTGGGATTACAGGTGTGAGCCATCACTACCCTTGGCCTGTTTGCTTAATTATCTGTGGAATACAGAAAAAGAAAAAAATCAATACTCTTTAAAAAAATAATCTTGTCCTTAAAACACATTTTTAGACCTGCCATATTGGCTCACGCCTGTAATCCCAGCACTTTGGGAGGCCAAAGTGGGTGGATCACTTGAGGTGAGGAGTTCAAGACCAGCCTGGCCAACATGGCAAAACCCCATCTCTACTAAAAATACAAAAATTAGCCAGGTGTGGTGGTGAGCGCCTGTAATCTCAGCTACTCAGGAAGCTGAGGCAAAAGAATCTCTTGAATCCAGGAGGTGGAGGTTGCAAGGAGCTGAGATTGCACCACTGCACTCCAGCCTGGGTGACAGAATGAGACTCTGTCTCCAAAAAAAAACTAAAAAATAAAATACATTTTAAATGACTTTCAGTGACTAGTTTTTGGAGACCTTTACATGGCTGCTTTACTCATGTGGATGAATGTGTTTATCAATGTCCCTGGGGAAAATAAAAGCAGCGTTATTTGCCTTACTTCCCTAGCAGATTTTTGATATTTTCTCAAAATCAGCTGGGAGCAGGAGCATGAGCCTGTAACCCCAAGCCCTACTCAGGAGGCTGAGGTGGGAGGATCAGTTGAGCTCAGGAGGTCAAGGCTGCAGTAAGCTATCACTGCACCACTGCACTCCAGCCTGGGTGACAGAGCAAGACTCCGTTTCTTTAAAAACAAAACAAAACAAAAAAATCTTATATTTTCTCAAAATCGGAGTCCACTCATAGGATGTCATTTTATTAGCTATATATATACATCTACGCCATTTGGATTTGAATGTCATCCATTATCTGTTGCAGTGGGTTGAATGGTGTCCCCTTCCCCCAAAAAAAGACATGCCCAATCCCTAAGTCCCAGTACCTGTGAATGCGGCCTTGCTTGGAAATCATATCTTTGCAGATGTCATGAAGAGAAGGATCTCAAGTTGAGATTATCCTAGATTAGCTGTGTGAGCCCTGAATGCAATGAACCTTATAAGACAAAAGGAGAAACAGATACAGAAAGAGACATGGGAGAAGGTGATGTGACCACATAGGCAGAGATGGGAGTGACGCAGCGGCAAGCCAGGGAGCCCTACGGATGACCAGCCGCCACCAAAAGCTGGGAGAAAGGCAGGGAACAGATTCTCCCTGAGAGCCTTCAGAGCAAGCACAGCCCTGCTGACACCATGATTTCAGACTTCCAGCTTCCAGGACTGTGCAAGAATAAATGTCTGTTGTTTTAAGCTACCGAGCTTGTGGAACTTTGTAATGGCAGCCCTGGGAAACTAACACCTATGGGTCGAGGCAGGGGAAGAAATGCTGCCCCAGTATAGAGAAGATTTGCTCCAGGTTCTAGGAGAGCCAAAAAGCAGCATCTCATGGCCGTCAGCAAACCCCTGGGAGGATGGCAGACCCCAGGGGGCGAGCAAACTTGCTGGTGGTTGGAGCATGCCTGATGCTATCACTCTGTGGGTACCAAGTACCAGGCAAACAGGTAGGCCTCGTTCAAAGCCAGTGATGGAGAGAGGCACTCTCCAACAGAGCCATCGAAGAGAGCACATACTGTAGCAGCTCTAGCAGAGGCCAGCAAACTTTTCTGTAAAGGGCTTGATAGTAAATATTTTCAGCTTTGTGAACCACAAACCTGAGTAGTCTCTGTCACACCTACTCAGCTCTGCTGTTGGGAAGTGAAACCAACCATATGCAACTGGCAAATAAATACATGTGAAAATCTTTATTTACACACACCTGGCTCTATACCCAAAAAAATGTAAAGCAGGGACTCAAACAGATACTTGTATATGAATGTTATTCTCACAATAGCCAAGAGGTGGAAATAACCCAGGTGTTCATCAGTAGATGAATGGACAAACGAAATGTGTAGATACATGTACATGCAAAGGAATAGTATGCAGCCTTAAAAAGGAATGAAATTCTGACACATGCTACAACGTGCGTGAACCCTGAATGCATGATGCTAAGTAAAATAAGCCAGACACAAAAGTAAAAAGATCGTATGACTGCACTTACATGAAGTACCTAAAACAGGCAAATTCATAGAGATAGAAAGTAGAAGTTACCAGAAGCTCAGGAAAGTGGGAAATGGAAAGTTACCAATTCACGGTACAGAGTTCCTATTTGGGGTGCTGAAAAAGTTTTGAAATTAGATAGTGGGGATGGTTATACAAAGTGTGAATATACTCAATGCCACTGAATTGTACAATTTAAAATGGTTAAAATAGTAAATTTTATGTTATGCATATTTTGTCATAATAAAGTTTGCATTTAGAAAAAAAAAATTTCTTTCAGACAGAGTCTCACTCTGTCACCCAGGCTGGAGTGCAGTGGCATGGTCTCGGCTCACTGCAATCTCTGCCTCCCAGGTTCATTCTTTCTGCCTCAGCTTCCTGAGTAGCTGGAATTACAGGCATGCATCATCACACCCAGCTAATTTTTGTATTTTTAGTAGAAATGGGGTTTTGCCATTTTGGCCAGGCTGGTCTCGAACTTCTGACCTCAAGTGATCCACCCAGCTCAGCCTCCCAAAGTGCTGGGATTACAGGCGTGAGCAACCATACCCAGCTTAGGAAAAAAAAAATTATTTACAAAAATAGAAACTGGCCATAGTTTGCCAACTCCTGGTATAGAGTTTTCTATAACATCAAAGTGGCTCTTGGTATGTGATTGTTCCAGAATTACCCCAGCATAGCAGATATGAGGTGGTACTTCCCACGAGCTCTGCCATCCTCAGTCCCTGGACTGCGTCATTTCCTTTGGGCATGTGCACATACACCCCTGGAACATGGACGAAGGCATATTAATAGCGGGTAGTATGGATTTAAAAGCCTCAAAACCGTGTCATTGATGCTATGCTCTGTTCCTGGAAGTGAAAATGCACAGAGGAACCAGCTGGTACAGTATGATGACAACAGGTTTAGGGTACCCAGTCACCACTCACTGCATGGCCTCAGTCACGTTATCCCTGCTCTCTGGGCCTCAGTTTAATCAGATGATTCTCATTTGCTGGCTATACAGATGTCCTGCTCTGGAAAAGCATGTAGCTTAGAAATGAGACTGCATGTGAAGGTATTACACCACCCCCTGTGGATGGCTGCCACCATCCTTAAGCATATTTTCATCCAGAAGAATAAACATCCTCAGAGAAATACACATGAAATGCAAAGCTTCAAGTCATAACTCAATGCATAACAACCTGCAAACCAGTACAGGCTTATGAGCTAGCTAATAAAATAAATCATAGTCGTGTTTTTAAAATGACTTTTCATGTGTTGTCATTACTTCTCCGACGTACTGTAAATTAACTGTGAAGTGCTACTTCCTGCAGGGAGGTTTTCTTTCCCCCCCCAAATATAAAGAGGTTGTAAGGCTAAAGAATGCAGACATGCATCATGTCTGCGAAAATCATTTTTTAAAAAGATCAAATGTAATATTTTCTTTCAACATGGACAACTGCTTTGAGATTTTCCATTCAAGCAGCCTTGAACACAGCCTCCAGCGTTTGCCAATTACTCCTGACAAATACCATTTGGGCCTGAGTGATGTTGTAAGTGAAATAAAACAGTGGAAGGAAAAAAACCAGAACATGATAAAAGGAATTTTTTTTGGTCTGCTGAGAACTTACTGTAAGTTATACATTCATGAGGGAAGGCCCTGCTTCCTGCCAGTGACGGACTCCATGTGAGCTGGAGTTTGAAGGTGACTTTTGTTTGACAGTAATAGGAAGGGAAGACAAAACTCAGTTTTCATGTCCCTTGAAAGGGAGTCAGCCCTTTTTTCTCCCTCATAAAGAGGAAAAAAAGTATATAAACAAAAGAAGAGAAAAAGAGGCACTAGGCTCTGTTCCCTGTCATTCTGCACAATACGCACTAATGGCTGAAAACAATCCCATGAAATCAGCCTGGCCAGCATGCCCGGGCGGCCAGCAGCCCCACCTGCCTCCGTACCTGAGCTCTGAGCATGTTAGAACCAGCTGAAGGCAACCAAAGCCACAGGAAAGAGAGGGCACAGCCAACTTTCAAAGTGCAGTCATCTGGTCCCACCACCACCCCCCTACCCCCATCTCTCCTGAAGTTTCCTCCTTTTTTTTTTTTTTTTTTTTTGAGACAGAGTCTCCCTCTGTTGTACACGCTGGAGTGCAGTGCTGCAATCTCGGCTCCTGCAACCTCCACCTCCTGGGTTCAAGTGATTCTAGTGCCTCAGCCTCCCGAGTAGCTGGAATTACAGGCACCCACCACCACACTCGACTAATTTTTGTATTTTTAGTAAAGATGGGGTTTCACCATGTTGACCAGGCTGATCTCAAACTCCTGATCTCAAGTGATCTGCCTGCCTTGGCCTCCCAAAGTGCTGGGATTACAGGTATGAGCCACCGTACCCGGCCAAGTTTCCTCCTTTTCTGAGGTTCCTGTCCCAGAATCTATGATGGCCAAGACAAAGCAAAGGTGAAGACTGCTCCCCCTCCACCACTGCCTTTCCCAACATCGTTCTCTGCTTGTTCTTTAAGATTCCAGTGAAACTCAACCTTGACCTCAGTGCTGTGGGGAATCAGAGAGCAGCCAGGGGAAACGACTGGAAAGAGGCTGGGTGGTAACTGGGCACAGTGGCTCAGGCCTGTAATCCCAGCATTTTGAGAGACAAAGGTGGGAGGATCGCTTGAGGCCTAGAGTTTGAGACCAGTCTGGGCAACATGGTGAGACCCCCGTCTCTACAAAATATTTTTAGAATTAGCCAGGTGTGGTGGTGCATGCCTGTAGTTCCAACTGCTCAGGAGACGGAGGCAGGATGGTTGCTTAAGCTCACGAATTTGAGGCTGCAGTGAGCCATGATTGGCCGTTGCACTCCAGCCTGGGCAAAAGAGCAGGACGCTGTCTCTCAAGGCTGAGAGGGTACCAAGTGCCCACATGGTATCCAGCAGACCAGGACCCAGAGCTGGTCTGTCTATACCAGCCACGAACCTTGGACAAGGAAGGGACTTTGCTAGCTAATAAAAATAAGCTGGACTGACTGACTGAGCTGGACTTTCCCCATCTATTGGGAGGAGACTAGTGTAGCCACTGAGGATGAAACTGCTTCAGGGCTGGCAGCCTGTCGTACTGTGCTGGCACCTGGAAATGCTAAGTCAATGCCACGGTCCAGTCTGAACATCCTGGGACCCCTCCACTCAGGGTGCACCAGTCCTAATGCACCTGTGGAGCTCGGCGATTTTGTAACCACACTGCTGCACTGGGATCTGTTTTTCCCGGTGAATGAAAAACTCACAAATGTGAGTGATTTAGGCTGGAGGTCTGCAGCCCCACGGCGCAGAGGCTCCCCAGCATGTGGTGTGAGTAAGGGGCTGGTGGCTTTCTGTCCAGCTGCCTCCCACTTCAAGAAGTCTTTGGCAACTGCCATGCCCCAAAGTAAAAGGGGCAAAACCATGGTCATTGTGCTGATAATCGGGCCTCGTGGGTCCTCTGAGCAGAACCCCAGCCCCGCCTCACTTTCTGTAAATGAGCCATCTCCACTGGCACCTCGTGTCAAGGAAGGGTGAACCACGACAGGGCTAAAGGGATTGCCAATGGACAACCCAGAAGACAGGTCATAAACCGCCCAACTGGCTCGATGTCTGGAGTCGGTCACACCTCGAAGACACTGTTTTTCTAACTTTCACGTACACGGGAATCTTGTTCCAATGCAGATTCTGATTCAGTGGGTCCAGGGCAGGGCCTGAGATCCTGAATTTCTTTTCATTTGTGTGTGTGTGCGTCTGTGTGTGTTTGTTTGTTTGAGATGGAGTCTCGCTCTGTCGCACAGGCTAGAGTGCAGTGGCACGATCTCGGCTCACTGCAACCTCCACCTCCCGGGTTCAAGCGATTCTCCTGACTTCAAGTGATCTGGCTTAGCCTCCCCGGGTAGCTGGGATTATAGATGCCATCACCACACCCAGCTAATTTTTGTGTTTTCAGTAGAGACGGGGTTTCCCCATGTTGGCCAGGCTGATCTTGAACTCCTGACCTCAGGTGATCCTCTGCCTCCCAGAGTGCTGGGATTACAGGTGTGAGCCACCACGCCCGGCCAAGATCCTGAATTTCTAATAGGCTCCCAGGTGCTGCTGATGTGCTCTGCAGATCACCCTGTGAGGAGCAGGGTTCTAAGGCAAACGGCCCCAATCAACAAAGCTGAAAGCACTTATTTAGCTTCCTGGGGGACATTTTTTGGTGGTAGTGGCCTCCTTTATAGACTTTTGCCCTGGTGACCTATAAAAGAAAGAAGATAGATCCTAGCAGTTGCCCCCTGCCAGTACTTTTCTCCTGCTGGTATCAGAGACACTGCCTTCTAATACAGAGACACAGTATTTCTCCTCTCGCACGATTGCTGCCATGGTTGTGAGTCAAGACGCCCTGCCTAGACTACATGGTGGCCACCTACTCTTAACATTGAACCACAACCACCAAAAATCACTTGTGGCCAGGTGTGGGTGGCTCACACCTGTAATCCCAGCACTTTGGGAGGCCGAGGCGGTTGGATCACCTAAGGTCAGAAGTTCAAGACCAGCCTGGCTAACATGGCAAAACCCATCTCTACTAAAAAAAAATACAAAAAAATTAGCTGGGAGTGGTGGCGTAGTGCACGCCTGTAACCCCAGCTACTTAGGAGGCTGAGGCAGGAGAATCACTTGAACCCAGGAAGTGGAGGTTGTAGAGAGCTGAGATTATGCCACTGCTGCACTCCAGCATGGGTGACAGAGCATGAAACTGTCTCAAAAAAAAAAAACAAAACAAAACAAAAAAAACTTGTTATTCCAACCTGAATACTTTTTTTTTTTTTTTTTTTTGAGACGGAGTTTCACTCTTTTTGCCCAGGCTGGAGTGCAATGGCGCGATCTCAGCTCACCGTAACCTCCGCCTCCCAGGTTCAAGCAATTCTCCTGTCTCGGCCTCCCGAGTAGATGGGATTATAGGCGTGAGCCACCGTGCCCTGCTAATTTTGTATTTTTAGTAGAGACGGGGTTTCTCCACGTTGGTCAGGCTGGTCTCGAACTCCTGACCTCAGGTGATCTGCCTGCCTCAGCCTCCCAAAGTGCTGGGATTACAGGCATGAGCCACCTCGCCCAGCCTACTCTTTTTTTTTTTTTTTTTTTTTTTTTTGAGGCAAAGTCTTGCTCTGGCGCCCAGACTGTAGTACAGCGGCATGATCTAGGCTCACTACAACCTGGGCCTTCCAGATTCAAGTGATTCTCATGCCTTGGCCTCCTGAGTAGCTAGCATTACAGGCATGTGCCACCAAGCCTGGCTAATTTTTGTATTTTTTTAGTAGAGATGGGGTTTTGCTGTGTTGGCCAGGCTGATCTGGAACTCCTGGCCTCAAGTAATACGCCCACCTCAGCCTCCCAAAGTGCTGGAATTACAGGCATGAGCCACCATGCTTGGCCCCAACCTGAATTCTCTTAAATAATATCTGCATTCCATATACATAATCACCATCACCAGTGAGGCAACTCCAATCAGATAAACAGTAATGTATACCTTTCTCTACTCCTCCAATTAAAAAAAAAAAAACCTTCAAAATAGTGATATTGAATATTGGCCTCATCGAGGTCTTGGTAGCACTCTGTAGATCAACATGCCAAAGAGAAAACAAACTTCCACTCAACACAAAGCCAGAATGTGTATCAATAGCACGGGGCTGGGGAGGAGAAGGGTATCAGGAGGGAGAAAAGCATTATAGCAGCTTCCCGGTTCACAAGTTGAATTCGTCTACACATAAGACCAGATGACAGAGCTTCTGATAAAGTCCAGCTGACCAAAGAAATCATTTCAAGTGAGGCCATCAGTGTCAAGTCATCATGTGGTGTTGTACTGAGTCAGTCCACATCACCAGCCATTTGAGGATCTACAGTGTCTCAGTCTCCTGTGGACAGAGAAGCTCAAGGGCACCCTGATGGTTTTTTTCACTCTACCTTGAGGCCCCAACCTCTGATCAATCATGCACCTCTAACAAAGATGGGCCAGGCCTCCCCTCGGTCAGCAGAAATGGATTCTTTCCACCTCACCACAAAATACTTCACGTTCTTATTCTAGAAACACCTGGCAGATGAGAAGCTAGGAGTCACAGGATCCGTCCCTCTGTTTCTGTGGGTGGTCAGTTTCAACTCCTTAAAAGCCATCCTTCTGGCCAGGCGCAGTGGTTCACACCTGTAATCCCAGCAACTTCCTAGCACTTTGGGAGTCCGAGGCAGGTGGATCACCTGAGGCCTGGAGTTCGAGACCAGCCCCATCTCTACTAAAAATAAAAAAATCAGCCAGGCATGGTGGTGCATGCCTGTAAGTCCAGCTCTTGGCACATGCCTGTAATTCCAGCTACTTGGGAGGCTGAGGCAGGAGAATTGCTTGAACCTGGGGTACAGAGGTTGCAGTGAGCAGAGATCGCCCCATTGCACTCCAGCCTGAGCAACAAGAGTGAAACTCTATCTCAAAAAAAAAAAAAAAAAAATCCTTCTTTTGGCCTGCCTGAAACAGCCTGAGTCTACCTGCTATCAATTAGGATAGAAATTGAAACCTGCTACCCGGTGTGAAAAGTTCTTTCCTCCTCAAAAGTAAGGGCTAAATATATGCCTTTATTTGTGGCTCCTCTGTGGGCAGAGCCAGGATGGTTCCTGCACGGTCTCACCCCCTCCTCCTCTCGCCATGACCTCTGAGCCACCACTGCCCTCTCCAGCCCCTGCCCCACCTGGCCAGGTCCCTTCCCGAGCAGCTATCACCTTGAAGTGGTGTTTATCCGCCCAAAGGAGAATGTGAACGTTGGCATTTTCTTCCAGGAGAAACGCGGAGAGTTGCTTTTGCCTTGTTTGGATGCTACTAATATTTGGGAAAACCACCCTCTGCTGCCTGACTTGACCGAGCCTCAGTACCCAGGTCAGCTCGGCGGTCCTCTTGCGCCATCTAGTGTACGAAAGGTGGAAGTGGCTCAAGCACGTTGCAAAGTCCCATAGGGATTCCAAGATGCACCTGGTACTCACCAAGCATCAGCCCAAACACTCTGGACACGGAGAGGTGTGGCGCCTTTTAAACGAGACACGTGGAATTAACATTTGCTAATCACTTCTTGTGGACTGGGCGGGCACTCCAACTGTATTTACTGAGCCAAATGATAAAGAGTTGATCTCTGGATTCATCTGTACTCAACATGAAGTGGTACTATTTAAAAGATCATTTAGGCAGCATGAACTTGTGTAGTATAAGAATTGACACTTGGCCAGGCGTGGTGGCTCCCGCCTATAATTCCAGCACTTTGGGAGGCCGAGGCGGGTCGATTGCCTGAGTTCAGGAGTTCGAGACCAGCCTGGGCAACACGGTGAAACCCCATCTCTACTAAATACAAAAAATTAGCTGGGTGTGACAGCATGCGCCTGTAATCGCAGCTACTCAGGAGGCTGAGGCAGGAGAATTGCTTGAACCCGGGAGGTGGAGGTTGCAGTGAGCCGAGATCACGCCATTGCACTCCAGCCTGGGCAACAGAGCAAGACTCTATCTCCAAAAAAATTAAAAAAAAAAAAAAAGAAAGAAAAGAATTGACACTCTCCAGCTTGCCTCCCACACCTCTGAAAACCAGAAAGTTCCAGCTGGGAAAAGGTAAAGCAGCTTGCTCCCATATCCCAGAGGTTCAGAAAGGGAACTCTGGTGAACATCAGTCATGTGGGAGCTTTAAATCTCCACTGCCCCGGCACACCTCAGGCCAACTAGTTCAGACCCCTGCAGTGGGAACCCGGCCTCAGAATTTTTTAAAGCTCCGCATGTGAATCCAGTGAACAGCAAAGCCGCCAACCACTGCTACAGCCTTTACCATCAGAGGCTTGGAAGGCAAAGACGTCCAGTGACACAGGGCTCAGACATGGCACGAGAAGCACAGGTCTACGCTGCCTGTCCCAAACACACTCCCCTTAGACCCAACCTGCTTCCTCTGCGACATCCCAAACTCTCTTTTATCTGTCAACAGTTTAGTCTCCCTTTGTGATTATCACAGTAAAAACTGGAATTGTTGACTGTCCCAAGCATTACTGAGTGGGGTCTTTGCCGTTCTGGTCTTGGTCCTGTCTTCTGAATCTGGGCATTAGGAAGAGATTTCAGGGTTCTGAGCAGTTTCTATGGCACCGAAACAATGCTTTCAACTGCAACAGGAGAGCCTCTCCCCTGAGACGAATTCCACGGAAACGAGAAAAGGCCTGCTTTGGGCTCACTCACCCCTTCTCAGCCCTCTAATAACAGCTATGCCCTGTATGAGATATGAGCTGTCAGTGTGATGAGGAGCGGGCTGTAAAACTGAAATAGGACCATTTGAGGCGAGGCTGCAGCAAGAGAGACTGGCTCACTCTTTGCCCTGCAGCAGGGCCAGGGAGTGGAGCTGCCTGGTTCCTCCAGAACAGCCTGCAAGGTGAGGTAGTCACTCGGCCTTTCACAAAGCAAAACCAGACAACATAAACTGCTTGAAGGTGGCGGGTCCCCTCCCTTACCCTAGACTGCCTAACTTAGGAGGCAGAAACAGGTATCACTCACACATCAGAGGCAGGAACTCAGACACCAGACAGTGCTGGCTTCTAATCCCTGCCACGTGATGTGGGAGAAGTCAGTTGACCCGTCTATGCCTCAGCGTCTTCAACTCTAACAAAAGATGGAATACCTGCCGCATAGAGCTATTGTGACAATTAGATGAGAAAGAGGGAGATCACACCGGGTACCAGGAGGACACAGTGGCTCTAAGTCCCACTCCACCTTTTTTTTTTTTTTTTTTTTACAGTCAGGGTCTCACTTGTCGCAGGTGGGCGACAACCATTTGAGCCAGTGGCATGCAGGGGTAAAAGAATTTACCAAGACAGCTGTGGGTAAAGAAAGGCAGATTTACGCGAGGAAGAATGAAAACACGTTGTTAGGAGGCAACGGGCAGATCAGCGGAGGAGAAGCTGACTGCCAGAGACAAAGGCTCCCGGAGATTTTATAGGACGGTTTCGGCTACATAGGGCTACGCACAATACTGATAACGCCAGGGCTGCAAGGAGCTAACGTGCATTTTTCTATCAGCCAAGGTGTCCGATGATAAACGGAAGTGTTTGATATTAAGTTGGGTGCAGGAGGATTGTGGGTAATGCACGTTATCTGCACTGGAGGGCTATGTGTCCTGGACCATGAAGAAAGGCAGGCCGGTAACTTATCTGCTTTATCTCTTTAACTCCCTCAGTCCCGCCAGCCTGACTCCTTTGCCCTCATTAGGACTCCACAGATTTGTCATCCAGGCTGGAGTGCAGCTGTGTGATCACAGCTCACTGCAGCTTTGAACTCCTGGACTCATGCCATCCTCCTGCCTCAGCCTCCAGAGTAGCTAGGACTACAGGCACGCAGCACCACACCCAGCTATTTTATTATTATTATTTTTTGTAGAGACGCGGGGTGGGGGGGTCTCACTATGTTGCCCAGGCTGGTCTCAAACTTCTGGCCTCAAGTGATCCTCCCACCTCGGATAGTAACAGCACCTGCTACTATCTACCTTGTGGAGTGGTAACCTTACATTTTTATTAAATACATTCTATTTTGGGGAGTTTTTTGTTTTTTTGAGATGGAGTCTCACTCTGTTGCCTGCGCTGAAGCGCAGTGGCATGATACCGGCTCACCGCAACCTCCGCCTCCTGGGTTCAAGCCATTCTCCTGCCTAAGTCTCCGGAGTAGCTGAGATTACAGGTGCCCGCCACCACACCCAGCTTATTTTTTGTATTTTTAGTAGAGACAGGGTTTCACCATGTTGGCCAGGATGGTCTCGATCTCCTGACCTCGTGATCCACCCGCCTCAGCCTCCCAAAGTGCTGGGATTACAGGCGTGAGCCACCGTCCCTGGCCCAGGTGTTTTTTTTTTTTTTAATTTTCTTATAGCCTAATGTTAAAACTACATAGAATAAAAGGATATTAAAACAAGAAAATAGCGAAAGGTTACAACAGGAAGATGAGAAACACCCTCTGAAAGGTGAGAGGGATGAGCACGGGAGAGAAATGTCTGCTGGCGGGGGCAGGTGCTGGCGTGCTGTCAGTGGAACTCTAGCATGTCTGGGGGACACTGGCATGTGTTGTGTGGGGACACTGGTGTGTTGTGTGGGGGACACTGGCGTGTCGTGCGGGGGACACTGACATGTCGTGTGGGGGACACTGGCGTGTTCTGTGGGGGCAATGGCGTGTCGTGTGGGGACACTGGCGTGTCGTGTGGGGGACACTGGTGTGCGCACGGGACACTGGTGTGTTGTGCAGGAGACACTGGCATGTTCTGTGGGGGCAATGGCATGTTGTGTGGGGGACACTGGCGTGTCGTGTGGGGGACACTGGTGTGTTCTGTGGGGGCAATGGCGCGTTGTGTGGGGACACTGGCGTGTTGTGTGGGGGACACTGGTGTGTGCACGGGACACTGGCGTGTCATGTGGGGGACACTGGCATGTTGTGCGGGGGACACTGGCATGTTCTGTGGGGGCAATGGCGTGTTGTGTGGGGGACACTGCTGTGTTGCGTGAGGACACTGGTGTGTTGTGTGAGGGGCACTGATGTGTGTGGTGAGTCGCTGTCCTACTGTGGGGGGAATCTGATGTGTGTGGGGGGGTCGCTGTCCTACTGTGGGGGGAATCTGATGTGTGTAGGGGGGTCGCTGTCCTACCGTGTGGGGCACTGACGTGTGTGGGGGCCACTGTCCTACTGTGGGGGCTGCTGTGTGTGGGAGTCGCTGTCCTATTGTGGGGGCTGCTGTGTGTGGGGGTCGCTGTTCTATTGTGGGGGCCGTTGATGTGTGCGGGGGTCGCTGTTCTATTGTGGGGGCCGCTGTGTGTGGGGGTCGCTGTCCTGTTGTGGGGCGCTGATGTGTGTGGGGGTCGCTGTCCTGTTGTGGGGGCCGCTGATGTGTGTGGGGGTCGCTGTCCTGTTGTGGGGCGCTGATGTGTGGGGGTCGCTGTCCTGTTGTGGGGCGCTGATGTGTGGGGGTCGCTGTCCTGTTGTGGGGCGCTGATGTGTGGGGGTCGCTGTCCTGTTGTGGGGGCCGCTGATGTGTGGGGGTCGCTGTCCTGTTGTGGGGTGCTGATGTGTGGGGGTCGCTGTCCTGTTGTGGGGGCCGCTGATGTGTGGGGGTCGCTGTCCTGTTGTGGGGCGCTGATGTGTGGGGGTCGCTGTCCTGTTGTGGGGTGCTGATGTGTGGGGGTCGCTGTCCTGTTGTGGGGGCCGCTGATGTGTGGGGGTCGCTGTCCTGTTGTGGGGCGCTGATGTGTGGGGGTCGCTGTCCTGTTGTGGGGCGCTGATGTGTGGGGGTCGCTGTCCTGTTGTGGGGCGCTGATGTGTGGGGGTCGCTGTCCTGTTGGGGGTCACTGATGCATGGATACACTGGCCGGGCTGGAGAAAGATGCATTGTCCCTGCTCCTTCCTTCCTCCGTTTTGTTCCTTTTAGTTCCCACAGGACTTTCTGGACTGTGGGAGAAAGCTCTTTTACAAGGGATCCCACAGGTGGCATTCCTGACAAGGCTGTTCAAATATCAGCCCACAAGTCATGGGTTCTGTTACACGTTCCCCCTCGGGACAAAACCTGCCGCCCAGCATTTACCTATAGTACGGAAGGCAGCAGCTGACCACCAAGGAGGAGCCAGAATCGCCTCTGCTGGACCCCATGGGCCCTCAAGGGGCACGGCCAGGAGTTTCGGTGAGAAAGCCATTTTCACACAATTACAGACCTATTTCCTCAAACATCACTGCCAGCCTCCACAGAGGAGGGCCTCCCTCCTTGAGGAACACCCTCCACAGAGGAGGGCCTATTCTATTCTTAGCTGGAAAGATGATCGAGGAATGCCTCCAATCGCCCTTAACTTCTTGCTGTCTGTCCCCTCGGGCCAAGTCAGCAGTTGGAGGTTTACCACCCAAACTCAGAACTAGACACCAACAGGGGTGTGAGTCCTTAGGAGCCTCAGGCCCACCCAAAGCACTAGCAAAGAGAAAACCAAGAAAGAAAGATGGCTAGGGGAAGTCCGGGGAGGGCGGTGATTAGAGAATAAGGAAGAAAATAGCGCCGTTGGTTAAACAGCACTGCACGCTGCCTCGCCCTAGATGGGGATAGATGGGTTTGCTACCCTAAGAATGACTTGACAAGATACAGCCTGCCACCGGAGTCTTTTGAGTCCAAAACAAAAGAGCAGCCCAAAGGAAGCGTATGGACTGTGAGCGGTGGTTTCACCCTGTGGCCAGACTGCCCCACAAGGGGCCACAGGTTTCTTGCAAGGGGTCCGTGACTTCACATAACTAGCATTGTCTACAGTCTCATACTACTATTCTTCGAATAAATGCAGATCTGCTGTGCTGATGGAGTATTACTCAGCTGTAAATAAATGCAGATCTGCTGTGCTGATGGAGTATTACTCAGCTGTAAATACTTGCAGATCTGCTGTGCTGATGAACTATTACTCAGCTGTAAATACATGCAGATCTGCTGTGCTGATGAACTATTACTCAGCTGTAAATACATGCAGATCTGCTGTGCTGATGAACTATTAGTTGTACATGTTTCTGGGCAGCTGCTTTTTGTCACTGTGTATTTTTTAATTTTGCTTTATTATTTTTAGAGACAGGATCTCACTCAGTTAGTTGTTGCCCAGGCTGCAGTACAGTAGCACGATCCTGGCTCACTGCAACCTCAAACTCCTGGGCTCAAGCCATCCTCTGGCCTCACCCTTCCGAGTGGCTGCAGCTACAGGCACGGACCACCCTGCCCAGCTCATTTTTTAAATTGTTTTGTAGGAACGGGATTGGGGGGCGGGGGGACTCATTACATCACCCAAGCTGTTCCTGAACTCCTGGGCTCAAGAGATCCTCCCACCTCAGCCTCCCCTAAAGTGATCACAGGTGTGAGCACCACACCCACCCGCTGCGTATTTTTTCTAATCACTGGACAAGGAAAGCACAATGACCATGTAGGGTCTGCAAAGTTCTTAATGTTCAAGGGGCTGTCCGTTTTGAAAGGTGAAAAGGAATTAACATATTTAGGTCCACTCGTAGGGAAGAGGAAAAAGAAATTCTGGCATAGCACAGGGGTCAGGAAACTACGGCCCACCACCTGTCATTGTCAATAGTTTCCCTGGAGCCCAGCCGTGCAAATGGTTGACATGCTGCCGATGGCCGCTCTGCAGAATCGCTGGGACTAAGACCACAGGTCCAGAAAGCTTCAAATGGTTACTGTCGGGCCCTCCACAGAAGTCTGCCCACTCTCCAGACAGCAGATGATGAAATACACTGCATTATACTGAATATTGAAAAAAAATATACTGCAGCTATTGAAAAATAAACACAAAGTGTATATACAAACAGGGAAAGATGTTCAAGAAATCATGAGAAAGTTTTATTTTAAACTCTGCCTGCCTCCTGAGGCCAGCAGGCCCCGTTCATTTGGTTTCACTAGGCTCCAATGAGAAAGGAATTTGAGTTCTTGGGAAGAATGAACCCTGGGAGGGTAAACAGGACTCTGGGCAACGTTGTCTAAGCGGCATTCCCAGCACGGGCCTGAACAGGACCAGCAGCCCCTCCGTTACTTACGCAGGCAGTCCCAAGGCCACAGGCCGCTGAGAGCTCTGCAGGAAGCTCTCCCCACCCAAGGTCTGCGCGGTATCAAAACTCAAGAATAAGAACAGAGGCCAAACCACCACCATGGTTTGCCATCAGCTGACCTACACTGAACCCCAGAATCAAGCAGACAGGCCCACCACGGCCCAGCTGTGCAGGATGAGCCAGCTCCCCAGGTGGAAAGGCCTGCCCAGGAAAGTCGCCAGAACAAAGCAGAAAGAGCCGCTGGCTGAGCCAGTCATTCTTCCCAAGTGAATAATGAGACAAGTGCCACCTTGAGAGGCCAGGAGCATGCTTAGAGGACATTCCCTCCTCCCGGAAGCCGTGTGTCCCCTAGGGGGCTCTTCAACACCCACCTCAGTGCAGCCACACAGGGAAGGGCTGGCGGCTGGGCCACCCTGGCGGGGACCCAGGACTACCTCACACTGCCCCACACCCACCGCCAATCTGCCCCTTAACCGAATGGTATCAGAGCATCTTAAAAGCACAACCACTGGACTCTGATAGCTGCTGTGTCAGATAAGAAGCAGGCCCCGTGGTGACAGACCACACACGGACGCAGCTGGCTCCTGGCTGCCTCACAGTCCGCCTCTCTCCTCACAGTTCAGCACTTTATTCAGAAGAGCATTAGACCTGCCATCCAGACAGCTTGTTCACCTTCACTCACAGCCTCACAATCCCAGAACCTGTGCTGCCCCCTGCAGAAATCCTGCATGTCCTGGGGGCAGCCACCACCCCAGCCCACGATGACGCTCTTCAAAATTAACTTTTGTTTCTGTAGGAAAAGCAAAAGGAAAAGGATTAAGTTCCTAATTGTTGAGTAGACACAACTCATCGACTCTCAACTATATAAATTTAGTCCATCAAACCTTAGTCTAAAATGTGTGACTAACACCCACCAGAGGAGGTGACCAAATGCGCTTCGGTGAAATCAGGTAAAAGCTGTTTGCAAACTGTGCAGGGTCTCAGCAGATGCCCTGAGAATCTTTAGCTCTTCCGTCCACAAGGATTCCACCAAAGTTAGCTGGTTTAACAGGGCCTCTTTTTCATCCTTCATATGAGACACCTGAAAGTTATTTTTTAATTACTGTTATTGTAGTAAAACATATATATATATATTTCACAGAACGTACCTTTCTAACTAATTTTAAGTGTATGGTTCAGCAGCATGAAGTACATTCACATTGTTTAGATCCACTGCCACTCTCCAGCTCCAGAACTTTTTCTATCACCCAAACAGAAACTCTACAACCATTCATCAATAACCCTATTCCCCTCTTCCCCAAACCCCCCGTCACCTCTACTCCACTCTCTGTCTCTACGAACTCACCTGTTCCAGG
This sequence comes from Gorilla gorilla gorilla, assembly GCF_029281585.2. Classification (NCBI taxonomy): domain Eukaryota; kingdom Metazoa; phylum Chordata; class Mammalia; order Primates; family Hominidae; genus Gorilla; species Gorilla gorilla. The sequence continues at coordinate 37,945,961 of NC_073246.2, forward strand.
AACCTCACAGAAGTGGATCATACAGTATTTGTCCTTTTGTGTCTGGCTTATTTCATTTCCAATAATGTCTTCAAGCGTCATTAAAATCACTCTTTAAATCCCAGGCATGTTTTCATATGAATAAGCTGATTTCTCATTTAACTAAAACATTTACTAAATAAACACATCAATGAGAAAGAATGCTTGAAGTCACACAGTAACTTTTACTTTTTCCCTTTTAATAAAAAGTAAAGGCAAAGATATGGAATCAACCTAAGTATTCATCAACAGATGAATAAAGAAAACGTGGCATATATACCCAGTGAAGTACATTCAGCCTTATAAAAAAGGAAATTTTGTCATTTGTGACAACATGGATGAACCTGGAGGACATGCTGTCACACGGCAATAAGCCAGCACAGAATGACCAATATTGCATGATCTCACTATACGTGGACTCTAAAATCATCAAACTCATAGAAGCAGGGAGTCAAATTGTGGTCACCAGAGGCTGAGGGGTTGGAGGGGGATTAGGGAGATGTTGATCAAAAGACACCAAATTTCAGCTGGACCAGAGGATTAAGTTCAAGAGATCTATGGTACATCGTGGTGACTACAGTTAGTAACAATATATTATGTACTTGAAAATTGCTAAGTGTAGATTTTAAGTGTTCTCACCACAAAAAAAATAAGTATATGTGATCATGCATATGTTAAATAGCTTGATTTAGCCATCCACAATGTATACTTATTTTAAAACATCATGTGGTCCACTATAAATATATACAATTTTTACTGACCAATTAAAAATCAAGAGGCCAGATGCGGTGGCTCATGCCTGTAATCCCAGCACTTTGGGAGGCTGAGGTGGGCGGATCACCTGAGGTCAGGAGTTTGAGACTAGCCTGCCCAACATGGTGAAACCCTGTCTCTACTAAAAATACAAAAATTAGCCAGATGTGGTGGCGGGCACCTGTAATCCCAGCTACTCGGGAGGCTCAGGCAGGAGAATCACTTGAACCCAGGAAGCGGAGGTTGCAGTAAGCCGAGATCGTGCCATTGCACTCCAGCCTGGGAGACAGAGCAAGACTCTGTCTCAAAAAAAAAATAGAAAAGAAAAAGAAAAAATAAATAAAAAGAAAGAAAGAAAAAAATTGAGAGAAAAAGCATAGGTACTATGTTAACAGTCAAAAATGGAGCCCAGATGCAGTGGTTCAGGCCAGGCGCAGTGGACACTTGTAATCCCAGCACTTTGGGAGGCTGAGGCGGGTGGATCACTTGAGGTCAGGAGTTCGAGACCACCCTGGCCAACATGGTGAAACCCCGTCTCTACTAAAAATACAAACATTAGCTGGGCATGGTGGCGGGTGCCTGTAATCCCAGCTACCCGGGAGGCTGAGGCAGGAGGATCGCTTGAACCTGGGAGGTGGAGGTTGCAGTAAGCCAAGATCATGCCCTTGCACTCCAGCCTGGGCAACAAGAGTGAAACTCCATCTCAAAGAAAACAAAAATAGAGATTATATCAACATTTATTTATTTAAGGCACTAAACAATGCTCTTATGAAATGCACTATCCCTAATAACATGTACAAAACAAGGAACTGCTGAATCAAGACACTTCTTTAAGGATGTCATATTCTAGAAACATACCTTTTGAAGCACAGCATTAGTCTCTTCTATGAAATAATAGCATATTTTCTGGGCTATGTCCAAAGTTGTCTTCTCATTCGTATCTGAAATTACCTCCCCAAGAAGTACTTTTTTCCAGCATGTACTAGAACCAAAATGTTCCATGACACAATTTTAGCAGGCTCTCAAAAAACAGACTTTTTTGTTTCAATGCAACACATAAACTCCTTCTCCTATTTCTCCAGGAGCATAATACAACTCATTCCATAAGCAGATTCCCCAAACCTCCACGCCACTTGCAGCTCCCACGTGGAAGCCGACCAGGTAATGAGAGAGGAGGAGGAGGAGGAGCTGAGAATAAAAAGCACGGGGGGTGGGTACTCTCTGCAGGCAAGGACTGAATGTTATTATCATCACATGTGTCTGACCCATGAGTGAATGAAGTCCTGTTCCCGGCCATGGGAACGAAGCCAGTGACAGAACAGGAGGGCGAGTCCACAGCCGAAAGGCAGAGGACTAAGGAGCAAAGGCAGGAGTTTTCCTTCAAGTGACCATCTGTCCAAAATAGTAGCAAACTGGGCACAATTCACAAAGCCAAATGCTCCACGTCTGGAAGGAGGAATCTACAGCAAGCCTCTATCCCCATGCAGGTCATTCCAGTGCTCTACTACAAAGGTTCGCAGGAAACGGGGCTCAGTCAGCAGGCAGGACCCACCCTGGAAGGTCTGCTGTGGCAGGTGCAAGGGAGCCACAGCAGGATGCGGAGCAGAGGTGGCAGCGCCAGACCTAAACACTAGAAAGAAGAACTACCGGGAGAAAGATGACGGAGGACCGGATTCTGAACACCGAGAATCTGGAAGTGGAAGTGGCTTCGAAGGGGAGGAAAGATGGCTGCTGTGGAAGTAAACAGGAGCCCATTAGATTCAGAACAGCTGGCAAGACACAGCCCGGAATAGCCTCAGAAGGCTTCAGTTTCAGAGATGACAGGTGAAATGAGTTCTCAGTAAAGAAAAAGGAAATGACTGTGTGTCAGGCATGGTGTTCATGAATAACCATTACCTAATTTAATCTTCACAGTTACCTAGCAAAGAAAGCATGATTATCCGCATGCTAGACTCAAAGAAACACTCAGCAAAGTTGAAGCACTCACCCTGAGTGACAGAGCTAGTGAGGCAGAAAGAACTGAAACGCGCCCCAGCCAGAGCCCCACACGTGCTTTCTCCACACCCACTCAGTAAGCGGTAACTCAAATGCAAGAAAAGAGGCCTAAGGAAGACCTCTGGGAAACAGCCAGTTGTTGTATTTAATTTTGGGCTGAAGTATCCGAAAGGACTCATACCTTGTTGCCAGAAGGATTTAAAGAAGCTAACATAAGTACACACAAAATAAAAGGTAGGATGAATGAAGGCAGAAAACAAGACAAAGGAAGACAAAAGGAGAAAAGACAAGATACAGCAGGAATGGGCCAGTGCGAAACCGCATGCCCCAACACTAGGTACGTTTGCATGCACCTCAGATTTGCCTCTCAGTTTTCCAGTGAACAAGGAAAAGAAGGAAACATCAGTTAAAGAATTCATAGTATCTGTAAGATAAAAACACTCCATTTGCTAAGAATAAAAACAAAAACTATGTCTAGTGTTGAGACCAGAGAGAAATTTTACTCCAAAAGTTCCTAGAGAAAAAGAAGAAAGCAACATCATCTCATCCACAAGAAGAACAGGCGTCATTGAAGGGGCACCAACTGCTCCCAGGCACTGTGCCTCATCTCAGTCAGTCCTCCCAACTGCTCAAGGACAGCCTGCACCATCTTCAAGAGGTTCTCCCTGGATATCTAGCAGCAGAAGGTTGAAGGCTGCTCTCCCTGCCAGGGACTCAGGCTGAAGCTGCCCCTACACTGGGTACAGCACAGCTGGATGTGTCGACAGGGGGCTGCAGGGAGCAGGACTGACAGCAGGCAGGAACATGAGGGAGCCTGGCCAGGATGCACACCCACACCAGGGGCTCCCCGACCTGCCTCCCCCATGGAAAAGTCCAGCTCTTCAGCCAGGTTTCTGGATCTGCCCCAGGGCAGGACCGACGTTAGGGACTCTAGCTCTACTTGTCCTGGGCAAAACTTACCTACTCTGAGACTTTCCTCTGAACAGTGCCAATGCCCACACTTTTTAAAGGATTTCAGGTCACCAGGAGGAAAATATGAGTAGAAACAAAAAAATTATCAAAACTATGTATTCTGAGTCTAAAACCAGAATTCCAAAACGGTTAAAACTTAGAAATGAAACATTCACTACATGGGCAAGTTACATAATGAGAAAGCAACTCCAATGTATGACATTCCTTTTTCCTCCCTGGTTGGATATCTGAATGCAAGCCAAAAACAAACAAACAAACCCTCCAAAGTTATATCTAGCCTGTTGCTACAGCTTAAGACCAACACATGTGAAACTTACAATTTCTCAGCTTCCAGACATAACAACTTAAGGGCTGTGAGTAGCCTCCAAGATGGTCCATCCCATCCAAATGTCAAATTTCTGAAGTGGAAAAACAAATAATGACAAATCCATCATTTCAGTATTTCATGACCTCATAGCAAATGACTGAAGAGCCAAACACCTTTTTAAAGAGGTTGCTAAATGTCATGTAACCTGCAATCTTGGTCAAAGGACAAGAGAAAATCAGTCTGCAAATACTTAAGAAGAAAGCCTAAGTAACAGAAAATTCTCTCCCCATTTTTTTTCTAAAGAGTAAACAGCTGGCCGGGCACAGTGGCTCACGCCTGTAATCCCAGCACTTTAGGAGGCCGAGGTGGGTGGATCACGAGGTCAGGAGATCGAGACCATCCTGGCTAACACGGTGAAACCCCATCTCTACTAAAAATACAAAAAATTAGCTGGGCGTGGTGGCAGGCGCTTGTAGTTCCAGCTACTTGGGTGGCTGAGGCAGGAGAATGGCGTGAACCTGGGAGGCGGAGCTTGCAGTGAGCTGAGATTGCGCCACTGCACTCCAGCCTGGGCGACAGAGCGAGACTCCTTCTCAGAAAAAAAAAAAAAGAGAAGCTTGAACATGGATGAGGGGTCGGAGGCAGGGCCCATGCACAGGAGTTCCCAGTAAGAGAAACGCTTAAGAACTGGAACTACGCTGGGCATCCCACTGATGGCAGCCACCACTGCCAGGCTGCTCTCACACCATGGCGGGATCATTTCAAACTTCATTTCATCCGGAAAAGAAAATCTGAAAGGGAGAGCCTTGAACCCTGTTTAGCCACTTGGCATGGAATCACCTCGCTACCCACCTACCCCAAGAGCCTGCACCATGTTGCCAGGTGCGTGGGCTCTCCTGAGGCCCAGCCTGGCCTTTCCACATGACCACAGGGGAGACAGACTCACCCTGGGCCACACATCAACACATCCAAGCTCTCTTTTGGTACCATAATTTAATATTTCTAGCTTGTACCTTATGTCCCTAAAGAAGTTTCTTTCAAGTGTCTTATACTCCTTTTGTCCTCCACAACATCAAGCGCAGTTTTACTGCACATAGCAAGTGCTCAATACCTATCCGTCAGCTGATACAGGGTCAGGAGGGGTCTCACCCCCATGGAAAATTTAACCCCAGGTTTTCCATGAAAATTTCCTAAAGGAATAATTTTAAGAGGGAAAGAGAAACACTTACTCTATATAGCCATGATCCTTTAAAATAGAAATCTTTTTGTCCATCTGTTTATCTGTTGATGGAAGATATTTAACAAGTATTTCTATATTTAAAAAAAAAAATCAGACTGTTAGGGCATAAATTTGGACAAAAGTATGTCTCCCTTCCCTTCTCAACTCACTTCCTTTCCCTTTAGCAACCCAGACATGCATAAACAGTTCCACCTAATTCACACAAAGGAAATCTACTCTTCAAGTCCAATTCAGTCACATCAGTACTGAGCCCCTGAAAGGCTGTAAGAATTTCAAGGCTGGAGGACTAAACACGCATAACCTCAGCTCGTGCTCCCATTAAGTAAATCCACCAAAAACAAGCAGGTCATTAGGACATCAGCATGACTGTTGAAAAATTACAGTCAACAAAAGTAGAGGCCCTACAAAAACATGAGGAAAGGTTTACAATACTGAGCTTTTTCCAAACCAGAATTCAAAGTAGTCTGGATATTAGTGACTGCAACTACAAAAAACTTAAAGTAAATATGCACAAATTAACAAAGCTATTTGGAGAAGCAGGGTAATAAGGGATTTTTCTATTTTATTTTAAAAATGTAAATATAACTAAAATATAATTTTTGCTCAAATTAATTTATTCAACAAATGAATACTTCATGGACATCAATATTAAATTTATCAGGATTTTGAAAACATGAAGCCAATCTCGAAGCTGGTTTTCTAGCAGCAAGACCCAGTTTTTGCTTTTCTATTTTTATTTTGAGAAATCACATTATTATTCTGCCTATAAGATGGAGTAGTAACAGCTTGGCCAAGTTTCTATTTCCAATCAAATCTATATTTAAAAATGCTTCAAATTATACATTTAATAAGGCTCTTGCCCTTTTTTCATGGCCTAGAAAACTGCTTCTCTACAGTTTCAGAAAGGGAAAAATCAGTCTTCTATGTACTTTTTTAACACTATATTTGGAATTTTCACTGCTTAAGTGTAATGGCTAACTTACTATTTTAAAATAATAAAACTGGGCCAAGCACGGTAGCTCCCTCCTATAATACCAACACTTTGGGAGGTTGAGGCAGGAGGATCTCTTGAGCCCAGGAGTTGAAGACCAGCCTGGGCAACATAACAAGACACTGTCTCTATCATATGAAAAAACAAATATCAAAAATAGTAATAATAAAACCAGGCCAGGCACAGTGGCTCACTCCTATAATCCTAGCACTTTGGGAGGCTGAGACAGGTAGATCACTTGAGGCCAGAGTTCAAGACCAGCCTGGCCAACATGGTGAAACCCCGTCTCTACTAAAATTACAAAAGTAGCCAGGCATGGTGGTGTGTGCCTGTAATCCCAGCTACTCCGGAGGCTAAGGCACAAGAATCACCTGAACCTGGGAGGCGGAGGTTCCCACGAGCCAAGATTACACCACTGCACTCCAGCCTGAGCAACAGAGTGCGACTCTGACTCAAAAATAATAAAATCAATGATGATGGCTAGGTTAACAGATCACAAAAGAACATACATGAAATCAAATCTCACCATGGCAACAACCTCCAGAAACAAGGACTATAGATAGATTTATCTCTGTGATTAACACAGTGTCTTACCCACAGTAGGTGCTTAATAAATATTTTTTATTCATTGCTCTCTAATCCTATTTTCTTTAGTGCCAGTGACAACGTCTCAGTATAAACATTTCCATCCTTTAATACTGTATTTATTTCCTCAGCAGTTTTCCTTTTCTTCCATTCTATCTTCTGACCCAAGGCAATGAAAACTTCTCAATTATTCTTCTCCTAAATATCAGTCAAAACTTCGTTGTTTTTACTTCAACACTGAAATTACAGCCAGTAAAAGTAAGGCTAGGCCTACCTAGAAGAAAATTAGTGATGTGTATGTCAGTATTACGGTTTTGATATTTTTATTAAAACTGAAAATACACACCTCCAAATGGGGAAAAAAATTATATAGTGTTAATGTTAAGAACAAAGTTGATTCCAACCTCTTGAGACATAAACACAAGCATGAGGATTATGGACGGAAACAAATCCGTATTCCAGGAACAGCCGTTGATTATCGTGAGGGCCGTAACAGATGAACACCTCTTCATGCTTTCTCCAACGTGAAGTCGTTCTAATTTCGTAAGAGTGAGTTTCTTCATTAAATGCTGCTTTTACCTAGAAAGAAAAACTGTTAAAGGTATTTTTTAAAGTAAGGTGTAAAACTCCAAAGCTGATTAAGTTATTACATAATATTAATGTGAGTCAGGTGCAGCTTTCAAACACCCATCAATAAATGTAACTACGCATAGGGAAAATGCCACTTCCGGTTTCATCCACCTTGACTTCACCCCATTGATGACGGAGGGAGTCCTGCCCTAGGGCTCTGGGGGTGGCCACACCACGACACCCAACACAGCACAGATGAGATCATCAGCAGTTTATTGGTCACGTCCACTCACAGCCCAGGGAAGGAGGACATGGTGGTGCCAATAAACTTTATCTGTAAAAAGCTAGAGAGTAAATACGTTCAGCTTTGCCAGCACTATGTGGTCTCTGACACAAGTTGTTGTATTCTCACAATCCTTTCAAAGTGTAAAAACCATTCTCAGCTCAGGGCTCTCGGGCCACATGCCCACAGGCTCTAGTTCGTGCTGTGGTCTTCCTACAGTAAACTATAAACTCATTGGTTTGGCACATAAATGCACCAAAAGTCCCAATAAAAATAAATCACTGCTGATGGAGTCCCCATGTCTAGCATCCTATCACACTACACACTCCTGATATTATTTCGTCAACATCAACCACAGAAACACCACCTAATCCCAGGCTCCTTTGCTCCCGATTATTAAAGATACTTCTTTCTACAAAAGTAACAAGCAGACAGCCCTTGTTCCTGGGCTAAGAAAGCAGAGTGGGAACCTCCCTAAGCTCTGATCTCACGTAGAGAGCACGTAAGCTTAGCACGTGGGCTCACAAGGCATGGCTGCTCTTCTCCAGTGGAATGTCAGATGAAGGCGACGGCCAGGACACAGATCCCAGCCATGTCCCTCCACAACACACCCCAAAGGGGTTACAGGTGAGCCAACTGATGGACTCTCTTCCGCTCTCCAAGCCAGGCCTCTACCCCTGCATGCCCTGCAAATACGCTCATTCCCTAAATGAGCCACCTGGGGAAAGCGCTGGGGAGGAGGCGATCTGTGACCACCTCCGAAATCAGGTTTCTTTCATTATTTCCCAGAACCCTTTCCCCACAAATACCCATCCATTCAATAAACATTTACTGAACACCTACTATGTGCCAGGCCCTGCCATGAGCACTGGGGTGACAAAGAGGAACAAGACAAAGACCCCATTCTCAAAGATTTCAGAGCTCAGTGGGAAAAAGAGCAAGTCAGTCAGCGATCAGAGCAAAGAGAAATGCTGTGACAGCTATAACACCAGTTTAAAAGGGACGGGGCAGGAAAGCAAGCTAAGCTTCAGTCCCAGAAGGAGGAACGAGGGAGAAGAAAGGAAGGCTCCGCACCACGGGCTGCTGGGAAAGACCGGACAGAGGATGCAGCACGAGGCTCTGTAGGCCTGAAGAGCAGAGTGAAGAAAAGGGGCCGAGGCAAGCACTGCAGGAGGGATAGTGGGGTCTAGAAGAACAATAGGAGCCTCCTGATGTCAGGCCAACCTGACAGGGTTACCTGAAGCCGCCGACGCCTCTCCCTGTGGTGCCACCCACATCTACAGCCACAGGTTCTGGGCAGCGGAAGCCTTCCTATCCAAATAGAATAGCTGTTCCCTTGTCAGCTTCTCACCTGGACATGTGGGCTATGATTCAGCAGGTCCAGGTACGGAGCGAGTGCACAGGTGTCCGGCTCCGCAGAAAGGCATTCCCGCTGCCTGGGCCTCAGGTACACGGCTCTGGTGTTGACGGTGCACCAAGCCCACAGCAGGGCACTGTAGCTGAAGATGCTGTCAACAGCCTCCGCAAACAGAGGCTGCAGAGAAGAGAAAAAGTCTCTGGAGGAAGCAAAGAACTCCTGCACGTGGGCTCTCTGCTCTTCAGCCTTTGCTTTTAAAGATTTGGGAAGAAGGTTCACCACTTCCGGCTCCAAACAAACAGGGCAGGTATACGCCTTGGGTAAAATCTCCAGGTAAGGCTTCCAAAGAGATCGGCGCCCAGCATGCTTTTCTGAAACTAAAAAGGTGCACAGCGCCAGCAGAGGAGATGGAGGAGGCTTCCACCTTTGAAAATTAAAAGCCAGTTTAAAGTAATTACTTTGATTCAAAATACGAAATAAGCCAAGCAGTTTGTTTTGCTGCCAGAAGGAGTGTGTTCAAACTGTCAACACACTCAGTTTACTTAACAGACTCAAAAGAGTTCCTTCCTTCCTTCCTTAAGGCTCTTCCTCTCCGGGGGAGCACAGCCCCAGTGCTAGTGCTCTGAAAGAGCCATACTTACATGTCAGAAATACTGACTCACTAAGCCAAGTTCCAGGTTTGTTTGCAAGAGATTCCTCTTTGCAAAAAAACCTCTTTGCTTCCAACTTGGTTCTCCAGTTATAAAGCTTTTGACCTAAGTCCATTTGTCTCACCTATGTAAAGATATAAAATACGGTGGGGAAAAAATGGTGGAAAGAACTGAGACCTGCACCATCCGATACAGTAATCACTGGGTACACAGAGCTATTTAAATTTAACCTTTAATTATTTAGAATTGAATATTTAAAATTCAATCCCTTGGTGAGATAAGCTATGTTTTAATTGTGCAATAGCCATTCAGAGCTAGCGGCCACCATACTGGACAATGCATAAAAAACATCTGTCATTGCTAAAAGCTCTATTGGAGGGCACCAACCTAAACCAAAACTGAATATGCTCATATACAGTTGTTGCAGTTCTAAAGCTTTTATTCCTAAGTTTACCTGCTCTATTACAAATTCTGTATCACAGTATTTTTACTTGCACAATTGCCAATAAAAAGATCTCATGTTGCCTGAATGTATTTAGAAAGTTTTCATCAATCCTTCGACATCCAGATTCCTATACTGCCATACATTCTACTCAAAATTTCAGAATGATTCAGAAAATGTTAACAATGACAGCATCATTGTCTCTACACAGGCCTAAAAGACCTATTCACTTTCTTCCAAAAACATGCCAGGGGGATAAAAGACCAGCACTTACCTAATGGTTAAGAGACAGTATACGCCAGGCACAGTGGCCCTTTGCCTATATCCCAGCACTTTGGGAAGCCAAAGTGGGTGGATCACTTGAGGCCAGGAGTTTGAGACCAGCCTGACCAACATGGAGAAACCCCATCTCTACTAAAAATACAAAATTAGCAGGGCATGGTGGCGCACACCTGTAATCCCAGCTACTCGGGAGGCTGAGGCATGAGAATTGCTTGAACCCGGAAAGTGGAGGTTGCAGGGAGCCAAGATCACGCCACTGCACTTCAGCCTAGGCAACACAGCAAGACCTTGTCTCAAAAAAGAAAGAAAAAAACGGTATACTCTTTCAACCCTTGTATTTAGAAATCCCTTCCACTGCGGGTCTCTCTCACTCTGTCCTCAAAGATGCCCCAAAACAAAGGCCCAGCAGAACGTGTGCCAGCAAACAGTTCTCCCCCATCAGCCTCCGCTCTTCTATACCTAAATGAAACTAATTCTTTCACAAAGTCAACAGCTCTCCAAAGTTCAAGAAAAACTGAAGTACAATAAGGGTAGAAATAAGAGAGAGTAACTTACATTTGTCAAGAGCTACTGTGATGGAAGAGAACAGGCTACTATGAGCCAAGGCACTCAGCTGTGATTTACATATATTATCCCATTTAATTTTTATTTCTTAGTCAGTGATGGATCGGGATATCATACCCACACTCCAGGAAGCCTATTAAAAACCTTAGAAATGCCATTTATAGTGAATTAAGAACAAACTTTCTGGCCGGGCACGGTGGCTCACACCTGTAATCCCAGCACTTTGGGAGGCTGAGGCAGGTGGATCACAAGGTCAGGAGCTCAAGACGAGCCTGACCAAGATGGTGAAACCCTGTCTCTACTAAAAATACAAAAAAAAAAAAAAAAAAAAAAATTAGCTGGGCGTGGTGGCAGGCACCTGTAATCCCAGCTACTTGGGAGGCTGAGGCACGAGAATCGCTTGAACCTGGGAGGCAGTGGTTGCAATAAGCCAAGATCACGACACTGCACTCCAGCCTGGGCAACAGGTGAGACTCCGTCTCAAGCAAGAGAGAGAGAAAGAGAGAGAGAGAGACGGAAGGAAGGAAGGAAGGAAGGAAGGAAGGAAGGAAGGAAGGAAGGAAGGAAGGAAGGAAGGAAGGCAGGCAGGCAGGCAGGCAGGCAGGCAGGAAGGCAGGAAGGAAGGCAGGCAGGCAGGCAGGCAGGCAGGCAGGGAGGGAGGGCGGGCGGGCGGGCAAACTTTCTAGAATGGAGTAAACTTTTCACATCATTCAGGTTATTTATCAGCTCTACAAGGGACTGGGTTCTAATGAATTGTGTCTCAAGTGACATATTTGCCAATGACAGACCTTAAGGAGAAGCACTTGCACCAGGTAAGCATGTGTGTGGTCACTTACTTAGTAATGTATGCCCCTAAGTAGCTTCGAATCACTGTGTCCGTGGTGAGCAGGCAACTCTCAGGCAACGAAATGATCATCTGTCCCTCCTGGCCAAAATGAAAGTAAAGTTGAGGATGCCTATGCTTTGGGAAGGACCCATGAGTATGAGTCTTACAAAGTCTTTGATCCCACAATCACCTACCAGTAACCTACTGTAACTCAACCAAAAGCCACCAATGAGCCCACCAATGGAGTCGCTCCCAACTCTGAGAGTCAGCAGATGCACACGAAGCTTCTCCAATGCCAGGCCCCACAGCCCCAACAAAAATGAAAGGTTAATTATGTGACTGACACCCACAAGCAGTCAACCCTTCACCAGAATGAGTGGTGGAAACATGCTGACAATTCAAATTATACTGTTTCTTCACTTTTTTTTTTTTTTTTTTTTTTTTTGAGATGGAGTTTTGCTTTTGTCTCCCAGGCTAGAGTGCAATGGCGTGATCTCAGCTCACTGCAACCTCCACCTCCCAGGTTCAAGTGATTCTCCTGCCTCAGCCTCCCAAGCAGCTGGGATTACAGGCACCCACCACCATGATGGTGCCTAATTTTTGTATTTTTAGTAGAGACAGGGTTTCACCTATTTCTTCACTTTCTTATGCCAGGAAATAGTGCTACCAGTAGCAAACAGACAGAAACTACCCCCAAAAAATTGTATCCAGTGAAATCCAAGTGGCCAGGTGATGGTCTGTTCTCTACATAACCCACGCTTATGAGCTAAAGAAAGGCCAGCATGCCCAACACAGTAAGCGTCGAACTCTACCACTTGCAAGAGTATCGTTTTCAGTGTCTCCCACTGAGATAGAACCATAGAAAGAAAAATTAGATGTAAAGTAATAGAAAACAGTTTAAATAAACACAGCATGAAGAAGCCAGATGTAAGACTCTCCTTTAATTCTAACTGGCATCTAAGTTGGTTAAAAATCTCAGCCAAGGCCAGGCGCGGTGGCTCATGCCTGTAATCCTAGCACTTTGGGAGGCTGAGGCGGGTGGATCGCTTGAGGTCAGGAGTTCAAGACCAGCCTGACCAACATGATGAAACCACATCTCTACTAAAAATACAAAAATTAGCTGGCCATGGTGGTGCACACCTGTCATCCCAGCTACTCGGGAGGCTGAGGCAGGAGAATCACTTGAACTCGAGAGGCAGAGGTGGCAGTGAGCCGAGATTGCGCTACTGTGCTCTAGCCTGGGCGACAGAACGTGACTCCGTCTCAAAAAAGAAAAAAAATCTCAGCCAAAAAATCTTCCGGGATCAATTTCTGGTTTCCTCATCTGTAAAGCAAGATTAAGCTGGATGATCACTATGGTCACTCCCCATTCCAACATCCTATGATCTTCTGGTTTTAAAATATTTGGGTAAATCTCTTTATCATCAAAATGCAAACTGTACACTTCACTGTGCATTTCACTATATGTAAAATATGTCTCAATTTTCAAAAACTTTTGATAAAACAACCACATTTGAATGTACATGTGAAACAACTGCCAATTATTTCATGACCTAAACAAAAACTACCTGTAGTTACTGCTGCATACATGACATTTCTCATCCCCAAATTCTGCTACAGAATAAAGTCAATTACACCTTCCTCCAAAAACAAAAATATTGTACAACAATATGAATGTACTTAATACTACTGAACTTCAAAATGGTTAAGATGGTAAGTTTTATGTTAGATGAGCTTCCGGGTTTATGGATTCGTGGGCTGCTTCCACCTGCTAGGAGGGTGGTGCACTCTAACTCGGGGACAGAAGCCCCTGTGCTCAGGACTCTTGCAGACCTCTAAATCTGGCTGTTCATCTTCCATAGTCAACTGGTAGACGTTACATCCAAGAGGAAACAATCCAGGCAAGGAAGCACAAGCTGATCAAGATCTGTAGTTCCGTGGCTGCCAAGTTGGGGTTTTTGACAGATTGTCCCATCAGGGAAGACTATCCTCAAACAGAGATTTTACGAGCACTGAAGGCCAAATGTTGTGAGGAGGAACTGGACTTTAGGGCTGTGGTGATGGATGAGGTGGTGCTGACAATGGAGAAAGGAAACTTGGGTCTGCGGATCAATGGAGAGCTAATCACTGCCTACCCACAAGTGGTGGTAATCAGAGTACCAACCCCTTGGGTGCAAAGTGATTGTGACATCACTGTTTTGCGCCATCTAGAGAAGATGGGATGCCAGTTAATGAACCGACCTCAAGCCATCCTGAACTGCGTTAATAAGTTCTGGACATTTCAAGAGTTGGCTGGCCATGGTGTTCCTCTGCCAGATACTTTCTCTTATGGTGGCCATGAAAATTTTGCTAAAATGATTGATGAAGCTCAAGTACTGGAGTTCCCAATGGTAGTAAAGAATATGCGGGGTCATAGAGGTGAAGCCGTTTTCTTGGCTCGAGATAAGCACCATTTGGCTGATCTAAGCCATCTTATTTGCCATGAAGCGCCATACTTGTTCCAGAAGTATGTTAAAGAGTCACATGGACGGGATGTACGTGTCATTGTCGTGGGAGGCCACGTGGTTGGCACCATGTTACATTGTTCAACAGATGGGAGAATGCAAAGCAACTGCTCATTAGGTGGTGTGGGGATGATGTGTTCATTGAGTGAACAAGGGAAGCAGCTAGCTATCCAGGTGTCTAATATCCTGGGGATGGATGTGTGTGGCATTGACCTGTTGATGAAAGATGGCAGCTCCTTCTGTGTCTGTGAGGCCAATGCAAATGTAGGTTTCATCGCCTTTGATAAGGCTTGTAATCTACATGTAGCTGGTATCATAGCAGACTATACTGCCTCCCTTCTACCCCCTGGCCAGCTCACCCAGCGTATGTCCCTGCTCTCTGTGGTGTCCACTGCCAGTGAGACTAGTGAGCCGGAGCTGGGTCCCCCAGCCAGCACTGCTGTTGACAACATAAGTGCAAGTTCCAGCTCTGTTGACAGTGACCCTGAAAGCATAGAGCGAGAGCTGCTCACCAGACTCCCAGGGGGACTGTTCAACATGAACCAGCTGCTAGCCAATGAAATCAAACTACTGGTGGACTGACTCTACTGGTAATTAACCAACAAAACCCTTGTAAAACTTTCTTTTTTCTTTTCTATTTTTAAAACCAACTTGCAATGCTGTTCATGGAGGACGCTCAGGAAGATGAGAGAAAATTAGTAGGATTAGTTGGAGAGAGTGGGAGATAGACGAGACCCCCGCTAGTAAGATGTTACTTTCATTTACAAATCCTACAGAGAGGCAGAATAGGTGGGGTATAGAAAAATGTCAGGCTGTGAGTTACCCTTTTAAATTGCTAAAAAATTTGTATGCTCACAGGCCATGAGGAACAAATACTTTTTTTTTCATGGTCCCTTGCTTTTGTTTTTGTACAAAAAAAATGGTTTTGCTACAAATATCCAAGTAGCATAACTTCACATTGTGTTGGAAGATCTGTCATCAGTGAGGAAATCTGCTTAAATTACAGGAACTTTTGTATTATACAGCTCTGAAAATTCTGCCATTTCCTTATTAACTAGCAGCTTTAGTTTGTAGTTTATGAAATCTTGAGGGGCTCTTTTACTGGGATTTCTTATTTTTGTTTTTCGTTTTTTCCCTCTTAATTTGGTGGGAGTGTCAAAGTGAATATAACCCAATAAAGGCTTCTTAATGACAAAAAAAAAAGTTTTATGTTACATATATTTTACCACAATTAAAAATTTTTAAATGATGAAAACATTAACACGGCATAATAGAATTACAACATTAAAACATACCATTCTTTATATATTGGACTTCTTGTGTTTGTGATTTTCATCTGTTTAGGAAAGATAACCTGAATTCCCTTGCTGACTATGCTTGCGTTTTAAAGAAACTAAACTTTCCTTTAATATTTTAAAAACTTCTCTTTTTAACACAACATTTTTAAAAATTAAAATTACTTTTGGGCCAGGCATAGTGGCTCATGCCTGTAATCCCAACACTTTGGGAGGCCAAGGCGGGCAGATCACCTGAGGTCAGGAGTTCAAGACCAGCCTAGCCAAGATGGTGAAACCCTGTCTCTACTAAAAAAAAAAAAAAAAATTAGCTGGGCATGGTGGCACATGCCTGTAATTTCAGCTACTCAGGAGGCTGAGGCAAGAGAATTGCTTGAACCCAGGAGACAGAGGTTGCAAGGAGCCAGGATCGCACCACTGCACTCCAGCCTGGGCAACAGAGCAAGACTCTGTCTCAAAAAAAAAAAAAAAAAGGACTTTTTATCTACTAAAAAAAAAAAAAAAGATACCATTCCTTAGCTTAAACATATGTACACATCTGAGTGCGAGTTTTAAATAGAGAATTAAAAATAAGATAATTTCTAAATAAAGGAAGAAATTAATTTCTGGCTTCACAGAAAATCACGCGCTAGAGATCTTTAAAATAGCATCGGAAGAATGAAAAGAAACCTTGGAGGCTGTCATTTACTTCCTCATTTTCTAGGTGAGGAAACAGAAGCCAAGAGTATGAGGGGTCTCATGCTGGGGCCTCAGGCAGCTGAAGGCAACTCTGGCCCAAGCCTGAGGCCTCATCCTCCCCTAGCTTTGGTTTCTACCTGCCGCATCACGACTGCCTCACAGACAGCAGCAGCTCCCTTAGCATACTGAAAACGTGATCTGACATGTAACATGTGCTGTGGCAGAGATTGCTAGTTGCCTATCCCAACACGCCTTCTCTCCCCCTCCTCGCTAACGGAATCCTACTTAGAGGGCATGTGGCTGGGGAAAGGCCAGCATGGATCTCCTCCCTTGCAGCTGGCTAGGGCTGTGTACCTGATCACTGGCCAAGGACAGAGGGACTGGAATTTCCTTAAAGGAAGGAAGCCTGCCCTTCCTCACCCGCTTGCTCTCTCCTGATGCCCAAGTTCCAAGACCCACAACCTGACCTGAGGGTGCAGTTCCCTTAAGGACATGAGAGAGCTGGAAGGAGTTGGGGCCTCTGCCAGCCATAGGAGTGCCCCACCAGCCAGGGTCAGCCTACTCCAAGCTTGTTTCTATGAGTGAGAACAAAATAAATTTCCATGCTGCTTAAGCACCTCAATTTTGGGCTTGTCTTTTATTGCAACAAACTTAATCCTAGTTGATAGAACCATATTCAAATATATCTATTAGGTAAGTAAGAAATGACTGTATGTCTGAAATTTTTTTAATCCACTTCGTTTGAACCACAAAAACAAAGCAGCAATATCTACATTGGGTTTCAAGGATCAAAGAACAGTTCTCACCTGCAGGGATGTTTGACTCATCAGCCCTCTTCCTGTACCTAGGAAAGCAAAGACAGAAAGAGAGTAAATCCTGCTATACCTTCGAGGTCCTAGAGATAACTATTATGGAAAAAAAAAATGTGAACTTCAAAATTACACAAGGCTGAAGCTGGATGTCTCTCAGCCTTTGATTCCCAGGGGAAACAGGGAGTCAGAAAGCTATTCCAGAAAATGTCTTGACCTCCAGTGAGTTATAATCCTTGAAGGGCAGTCAGCTTCAGAGATGAGACCTTAAGAGCACCGTGGACTTTATACAGACCTACTGCTGGGCCTCCTGTAGGACGCTTTGGGCTGGACTCTCTCCCCTGGGGCCTACCAGCTAACAAGGTGCTATTCCCAATGCCCAGCCAACCTCTGAGGCTAGAGCCCCAGGCCACTTATCTCCATTACCAGACTCAGCTCTCCCAAGTGAAGACCTTGAGACCCCTTTGATTGGCCGGCTGGCCAATAAACCCCACTCAAGTCCCCACAAAGCCTGCAGACATCCTCCCCTCTCTGATCAGGTAACCCATGAGATGGGCTCTCCATGACCTGGTGAGCTCAGCTGGGTAGGTCAGCTCCAGCTGTTCCCTGTGAGCCAAGGCTCCGGCTGGAGCACAGTCACCATAGTAACCTCAGCCGCTGCATTAATACCAATTAATTCAATAAATTCCTTTATTTAAAAATTAATACCAACTTCCAGAAGTTTCTCCCTCCATGCCTAAGCTTCTGCTCCTGGAACAGTCAGACAAACATTGAAAGGATGCTCAGATGACAGCTTTTCTGGCAGGCATAGGTATTACGTGATCATAAGAGGCCTAGAGCATTAACGTCTCCAATTCATCGTTCTCCATCTTTCCTCTCTTAGCTGGGAGGGAAAATAATTCAGCCAAGTCAGTGCAGGACTACTGGGAGCTCCCGGCTCACGGTGGCTCACTGCCTCAAGTCCTCCATCAGTTTCCCGCAACTTGGATTTGATGCTCCCGGCTCATGGTGGGAATTCCTGCCTCAAGTCCTCCATCGGCTTCCTGGCAGGTTGGATTTGATGCTCCCGGCTCATGGTGGGAATTCCCGCCTCAAGTCCTCCATCGGCTTCCTGGCAGGTTGGATTTGATGCTCCTGGCTCATGGTGGGAATTCCTGCCTCAAGTCTTCCATCAGTTTCCCGCAACTTGGATTTGATGCTCCCGGCTCATGGTGGGAATTCCTGCCTCAAGTCTTCCATCAGTTTCCTGGCAGGTTGGATTTGATGCTCCTGGCTCATGGTGGGAATTCCTGCCTCAAGTCCTTCATCAGTTTCCTGGCAGGCTGGATTTGATGCTCCTGGCTCATGGTGGGAATTCCTGCCTCAAGTCTTCCATCAGCTTCCTGGCAGGTTGGATTTGATGCTCCCGGCTCATGGTGGGAATTCCTGCCCCAAGTCCTCCATCAGTTTCCCAGCAAGTTGGATTTGATGAGTCCCAATTCATCTCCCCTCCCAGGAGGACACTGTCTGCTCATACAGCTGGTTCCAGTGTTAACTTATTTCATTGATTTTGTGTACCCCATTGTGGAGTTAATCATCCCTGTGCACCAGAACTCCTCCTAGAATCAATGACTAATGGGAAGATTTTCTTCTACCTGGTTATCCTTCCAAAAACTTACGTGCTAATCTAAGTAGAAATTCTCTCCAAACATATATATGAACAAAAGCTGGCCTATGGAATACATCTAGAAGATCCTTTACCTATATTTATATGATAGATAGTGTTTAATATCAAAAAACATATAGTAATCTACACTTACTTTCATTTTCATATTGGATATACTAGGCAAAGTAGAAGTGGCCATTAGGAGCTCATAAGAGTAAAGTTTATTACAAATGTCTCAAAGCCTCAAAATTTCCACTATCATCAATCTACATGGGAGGCCCTGACCTGGCTAGTGCTTTTGGTGGTGAAAGGAAATGCTGCGGTCAGTTCCCAAGGCAGAAAAGAAGACAGAGTCTAAAGATGGAATCCTGCTTAGGAGATTTCCTGTGCCCCTCCACAAACTAAGATGAATTCCCCAGAGTTCATACATTTTGACTGAAGCCCAAAAATGTTACCTCCTATCATACACTGATTAAGAGCTAAAAACTACATGAAGCACTTACAGAAGGTTCCCCAGAACTGTAAGCACTGGGCACGGGTCACTGCCAAGCCACCTGCATCACCCGACATCTGGGGCTGGGGCCAGGGCAAGTTGTGCTCACTTTTAAAAATAGGAACTCTTTACTGCTCCAGATTACAAACAAATGACCTATTCTCAGGTATTCCATCTAAACCATCTGCTGATTCCTGCTTGATGATTTTAAACCCATCCTTTCTAGGGCAAATGACACCAGAGATGTGGGCAGGCCTTAGACACGGCAAGTTTACTGCTGACACTACTGACTCTCTTGATCATCTGGGGAAAAACTCTGTTCTGTACATCTAAGGGTGTGGCTTTTACTGACCATCTTTGACACACAAAAACAGAAAGTCAAGCATTATTTTAGAGGCTGACAATATGGTTCATGACCATCAACTAGAAGGGGCCCTAATAGAAAATGGCTCAAATCAAGCATTTTAGTTCAAAGTCATGATGTGTAACTGACTCATGGAGAACAACTTTACACACATCACCTCACTCAGCAAGGGGCACAAGTGGGAAATCATTTGCCTTGGCGTGGGGTATATGAGGAAGTTAATTTGCTCAAAGTTCAATTACCTAATGGGTACTTGAGTAATAATTCTAATGGCCAAGGGGAGCATTGTGTGGCATATGCTTTGACTTTTCTGTAAGATGCAGCCTGCCCTGTGATGTAGAATTTTGGGGCCCTAATTGCACCACCACTATCTCTGTACTACAGCAGACTCCAAATCCTTTTAAAGAGCATCTTGGTCCTCCCTGTGGTTATCTCCTGCCCACCTGTGGGAAGAGTGGAGTAGCCATGTATGCAGGCACACACCCATAGCAAGCTGCCCAACTTCTGTGAGAGAATGTTCCAGAAGAAAGTGGTTTTTGTTTTTTGTTAGTTTTTTGAGACAAGGTCTCACTCTATCGCCCAAGCTGGAGTGCAGGGGCATGATCATGGCTCTCTGCAGCCTCAACCTCCCGGGCTCAAGCAATCCTCCTGCCTAAGCCTCTAGAGTAGCTGGGACTACAGGGCACACCACCGCGCCTGGCTAACTTTTGTACTTTTAGTAGAGACAGGATTTCGTCATGTTGGCCAGGCTGGTCTCAAACGCATGAGCTCAAGTGATCTGCCTGCCTCAGCCTCCCAAAGTGCTGGGATTACAGATGTGAGCCACCACGCCTGGCAAAATGTTAACCTAACCTCCCTAATAAGCACAAGTTCCAGAAGAGAATGTCAGTCTGCCTCAGCTCAGTGCTGAAGCCCACCGCTCTGCAATTAACTGGCCACACACAGGGGGCTCCTCCTCCAACCCAAGGGGAACACATGCAAACCAGCTGAAAGACAATATCTGCTGAGGCCCACCTGCAAGAGTGGCCCCTGCTGTCTACCTGGCTCTCGTGTGGGAAAGGGCAGGACAGCTGAAGGCTAGATCTTACCTGGAAAACATGCAGGTGCTAAGTTTGAATCTTGAAACTTCCTAGCTTTCAGCCACTTCCTCAGCTCTATAAATTCAGACTTGTGGCTCTCATTCACTATCAGGCAAGGAGAGAACACATGGTGATTAAAACCACTATATAATCGGATTACCATTTTTAAAAGAACATGTCTGATGAAATGTGTCAGACAGACTTACACAATAGTAAGAACTGGTGTATCTAAACATAGAAAAGTTACAATAAAAACACAGTATTGGCCAGGCGCAGTGGCTCACATCTGTATTCCCAGCATTTGGGAGGCCAAGGCGGGAGGACTGCTTGAGGCCAGGAGTTTGAGACCAGCCTGCCCAACACAGAAAGACCCCATCTCTTAAAAAAAAAAAATACAATATTATAATCTGATAGGACCACCACTGTACATGTGATCCATCAACCAAAACATACTTATGCAACATACGACTATATTCATTCAATGTAATCCTATCAAAATTCAAGCAGGCTTTCATACAGGAATTAACAAGATGATCCCAAAATTCATGTGGAAATGTAAAAAGCCTAGAATAGCCCCAATATCTTTGAAAGATTGATTTTAAAACTTATTATAAAGCTACAGTAATCAAATTAGTGTGATATTGTCAAAACAGACACAAATAGGTCAAAGGAACAACACAGAAAATAGGAAGAGGTCCACACGTAAATGAACAACTGATTTTTGACAAAGTGCAAAGGCAAATCAGTGGAAGAAGATAGTCTTTTCAATAAATGATGATCAAACAACTGGACCTCCATCAGCAAAAAAAAAAAAAAAAGTGAGCTTATCGATATCTTGTACCATGTCCAGTTGGATTTACATAGGACTTTCCAGATGGCCAAGCACTTTTGTATTGAACAAGATACAGTATCTTCTTCAGACAGGGTTACCCTGAATTTGAAGTCATAAATTTACATCCAAACATTGATATCCTACAGGTAGCTGAAGGTCAAGACCGGAAAAAGAAACTTGGGAGTCATCCCCAGAGAAGACAGTTGAAACAATAAGTTAGATATCTTCACATTCCCACCAGGATCTAAAAGAATACAATGGCACCATTAAAAAGAGTGTTATTTAAGAAATATTCTCTTTGGGCTGGACACAGTGGTTCACACCTGTAATCCCAGTGCTTCGGGAGGCCGAGGCAGGAGGACCACTCGAGCCCAGGAGTTCAAGACCAGCCTGCGCAACATAGACCCTGTCGCTAAAACAAATTTAAAAAAACATTAGCCGGGTGCAGTGGCATGTACCTGTAGTCCCAGGTACTTGGGAGGCTGAGGCAGGAGGGAGGCTAAGGGAGGAGATCACTTGAGCCTGGGAGATCAAGCCATGATCACGCCACTGCATTCCAATCTGGGTAACAGAATGTAACTTGTCTCCAAAAAAAAAAAAAAGAAAGAAAAAAGAAAGATTCTCTTTGAACACTGTGTGCCTTTGAGAAAAGCTATGTGTTAGGCCGAGCATGGTGGCTCACGCCTGTAGTCCCAGCTACTTGGGAGGCTGAGGCAGGAGAATCACTTGAACCAGGGAAGCAGAGGTTGCAGTGAGCCAAAATGACACCACTGCACTCCAGCCTGGGTGACAGAGCTAGAATCCGTCTCAGAAAAAAGAAAGAAAGAAAGAAAAGCTACGTATGAACAAACAAGCAATCACAAAAGGATTTCTTTTTTCATTACTGGCACTAAAAGAAAAACCGTACCTCCTCTTGATTCAGAACTTCTGCAGAGTTTTCGTCTTCTGATCCGGCTTGTTCTCCCTTTTCCTTTCTGCATGCTAAAACTGTAGTTTCTTTTTTCTGAAACACAGTTCTATTTTTTCAAAAAGGACAAAACTGTAATTTCTGTGGAAATGCTCAATCTAAAATAAAAAACATTTCTTTGATTTACTTTCCAGTTACATGATAATCACTGTTCTTTGCACCTTTAAGTATACAAATGTATGTTTTGGTAAACTGTTTCTCTCAAGTGCTTTTGTACATGAAAGGTTTATACTGTGAGCTAAATCATGATCCCTACAGTAACAGAATTCCCATTATATCAGTCCCTCTAAAACAGTTTTATCTTGCAGACCTAGTGACTACAGCTTAATCTACTAAAAATACAAAAAATAGCTAGGCATGGTGGCACACGCCTGTAATCCCAGCTACTTGGGAGGCTGAGGCAGGAGAATCGCTTGAACCTGGGAGGCGGAGGTTGCAGTGAGCCGAGATCGCGCTACTGCACTCCAGCCTGGGCGACAGAGCGAGGCTGCGTCTCAAAAAATAAATACATAAATAAAAATAAAATAATGGCTGGGCACAGCGGCTCACGCCTGTAAAACCAGCACTTTGGGAGCCCGAGGCGGGCTGAGGTCAGGAGTTCAAGACCAGCCTGGCCAACATGGTGAAACCCCGTTTCTACTAAAAATACAAAAATCAGCCAGGCGTGGTGGCAGGCACCTGTAATACTAACTACTGGGGAGGCTCAGGCAGGAGAATCGCTTGATCTCAGGAGGCGGAGGCTGCAGCTAGGAGAGATCACGCCAATGCACTCCAGCCTGGCGACAGAGCGAGACTCTGTCACAAAAAATAAATTAATAAAAATAAAAAATAAAAGATAAATCTACTCCTAAAACATTCGACGGCAGAAATGAGCAAGAGACAAGAACTCCAGGCAATATTAATACCGCACTTCCGCAGTATAAGGTTCATTATTTGACCTAACGAAAGTCGGCATGTCCAGCTCCAGAGGCAAACGGCGGCTGGTTCGGTGCGGGTCCCAGCGCTCAGTCCACAGACCGCGCCGGGAAGTGTCCCCAAGACTCCCGGGCCCTCACGCGAGCTGTCCACCAGCACCCTGCTGAGGACCACGTGAAGCCCGGTGACCGCCACAGACACAGGTACCGTCCCCGCCCCCACAGTCCTCAAACTCTAGCCGTGAGGCCGTCCAACGGTCCGACACACACCGCTCCCGCCGCCACAGGCCAGCCAGGCGAGCATCGGACCTCGGGCCTCAGGCTCCTTAGCTTTACGCAGCGCGCCGGAGCAACATGCGCTAAGTGAAGGACTCCACAAGATGAGAGGTTACTGCAGCGCACACGATAATGCCTGCCCTGGAGGGGACCTGCGACCTGAACTCAGTTCTTTTTACGCTGATGAATGAAAGACTAAGGAACGCACCAGGGCGACTCTGCTCCCGTTACCCGGGCAACTGGAGGCCCGACCCGGAAGTCCAACTAGCTCACCTAGGCGCCGGCGTCCGCTTCCAAGATGGCGGCTGCAGTGGGCGGGCCCAAGGCACGTGGAAACACCAAACAGCCCCAAATGAACGCAAGTTAAAGGAACCGGCCAAAACTGCAGAGGGAGAGGCTGAAGGCTGTCGCGCCCGCCTAGCGTCCTTAAGCAATCCAAGTCGTCAGTCTCCCGGGTCCGCCCCTTCCGCCGCGGGCGGCAGCTTCCGGCTCGCGCATGCGCAGTGTTCGCGGACTCGCCGCCAACGCCCAATACAGTCGGGGACGAGGTCGGCAGCCCCACAGCCCCATAACCCCTACTTCGAGTCAGGGGTCAGAAAACCCAGTAACCCGCAGGCGAGCAAGCTGCGCACTGAAGAGCCGGCCTGCGGAGTCTTTCCTTACGAAGTTAAACCACCTAGGGCGCGCGGCCCTGTTCGCCCAGACCTCGGGCTTTCCTGCCAGGCTGGGTTTGCCGGGTCGAGTCACTTTGCTCGCCAATCCCCGCCCCCATTCCACCGTTTCAGTCTGGCCACAGGACCCGCCTCACAGGAAAATTCTAAATAATATATCTAAATACCCCTTCTTCCAATAGCGGGAGCTCGATTTCTGCCCCACCCACCCCCACTTTGATTATGGGCTATGCCTAGTAACTTGATTCCAAAGAGTACAGCCTGGAATGGTGTTGGGGGCTACGGTGGAGAAACCTGGCAAACAGTACCTAACCGGGTGGTCAAGGATAACATCAGGAAGAAATCATGCTGATAGCATGTTCCTGTGGTGTCTCTCTCCAAAACCCTTCTCCTATGGAAATCTTCTATGGGGGAAAAAAATTAGTACTCCTAAACATGTTTTCTGTCATGAAAAACAAGTACAGTTGTCCCTTAGTGTCCGTGGGGGAATGGCTCCAGGACCCTGCGGATACCAGAATTAGAATGCTCAAGTCCCTTGTATATAATGGTGTAAACCTAAGTAACAAAAGAGGCTCCCTAAAAGAAAATGAGATTTATCTGGGAATATGCATGCCATAGTAAACTATGTGCGTTTTGGGGGAGGTTGAGGCAAGGAGATGTTTTTAAAAGGAAAATGAAGATTATATGAATTGCTTTAAATCAATTATCTTTGGCTAAAAGAATGAATAACAAAGGTAGCATCAGTCCAAAGTTGCTGGACAGATGTCCTTGCAGAAGTATTTTCTGTGTTTAAGATTGGGCCTTTCTGCAAGGCTAGGGTCTTTTGTGTGACAATTCTTGTTATGAGGCATAGTGCATGAGAACCCTTCCTTCAAGGCCTTCCCCAGCTGCATTTATCAGGGTTTTGACACAAGTGACTCCATTTTGATTCTGCAACTTTCACAATGGTGTAATATTTGCATATAACCTATGCACATCCTTCCATATACTTTAAATCATCTCTAGATTACTTATAACATCTAATACAATGTAAAGACTATGTAAATAGTGAAGGGGTGGCCTGCCCCTCCACACCTGTGGGTGTTTCTCATCAGGTGGGATGAGAGACTGAGAAAAGAAAGAGACACAGAGGCAAAGTATAGAGAAAGAAAAGGGCCCAGTGGACTGGCGCTCAGCATACGGAGCACAAATCCTATTTAAACTACAGATTCTAAACACAAATGATTTTATTCACCCCTGCCCCCCAACACTAAAAGATTTAAACACTAACATAGTTTCTAACAGCTGTAAACTAAACAAATCCTAAGCCCCTACTGACTGAATGGAACCCCCTTTTGGCCAAGAGGGCCCCAGAAAAAAACTTAAAAACTTAGTTCCCAGCCCTGATGGAATGTGAGGTCAGACATGCCTCATTACACCCTCTCTCTTTTACAGTTTAGACACAACTGGCCAGCATTGATGTTAAAATAGAGACCATGAGACAGACGGAACAGACTTTTTGTGGCAATAAGATACAAAAATTATAAACAAGACCTAAGGCCATGCCACGAAAGAGTTAAGTCACTTCAAGAATAAATTCTGTTCTAATGGTTACAAGTTTTTTCTTTTTCTCTAGCAGCTAAACAAGCACTCACCTCCACCTAAGCAATATTAAAACAATTACCACTTATGCACCACCAGATGTTAACTAACCCCCTGTTCCACAATGACAGAGCAGAAGCATCTCCATCTTGGACAAGCCCCTCATTCTAAAGTGCACCTTAATAAAAAACCGCCTAGGCCAGGTGCGGTGGCTCACACCTGTAATCCCAGCACTTTGGAAGGCCGAGGTGGGCAGATCACGAGGTCAGGAGATCGAGACCATCCTGGCTAATTCGGTGAAACCCCATCTCTACTAAAAATACAAAAAATTACCCGGGCATGGTGGCAAGCGCCTGTAGTCCCAGCTACTTGAGAGGCTGAGGCAGGAGAATGGCATGAACCCAGGAGGTGGAGCTTGCAGTGAGCTGAGGTAGCGCTACTGCACTCCATCCTGGGCAACAGAGCAAGACTCTGGCTAAAACAAAACAAAACAAAAACCGCCTAAATCCAAAGGGCATCAGCCTAATGGCTAAGGTCACCATGACCATAAATCACAAATAATATCTTCAACCAGAAACATTCTAAATTCCTCCCTGACCAGAGACATGGTAGCCCCAAGATAAACCCCGTTCCAGCTGGGAAGTGGGGAAGATGATAGCCCCGAGATAACACCCCTCAGGGCTGGAAAGATGTCTACCCCAAAATAACCTCCCCTCTTCCCAGAGAGATTCCAACCCCGCCATGAACTTCTCCACATACATAAACATTCCAAGCTTGTGGTAAGCCCCCTCACCCTAAAACCAATACATACTCTTAGTCTCTAAGAGAAAGAGCTCCTGACCGAAACAGGCCAGGAGCACCTGTCAGGTTTCATATAAGGTAAACCTGTCTCTAATTGCCAGCCGCGTTTAGTGGTCCTTATGTCTTTCTTGAACTCTTACATTTGGTGTGGAAACCCAGGCTGGGTGCTGGGGGCAGAGGCTCTCTTGCAACCCAGGAAGCAGTGGGCAACCACAGCTGGTCCTGAGCTAATTTCTGGATCCTGAGGGTCTCTGGCCACCCGCTCCATCTTTTCTCTCACTTCACTTTTCCCTCATCCTCTCTTTTCCCTCTCTCTCTTTCCTTCTCTCTCTCTCTTTCTTTCTCTCTCTTCCTCATGCGGCTGCAGTCCAAGAGGCCCTTTGCCAATTCCAACTGGAACATCCAACATCGGACACTAATCCAGCCAACTGGTAAGATCTGCCTTCCCCTGGCTTTCTCGCGGTACCCGGGAAAAGTCAGGTTGGCCGTCCGGTCCTCAGAGGACCAGCAGGACTAAGCTAGAGGAAATCTTGGGGACGCACAGTTTCTTCTCAACTTGACCATCCTCTTTAGTAAGAGGATTCTGGGTCTCTGTCTTTTGTCTGGGAATGCCTAGAACAAAAACAGACACCCTCTGCTTCTTCTCGCCAGTCCACATGGATGACAAACAATCCCACATCCCTACACACACCACAAATAACATCTCCAACCGGAAAGATTCCAAACTCCTCCCCAACTAGAGACATGCTAGCCCCTAGATAAAGCCCCCTCCAGGCCAGGAAGATGCTGGCCCCAAGATAACCCCCCTCCAGGCCAGAAAGATGTCTGCCCCAAGATAACCTCCGCTCCTCCCAGAGAGATTCCAACCCTGCCATGAACTTCTCCACACACATAAACATTCCAAGCTTGTGATAAGCCCCCTTACCCTAAAACCAATACATACTCTTAGTCTGTAAGAGAAAGAGCTCCTGACCAAAATGGGCCAGGAGCGCCTCTCAGGTTTCATCTAAAGTAAACCTGTCTCTAACTGCCAACGCATTTTTGCTTCTTTCCTCTTTCTCTAACTCTTACACACAAGCCATAACTACAGCTTTGATTAGACAAGAGACTGATTTCAACAACTTTCTCCTGATAAGAAGATCGTGGACTATGGAATGGACTGGTTCTGGTTTACAGAGGCTGTGTACTTGCGTGCCTTGATGTCCTGAAAGACCTTTTGACAGATAGGGCCTAATGGTAATACACTTAAATGTCAAGTCACCATCCCAAAGTGAATATACATGAGTCATATGTTACATGCATGTTTCTTCAATATGCATGTATCAGGACCACCTTCATGAATATTCACAGCTCCTCCTGTAAACTGTTGAATGTGTAAGTTTAGCCAACCTGTCCAGTCTAAAGCTCCTGCCTCAAAGCCTCCCCCTTCAAAGTGCCCATCTCTGTTTCTGCTGGAGTCAGCTCCCCAGCCTCCAGGATGGCTACCTTGCAGGTTGTACCCCTTTAGAAGAAATAAAGCCCCCATCTCCTTTTCTTTTCTTTTTTTTTTTTTTTCAGAGACGGAATCTTGCTCTGTCCCCCAGGCTGGAGTGCAGTGGTGCGATCTCGGCTCACTGCAAGCTCCGCCTCCCGGGTTCACGCCATTCTCCTGCCTCAGCCTCCTGAGTAGCTGGGACTACAGGCGTCTGCCAGCGTGCCCGGCTAATTTTTTTGTATTTTTTAGTAGAGACGAGGTTTCACCGTGGTCTCGATCTCCTGACCTCGTGATCCGCCTGCCTCGGCCTCCCAAAGTGCTGGGATTACAAGCGTGAGCCACCGCGCCCGGCCTCCTTTTCTAAATTTATACATTGTGAGTTGTTTTTGGTTTTGTTTTTCTTTTCTTTTTTTTTTTTTTTTTAACACAGCTCAAGGCTGCATGGCTAGGATGACCCTATCACCCCTAGGATGACTCTAGCCCCTTCCTGAGAATGTTTAAGCTGCCAAAAAAAAGAAAAAATGTGGTGTTTGTAATAACCAACTTCTGACAATAGGCCCCTGACTGCCCTTTCTTAAAGCATTTACTAAAAACGGCTTAGAGCTGTGAATTCTCTCGGTCCCTTTGAGATGTATCTCCCACCCAGGAGTGTTTCTTGGCCAGGTGTGGTGGCTCACGCCTGTAATCCCGGCACTTTGGGAGGCGAAGGCGGGCGGATCACCTGAGGTCAGGAGTTCGAGACCAGCCTGGCCAACATGGCGAAACCCTTTGTCTACTAAAAATACAAAAAGTTAGCTGTGCGTGGTAGCACACGCTTGTAGTCCCAGCTACTCGAGAGGCTGAGGCAGGAGAATCTCTTGAAACTGGGAGGCAGAGATTGCAGTGAGCTGAGATCGCACCACTGTACTCCAGCCTGAGAGATAAGAGAGAAACTCCGTGTCAAAAAAAAAAAAAGAAAGAAAGAATGTCTTTCTCAAGGACCTGAAAGCCATTCCTCTGAAATGTAATCATCAGAAATGATACGGCCTCTGTCTTTCAGTCTTTATAGTGGGAGAATAGAATCCCAACTTTGCTAATTGCCAGCTAACAGACACAGCTGGCCTAACCAACATTTCCACTGAGCAACCCTTGGTAATTTGTTATTTCCCTAACTCCTCCCACTTCCTGATCCTTCACTCTCCCTTTAAAAGGCACAGTCATCTCTGTACAAATGAAAGTTCGTTTACACTGGACCCTCTTTCCTATTACAGGAGTTCATTATTGACTAAAATCTGTCCTTACCACCTTAGTGTCTGGCTTTATCTTTCACAGAATTCAGTAAATTGCTTGAGTTAAATAACTACTAAGCACCTAAGCCACAGATTGATTCCAGGTCTCAAAGTCCATGGTCTACCCCTGTAGAAAGGCTTATTGAATATCCTAAACAAGCATAAAATGCAAGAGGAACACAGCCAGTGTCAAGCAGAGATCAGTGAGGGTAAATACTCAAAGGAATGACCTGGAGAACCTCACAGTTCATAATTTAACAATATTATTTTCCAACATATTTTAATATATACCATGGAACTGTGTTTTGGGCTTTTTTGTTTTTGTTTTTGTTTTTGTTTTTAGATTCAGGGGTACATGTGCAGGTTTGTTACATCAGTGTATTGCCTGATGCTGAGGTTTGGGCATCTAATGCTCCCAAGTAGAAAACATAGTACCCAATAGTTCGTTTTTCAACCCTTACCCCCTCCCTCCCCCTTTTGGAATCCCCAGTGTTATTGTTCCCATCTTTTGTGTCCCTGTGTACTCAAATGTTTAGCTCCCACTTATAAGGGAGAACATGCGTTATTTGGTTTTCTGTTTCTGCGTTTGCACAGTAGCCTTCAGCTGCATCCATGTTGCTGCAAAGGAAATGATTCCATTCTTTTTTGTGGGAACTGTGTTCTTTAGTTGCTTTAAACTAGTGGGTAGTAGTGCTCGTTTGGGCAGCACATATACTAAAACCGGAATGATACAGACAAGATTTAGCATGGTGCCTGTGCAAGGATGACATGCAAATTCATGAAGCGTTCCATTAAAAAAAAAAACAGTGGGTAGTAAAGATATGAATTCATTCCACAGGTTAATTGATGTGATAAAATTCTTTATCTATATAGCAGCCAATATAGTCTCAGACCTTTGATTCTCACAACTAAGGCATGTCTTCCAATTTAGCCAATAGCAGTAATAGCAGAGATCTGGAAACTCCATCTTTAAATTTCTGTTTTATTTCTTAAATTGTTCAGAATCCAGACAAGGTGCTACATATTGGAGGCTCCTCACACATACCACCAGAATCAAGACCCAGATGTAAGAGAGACAACAATACAAAACCATCCAAGTAGAGCTTAATTCACAGGCTTTAAATTATGCTTTTCAAAAACAAATTTTCAAAAAGTTTCCCATAGTCAAACCCATCAGACATTTATGATTCTTCCCCTATTTTTATGCTTATAAAATAAAGCATTTTCCCCTACTGAAAATAAAACTTTTACTTTTGTTTTCTTTTAGTTGTTTTATGGATTCATTTATAAATCACTGTTTCTCTCTCTTCGGAAATTATTTAGTGTATGTTGTAAGGGATCTTTTTTCTTTCCAATCATTATGCCCTTTCCCCAGTGCTAATTTTGGAATAATTCTTTCCCTCACTAGTTGTTAAACCACCTTTATCATACAGTATAAATTCTTGTTAATATATATTTTATATATTTTCCGGAGCATCCTGCCCAATGTACCTGTCAATTCTTATGTTGGTTCCAGTCCTAAAAAAATAAATCAGACTCAAACTCATGATTCATAGTCCTCATAGGATTTGCCTTTTGAAACAGCAGGACCCTCACCCTGTCCAAAGTTCCCTGTACACCATGTGCTATTGCTGACTGGCCCTCTTAATAAATTTAATCCATCACACTCTAACACTAACTCACACCAGCTACAGAAGACAGTAGCTAGTGCAGTGGAGAGAATCCAGCCAATGACAGACCCAACATGCACACACTGGGATAGGAAAGAAAATCCAAAACAGAGCTCTGAATTATCCTGAGTGGAAAAAAACAAAAACAAAAACAAAATACTACAAACTGTATGACTCCATCTATGTAACATTTTTGAAACAACAAACTTGTAGAAATGGTGAACAGATTAGTGGTTGCCATGAATTAGAGTTGGTTTGGGGAGTAATAGAGAGGTATGTTTGGGGATAAAAGTGCAACAGGAGGGCTCTTTGTGCTAATAGAAACATTTTCATTTAACTATAGTGGTGGATACACAAACCAACATTTGATAAAATTATATAGGATTAAATACATACGCAAAGTACACATCAAACTGGGGAAATCTGAGTATGATTGGTGGACTATTTTGTTGTCAATATCTTCACTGTGATGTTGTACTATACTTTTGCAATATGTTACTATTGAGTGAAACTGAGTAAAGGCTAAGGAATCTCTGTATTATTTCTTACAACTGCATGTGACTCTATAATTAGCGTGACAAAAATTTCAGTTGAAAAAAAGCAAGGGTCTTTCCTTGATTATTAACTTGTTTTAAAGCAACTGATTGGAAACCTACCTTGAAATTGCAATGTAATTGCAATCTATTTAAAGCAGTGGTATTCAACAGACCTTTCTCCAAGGATGGAAATATCCTAAATCTGTACTGCCCAATACAGTGACCACTAACACATGCACATATTGAGCACTGGAGATGTGGCTAGTGCAACTAAAAAACTGAATTACAAATTTTGCTTAATTTGAATTTATGTTTAAATGGCCACCTGTGATAGTGCAACCTATGGGACAGCACAGAAATGAAACTTGACCTTATTCCCAATTCCCTTGTAAGTAGGAAGGAGGAACACTCACTTTGAAACCACGCAATTGTCCCATAGGACGGATGTTTATGGTCTCTTTTTTTTTTCCTTTTTTTTTTTTTTTTTTGAGAGGGAGTCACTCTGTTGCCCAGGCTGGAGTGCAGTGGCATGATCTCGGCTCACTGCAACCTCCGCCTCTGGGGTTCAAGCAAGCAATTCTCTGCTTCAGCCTCCCAAGTAGCTGGGATTACAGGCGCCTGCCACCACACCCAGCTAACTTTTGTATTTTTTTTTTTTTTTTTTTTTTAGTAGAGACGGGGTTTCACCATCTTGGCCAGGCTGGTCTTGAACTCCTGACCTCATGATCCACCCACCTCAGCCTCCCAAAGTGCTGAGATTACAGGCGTGAGCCACCGCGCCAGGCCTGGTCTCCTTTGAATAAACAAATTGACCCTCCCAGTCTAATAACTTGAGAAATTTACATTTGTCTTATCTGAGTTCCTTTCTCAGGGAACTAGCCATCAGTCCTCCCAGATAGCACCAAGGAACTGAAACTTATCAGATCACCGCATCTGGAAAATCAGACACCAGACCCCTCACCTGCAACAATTGCCTGATGCCTGTTGACCCACTCCTCCTCATCTCTCCCTAACTCCTGCTATTTTCCCACATGCAGTTACATTTCTTCCCTGCTATATCCTAATTTTAATCAGTTGAGAAGATGGATTTGAGACTGATCTCCCCCCCCGCCAGGCTGTAGCACCCAAGTAATGCCTTCTTCCCTGACAATAATGGGGTCTCAGTGACTGGCTTTCTGTGCTGTGAACCACCAGACCTAGACCAAACTCCTGGCCTTTCTCTAACAATTTCCCACCACTGAACTAAGTTATAAACTCTGAGGATGGATCCCTGTTTCTTCATTTTAAGATGGGGATTAAAAGGTACATCCTAGAGTGTTATTGTCCGTGTAAAATAGGGCTGTGAAACCTCCTACACCTATGCACAGGTAAACTGATGGCCCTGCAAATGCCCAGAGAAGTAACCTTATAAAGATTTAGTGAATGTTTCCCACCATTATTGGAAAATCTGGCTAAGTCAGTAGCTTTGTTTTCATATACTTAGGGGGAAAATCAACAAAAACTTGATGCCCTGTTATTTCCTTCCAGTTTCTTCTGCAACTCTAGCTCCAAAGACTGCAGTTCCTGCAGTATTTTTTTTTTTTTTTAGAACACCAGGAAAAAAAGAAAAAAAAACCATGCAAATGTACTATTTCTTCAAACACAACTAGGAATGATTGAACAGCTGGGAGAATATGAAGAAAACCCCTCAGAGAACCAAGGACAAGCAGTGAGTTCAGATCTAGGCACATGGCCACTAGGAATGGTTCTTCACTGCCACGTGGGCAGCCAACAGCCAGTAGCTAGAGACCAGCCTCGGTCTTCGGCCTGCGGGTTCTGCAAAGTCAGGCTAGCTGGCTCTCCGCCTGCTCCGCACCCCGGCGAGGTTCCGGTGGGGAGGGGTAGGGATGGTTCAGCCCCGCCCCGCTAGGGCGGGGCCTGCGCCTGCGCGCTCAGCGGCCGGGCGTGTAACCTACGGGTGCGCGCCCACGACCGCCAGTCTCGAGCAGTCTCTGGAACACGCTGCGGGGCTCCAGGGCCTGAGCCAGGTCTGTTCTCCACGCAGGTGTCCCGCGCGCCCCGTTCAGCCATGTCGTCCGGCATCCATGTAGCGCTGGTGACTGGAGGCAACAAGGGCATCGGCTTGGCCATCGTGCGCGACCTGTGCCGGCTGTTCTCGGGGGACGTGGTGCTCACGGCGCGGGACGTGACGCGGGGCCAGGCGGCCGTACAGCAGCTGCAGGCGGAGGGCCTGAGCCCGCGCTTCCACCAGCTGGACATCGACGATCTGCAGAGCATCCGCGCCTTGCGCGACTTCCTGCGCAAGGAGTACGGGGGCCTGGACGTGCTAGTCAACAACGCGGGCATCGCCTTCAAGGGTATGGGGAGGGGACGTGGCCTCCCCGAAGAAGAACCGATGCACTGGGGCTCCTGGCGTCTGCGGGGTCCATAACACCTCCCTAGGGAGGAGAGGGAGGAGCTAGGAGATGCAGGGAGTGCAGAAACCTTGGAGAAAGTGAGAGTTTTCCAGCCAAAGGGAACTTTGTGTTTCCCTGGCTGGGACTCTTGGGGATCTTTTTCAGGTTTTCTGCAGTTTTTCTGAATTGAGCTTTAAGGCAACTGGATGAATTTTGAACTGCTTTTAAAATAAACGACAAATTGCAAAAAGAAAAAATGGTTATGCCAAGATCCAGTGTGTGCACCCTTCATCCTCCTTCCCCCAATGGTGCCATCTTACAAAAATACTAGAACGTGATCAAACCAGGAGATTGACATTGGCACAATACTGTAACCAGATACAGACTTTAGGCAGAAGGCACTAAGTTTTTTTTTTGTTTTTTTGTTTTTTTTAGTATCATTGTATAGAATTTTACCCCATGGGTACATTGTATTAACTATGTTCTCTTTCTCTCCTAAAAGTTGCTGATCCCACACCCTTTCATATTCAAGCTGAAGTGACGATGAAAACAAATTTCTTTGGTACCCGAGATGTGTGCACAGAATTACTCCCTCTAATAAAACCCCAAGGTGAGTCTGATGGGAAACAGCGCACCTTCTCTTTGGGGCTTGATTTGGCCCCTGCTTGCCTGGGATCTCTCCTGCAGGCTCCTGCTTCCTCTCCATGCTGCACGTGCACTGGCCTCTGTGCTTTGTCTCCTGCCAGCTGATATGTGCCATTTTGCCTCAGGACTTTGTCCTCACTTCTCCCACTCCCATGGCCATTCGTCCTCCCTGTCCCACTGGTCTTTGCACACCTGGCTGACTCTCTCATCCTTCAGGTCTTAGCTCAAACGTCTCCTGAGAGATGCTCTTTATTTGCTCCATTCCTCTCCGCGTGGGAGTCCATCCTGTACCCTTTCTCTGCTCTTTCAGAGAGATCTTATTCAGGCTGGTGGAGGCTTTACTACCACCAGTTCATTAGGCCCTTCTAATACCTGTCACCTGTCTGAAACACTCCTTAAGCTCCCAACCACATGGTTGTCTTGCTGCCTTTCCATCTCTTCCTGATGCCTTTCCCCACAATCTAAGATATTTCCAGAGGATCCCTATCCTTTTCCCTAAGTCGTCTGGGACACAGACCCCACCACCCACCCACCAGGATCCTGCAGGTCACCATGCCCCACCCCTCATAATCATTTACTAGGTCCTAGGAGTTGTGCCCACTGAGTTCCTCCTGAATCCGTCTCATTGCAGCTCTACAGCAGGCCCTCACCTGTCCCTCTGGACAATTGCAAACCCTCACAAGGCACCTCTGGTCTTGAGTCTTTTCCTTTCCCAGCATCCTGCGTACTGTCTGCATGGTCATGCCTCTCCCAAAATCCTTCAGGAGGAAAGTCCAAGCCCTTAGCATGGTTCACAGAGATGTCGATAATCTGCCGCTGCTTAACTCTGGGCCCATTTTAACTCCCCTTCAACGTGCTGAAGGTGCTGGACATGACTATCACATGTCTTTGGTTGTAAACTGCTGTGATAGTTACCCTAAGTAATGGGACAGGAGATGAACCCACCCATTAAATAACACAGCAATTAAGCAGCCACTTTTAGAAAAATTTAAATGTGTGGCTTCGAGTTGGGTACTTGCATGTACAGCTTACTCTCAGCTTTTATCCTGTTTCCCTGTCCTGTCGTCCTGTTAAGCTGTGCTACTTCTAAGGCTCTGGTTCACCAGGACCTCAAAGGGCAGCTCTTCCAAATCTCACCTGACTCTACTCAGCCAAAATTCGAAGGCAGGAATAAACTTCTTCATGCAACTACCACCACACTTTCTATGCGTATTCTTCTTAGAACTCATACCAGTAACTGTCTCTCATATGAAAATTTTCTGCTCCAAAATCCCTGCAAATTTGGCATTCACCTCTCTATGGGATTGTTGCACACCTTTCTACATAATGCTTTGTGGTGTATCTTAGGGAGAGTGGTGAACGTATCTAGCATCATGAGCGTCAGAGCCCTTAAAAGCTGCAGCCCAGAGCTGCAGCAGAAGTTCCGCAGTGAGACCATCACTGAGGAGGAGCTGGTGGGGCTCATGAACAAGTTTGTGGAGGATACAAAGAAGGGAGTGCACCAGAAGGAGGGCTGGCCCAGCAGCGCGTACGGGGTGACGAAGATTGGCGTCACCGTTCTGTCCAGGATCCACGCCAGGAAACTGAGTGAGCAGAGGAAAGGGGACAAGATCCTCCTGAATGCCTGCTGCCCAGGGTGGGTGAGAACCGACATGGCGGGACCCAAGGCCACCAAGAGCCCAGAAGAAGGTGCAGAGACCCCTGTGTACTTGGCCCTTTTGCCCCCAGATGCTGAGGGTCCCCATGGACAATTTGTTTCAGAGAAGAGAGTTGAACAGTGGTGAGCTGGGCTCACAGCTCCATCCATGGGCCCCATTTTGTACCGTGTCCTGAGTTGGTCCAAAGGGCATTTACAATGTCATAAATATCCTTATATAAGAAAAAAAAATGATCTCATCAATTAGCACTCACTAATGTACTACTAATTGAGCAACCTACGCACTCAGTTGACTACCTAAATCTGTCAGGTCTTTTGTGATTTCCTCTGATGCAGGAGAGGAAAAATTGTAATTGATGAAAATAATGAATGAAAATCAACAGATGAATAAATGGTTCTTTATAAGTGTCCATTTGTACAGATTGTTTAGATGCTAAATAAGCTTTGTCTCAAGTACAATCAACCTAAAAGGTCAAGGGAAGGGACAGTACAGCTTGGGGGTGAGCAAACCCAGAAAGTAAAGAAAGAGCCAGTTAGTCAATATTTTCAATGTTGTAGGTCAAACAATGCATTGGAACTCCCCAAATCCACATTATGTAACAAAAGCTGACAGCATGTAAGCCTGTGAGCATAGCTGGCTCTGGCCCTTCCCAGCCTCTAGGAAAACGAACAGTACCACAAAGGCAAAGGCAGCTGACCTGGTCTCTTTAAAAAGCCAAAGTCATTGGGGAAAAACAACCAGTTGCTGTGTGTGAAACGTGAGTGTGCACTTGTGTGAAACACCGAGCTGATGAGGGACCTATCAGATCTCCATAGGAATGTGTTATTTATGTAGGGATGAAGTGTCATGAGGTGTACAACATATGCCCCAGGTGTACAACATGTGTTTCAGCAAAGTATACACAGACTGATGAACAGGTAAGGCAAAAAAAAAACTTTTCTGTTTGTTGAAAGCTTTCAAAACCTGGGGGTTGGCAGTGGAAACTTCTAGCTCTGCCCACTGAATTCCTGACCTCAGGCAGAATACTGTATCTGGCTTTGTCTCTGTTTCCTCAACTGTCAAATTGGGATGACAGTCATAGGATTATATGTATTGAGATAAAGTGTTGAGAACAAATTAGCCGGGTGTGATGGTGGGCGCCTGTAATCCCAGCTACTCAGGAGGCTGAGGCAGGAGAATCGCTTGAACCCAGGGGGTGGAGGTTGCAGTGAGCCAAGATTGCACTACTGCACTCCAGCCTGGGTGACAGAGTGAGACTTCATCTCAAAAAAAAAAAAAAAAAAAAATATAGTGTTGAGAACAGCCCCTGCTGTCATTAGTTCCTGTAAATGGGCCTGACGCTGTCCCTGCTGGTAATGAGAAGTGTGTGTTTACTGTCTGACACCCAGTAAATGCCCACGCCATTCTGTTTCTTCCACAGAATCACAGTGTTGTGATCTCTCACACTTCACCAGTGAGAATTAAGGCTTACAGAAACAAAAAGCGATCACCCGTGAAAAGAAGGAGAGGCCCCTTATTTTATTTTTATCTATTTATTTTTTAATTCTCCAAACTGCTTCGGAAGAGTCCCTTATTTTATTTATTTATTTATTTGTTTGTTTGTTTATTTATTGAGACAGAGTCTCAATCTCGGTTCAGTGCAACCTCTGCCTCCTGGGTTCAAGTGATTCTCCTGCCTCAGCCTCCTGAGTAGCTGGGATTATAGGCACCCGCCACCACGCCTGGCTGACTTTTGTATTTTTAGTAGAGACAGGGTTTCGCCATGTTGGCCAAGCTGATCTCGAACTTCTGGCCTCAAGTGATCCACCCGCCTTGGCCTCCGAAAGTACTGGGATTACAGACATGAGCCACTGCACCCAGCCTAGTCCCTTAGGTTAAAAGTGAGGTTTACTTTAACAAGTTTCACCTTTCAGTAGGGCTGTTCATTTCTTCCTAGTTTTTGTACACAGACACCAGAAAACAACCACGTCTGCAGCAAAACTGGCATTCTCAAGTGCTAGTTTAGAAATTTGTACCTGTATTGCAAAGATATTTTTCCCTTAATACCTTAAAAATAACACCTAACTTCTTTAAGAGATTTAGAGAAAGCATTGTTCCAAATTCAAGTACCTGCTTACCTCTGGGGGTGAGGGGAGGA
This sequence comes from Gorilla gorilla gorilla, assembly GCF_029281585.2. Lineage (NCBI taxonomy): Eukaryota > Metazoa > Chordata > Mammalia > Primates > Hominidae > Gorilla > Gorilla gorilla. Next base: position 37,984,489 of record NC_073246.2, read on the forward strand.
GGACATACGTGGTTCCATCTTTATTGCTAAGGATTTCTTTCTTATACCAGGTGATAGGTACATGGTGCTAAAATACAATTTTCAGAAAAAGGTAAAATCATGACTGTCATACAGATGTAAAAATAATATTCAAAAAAATGTATTTTACTCATAAGGGAACCAGGGAAATGTTATAACTGGTTCAAAGGAAAAGCTAAAAGGGCACAGATTATATGGAATCAACAAATGTTGAGCTGAATTGCAAATGACGACAAAACTGGTGTTTTTACAGGGAGGAGGACGTCAACTCAGTCACCAGTAGACAGGACAGCACTTGCACCTCTGTTACCTACAATTTAGAAAGAGATGCAAAATATCTCAAAGAATGAACAGGGCCATAGTTCGATGCTACGAGTCTTGCCTTGCAAACACCCTTCACTCTGTTGTGTGAGTCTGGCAAAACACCCATCCCCATGCTTAATAACCATGCCAGCCTGTTATAGCAGCTCTTAACAGATGATGATGCTGGGGAGAAAGGAAACAAGAGGCTGACTGTACTCTTTTATGTTCCCACCCCAATCCCAAACAGACAAGCAATTCTCCTAGCCAGTGTTGTCTTTTCCCCTAGTAAATTCACTCTCCTCCTCTGTAAGATGATTATTCTTTCCGCATATCAACTAGACTGATCGTGCTGGAGGATGTCCTCAAATCTGTTCCCTAAAAAAGAAATAGATGCCCCTGAGGAGAGTCGTTCAACATACCTGCAACCAGACAGCACACCCTGCCCCCCTTTCCGTTACAAGAAGAGGCACACTGCTTCCCAGGCAGCACCCCCACCGGAGTCCTGGTTCGTCCATTATTGCCCTCCCAAGCATTTTGTTCTTGTAATTATTCCCTTTCTTTCCTTCACCAAATTCACCTCTCTGAGATTACCATTGCGTAAAAACATGCTTTAATATCTCTCCCAGCTTTTAAAACTAAGGAGTTGAGTCACACAAAGTATGTTCTCCGACCACACTGGAATTAAGTTAGAAATCAATAGTAAGATGGCTAGAAAATCCCCAAGTAGTTGGAAACCAACAAAATACACTTTCAAACACCCTTAGTCAAAAAGATATCAAAAGTTAAGAAAAAAACAACAAAAAATAAAAAAAATTTTAAAGATATTGAAAGTTAAATTCAAAAGTATTTTGAACTGAATGAAACTGAAAACACAACATATCAATGTTTGTGGGATGGCACTAAAGCGGTACTTAGAGGGAAATGTATACTACGTAATGCTTACACTAGAAAAGAACTGTCTCAAACAATGACCTCAGCTTCCATGGTAAGAAACTAGAATAAGAGCAAATGAAACCCCAAATGAGCAGATGAAAGGAAATAAAGATCAGAACAAAAATTAGTATAATCAGAAGAGAGCAATAAAGGTAAAAAAAAAATCAATGAAGCCAAAAGCCGGTTCCTTGAGGAAAAACAAAACAAAACAAAAAGTGCTAAACCTCTAGCCAGAGAGATCAGAAAAAGAAAAAAAAAATGAAAGACACAGATTACCAATGTCAGGAATGAGAAGTAGCATCATTATGATTAATAAGAAGATAATAAGGGGTTGGGCACAGTGGCTCACACCTAAAATCCCAGCTCTTTGGGAAGCCGAGGCAGGTGGACCACCTGAGGTCAGGAGTTCAAGCCCAGCTGGCCAACAGGGTGAAACCCCATCTCTACTAGAAATATAAAAACTAGCCAGACATGGTGGCAGACACCTGTAATCCCAGCTACTCTGGAGGCTGAGGCAGGAGAATCGCTTGAACCCAGGTGGAGATTGCAGTGAACCGAGATCATGCCACTGCACTCCAGCCTGGGCAACAGAGTAAGACTGTCTTAAAAAAAAAATAAGATAAGAGCATTTTACTAACAACCTCATATCATTGGAATTAACAACTTACATAAAATGTACACATTTATTAATATTTAGAAAAACACTAAGCTCACTGAAGAAGAAATGGAAAACCTGAATAGCTCTATGTCTGTAAAGTGAAGTTTCAAATACTCTTTGGAAAGAAAGAAAGATTGGTTGGGGCATAAAGGGAACCACACCCAGCAGGTGCCCAGCTATTGACTTTGATAGAGAAAGTGGACTCAGGGTGGCAGGGCACAGGCAGTTCGGCCAGATCTGCTTGAGTAAAGCAGAGTCATGATGAGATGGTGGCTCTCTGCTAATCTCAGAGTCACTAATCAAACACACTCAGATCAAACACGTGGGTTATAGTGAAGAAGACGAATGAAGGAATCCAATTGCCCATCCATACCTTGACACACCTTTGACAATTCCTTTGTTTTATGGGTACACATTTCATGGGGAGATGCCATATATTTTACATATTAACTGTGACTTTGGATAAAACAAAAATGCAGACACTTTTAGCAAACGGGTTATGTAACAATTAGATAAAACATTCTAATAAATGGCTTACGGCATAGTAGGAGCTTCATAAACATTCTCTCTCATTTGAGGGCATACTAGGAACCACACAGAGATTGCCTGCCCATGCCTGGAAGTCTAATTACAGGACATCTTTTTTCTCTAATTCTTAAGTTTCAGTTTCTCTTAAGCAAGAAAGGGGATGTATATCCTGAGAAGCACTTAGTGTGTAAATAATTTCATTGCATCTTAAGATAAAGCAAACATCTGCATTTTGCAGTGGGTGATGGGTGCACAACCAAGAAAATTACTTGGCACATGTTTTCCTCCCTTTGGGATTCTCCCAAAATAGTTTTAATTCAACTGTCACCTGTCTCAGGCCCCCTACTGACCCATCACCACCCAGTTTTGCTTTCAGGGAGCCCGACCTCTTAGCCCTGCAAACCATTGCTTGGCTCTGTTAGGATCAAAAGAGGGATGTGTCTTGGCATGACCCAATACACAGCTCATGGAAAGGGTAGACCCAGGAGTGGGGGCATTAGGAAACTTTCTGGAACATTCAGCCCCTCGAGTTGCAGCACTGGAACGCAGAACTTAGCTCTGCTTTACAGCCCAGACCAGCCATGCTGGCCCGCAGCCACGAGGCACCTTCCGGCTGCAACAATTCCGAGAACTGACGTCTCTGTACACACAGGCCCCAATACCACTTATAATGTGTACGAGGTGTTAGTCTCAGATAAACAGGACTGGGCATGTTGGCTGCAAACAAAGTAGCATCTGGTGGGGCACACGGAGGCACAAGGAGGTACAAGAGGAGTTGTTCATGACATGGGGTCAGAATCCATGCCTTCCATTAGCTGGGCTACTTACTCGGATCTCCATAATCCCAATATAGGTGAAAAGGTGTCTATACCCTGTGAAGTATAATTTTGGCAGAACCAGGTACATTTCTTAGGATATGGACTATCCCAGGAAGTCCATCCCTCACAAGGATTTGCCATTCAGAACTGCCCAGTCCTGACACTATTGCAGAAAGTCAACCCCTAACTTCTATGTAATCACCACAATTCTATAACTTTAAGTCATCTATGCCAGAATTCCCATTTTTGGGAACAGTAATAGATTGAAGGCTGGCTGCCAAGAAGATATGTCCATGTGTCAGAATCTATGAATATTTTCTTTGGAAGAACGATTTTTGCAAATGTAATTAAGGATTTCAAGCTGAGCTCATCCTGGATTATCTGGGTGGGCCCTAAATCAATGACAAGTGTCTTTTTACAAAACAGAGAGAGACAAGGCAGGCATATGAAGACAGGTTGATTAGAGGGATGTGGCCGTAGCCCCAAGCCAAGGAAAGCCCGCAGCCCACAAAAGCTGGAAGAGTCAAGGAAAGATTTCTCTCTAGAGACTTTGGAGGGAATGCAGCTATACTGACAGCTTGATTTCAGACTTCTGGCCTCCAGAACTATGAGAGTAAATCTCCTTTGTAAGTCACCAAGTTTGGGGTTATCTGTTTTGTTTTGTTTTGTTTTTTGAGACAAAGTCTCGCTCTGTTGCCCAGGCTGGAGTGCAGTGATGCGATCTCGGCTCACTGAAACCTCTGCCTCCCGGGTTCAAGCTCAGGAGCAGCTGGGATTACGGGCACATACCACCACACTCTGCTAAGTTTTGTATTTTTGTAAAGACGGGGTTTCACCATGTTGGCCAGGCTGGTCTCAAACTCCAGACCTCAAGTGATCCACCCGCCTTGGCCTCCCAGAGTGCTGGGATTACAGGCATGAGCCACCACGCCCACCCGGATCATGTGTTATGGCAGCCCTAGGGAATTGAAACAGAAACCCGAACATAAGCAGACATCCTGTGACTGAAATTAACCCTCCAACAACTTCCCACTCTGGCCTTAGCTAACTATGAACCTCTCTGCTCACTCATACAGAAAGGCTTCCAATTTTTACCCAATTCTCTGGAGCCTAGAAGTAAAAAGCTATGACAACCTTTTTCTTGATCCGGCAGCAAAGACTCATCCACCTCGTCTCAGAGCAGCAGTGGCAGCAGCAGCTGCGTGCCTGAAGCCCTCTGTCGCCTTACCCCTGGAGCCTCCTTTAACATAGGGCCCTCCGGCTGCACAATTTTTGCTGCTCACTGAAAATAGTCAACATTTCTGAGAAAACTGATTCACCTCCCGAGACATTAGAACGAGATCTCAAATGCCTAGAACAACTGACTGCTGTACGTGTCTTCACGTTTTTGTTCCTTACATACCTTTGTTTTTAGTTACCTTTGTTCCTTATTTACCTTTGTTTCTTTTTTTCCCTTTCTCTGCTGGTTTAAGGTTCTGGATTGCAAATAGCTACTTGTTATCTCCTAACTATGTCACCCATGTGGGCCCCTGTTCCTAATACTGCCTTTGTACCCCTCGTGACTCCATGGCTTAAACATAATTTAACCAACCATTGGAATTATGTCCATATTTGATATGTTTTGGATCTATGTCCCCACCCAAATCTCATGTCAATAATCCTCCCAGTGCTGGAGGTGGGTCCTCGTGAGAGTGATTGGATCATGGGGGCGGGTTCTCATGAATGGGTTAGCACCATCCCCCCAGTGTTGTCTCGTGATAGAGTTCTCATGAGATCTGGCTGTTTAAAAGTGTGCGGCCTCTCCTCCCTTTCTTTCTTCCTTCTACTCTAGCCATGTAAGTTGTACCTGCTTCCCCTTTGCCTTCTGCCACGATTGTAAATTTCCTGAGGCCTCCCCAGCCATGCTTCCTGAACAGCCTGTGGAACTGTGAGCCAATTAAACCTCTTTTATTTGTAAGTTACCCAGTCTCAGAAATTGCTTTACAGCAGGGAGAGAATGGACTGATACAACATCCCTTTGAGCATTTCCCAGTTTCCATTAGTACTGATCCCTTGTAGTGGATCAGTTGCTTGTATAAACGGCAAATACTATAACAAGCCAGATGGCCAAAAACCGAGTACTCTTTATAATGTCATGCAAAAAAATGGGAATTTTCTGTCTCCATTAAAATGAAACTTGGGTATCCTTTCATAGAAATTAGCACTTCAACCAAACTTACTAATAGAGCTTGTAAGTAACCAACTGATATGGGACTAACTGTACAAGTGGAAGATTCTGCTTTTACACAGATGCTTTAAGGAAGGTTTCTACTTACGCTTAGTCTCCTTGACTATGGAACTATGTGCTGATGTCTGCATTTCACTGTCTGGTGCTGGAATAGACTTGTATTGACTTGTGTCAAAGCTGTAGGACAATTACACAACATCATGGGGTATTTTGGCAAACAATGGAACGTTGGGTAGCCTCCAGTGACTGATAGTGGATTTATGCTACAAAAGCTTATTGGCTACTGCCCACAAATCAGACAGAGACATGCCAACCCAATAAGCTGATGCCAACTATCAGGAAAGTTCCTGATATTTCTCTGGGTCCTTTTGGCCCATTGATTTCCCCTCATTAAAAAAAAAAAAAAAAAAAAAAAAAAAGTCTTCAAATCTCTTAATTCAAGATAAAGAATCCAGGCATGGTGACTTGTGCCTATATTCCCTGAACTCTGGGAGGCCAAGACAGGAGGATTACTTGACGCCAGGAGTTCAAGACCAGCCTGGGCAATATAGTGAGATCCCATCTCTACAAAAAATTTAAAAATTAGCTGGCCATAGTGACACATACATGTAGTCCCAACTGCTGGGGAGGCTGAGGCAGGAGGATCCCTTGAGCCTGGGAGTTTAAGGCTGCAGTGAGCTCTGATCATGCCCCTGCACTCCAGCCTAGGCAACAGAGCAAGACACTGTCTCAAAAAAAAAAAAAAAAAAAAAAAAAAAGAGAAAAGAAAAGAAAATGTGAGCTTCAATTTAAAACCCTAAATCTTAACCTTTGAAGAACAATTCCATGCTGCTTTATTCTGTCTTCAGGCATACCTATTTCACACTTTACAGAAGGCCCAAAAAGTGGCTCAAAAAAACCCTACATGTCTTGGTTCAGAGACTGACAGAGAACTAGGGAGTGTAATTAAAGCCAGAGGTCTCCTTGCCTAAGAAATTCACAGGACTGGATTGACAGTGAGTTAAAAAGAGTCATTCTAGACATACTACTGCCTTCTCAAGGCAGAACAGGCACTATCTTAGAGAATGTTAAACTTCCATCCTAAGTCTTTTCTATGATCTTTAATATTATAGAGATCTGGGAAATAAAGACATTAGGAAATTCAGCAATCTGGGCTGGGTGTGATGGCTCATGCCTGTAATTCCAGCACTTTGGGAGGCTCTGGTGGGCAATCACCTGAGGTCAGGAGTTCAAGACCAGCCTGTCCAATACAGTGGAACCCCATCTCTACTAAAAACATACAAAAGTTAGGAGATAACACCTGGCTAATTTTGTATTGTTTTTAAGTAGAGATGGTGTAGTGCACAACTGCAGCCCCAGCTGCCTGGGAGGCTGAGGCAGGAGAATCACTTGAACCTGGGAGGTGAAGTTTGCGGTGAGCCTAGATCGCACCACTGCACTCCAACCTGGGCAACAGATTGAGGCTCCATCTCAAAAAAAGAAAAAAAAGAAAATTCAGTAATCTGGTCGATATTCCCACATCCAGTTCTTTGGGATCTTCAAACGGAGCAGATAGTATCTGCTTTCTTGGCTTAAATTGTGCAAATTTGGTTCCTGGCTGAGAAGTAGACTCCAAACAGTTCTTCAGTGTTGCAGTGATCAAACATGTACTTCTACAGAATCATAAATGTTGCCACACAGCTGCTATTTTATCAATGATCTTATTGACAAAAACAAGAAGACCTAATATCTACTGAAACTGAAGTGACTTCCAACCATGAATATTCCATCCAGTGCTGTAAGTCAAAGATGTTTTCTCTTCCACAGATGTGGTTGAAATATGATTCAAAAATTATGTCTCAGAAATAGAAAAGTGAAGAAATTATAACTTGTCAAGCAGATTAATTATATAGAGACCAGACTTAAAATCCAGATAGATTGGTTCAAATTCAAACACCTTGAGTGTCAGTTTGTTCGGTGGAGTCATGTTTTAGAAAGATAAGCTCATAAACGGTTCAAATACAAACAACGTTAGCACCTCTCCTAGTTTACAAATTCTGACCAACCATAATGTAAACCTCAATTATGAACTTCTGCTCTAAGATCACCCTATGACTCACCATCCAAACATAAAACCTCGTAGCTCAAGACCCTGGGGGAGTCTGTTGGGTGGAATTATTCAGCCAGTGGCTCCCTTGCTTAGTAAGTTTCTAATAAAGTTAGCTTTTTTTTTTTTTTTTAAATAATCAGGTTTTTCTGGTGGTCTTACATGAGTCTTTGAAAGCTCATTGTGTAATATTCAGGAAGCAGTAAAGAAGTCTTTTTATACCCTTGAACTTGCTTTCTTTCCTACTGTTTATACCCAATGATTCTGGGATAGAGAATATAAGAATAGGGATGTTGTTTGTTCAAATTACATATTCCCTTATTTCCCCAATCTCCAACAAGATCCTGCCATGCAACCCAAAACTCAGAAGCATAACTGCAGTAAGCCAGTGCCAGTGAAAGAGGTAAGTTGCTTCTCCAAGTAGTGCTAGAGAAAGTGTTGAAAACATTGGCCATGTTGAAATCATCCATGCAAAACCATGTTCAGTTGGAGATATGACAGTAAGTTAGTATAACATTTGCTGAGGCCAGGCACCGTGGTTCACGCCTGTAATCCCAGCACTTTGGGAGGCCGAGGCAGGTAGATCACCTGACGTCAGGAGTTCAAGACCAGTCTGGCGAACATGGCAAAATCTTGTCTCTCTAAAAATACAAAAACTTAGTGGAGCCTGATGGCACACCTGTAATCCCAGCTACTTGGGAGGCTGAGGCATGAGAATTGCTTGAACCTGGGAGGCGGAGACTGCAGTGAGCCGAGATCACACTGCTGCACTCTAGCCTGGGCAACAGAGTGAAACTGTGTTGCAAAACACAAACAAACAAAAAAACAAAAACACACACACACATGTTTGCAAAAAACATAACTTCAAAGAGTAGCTCTTCAAGTCACTACTCCCATCTCTCTATGCCATGTGATATCACCTGCTTTCTCACTAGGTGAGGGCTTGGTGGGGGTGGTTACAAGGAAGAACACATCAGGGAGAAGCACCAGAGGTAGCAAGGTCACAGGTGTGGGGCCTGGAAGCGTCATCACTGTTCACATCATTAGTGCTGCTGGTGCTGGTCCTCACCCCAACCCCACGTCTGAGCTCAGGAGAACTAGAGTCCCGCCGTCCCTCCTGTGCCTCCACTTCATGCTAGAGGCCTTAAAGGACTGCAACCACTGGAAACACAAACAGGCCCCTGGCAAGGCTGGTCTTTGGACAATTGTGAAAGACACAAAAGAAGACAGCTTCTAGAGGCGGGCATGGTGGCTCACGCCTGTAATCCCAGTACTTTGGGAGGCCGAGGCAGGTGAGTCACTTGAGATCAGGAGTTCGAGACCATCCTGACCAACATGGTGAAACCGTGTCTCTACTAAAAATACAAAAATTAGGCCGGGTGCAGTGGCTCACGCCTATAATTCCAGCTACTTGGGAGGCTGAGGTAGGAGAAGCGCTTGAACCCGGGAGGTGGAAGTTGCAGTGAGCCAGGATGACACCACTGCACTCTAGCCTGGGCGATAGAGTGAGACTGCGTCTCAAAAAATAAATAAATAAAATAAAATCAGCCAGGCACAGTGGTGCATGCCTGTAATCCCAGCTACTCAGGAGGCTGAGGCAGGAGAATCACTTGAACCCGGGAAGGGGAGGTTGCAGTGAGCTGAAATCATACCAATGCACTACCTGGGTGACAGAGTAAGACTCCATCTCAAAAAAAAAAAAAAAAAGAAAAGAAAAGACAGCTTCTGGGACTCTCACAATGCAGTGAGAATTCTTGAGTTCTTGGAATGGATGCATTAACCTCTGTTTCCAAGATGGAGAAGGAAGCCAAGTGTGGGGATGCTATTCTGTACAGAGGGAAGATCTGAAGATTCAAACAGAAGGCACAAATCCAGGAGGCAGTCCACAAGCCTACAAAAATGTATATCCTACAAGATTCAGGTTGCTAATTTTGGAGAACAATTTTCTGAACCCAGCTTATGAAGGCCACCTAATGGTGGGGACTCCCACTCATGACAAGGTGTGGAAAATCTGACAAAGAAAATTATAGAACTCCTAATCCTCTTTGGCCAATATGAACTGAAGCTTCAGAACAAAGTTCTAGGCCCCCCAAAAAGTCTTGATCCAGCCTGTTGCCATTTTAATCCAAAACGCACTATGGTTATAGCATTGCAGCTGGGATGGAGTAATTGTATCCTCAGAATCAGGAGCAGTTGTATGCAAGGGCTTCAAACTTACTCAATAGCAGATTTGTGTAGGTGATTTGAATACTTAGGGTCACTTGAGATCAGTGCCATCAAGACCAGCTTTTGGGAGATCTCAGTCTCCCAAGCAGTTGTCCCTCACAAGAAACTCCATGCCAAGGGCAGATTGGTCCCTGTTCAGATGGAAAACATCAAGCACTCACACTCAGAGCTCATCAGCTGCTGGCTTCAGCTTGAGCAAGAAGTCTTCAGTGTCCCAGCAGGTGATATCTCACTACCAACTTGCTGTGCACAGATTTGCTGCTGCTCTATCAAGATGCACAGGCCAGGCTGGGTGTTGTGTGGCTCACACCTATAATCCCAGCCCTGTTGGGAGGCCAAGGCAGAAGGATTGCATGAACCCAGGAGTTCAAGACCAGCCTGGGCAACACAGCAAGACATCGTCTCTAAAAACAAAGACAAAAACAAAAAAAAACTAGCCAGAAATGGTAGCATGTACCCATAGTCCCCCCCACCCCCGAAAAAAATGCACAGACCAACTAGAATCCAAGGATAACCATCCTGACATTCATGGGTCCCATCTCTAACAGCTACTTCACCACATACCAGAGACACCAAGGGTTCCCTCAGCCCAGGTCTCCATGCCAACCAGGCTCAAGTTTTAAACCCTAGAAATTAGGTTCTCTAGGGCCAACGAGAGACTAGGGATAAAACCTAGAGATAAAATCCAGGTCCCAGCTGTGCTGGCCTCTGCCAAGGATTCTTCAGGCTTCCCTGCTTCTTCATCGTCAGGATCCCTAATCCTACAATCAGTAGCCAGGGCCTTTGTCCACTGCCACACCCAGCTAATTTTTGTATTTTAATAGAGATGGGGTTTCACCATGTTGGCTAGGCTGGTCTCGAACTCCTGACTTCAGACAATCTGTCCCCCTTGGCCTCCCAAAGTGCTGGGATTACAGGCATGAGCCACCATGCCCAGCCTGTATTAATTTCCATGTGTTTGTGTAATTTCCAAAGTTCCTCTTGTTATTGATGTCTAGTTTTCTTCCATCTTCATCAGAAAAGATACTTGATATGATTTCTGTTTTTTTGAATGTGTTCAGACTTGTTTTGTGGCCTAAGATATGGTCTATTCTGGAGAATGTTCTATGTACTGGTGAAAATGTGTATTCTGCAACAGTTGGGTGAAATGTTCTCCTATTGTGAGTTAGGCCTATTAGATGTAGTGTGTAGTTTAACTCTGATGTTTCTTTTTTGATTTTATATCTGAATAATCTGTACATTAAAAGTCTTCTACTATTATTGTATTTCAGTCTGTCTTTCCCTTTAAATCTATCCATGTTTGCTTTATATACTTGAGGGCTGCAGTGTTGGTTGCATATATGTTTATAATTGTTATATCATATCTTCTTGCCAAATTGATCCTTTTATCATTACATAGGGACCTTCTTTGTTTCATTTTAGTCTTTGATTTGTAGTCTATTTTATCTGATATAAGTGGAGCTACTCCTGCTGTTTTTTGGTTTCCAATTGCATGGAATATCTTTTTCCATGCCTACACTTTCAGTCCATGTGTGTCTTTATAGGTAAAGTGGGTTTCTTGTTGGCAGCATATATGGGTCTTGTTTCTTTATCCATTCAACCTCTGTATGCCTTTTAATTGGAGAACTGAGTCCATTTATGTTGTTTCATTACTGACAAGTAAGAACATACTACTGCCATTATGTTGGTTGTTTCCTGGTTGTTTTGTAACTCCTCTCTTCTTTTCTCACTGTCTTCCTTTGTGGTTAAGGTATTTCCTCTGGAAATATGTTTTAATTCATTGCTGTTTATTTCTGGTGAATTTATTATAGTTTTTTGTGTTGTGGTTACCACAAAACTTACAAAAAACATCTTAGAGGCCAGCTGCGGTGGCTCTTGCCTGTAGTCCCAGCACTTTGGGAGGCTGAAGTGGGTGGATCACGGGGTCAGGAGTCGAAGACCAGCCTGGCCTACATGGTGAAACCTCATCGCTACTAAAAATATGAAAATTAGCCAGGCATGGTGAGAGGTGCCTGTAATCCCAGCTGCTCGGGAGGCTGAGGCAGGAGAATCGCTTGAGCCTGGGAGGCAGAGGATGCAGTGAGCCAAGATAATGCCATTGCACTCCAGCCTGGGTGACAGAGCAAGACTCCGTCTCAAAAAAAAAAAAAAAAAAAAAAATTCATAGAGATAGAACAAGTTATTTTAAAGAGATGACAACTTAGCTCACAAAGAAACAAAAAACAAAAAAAAGTTTACACTTTAACTCCATCCCCTCCCACACATTTTGACTTTTAATTGTCTCAATTTATATATTTTATTTCACCTCTTAACTAGTTGCTATTGCTATTATCATTTTTTGATAGTCTTTTGGGTTTCATATGAGAGTGATGAGTGGACCGCACACCATACTTATAGCATTAAAATATTCTGGGTTTGTCCATGTACTTAATTGTACCTGTGGGTTTTATACCTTCAATTGCTTTCTCTTTTCACATTAATGTTTTTTCTTTCAGATTGAAGAACTCCCTTTAGCATTTCTAAATGCCACGGGTCTAGCAGTGGTGAATTCTCTCATAATTCAGTAGTGCTCATTAGCTTATTTTTATATGTAGTAGCTTTAAGGTTTTTGTCTTTCTTTGAGTGAGATTCTCTGCCTCAGATTTGATCCACGGCCATCCTTTCTTAAGTTACTAAGGCACACATTAGGCTTGGCCTCAGCCAGCCCCCTAGCGGTAGAGCTCATGCCCCCAAGAGTCCCCTACTCTTCTCCCACATCACACGGGGACACTGGAGTTGTTCCCAGGGTGTATCCTTGGTCTGGGTCATTTTCTGTGTTGAGATGACATCATGGCCGGCAAACAAAGACAGTGTTATCTGTTGCTCTTTTTATGCAATGCCAAGTACCAGCCTACCCAAGCCTCCATCCTACTGCCGGCCAGCGTGGAAAGGCCTCATTGGCATTCAGCACCAGGCTTCCAGACACTCAGGCACCCAACAGTTGCCACCATACCTCAGCTGCCTGCCCTTTCACACAGAGGAGGATGGGCAAGTGAGAGCTCATGTTTCCCACCAAGGAAGGGATTTATCAGGCAGTGGGAGAGGGAGAAGCTTAAGAGAAGAAGAGACTAGAAGTTTCCCTCTCCTCCAGTCCCTCATTCAACAATCTCCGCAACCTTCAGAGAATGGCTCCTCTGTTCCTGGATGCTGAATAGTTAGTGGGTGACTGGACATTTCTCAGAGAGCTTGTGGCCCTCTGCCAGCTGCCCTCAGGAGGATCTGGGGCCTGCCAGAGTTAGCTATAAAGGGATGCTGGGTTTTGGAAGGAAGAAGAAACAGCTCTCCTCCATAAGGAAAGGTCCTAAAACTGCTCAGGGATGGAGAGGCAACCTGGCTGGGCCTGGCCTTACCCCACACAGGGCACCAGGCATGTGACTGAGATTATCTTGGACCCTCCAGCCCACCCCAGCCACCAATAAATATCACCAAGAAATTCCAATGAACACCACATGAAGCAAAAGAACTGATTATCTATGTCCTGCCCGAATTCCCTGACCCACAGAAGCATAAGAATAGTTGTCATTTTAAGCCAATATATTTTGGGGTAATTTGTTATATAGTAACAGACACCTAGAATCCCTGACCAATATAACTCTCAACAGGAAATGGGCAAATATCTTAAACAGATAATTCACAATAGAAGAAATATTGACTACTGAGAATATGGAGAAATTATGTCCCAAATTCATTATTAATAATAAAGAATAAACTGAAACAAATAGACTATGTGTCAACTTGGGAAGTTTGTGTTTTTGTTTTTAATACCTGGTATTTGCAAGACTGTGGTAGAAGTGCTATTTTCTTGTACTCCTGATGCTATGGTTTTAATTTTTGTTCCTTCTAAAACTCATGTTAAACTGAGGCAGGTGGATCACTTGAGGTCAGGAGTTTGAGAACAGCCTGGCCAACATGGTGAAATCCCGTCTCTACTAAAAATACAAAAACTAGCTGGGCATGGTGGCAGGTGCCTGTTTTCCCAGCTGCTTGGTAGGCTGAAGAAGGAGAATCACTTGAACCCAGACAGCAGAGGTTGCAGTGAGTTGAGATCGTGCCACTACACTTTAGCCTGGGTGACAGAGCAAGACTCCATCTCAGAAAACAAAAACAAAAACAAAAACAAAAACAAACAAACAAAAACTTAACCCCCAGTGTGGCAGTACTGAGAGATGGGGCCTTTAAGAGGTGATTGGCTCATGGCCCTGCGCCATGAGTGGATTAATCCATCCATGGACTAATGGGTTATCACAGGAGTAGGACTGGAAGCTTTATAAGAGGAAAAGGGACCTGAGCTAGCATGCTCACCCCTCTCAGCACTCTACAGAGAGTCTCCACCAGCAAGTAGGCAGATGCACCCCTTTGACCTTGTACTTCCCAGCCTCCAGAACTATAAGAAATAAATTGGTTCTTTATAAATTACCCACTTTCAGACACTCTCTTATAAGCAATGGAAAATGGATTAAGATACCTGACTATGAATATGTCTGTTTTTTTTCTTTTTTTTTTTGAAACAGGGTCTCACTCTGTAACTTAGGCCTAGAGTACAGTGGACACAATCACAGCTCACTGCAGCCTCAAAATCCTGGGCTCAAGAGATCCTCCTATCTCAGCACCCAGGGTAGATGGAACTACAGGCACACACCACCACAGTGGCCTATTTTTTTTTTTTTTTTTTTTTTTTTTACTTTTTGCAGCAATAGAGGTCTTGCTATATTGTCTAGACTGGTCTGAAACTCCTGTCCTCAAGCAATCCTCCTGCCTTGGCCTTCTTTAAGCACTGGGATTACAAGCGTAAGCCACCATGCCTGGCCCAAGTACAAGTCTTTATGAAGAATTTTCTCAACAGGCTTCAGCAGCCTTAGATTTTTTTTATATACATATATACACTGTGACTGTTAATTCTACTTCCAGGAGTTTATTTCCCACAGAAATAATCAGATGTGCATAATGCTTTACAGACACAATAATCCCTGATACACAATTAACCAGAGGAGAAAACTGGACACAACTTAAGAGTCCAAAAATACAGCATTCATTAAATTGTGGCACGTCACACAATGAAGTATTTTGCCAATATCAAAAATGTTTAAGAAACTTATAAAATTATAGGTGAATTTTATTTCCTTTATAGGTTATTTTTCCTCTGAAACTTTTTTCTGTTTTGTTTGTTTTTGTTTTTGTTTTTTTGAGACAGGCTCTCACTCTTGCCCAGGCTCAAGTGCGGTGGCATGATCTCAGCTCACTGTAGCCTCGACATCCCAGGCTTAAGTGATCTTCCCACCTCAGCCTCCAAAGTAGCTGGGACCACAAGTCATGCACCACCATGTCTGGCTACTTTTTGCATTTTTTTTGTAGAGATGGGTGTGGCTGTGTTGCCCAGGCTTGTCTTCAACTCCTGGCCTCAAGGAATCTGCCCGCATTGGCCTCTCAGAGTGCTTGGTATTATAGGCATGTGCCACCATGTCCAGACTAAAACATTTTCTAATTACAAAAATTGTATGCATCATAAAGCTTTAAACTTGCTTTTCAAGACAAAAGAAGAAATTTTGAAGAAACAAACTGCTACAAAAGCAAAAATAATGGTAGGAAACGTGTAGATTAAGAGATACAGTGTATGCACCTTATTTAGATCTTAATGCAAATAAAATGTTTTTTAAAAATGAGACAATTGTGGAAATTTAAATACTGGCTGGATATTTGATTAAAGTTTATTTTATTATTTTTTATTTTTTGAGATGGAGTTTTGCTCTTGTCACCCAGGCTGGAGTGCAATGGCATGATCTTGGCTCACTGCAACCTCCGCCTCCCGGGTTCAAGCGATTCTCGTGCCTCAGCCTCCCAAGTAGCTGGGACTACAGGCACCTGCCACCACACCTGGCTAATTTTTGTATTTTTAGTGGAGATGGGGTTTCTCTATGTTGGCCAGGCTTGTCTCAAACTCCTGACCTCAGGTGTTCCGCGCCTCGGCCTCCCAAAGTGCTGGGATTACAGCGTGAGCCACCGTGCCCTAAGAGTTAATTTTTTAAAAAAAACATGAAATAATGATATTTTAGTTACACTTTTAACAAGAGTTATACCTTACAGATTAACACACACACCCCTCCCAATAAGACTGGTAGACATTTCACCATGAGTATTTGAGGAGAAAGTGGGGATGGACCTGAGAAAGAAGACAGTAAAAGTGTTTCCCAATGAGAAATAAAAAAATTTGGCCAGGCGTGGTGGTTCATGCCTGTAATCCCAGCACTTTGGGAGGCTGAGTGTGGGCGGATCATTTGAGGTCAGGAGTTCGAGACCAGCCTGGTCAACACGGTGAAACCCTGTCTCTACTAAAAATACAAAAAAATTAGCCATGCGTGGTGGCACATGCCTGTAATCCCAGCTACTCGGGAGGCTGAAACAGGAGAATCATTTAAACCCAGGAGGCGGAGGTTGCAGTGAGCCAAGATCGTGCCACTGCACTGCAGCCTGGGTGACAGAGTGAGACTCCACCTCAAAAACAAAAATAAATAAATAATTCTAAGCCTTTCAACTGACTAAATGGATCCTCTCTTTGCCAAGGGGACTCCAGAGAAACCTCGAAAGCTGAGTTCACAGGCATGATAAGATAGGAGATCAAACACACCTCATTATACCTACTCTCTTGCTAACAGTACCTAGGTTTTCTTCCATAAAGACTAAACAGAAACCAGTCTTTGCAAAAGACTACTAGCTCAACTTTCCAGGCACAGAACAAGGACAAGATGAAACTAATCATTCCTTCATCCCTCCCCAAGACTCAGCCTTTTCTATTTCCTATTTCTCCAAATCTTCACCTTATCTTATGTAAAATGTTGATTTCCTGGGCACTAACTAAAGTCTTACAAGTATGTAATCATTTGCCTCACTGCTGCCCCCAACCCCTTTTTTTAAGGAAAATGTAATAAATACTAAATCTTTTAAGAACCTCCTTGGAAAAACCAGCCACTGATTCTATGACTCGTGTTTTTCCCCTGTGCATCCTCAAGCTGGCTCAATAAACCTTGGTGGTTTGAGACTTAGTGCCTCAGTCACTCATTTTGGTTGTAATTTTGGTAACCGTGAAGGGATTACGGAGAAGAGAATAGCTCCTTTGACCTGCAGCAATTCTCCTTCCAACAAGAGATTCCCTCTGACTGTGCAAATTGCAAAGGTTCAGAAGCTTGCTCTCTCTCCTGAGGTTCCCTGATCTCCTGAAATTTTTGGTTTGAGATTCAAGGTTTATTTTGCCAGGAAACTCCTCTAGAAAAGGAGTTTGCTCACTTCCAATAACGAAGGTGAGTTTGCTGCTTCCATGCCAACAAAGAGCAGTCTTCAGCTTGGGCTCCATCTCCAGGCAAGGAAGTGGTTCGGGATTTCATTTGGGGATTTGGTAGCTGAAGGTCAAGGTTTATTGACAACTGGCTATAACTTCTCCTTTATACTCAGAGGTCCCAGCAATATGTAAATTTTGCTATTGCTTTTTCTGCTTTTTTTGTTTCAGTCCATCTTCTGTTAGATTTGACCAATTCTTACCACATCTCCATGTTGATTAAAACCCCTGCAGCTGCAGAAAATCAAGTTTCAACCCTAGGAACACTGGCTGGTTAAGATAAATCAATATTTTACCCCCCCAAAAAATTTTAAAATTATTTTACCCCCCCAAAAATTATATATATATATTTATATATTTATATATATTTATATATATTTTTATATATTTATATATATATTTATATATATTTATATATATTTATATATATTTATATATATATTTATATATATTTATAGATATATTTTTATATATATATATATATTTTTTTTTTTTTTGAGACAGACTCTTCTCAAAGAGAAGAGGCTACAGTTGTCCAGGCCAGAGTCCAGTGGTGCATCTCAGCTCACTTCAGCCTTGATTTCCCAGGCTCAGGTGGTTCTCCCACATCAACCTCCCCAGTAGTTTGGACTACAGGTGCATGCCACCATGTCAGGCTAATTTTTTGTATTTGTGGTAGAAATGGGGTTTCACTATGTTGCCCAGGCTGGCCAAAATATATATCTTTGACATATTTTAAAGTAGCCCTGCCAGACTTTCTCTAGCCTGAATTTAGGAAAGGTTAGCTAAGGTCTTCATTCTGAAGGTTCCCTTGTACACATGTTAAATAAATGTGCATGCCTTTCCTACTCATCATCTGCTTCATACCAGTGATTTTCTTCAGTGAACCTTTAGGGGGCCAAGGGCCTATGACTCCCTCAGTGTGGCACAGCAAGCAGAGTGGACAAAGCCATTCTTCTCTTCTGGAACCCACAGTGAAGAGAACCCAGGAACCTGATCTGCCAGCCAAGAACTAGGAATTTCTCACCAGCCAGGCTCTCTGTGGACTCCAGCTTGGTGGATGGTAAAAATCACTGTCTCATCTCCAAGGTTCTTTTTTTGTTTTGTTTTTGTTTTTGTTTTAGATAGGATCTCACTTCATCACCCAGGCTGGAGTGCAGTGGCACAAACACAGCTCACTGCAGCCCCGACCTCCAGGGCTCAAGTGATCCTTCCACCTCAGCACCCCCAAGTTGCTGGGACTGCAGACATGCACCACCATGCCTAGGTAACATTTTTAGTACTTTTTGTAGAGATGGAGTTTTGACATGTTGCCAAGCCTGATCTCAAACTCCTGGGCTCAAGTGATTCTCCTGCCTCAGCCTCCCAAAGTGCTGGGATTGCAGGTGTGAACCACCATGCCCAACCTCATCTGCAAAGTTTTGATTATGGGAAAAAAGGATTTGTGTAACTAGTCTTGCACTGTGGTGACTCTGCTGTAACTCTGGTATTTTGTGTTATGAGTATTCACATCATTTGATCCCTTTTCCTCTAATATCCTTTTTTGTTGCCACTTTACTTCTTTCTGTGTCCTTCTGTCAGAATGAAACTGACCCAATTATTCCATGGAACTTTACAGTTTACCATCTCATAGATGTTTACAGTTTCTTTTGAAGAAACATAGAAATTTACCTTTCCAATCTTGAAACTTGAGAAAGTTACATTCATCTTATCTGAGTTCCTTTCTCAAGAAATCAGCCATCAGGTCTCCCAGATAGAATCAAAGAATTGAAACTCATCGGATCACCACACCCAAATAATGAAATGTCATACCTCTCTCCCTTTATGATTGACTAACCCACCACCTGCTGCGTGTTGACTAAGGTCCCTTTCCTACCCCTTCCTAATTCCTGTTTTCCTGCATGTTGTTACATTTCTGCTGTATAAACTCCTAACTTTAGTGAGTGAGGAGACAGATTTGAGACTGATCTCCCATCTCCTCTGCTGCAGCACCCAATTAAAGCCTAGCAATACTGGCTGTCTCAGTGAGCAGCTTTCTGTGCGGTGAGAAGCGGGACCTAGCCTAAACCTCTAGGGTTTCAGTAACAATAAAGGGGGGTACCATAGGGTAGAATACGAGCCTAGAACTCTTGTAAGCCCCTGTAAGCCTGCTGTGAAAACGGCACTGCAGCCTCGTCAGTCTTTTGTGGTTCTGACTGGACCAATGTCTGTTAAGACAAACTTTGCTGTGGATCCCTGAAACAAAAACCAGATGAAGTTTCCCACTCTTCCTGTTTCATGTCCTTGAGAGCTTCACTTTGTGACTAAGGGGGGATACTCTTAGTCTCTGCCATCCAGAAAATGTGATTTTTCGGGTCCTCATCTGATTTTCTGAGGGTCCAAGACACATAATATTTTAAAAAGCTCACTTTTTACTCCGAACATATCAGGCTTTTATGGGAGTTTTGTCTTAAAAGGTCCCATTCCTACAGGGCTTTTGTCATCTTTTGCTATCTTTTTTTTTTTTTTTTTTTTTGAGACAGAGTTTTGCTCTCGTTGCTCAGGCTGGAGTGCAATGGCGCGACCTCGGCTCACCACAACCACCACCTCCCAGGTTCAAGTGATACCCCTCCTCAGCCTCCTGAGTAGCTGGGATTACAGGCATGTGCCACCATGCCCAGCTAATTTTGTAGTTTATTAGAGACGGGGTTTCTCCATGTTGGTCAGTCTGGTCTCAAACTCCTGACCTCAGGTGACCCGCCCACCTCAGCCTCCCAGAGTGCTGGGATTACAGGCGTGAGCCACCGTGCCTGGCCATCTTTTGGTATCTTAAGTCTATTTATAAGAGTGAATTTTGGGGGATCATGAAGATGCCTCCTCTATACCCTTTTTAGGAATATCTCTTGCTTACATGGTAAAAAACCTGGAAAATTCCCACCTAGGCTTGAAAGAAGCTTTTGGATTGCATCACTATTGGAACAAAATAAACCACTGAAAATAAAAAAATGTTAGATATATCTTATTCCAAGCAATGTCAGGAAGTTACTCCATATGGTCTAAAAAGGGGAGGCATGAATAATTTGCCCCTTGTTTAGCATATAATCAAGAAATAACAATAAAAATGGGTAACCAGCAGCCCTCAGGGCTGTTCTGTCTATGGAGTAGCCATTCTTGATTCCTTTCCTTTCTTAATAAACATGCTTTCACTTTATAGACTCACCCCTAATTCTTTCTTGCACGAGATCCAAGAATCCTC
The DNA here is from genome assembly GCF_029281585.2 of Gorilla gorilla gorilla. NCBI lineage: Eukaryota > Metazoa > Chordata > Mammalia > Primates > Hominidae > Gorilla > Gorilla gorilla. Next base: position 38,004,887 of record NC_073246.2, read on the forward strand.
TCTCAGGGTCTGGATCAGACCCCTTTCCAGTAACACTGCTGCAAAACCAAAAGACAGTTCAGGAGGTCTTATCAAATCTGCTGTCTCAACTTCTCCTCAAGAGGCTTACAGATGCTAGTAAACACTTTAGGCTAATTAACAAGAAAATGGTGAAGGCATCCAGGATCATGGTGGCTCACATTTATAATCCCAGCACTATGGGAGGCCGAGGCAGGCAGATCACTTATGGTTAGGAGTTTGAGACCCGCCTGGCCAACATAGTGAAACCCTGTGTCTACTAAAAATACAAAAAATTAGCTGGGTGTGGTGGTGCACACCTGTAATCACAGCTATTTAGGAGGCTGGGGCACAAGAATTCCTTGAGCCCAGGAGATGAAGGTTGCAGCAAGCCAGGATCACACCACTGCACTCCAGCCTGGGCAACAGAGTGAGACTCTGTCTCCAAAAAAAAAAAAAAAAAAGTGGTGAGGGCAAAAGGGGGAGTCAAAGGACTCATCCCAAAAAGGTGGGGATTTTTAAGCAGTTATTTACAAAGTAAGGTAAAACTTAAAAATCACTGATGGGCTGAAACTAAGAGAAAAAAGAAAGGGCAAACATGGAACCCATCATAGCAGGGTGGAAATCTTTAGATGGTTATTAAGAAATGAAACGAAGGCTAGGCACAGTGGCTCACCGCTATAATCCCAACACATTTGGAGGCCAAGGCAGGTGGATCAACTCAGGTCAGGAGTGTGAGACCAGCCTTGACAAACATGGAGAAACCCCATCTCTACTAAAAATGCAAAATTAGCCAGGTGTGGTGGTGCATGCCTGTAATCCTAGCTACTCAGGAGGCTGAGGCAGGAGACTTGCTTGAACCCAGGAGGTAGAGGCTGCAGTGAGCTGAGATTGCGCCACTGCACTCCAGCCTGGGCAACGAGAGCAAAACTGCATCTCAAAAAAAAATTAGCTGGGTGTGGTGGCAGGCACTTGTAATCCCAGCTACTCAGGAGGCTGAGGCAGAGAATTACTTGAACCTGGGAGGTGGAGGTTGCAGTGAGCCAAGATCACATGGCACTCCAGCCTGGGTGACAAAGGGAGATTCCACCTCAAAGTTAAAAAAAAAAAAAAAAGAAAGAAAGAAATGAAATGAATAAAATGGAAATTGGCACTAAAATAAAGGTCTTAATACAACACTATTGAAAGTTGGGTGTTTGTATGAGGGTTTTAAGAGAAAAAAAAGAAAGTTGGGAAACCAAAGAGAGCCCCAGCTGGTCCTCTAACATTTGTCCTCCAAGGGCCCCAAATCAGTGCCATATTTACCCTAGATTGGAGAGATTTATGAAAAAATACGAGGGCAGAGATTACAATGAGAAAGCTGAACAATTGCCTGCGACAATGTTCATCAAGATAAGATTGATGAAAGGAGCCAGGGTTCCTTGGTTCAGCGCCCCTGCTGGGGACTCAAAGCCTTTTTCACCAGGAAGGGTAAAATGGTCTGGGATTGGACAAGAAAAGGTGCCTGGGACCAGAACATAAAGATGCAAGGGTTGATAGAATTAAGAAAGTTGGAATGTTTCCACAGGTTTTATGTCTGTGAAAGGAAAATAAAATCTTGGGACCCCAAACTCACTAAGCCAAAGGGAAATGTCAAGCTTGGGAACTGAGTCACACAAAACTGCCTATTTTTGTTCCTACAAAGATAAAAGCCCACATCCCTCCCCAGGGGTGCTCTCTCACAATTTGCCCACAAGGAAATTCCTTGCAGGCCCTAAGATCCTTACCCTAAAGCAGTTCTGTTGAATTTCTCCCTGACAATGTAAGTTAATAGCTTATCTTAGCAAGTAGGGAACAAAGACAGGACCAGAAGTCATCCCTCCACCTACCTGAGACAAATGCATATTAATGCAGATTCACTGAGCCTGAGATGAATGCATAATTGACTATTTATCTACCCACAGTAACATGTGGATTCAAAGAATGTTGATTAAAGCTGCAAAAGAATGTAACTGCTTGCCTCTTTTCACACCCCTCCTTCACTTTTTTTCTTCTCTTGTCTTTCCCTACTGCCTGCCTGCTCTTTCCCTTCATCTTTGTTTTCTTTTTTCGAAATGGAGTCTCATTCTATCACCCAGGTTGGAGTGCAATGGTGCAATCTTGGCTCACTGCAACCTCTGCCTCCTGGGCTCAAGCGATTCTTGTGCCTCAGCCTTCCAAGTAGCTGGGATTACAGGCATGCACCACCATGCCCAACTAATTTTTGTATTTTTAGTAGACACAGGGTTTTGCCATGTTAGTCGGGCTGGTCTTCAAGTCCTGACCTCAAGTGATCACCCACCTCCACCTCCCAAAGTGCTGGGACAACAGGCATGAGCTGCCACTCCTGGCCTCCCCTTTAAATCATGAAGGTCTCAAACCTTCTTTGGAAAAATAATGGATCACAGATGCTCCTGTGGTTTTGTGTTCCTTTTTCCTGGGCGTGTCCTCAACCTTGGCAAAATAAACCTCTAAATTGATTGAGACCTGTCTCAGATACTTTTTGGTTTACAATGTAAAGTAGTTGTATCTCCTTTACCTAAATGACTTTTAAAATAGTTATTGTATGAGACTGGAGAAATGTTTCCCCTACCTAGCATCATAAAGCAGAAGGCATGTAAATCTGCCCTTCCGGCAATGTTAATTAGACATGCTAAATGAGACCCAGTAAGACTGCCTGAGCCCACAGGGTGTGTGGATGCTGATAGGGACAAATTCTCCACTTCATAGCCCTTTGTGGAGCAGTTACGGTCTGTATGAGTCAGTTCTCATGCTGCTATAAATAAATAACCAAGACTGAGTGATTTATAGTGAAAGGAAGTTTAATGGACTCACAGTTCTGCATGGCTGGGGAGGCCTCAGGAAAGTTACAATCACAGCTGAAGGTGAAGCAGAAGCAGGCACCCCCTTCACAAGGTAGTAACGTGTACTCCCCTGGAGTGTATTTTAAAGCACTGGGACTCCTTCGACCCTGAAACTTTGAAGAAAAAGTGGCTTATTTTCTTTTGCACAAGGGCTTGTCCTTTTTACTAGACCTTTGCAGGTGTTGCAAAATCAACCAAGCTCTTTTAGCAATCATATCAGGCAGACCCAAAGAGAATAATTCCCCAAAGTTAGTAAACCAAGTTCCAGGGGAACCATCTGAGGATTCCCTTATTTGGGGCCCCTTCAACACCCCTTCTCATTGCAGAACCTTAGACAAGTAAAGTGAGACTTAGGCCAATTTTCTGATGACCCTGATAGGTATATAGAAGCTTTCCAAAATTTAACTCAGGTATTTGACCTCTCATGGAGGAATGCTATGCCTCTCCTAAGCCAAACTCTAACTGCAGCTAAAACAGGCAGCTCTGAGTGCAGAAGAAAATTCTGGAGATGAGCAATATGTCTCCTATAGTAGGGCCAAAAGGGAAAAGAGAAAATAGGGAAGGCAAAGAAATATGGGAAACACCATTCCCAATAGGAAAAGAGGCAAAACCTCTTGACGACCCTAATTGGAACTCCTTTCTGTGGTGTTTTTCCTTCTTTCACGGTTTAAAACGGCTTCTATCTCTTTTATAATGTTCTTCCAACCTGGGAAAAGTTAATTTTCCAAACCTTAAAATGCTTGGCTTAGAGTTGAGCTAGGGGGAAGGGAACCCAGAAGCCTGATATGCCAGCAAAAGGGTAAAAATTTCTTACGGATCGGGCTTTCAGCTTTTCTCTCCCTGTGCAAACAAGTAAAAGGGTTAATAAGAACCATTGTGTATATTCTCTGTAAATGTATAATTAATGAAAAAGGATTTGTGAGGTTGCTCTTAAGCTGTAGACAATCTGGTGTGCTTTGCATGTCTTTCTGTATGGTTCTGTCAAAGAAAGGGTATCTCAGGTTAGGATGCAGGCCCAGGAACCCATAAGCCTGCTGTTCAAGCCAACCCAACAGAACAGTCAGTAACAAACTTGCCTGCAGGCCTCCATCTTGTTTCATGTCCTCGGCAACATGACCTGTAACCAAGTGGCAATACTTTGTTTTAGTCTCCATCATTTTACAATGGTGTCTGTCTTCTTGTGCTGTTGCGGGAAGTCAGGGACCCCAAACGGAGGGACCGGCTGAAGCCATGGCAGAAGAACGTGGATTGTGACGATTTTATGGACATGTATTAGTTCCCAAATTAATACTTTTGTAATTTATTATGCCTGTCTTTACTGCAATCTCTAAACATAAATTGTAACGATTTCATGGACACTTAGCACTTCCCCAGTCAATACCCTTGTGATTTCCTATGCCTGTCTTGTCTTTAATCTTTTAATCCTGTCAGCCGAGAAGGATGTATATCGTTTCAGGACCCTGTAATAATTGCGTTAAGTACACAAATTGTACAGCATGTGTGTTTGAGCAATATGTAATGTGGGCACCCTGAAAAAAGAACAGGATAACAGCAATTGTTCAGGGAACAAGAGAGATAACCTTAAACTCTGACCACTGGTGAGCCGGGCAGAACACAGCCATATTTCTCTTCCTTCAAAAGCAAATGGGAGAAATATCGCTGAATTCTTTTTCTCAGCATGGAACGTCCCTGAGAAAGAGAATGCGTGCCTAGGGGTAGGTCTCTGAACTGGCCCCCCCGGGGCATACCTGTCTCTTATGGTCGAGGTTGCAGAGGTGAAATAGACTCCAGTCTCCCATAGCGCTCCCAGGCTTATTAGGAAGAGGACATTCCCGCCTAAAAAACTTTGGTCAGACCAGTTGATCTCAAAACCCTGTCTCCTGATAAGATGTTATCAATGACAATGGTGCCAGAAACTTCATTAGCAATTTTAATTTCGTTTCGGTCCTGTGGTCCTGTGATCTCGCCCTGCCTCCAATTGCCTTGTGATATTCTATTACCCTGTTAAGTACTTGATGTCTGTCACCCACACCTATTCGCACACTCCCTCCCCTTTTGAAAATCCCTAATAAAAACTTGCTGGTTTCTGTGGCTTGTGGGGCATCACGGATCCTACCAACGTGTGATGTCTCCCCCGGACGCCCAGCTTTAAAATTTCTCTCTTTTGTACTCTGTCCCTTTATTTCTCAAGCCACCCGATGCTTAGGAAAATAGAAAAGAACCTACATGATTATCGGGGCAGGTCCCCCGATATTGTGTTAACTCAATTCCTGGGTGAGGGCCACAAAATCAGATAAGCCAGTTGGTCAATCTGGGTGGTGCCCCCTGATCCGTCAAGGGCAGGATTTACAAAATATCTTAAGCACTAATCTTGAGTGCAGTTTTAGGAGGGTCAAAATCTTGTAGCCTCCAGATGCATGACTCCTAAACCATGGTTTCTAATCTTATAGCTAGTTTCTTTGTCTGGTCCCCAGGCAAGAGGGAAGTATATCTTAAGAAGGAGCTGTTCTTTGGGAGACCGAGGTGGGCGGATCACGAGATCAGGAGATCGAGACCATCCTGGCTAACACGGTGAAACCCCGTCTCTACTAAAAATACAAAAATTATCTGGTTGTTGTGGCCGGCACCTGTAGTCCCAGCTACTCAGGAGGCTGAGGCCGGAGAATGGCGTTGAACCCGGGAGGCAGAGCTTGCTGTGAGCCGAGATCACGCCACTGCACTCCAGCCTGGGTGACAGAGCGAGACTCCAAAGAAAAAAAAAGGAGCTGTTATCATCTTTGTTTTAGACTATAGATTATAAACCAGGCTGCTCCCACAGTTGGTTCGGACTACCCCCAGGGATGGGCAAGAGCAGCTTGGGGCTGGAAAACAAATGCAGCTGTTTGGGTCAGATCTCTTTCGCTGTCTCAGTCACAATTTTGCAGTAACAGTTTCAAAAGCTGCCTATCACCCCTTTGAAAATACCTTGTACATTCAAGGTTAAGTCATAACCTAATTAAGCCATAAACCTAATTAAGACTTGTCAGTTTCACCTGTGAGGTTTCAAAAGCTGAACATCTTAACTGCTTCGTGTGGCTAAAGTCGAGTCACAAGGGATTTAATGGAGTTTTCTTAATGAGTGCTCAGCTTAATTAAAAGTGGATATTCAAGTTATAAATATATTTAAAAGGCCTTTATGTTTTTCGCTTCTTGGATTTTGTTTTTCTGGTAAAAGGCTTTTTTCTTCTCAGTCGACTGAATTATTTTTCTCCATTTTTTGTCTTACCACTCTTACTGCTTGCTACCTGGCGCTGTTCCTCCAAGGGCTCCACCCTGACGCCAGTGATCCAATTAAGAAACTGGCAAATGAAAAATCTCACAAGTGCTGAATCTTCTGTCTGTTCGTGTTGCTCTATACATGTTGTGTGTAAGGTCTATTAAAAGAGCTCTAATTGATTGGCTTAAAGAAAAACAAATGCTTAAATCAAATATTTTTTAGTTCACATAACTTGAAGAAATAAAAATAGTCTTAAGGATTATTGGTAAAATGCAAGTGTTGTCAAAATACAAATAGGTGGTCTTAATCATACAGCTTAGATACTAGGTTTGCTAAATGTTCCAAGGTTGTGTATACTGCCTGCTTTTCAGATAGGTAAGGCTTGGGACACATGGAGCTAGATGCTGAAAAGTCAGACTTTATCTGCACTTCTGTCTGAGTCCTAGGATCCACATCTGGTACATAATTAAAATAGATTACTAACCAGGTTTTTCACCAAAAATAAAAGTTGCTAAAAGTTCAACAGCGAACATTAACTAAACTTAAAAGTGTATTATATGATCTTTTCATAAATTGAGCATTGAAATAAAAGCACAGCAAAGAGGTCTTAAGACACTAATCTGTCCTTTAGTAAAAGGGTTATGGAAGGTTTGTAAAGATTTCACCTCATGGTCAAATTGGTTAAGGTTAGATGGAATGATCTATAAGGTTTAATTTAAACAAATTGGGGTTAATATTAATAAACTAATACAAGGGTAAAATTTGGGTTTCAACAGGATTTTCATGTCATAGTAAAGGCCAACGAACAGTTTTTGCCTTTTAAGTCACCATTTTGGCAAAAGAAATAATGTATGGCAATCTGGAATTCCATTTCATAACATCAAGTGTTTTAAACCTCGAACATTTAACAGGCATCCTAAAATCAGACTTCAAGTTTCAAAATTGTCCTTCCTGATGCCTGGCTTTTTGATGATTCAGAGGCCCCCTGAAACATTCAGAAAAGAGATAAACAGGATTATCTGACATATTTAATCACATGAGATTGCCAAAATGATGTCCAATCTTAAGTTATACTTTGCTAAATAATACTAATATATTCTGGCTGGGCACAGTGGCTCAAGCCTATAATCCTAGTGCTTTGGGAGGCTGAGGCAGGTGGATCACCTGAGGTCAGGAGTTCAAGATCAGCCTGGCCAACATGGTGAAACTCCGTCTCAACTAAAAATACAAAAAAATTAGCTGGGTGTGGTGGCAGGTGCCTGTAATCCCAGCTACTTTGGGAGGCTGAGGCAGGAAAATCACTTGAACCCAGAAGGCAGAGTTTGCAATGAGCCGAGATCATGCCACTGCACTCCAGCCTGGGCAACAAGAGCAAAACTCCATTTCATAAAAATAATTTTAAAAAATACTAATATATGTTCCAAAATTACATATGATTTCTAAAATTCTGATGTCTAAGTATATGCTATCAATCATAATTAAGGGTAAAGTTATTGTAAACCACAGAAATGAATAAATTTGTTAATCATGTTGTTAACTATAAATATCCTGGAAATTTTGTCATTCACAGACAATTGTTATCTTGCTTTGTTCCTTCTCAAAAGATGGTTTATAATCAAGCTATATTAAAGGCTTTAACAGGCATTCTCAAATGCAGGTTTTTAATAGCTTTGAAGATTGTAACATTGGAATAGAGAAAAAATGTATGGGACTCATAATGAGCTTACATGTTCACAAATATCAAGCAAAACAAGATTTAACTAGATGGACAGCACTCAGAAGGTTAAAGCAACTTTTTGACTCTTGCTTGGAATATTGCTGATCCTTGTTTTATTTTTCAGAGTGAAGGAAACTTACTTTGAACTATTCATGGCCTTTAATGATTGAGTAAGGTATACTGCTGTAAACAAAATTTGGAGTGTGTTTGTTTTTCTCTGCCTGGTTCCTCTAGAATTTGGAAACTATCTGTGAGTACTTATGGCAATATTTGCATCAGTGCAATAAGAATCCATTTTTCTTTGTCAACAGGACACAATTGAAAAAACTGGTTATTTTACCAAGGCTTTGACTGAAAGGGTGTGTTTCCCTTTAAGGAATGAAGCTTGACATGCAGACCCAATAAAAGCCCCTTGAGGAGAACTGGCCTCATACCTTGTCTACACAGTTCCTGTACAAGGTTCCTAAATTGTGGTCAGTAAAGAATGTCATTTTCTAACAGGTCCAGCAGCTCCAAGTTTATCTTAGACCCTCAAGAGGAGAGGATTATCCAACTCACAGGTATTTGAGGATACAAACCCATGGCTGGGCTCAGCTTTAAAGATCTTATCTGAAATTCCTTGTGGAACAGAGTTTCATCAAAGCCAATCCAAAGGCCTACATAGAAACAACCATTCTTGCTGCACTTTATGCAAATAATCAGGCCAAGTATAAGACTAAAGTTTATTCTACGAACAACCCACACAGTCCTATCATAATTTGTTTTTACCAAAAATGAGGACTGGAGAGAGAAATTGTGCTCCAAAGCTTATCATACATTTGTCATTAAATCCTAGTCTCATTAATTGTTTTTAAGCTTTTCGCCTACATTTTAGACTAACCCTGTTTATTCCTGTGAATCAAGTGGTGATCTCCTGCAGCTTGGAAGAATCAAAGGGGGATGGTTAACATAAAAACCTGGATCAATATACTAGTTCTGGACAATTCTCCTGCAAATTCTGCCAGGTAATGAAAGTGAGTAGGGTGCCCATAACCCAGAGGTTTCTTTGTTTGGGAAAATTAAACCAAGGAACTTCACAGACCTCCCCAAAAGGAAATTCTATATCTTAGGTTAACACCTCTAGTAAAGTAGAGGAAAATTGTTAGATATGAGTTCTAAATTTCTCTTCAAAGAATCAATATGTCAGTATGTTCAATTCTTTGCCTTCTACTTATAAACTTAACTTCCTCATAAAGCAACCTTTTTCCATTACCTGCTCCACCCAGACTCATTCCGATTACCTGCTCCTCCCTGACTCATTCTCCACCCAGACTCATTCCGATTTCCTGCTCTGCCATAACCATTTTTCCCGCCAAACCACTCACCCCGTCACTCTCTTTAAATTAGCCAATTGGAATTAGTTTAGTTTGTGCGATCTAACCCTAGCCAATAGGGAAATGACACAGCATCAGAGGCCACGTGCATCAGGGATAAGAACCCCTTCCCCTCCTTTGTCCAAGTGTGCGCTCACCATGGCTCCATCTGTCAGGGCGCACCCTTCTATAGAAGTACATGGCCTTGCAGAGAATTAAAAAGAAAATTTTATATTTGAGTGCTATTTCTTTTGCGGCACCGAAACTTTATAACAATTTCAGGGCTCACCCTTGATTACATTTCCCCCCAGGGGCGGTCTCTGGTTCTCTCTCCTGAGGAGGCGCACCCCGTACCCTTGTGGTGGCCTCAGGGGTGAGAAATCAGGATCCACCCAGTGCGAGGAATAACCGGAGCTCTCTGCAACGCTGAAAGAAACTGGCCAGCAACCTAGCTTAAAGGATGCTCACATCTGCGGCGATGACTCTGTGCACAGACCAAGGAAGGAGAAGCCGCCGGAGCCAGTAAAGTACTCCCTTGGTGGTCAAATTCCCGAGGGCTAAATGTGTGTGTGTGCATGAATGATCACAAACAACCCTACCTGCGGTGTTGTTCATGTGGATGGTGACAAGACCTACTGCTGGACAGAGTGAGTGGGACCTCTCCGCAGTTCCGTAGCTACCTCATATGGCTTAGGGCGGATCCTGCCATGGGATTTATACTGGCACACCGACACTAACAGGGGCCTAATCCTCCCTTGGGGGAGCAGCCAGAGAGGACAACACAAGTGGGAAGTGTGCAAGGGACCTTGAGAGGGGGAAAGGGAGGAAACAGGTCAACCTCCCAGAGCAGCAAGGCAAGACATCCCTGATTTAAGGGATTGAGCCTTCCAGGGCAGGCAAAGCGGGACATCCCTGGTTTGAGGGGTTGAGCGTTCCGGGGCAGGCAAGGCAAGACATTCCTGGTTTGAGGGGCTGAGGCTTCCGCGGCAGGCAAGGCAAGACATCCCTGGTTTGAGGGTTTGAGTCTTCCGGGGCAGGCAAGGCGAGACACCCCTGGTTTGAGGGGTTGAACCTTCCGGGGCAGGCAAGGCGAGACACCCCTGGTTTGAGGGGTTGAGTCTTCTGCAAGTTTCATGAACCTCACACAAACCTCCAGTAGTAAGAAAAATATTCAGAACTCCCCTTGCCTTTCTTCTCAGGGGAAGAGAGAGTAACTCCACTCCTGCCGGTCCCTCCCCTAGGGAAAGGGGAAGGAGAGGGGAGAACAGCAGCATAAGCGGCTGGCAGAGGCAGAGAAAGAGAGAGTCAGAGAGAGAGAGAAAGAGAGGCAGAGAGAGAGAGAAAGAGGCAGAAAGAGAGAGAGAGAAAGAGACAGAGAGACAAAAAGGGAGTCAAAGAGAAATTGAGAGACAGAGTCAGAGAGAGAGAGAGAAGTAGTAAAGAGAAAACAGTGTAACCTATTCCTTTAAAAGCCAGGGTAAATTTAAAACCTGTAATTAATGATTGAAGGTCTTCTCCATGACCCTATAACACTCCAATACCGCCTTGTTGTCAGTGTTAACAAGGGCATAGCCCAAAAGCACTGAGGCCACTGACAACCCGTAGCCTTCCTATCAAAAATCCTTAACCCAGTAACCCACGGATGGCCCACATGCATTCAATCTGTAGTGGCAACTGCTTTGCTAACAGAAGAAAGTAGAAAAATAACTTTTAAAGGAAACCTCATTGTGAGCACACCTCACCAGTTCAGAACTACCTAAGTCAAAAAAGCATAAAGGTAGCTTACTAACTCAAAAATCTTGAAGTTTTGAGATTTTAGTAAGTTAGTAAGTTTTGTGATTTTGGCGGGCTATTCTATTAGAAAAAGATGATTTAACACTAGCCACTGAAAATTCCCTTAACCCAGCAGGTTTCCTAACAGGGGATCTAAATCTTAATTACCATAGAAAAGTCAGATCACACCTGGGAGGAACTCCCTTCAGGACAGGATGATAGATGGTTCCTCCCAGGTGATTGAGGGAAAAAGACATGATGGATATTCAGTAAGTGATAAGGAAACTCCTGTAGAAGCAGAGTTAGAAAAATTGCCCAGTAGTTGGTCTGCTCAAACGTGGGAGCTGTTTGCACTCAGCCAAGCCTTAAAGTACTTACAGAATCAGGAAGGAGCCATCTATACAAATTCTAAGTTAACAGGGACTGAACGAGGTCTTATTAATAGCAAAGAATAATTGAAATCCCAAACATACAAGGTTTTCAACAAAAGCAAAGTTTGCTAAAAGTTAACAGTGTAACATGTATTATCCTAACTTCTAATCTTGTGGCCTTAGACACAGACATGAAGTTCACTTGGGAAAAGAATGGTTATCATATTTGAGAAAAAAAAGGCGGGGCGTAGAATTTATGTAAAAAGGAATGTTATGGTAAATTATTAAAGTAAATTAACTGGTTGTTTTAAGAAAGGGATGTTTGCAACAAGTTAGAAAGTTGAGGCATGTTGAAGAATTGTCTGTGAAAGTCGTGAAAAAATGTTATAAAAGGGAATTTATGCAAGAAATGTATAATTTAAAAGTAATTAGGCCTCCTGAATGTAAAACTATTGAAGAAAGAGTTTGTGTGCAAGGTGTGTAAGGAAAGTAGAATATACTTTTGGTAAAAGGATTATAAGGAGGCATAAGAATGTGGATTTTTACCTACATTAAAAGGTTAAAAAAATACATTTTGTTTTAAAGGTTTAAGCAAGTTTTGAAATGTTAATTGTAAAGGAAATTCTGTGTGTAATCATATTGGCTGAAGTTAAAGGGGTATCATCCAGTTTTTCTGTGAACTGGACATTAAAATAAAAGCACAACAGGTTTTTCTTAAAGCACTAACCTGCTCTTTAACAAAAATTATAAAAAGGTTAAAAAGAGTCTGTAAAAATCTTACATTATGATCAGACATTAAAAATTGGATAAATATGTCTACAAGGTTTTACTAAAATTAAGTTTAACATTAATAACACACTAATATAAAGACGAAATTTAGCTTATCTGGTATAAAAATCATACAGGAAGCATTGTCAAATACAAAATGGTGTTTGGCCTTCTTTGGTCTAAAAACTAATAAAAATAGGTGCCAGAGAAAATTTCTCAACCAGAAGGCATGAAGGACTATAAAGTCCACTGTTGATATCCCCACGTTTAAAACAAAAGATCAATTTCTTAGAAATTATATACTCGGTTTATCCTCCACCTTCTCTTCCCTTAAAACAGAGGTCTTTTAGCACAGGTGCTGCCTTTGGACTTTCCAGTGCCTCAGCATCAGCCTGGGGATCATGTTCTCATCAAAGAGGGGAAAGAAGGGAAACTCGAGCCAGCCCGGGAAGGACCCTACCTTGTGCTGCTAACCACTGAGACTGCTGTTCGTAAGGTTTGAAAGGGATGGACACATCACACATGAGTCAAGCAAGCACCATTATCCTCAGAATCATGGGCCATTGTTCCTGGATCAAGCCCTACCAAATTAAAGCTAAGGAAAGCTTAGTCTATCTATCTTTTCCTTTCCCTTCCTTACCCAGTGCTTATATCCATTACTATTCCTACCACTAGCAACTCTAACCCCACTTTAGAACGCTTCTGTGGTTTAGGAGCAGAGGTCACTGGAAAGGATCCTATGGGCTTCTTTAAGGTGGGCTTTGTTCTCCCTCCTCCACGTCCTCTGGCTGCCCCTTTCCCAAACCTACAAAATCAAACTATGACTCACCTCATGCCAAATGACAAAAGCAAGGTCCCGGTAGTAGAAATAGGAGACCTAAGGCAAACCACAGCCATTAAAACAGGGTATAAAAATGTAAATGCCTGGTTAAAATTGATTAAATATTCTGTCCACACGTCAAACAAAGGCAATTTTTATGCTTGTGCACATGACAGGCCAGAAGCCCAGACTGTCCCCTTTCCACTAGGGTGGTCCTCTAGTTGACTGGGCGTGGCCTGCATGGCAGATCTTCCCCAGGATTATTCAGCCTGGGGTAACAAGTCGTGCCAAGCTCTCTCTCTGCTATATCCCGAAGTTCGACACCCTTCGGGTCAGCTTCCATGTGTTGGGAGATGGAAGGGCCATCCAGCTTCCATCTCCCAACACTAAGTTCACTTCGTGTCTCTCAGGACCGGGAGGAAACTTAGCGTTCCTTGGAGACCTGAAGGGATGCAGTGAGATTAAGAAATTTCAAGAGCTTACCAATTAGCCCTTATTCATCCCTGAGCAGATGTGTGGTGGTATGATGATGGACCTTTACTGGACGCTCTGCCGAGTAACTGAAGTGGCACTTGCTTTAGTCCAATTGGCTATCCCTTTCACCCTGGCATTTCATCAACCAGAGAAAGGAAAAATAAGATATCATAAAGCAAAAGAAGCCTCTTATGGGTCTTTCGACTCTCACATCTATTTAGACATAATTACAGTCCCACAGGGAATACCAGATCAATTTAAAGCCTGAAATCAAATAGCTGCAGGATTTGAGTCAATATTTTGGTGGGTGACAATAAAATGTAAATTGGATAAACTACATCTATTACAACCAACAGCCATCCATTAACTACACTAGAGATGCTGTTAAAGGAATAGCTGAGCAATTAGGGGCTACTAGCCAGATGGCTTGGGGAAAATAGGATAGCCTTAGACATGATATTAGCAGAAAAAGGAAGAATTTGCATCATAATTAAAAATCAATGTTGTACCTTCATCCCAAACAACACCGCCCCTAATGGAAGTATAACAAAGGCATTGCAAGGTCTGACTGCTCTATCCCATGAGTTAGCCAATAACTCGGGGTAAATGACCCCTTTACAAGATGGCTAGAAAAGTGGCTCAGTAAATGGAAAAGAATAATAGCCCCAATTCTTACTTCCATCGCAGCCATCATAGGTGTGCTTATTCTTGTCGGGTGTTGTGTCACACTAAGGAAGGAGACCACTACAACTCCTGCTGCCCTCCTCCCACCACCTTGCCTAGTTCACAAGACAGGAGGAAAGAGAGAAAGCAAAAAGCTGGAAAGAAGCAAAAGTAAGATAAATAGCCAGACAACCTTGGCACCACCACCTGGCCCTAGGAGTTAAAAAAGTAATAATAACATCAACCCCAGACCTAAACTACTTGTGTTATCTGTAAATTCCAGACATTGTATGAAAAAGCATTGCAAAACTTTCTGTTCTGTTAGCTGATGCATGTAGCCCCCAGTCACGTTCCCCACGCTTGCTCGATTTATCACGACCTTTTCATGTGGACCCCTTAGAGTTGGAAGCCTTTAAAAAGGCCAAGAATTTAGTTTTCAGGGAGCTCAGCTCTCAAGATGCAAGTCTGCCAATGCTCTCAGCCAAGTAAACCTCTTCCTTCTTTAATCCAGTGTCTGAGGAGTTTTGTCTGCGTTGGTGCAGAGGCTTATAAAAACAGCACTTCCTAAAACCTCCCTTAACTATCCTCCACCTTATCCAGAGAAGCTTCTTTTGGAAAATCAAGCAGAACAACTAAGCCAAGACATGTTAAAGAAGTTTGAAGGGAAAGAGCTGTAAGGAAATGCAAGAGGAGAGATTGTTAGATATGAGTTCTAAATTTCTCTTCAAAGAATCAATATGTCAGTATGTTCCATTCTTTGCCTTTTACTTGTTAACTTCCTCGTAAAGCAACCATTTTCGATTACCTGCTCCACCCTGACTCATTCCGATTACCTGCTCCGCCCTGAATTCTGATTTCCTGCTCTGCCATAACAATTTTTCCCGCCAAATCACTCACCCTGTCACTCTCTTTAAATTAACCAATTGACATTAGTTTAGCCTGTGCGGTCTAACCCTAGCCAATAGGGGAACAACACAGCAGCAGAGGCCACGTGCATCGGGGATAAGAACCCCTTCTCCCTTGTCCAAGTGTGCGCTCGCCATTGCTCCATCTATAAGGGCGCACCCTTCTATAGAAGTACATTGCCTTGCTGAGAATTAAAAAGAAAATTTTATATTCGAGTGCTATGTCTTTTGCGGCACCGAAACTTTATTTATAACAAAATCTACAAGGGCTTAAAGATAAAGTCAAAATTACTGACAAGCTCAGGGAAAATGCAGACTTCAGCCCCAGGTGGCTACAATCCCTCTTTAATGAATTCCAGTCTTCTTTATGGAATTGGTTAACCCCTTTAATAAGCACCCTCTTGCTGTTATGTCTTCTATTAATAATTGGACCCTGTATACTCAGTACTATAACTTGAATTGTTTCCTCTCACCTAGAAGCGATCAAACTCCAAATGGTCCTGCAAACTGAGCCACTCATGGACAGGCCTTTCTTCTGAGGACCTTTAGGTTGACCCCACAAGGAGCCCTCACTGCTGTTCCCCATTCAACGCCCCTTTTCAGCAGGAAGCAGCCAGAAAGAGTCATCAGCCAAAACCCCCTAACAGCAGTTAGGGTGACATCTCCACAGGGGGGAATGTTATAGGAGTTATTAAGAAATTATTTTAGGCAGATACAGAGGAAAAGGGGTCCTTGGGAAGTTTTTGTTTCTTTCTTTTAAAGCAGCTGCATAAATGTTTCTTGTCTAGCAGGAAAGCACAGGCTCTTAGAGCCAGGCCGGCAACCTTTGATATGCAAATGCAGGCCATTAGAAACTGGGTCCACCCAAACATGGCGATTCCTGCCCTCTTCTTAGTGCCTCAATCACTCATTTTGGTCGTTACCAGAAAGGAACTCATATTTAGCTGGAATCTATGCCAGGTAATATTACAGAGGGTAGTAGTCAGACGTGAACAGCGCAGGAGAAGGCCCCCACACCCCACCAGGAATGCCAGGTGGTGGTCCAGCAGTTGTCCCACTGCCTCTCTAAAATAATAACTGGTCTGAGCCAGCACCAGGGAAAGACAGTTTCCCAACAGATTAAAAAAACACCTGAAACTGGTGATTGGCAGCTTCCTGATAAAATCTCAGGAATTGGGTGAGTGGGCTCAAGCATGTGCATTAAGAGGCAAAATAGCAGAGTTTAACTGGCATATGACCTTCCAGGTACATTCCACCAGAAAAAGAACACCTACCTCAGGTGAGCATGCATACAACTCTAGCAAACACACTGCGCATGCTCACCTCCCGAGCCTAGCAGGCCACCGCGCATGCACGCGGATCACCCTCACCCTAAAGGAAGAATGAGGGGAAAAGGCACAAGATGTTGGAAGTATGCCAGCATCTAAATCCAAGGTCAAGTGGGGCACTTGTCCTTCAACTTGCCCAGCTGGGCCTCCTCCAAGTGTACTTTCCTTTCTTTCATTCCCGTTCTAAAGCTTTTTAATAATCTTTCGCTTCTGCTCTGATACTTGCCTTGGTCTCTTATTCTGCCTTATGCCCCTCAGTCAAATTCTTCTGAGGAGGCAAGAATTCAGGGAGGGAGGGAGGGAAGGAGGGAGGGAGGGAGGGAAGGAGGGAGGAAAGTGAAGGGAGGGAGGGAGGGAGGGAAGGAGGGAGGAAAGTGAAGGGAGGGAGGGAGGGAGGGAGGGAGGATGGAAGGAAGGGAGGGAGGGAGGGAGGATGGAAGGAAGGGGGAGGGAGGGAGAATGGAAGGAAGGGAGGAAGGGAGGGAGGGAGGGGGCAAGTGAAGGGAGGGAGGGAGGAAAGTGAAGGGAGGGAGGGAGGGAGGAAAGTGAAGGGAGGGAGGGAGGGGGTGAGGGAGGGAGGGGGCAAGTGAAGGGAGGGAGGGGGCAAGTGAAGGGAGGGAGGGAGGGGGCAAGTGAAGGGAGGGAGGGAGGGGGCAAGTGAAGGGAGGGAGGGAGGGGGCAAGTGAAGGGAGGGAGGGAGGGGGCAAGTGAAGGGAGGAAGGGAGGAAAGTGAAGGGAGGGAGGGAGGGAGGGAGGGAGGGAGGGGGCAAGTGAAGGGAGGGAGGGGGCAAGTGAAGGGAGGAAGGGAGGAAAGTGAAGGGAGGAAGGAAGGAAGGAGAAGGGAAGAAGGAAAGGAAGGAAGGAAGGATACATCCTTGAATAAGGATCAATAAGGACCAAAGCCCCAAAATGACAAATTGACCAAATGCTACCCCACCCATAGGACAGGGTGGGGTAGCATTTCTAATGTGGTGCTAGCCTGCATTCCATCAAAAATGGGTTTACTGGCCGGGCTCAGTGGCTCACACCTGTAATCCCAGCACTTTGGGAGGCCGAGGCGGGTGGATCACTTGAGGTCAGGAGTTCGAGACCAGCCTGGCCAACATGTTGAAACCCCAACTCTCCTAAAAATACAAAACATTAGCTGGGTGTGGTGGTGGGCGCCTGTAATCCCACCTACTCGGGAGGCTGAAACAGGAGAATTGCCTGAACCCGCGAGGCAGAGGTTGCAGTGAGTTGAGATCGTGCCATTGCACTCCAGCCTGGGCAACAAGAGTGAAACTCCGTCTCAAAAAAAAAAAAAAGTTTACAAATCCCATCGTAACCTGAAGGCAATCGCTTTGAGATCTGTTCACAAGAGCCATAGATTTATCATGTAACTTAACTTCATTTGGTACAAACTTTGTTTTTTTTTTTGGAGTTGGCCCCATTTGGGAAAATCAAAATGTAGATCTGGAATGTAAATATTGCCTACAAAGCTAAACAGACAAAGTGCAGTTGTTGCTTACCTGAAACAAATGTTTGCGGCATCTAAGGACTGATAGGTTGGGACAGAATTAAGATAGTGTTAGGAAAGGGTCCCCTAAGGTTGGGTCGAGTTGCCCTTTAACAGGAAGAAGAGAGGCCTGGGAAAACTTTCTAATCAGGAAGGTAGACATTAATGTCCATAGTGAACATTAGTCAATGATAATTTACTAGGTATGCTCTTTTTAGAGACGTTTATGTACCCTCTCGTTTAGTCTTAGTACAGCTCATAATGAGCTGGTACTATTATAACCCTCATTTTACAGAGAAGGAAACAGCCTTCACATGTGTACAGAAATCAGTGAAGCCTGCCTATCACCCATACTCGCTGGGTTCAACATGAATGGCACAGGCAAGGAGAAAGCCCTGTGAACAGCGGTACCAGAAAGAGTGAAAGGGCGCCATCTAGTGACTGTCATGGTGGTTGGCAGTAGAGGTTGGAAGCCGGTGGTTTTTTTTCGTGGGTTTTTTTTGTTGTTGTTTTGGGGTTGTTTTTCTGTGTGAGACAGAGTTTTGCTTTTGTTGCCCAGGCTGGAGCGCAACTGCGGACTACCAATTTCAGTTGTTTCTATCTATTAGGAAACGGCCGCTCCCTGGTGCCAGCTGCAACCAATTATCATTTTAGCAAGGCAGGATGACAACCTCCGGCCCATCACGTGATGGTCGCCTGACATTTCTGGTGTGTGGAGGGAGCTGTCTCCTGCCCTGCTCATGCCCCACTAGCTACCTACTGTAACATTCTCGGGTATCTGGAATACAGTACTAAGCACCTTAAAAAAACTTCACTGGCGGCCGGGCACAGCGGCTCATGCCTGTAATCCCAACACTTTGGGAGACCAAGGCAGACGGATCACGAGGTGAGGAGTTAGAGACCAGCCTGGCCTACATGGTGAAAACCCCATCTCTACTAAAAGTACCAAAATGAGCCGGCCATGGTGGCGTGCGCCTGTAGTCCCAGCTACTCAGGAGGCTGAGGCAGGAGAATCACTTAAACCTGGGAGGCGGAGGTTGCAGTGAGCCGAGATTGCACCATTGCACTCCAGCCTGGGCAACTAACAGTGAAACTCTGACTCAAAAAAAACCAAAAAACAAAAAACAACCCCCCCCCCCACACACACACACACACGCAGAGGCAAAATGGCGGGGGGTAACCTTCTGGGGGGTCATTCCACCGGAAACGGGAAGAACGACTCAGGTGAGCATGCCTGCAGCTCCAGTAAACACACGTAACTCCGGTAAACATGCTTGCCTCCCAAGCACAATCAGGTCACTGCGCATGCGGGTGGCTCACCCTAAGGGAAGAATGAAGGGAAAGGGGTGCAAGACGCCGGAAGCAGGGCAGCATGTAAAATCCTAGGTCCAAGGTCAAACGGAGCACTTGACCTCCAAGGTGCCCCCTTAAGCCTCTTCCAAGTGTACTTTCTTTCATTCCTGCTCTAAATCTTTTTCATCAATTTCCACTCCGCTGTAAAACTTGCCTCGGTCTCTTTTCCTGCCTTATGACAGTCTATTTTTTTCTTCTGAGGAAGGAAGAGTTGAGGCTGCTGCAGACCTGTACAGATTCGCTGCCGGTCTCTCAACTTCCACTACTAGCAAGAAAGCAAACACACCACATCAATGAACCACCACCATGTAGCTTAAGAGCTGTAAACTTTCACTTTTACTTTTTTTTTTTTTTTTTTTTTGAGATGGAGTCTCCCTCTGTCACCCAGGCTGGAGTGCAATTGTGCAATCTTGGCTCACTGCAACCTCCACCTCCGGGGTTCAAGCAGTTCTCCTGCCTCACCCTCCTGAGTAGCTGGGATGACAGGCATGTGCCACCACACCTGGCCAACTTTTTGTAGAGATGGGGCTTTGCCATGTTGGCCAGGCTGATCTCAAACGCCCAGCCTCAAGTGATCCACCCACCTCAGCCTCCCAAAGTGCTGGGATTACAGGCGTGAGCCACCGTGCCTGGCCAATTCTTCAGTTTTTCAAGTAAATATATGCACACTGATTAAAAACCCAAATGAACGAAAGCTAGATACAGTGGGAAGTCAGCCTCCACATCCCCCAGCTACCCAGTCCTCCCCAGAAGCAACTGCTGTTACCAGCTTCCCATGTCCCCTTCCAGAGACAGTCTAAGTAAGCAAATACTTTGATACAAATAATAGCATACCATGGTAGCCGGAATAAAGCCTCCTCACCAAGATGTCCGTGTCCTAATGCCTGGGATCAGTAAATATGTGATACGGCAATAGGGACGGGGCAGCTGATTCAAGTTAAAGGCCTTGAGAAGGCAGATTATCCAGGTGGGCCCTATGTAATCAAACAAATCCTTAAAGCTGAGAACCTTCCCAGGCTGCAGTCAGAAGAAGATGTGACTTTGGAGTTAGAGAGACGCAAAGTTGCTGGTACTGAAGATGGAGGAAGCCACATAATGCAGGTGACAAAAACACTGATTCTCTCCTTAGCCCCCTGGAAAGGCGTGCAGCCCTGCTGGCGCCTTGATCTCAGGTGGGTGAGGCCTGTGTCAGACTTCCTACCCCAGAATCAGAAGGTAATAAGTTTGTGTCTTAAGCCCCTAAATTTGAGAACATTTGCTACAGCAACAATAGAAAACTAATAAATACACTAGTACCCTTTTCTTTCCTTCTTTCTTCCTTTCCTTTTTTTTTTTTTTTTTTTTTTTGACGGAGACTCACTCTGTCACCCAGGCTGGAGTGCAGTGACGTGATCTCGGCTCACTGCAACCTCTGCCTCCCCTGTTCAACCTGTTCAAGCAATTCTCCTGCCTCAGACTCCCAAGTAGCTAGGATTACAGATGCACAGCACCACACCTGGCTTTTTTTTTTTTTTTTTTTTTTTTTTGTATTTTTAGTAGAGACATGGTTTCACCACATTGGCCAGGCTGGTCGGGAACTCCTAACCTCAAGTGATCCACCCACCTCAGCCTCCACTGCACCCAGCATCTTCTTCTTCTTCTTCTTCTTCTTCTTTTCTTTTTTCAAGATAAGGTCTTGCTTTGTTGCCCAGACTGAGTGCAGTGGTACAATCATGGCTTACAGCAGCCTTAAACTCTGTGGCTCAAGCGACCCTCCTGCCTCAGCCCCGGGAGCAGCTGGGACCACAGATATGCACCGCCACCCTCAGCTAATTTTTAAAAATTTTTTGTAGAGATGGGGTCTATGTTGCCAAGGCTGGTCTTAAACTTCTGGCCTTAAGCAATCCTCCCACCTCAGGCTCCCAAAGTTCTAGGACTAGAGGCATGGGCCACCATGTCCCACCTCCTTTCCTCACTTAATACATTTTGAAGCCTCTTCCCTTTTACAATATTTAGAGCTGCCTCATTCTTTTTAATGGCTGCATAGCATCTCATCATATGAGTATTTAATCATTCTATTAAGGATGGTCACGAGGCTATTTGAGACATATAAATAAGTTACAAATAAGTCTATAATGTCATACTTCCCAATTATTCTCATCTCATAGCACACACAAATATGTTAATATTTATATAACACACTGAAGTGAATTGAAGGTACTGAGGTCATTTACCTTGGACCTTGATGGAAAATGTTACTAATAATATTTTCTTTTTCTTTCTTTTTTTTTTTTTTTAATGAGACAAGTTCTCATTCTATTGCCCAGGCTGAAATGCAGTGGCATGATCACGGCTCACTGCAGCTTCAGCCTCCCAAGTACCTGGGACCATTGGTGCACACCACCACACCTGGCTAATTTTTTATTTTTAGTAGAGACGAGGTCTTACATGTTACCCAGGCTGGTCTGGAACTCCTAGGCTCAAGCGATCCTCTCACCTCAGCCTTCCAAAGTGCTGGGATTACAAGCGTGAGCCACCATGACTGGCCTATATTCTTTATATTATATAGTTCTGTTAGTTTTTTCAGACAGGCTTTCTCTCTGTCACCAAGGCAGGAGTGCAGTGAAATGATCTCAGCTCACTGCAGCCTCCACCTCCTGGGCTCAAGCTATCCTCCTGCCTCAGCCTCCCAAGTAGCTGGGACCATAGGCAAGCACTACCACACTTGGCTAATTTTTGTATTCTTTTGGTAGAGTCAGGGTTTCACCATGTTACCCAGGCTGGTCTCAAACTCCTAGACTGAAGCAATCCACCTGCCTCGGCCTCCCAAAGTGCTAGGATTACAAGTGTAAGCCACCACACCCGACATACAGTTATTAAACACACAAACACACATACAGGAGAAGATATTGATATTGAATTTATATAAAACTTTTTTTTAACTGAGGGTCCCACTCTGTCACCCAGGCTGGAGTACAGTGGTGTGATCCTAGCTCATTGCCACCTCAAACTCTAGGGCTCAAGGGATCCTCCCACCTCAGCCTCTCAAGTAGCTAGGACAACAGGTGTGCACCACCACGCCCATGTAATTTTATTTTATTTTTTTTAGAGTTAGAGTCTCTTATTACTGCCCAGGCTGGTCTCAAACTCCTGGGTTCAAGCAATCCTCCTACTTCAACTTCCCAAAGTGTTGGGATTACAAGCATGAGCTACCATACCTGGCCTATACAAAACTTCTAAGTCTTTAATTTTTTTGAAGAAGTTGATTTTTTTTATTTATAATATCAGGCTTTATAATATTTAATATTTTAAATATCAGGCTTTATGCCTGAAATAGCTGATTCTTATTATTCACCACAGTTATGTTCTATAAAGTCACTGCAAACACTGAATCTGTTAATACTAAATTATTGTTCCTAGTGGAAATACAGGGTTAAGTTCCTATGAGCCTCTGGCCACATTTTTATAAACTGAAATGCCACTTGTGGTACAGGTTCATTTGCCAACTTCCTTGCATAACAAACCAGTTTCATTAGCATTGAAAACCTGTTCTTCCACAGAACTCTTTTAAAATACCACTCAGCAGGTATTTTAAAAATTCTTCCAGATCTGCAGAACATGCCTCACCTGCAACTTGATGTTTTTCACTCCATGTCACCTTCTGAAACACGCTTGCTGACCAGCAATGGCTGAGAAGGGTTTAACAATGTTCTAATCCTGTATTGCGTGACTGGAAGTTTCTTGGGCTTTCAGCTTCACAGTGCTGTCTGCTATGGTTGGTTGGTTTTGTTAAATGGGTCGTCATCTCAGGAATCCACAAATGTAGCCACTTCTCCATAGCTTCATCACAGATTGGCAGTCTTCTTCCTTTTTCTGGATGGACTGTATTGTTAACTCATTCACGCTGAGCTCACAGCCAACAGCACTACAACTCATGCCTGAATCGAAGCCTATCAAAGGCCCATCCCAGCCTTCCTGTGCCAACGAATGCTGGACAACACTTCAGCACTCTGCCTGGGGCCATTTTGAACAGGCGCAGTGGCTCACACCTATAATCCCAACACTTTGGGAAGCCAAGGTGGGCAGATCACTTGAGGTCAGGAGTTTGACAGCAGCCTGGCCAACATGGTGAAACCCCATCTCTACTAAAAATACAAAAATTAGCTGGGCGTAGTGGTGCGCACCTGTAATCCCAGCTACTAGGGAAGCTGAGGCAGGAGAATTGCTTGAACCTCAGAGTGCAGTGGTTGCAGTGAGCCGAGATTGCGCCACTGCACTCCAGCCTGGGTCACAGAGCAAGACTCTGTCTTGACCAAAAAAAAAAAAAAAATCACCACCAAGAGGCACAAAAATGTGAAAAATGTGGCACTAAGACCACGAAAAGGACACTGATTTACAATATCAGAGCAAAACAAGAAGGCAGGGTGCCCCCTTGTTTGACTTCATCTGCAAACGTGCATGTTAGGTGATAAAAATTTTTGCCACTCTGTGCGTATCTGCAAACAGCTGCAAAAGTGCCAGGAGCACTGATTTTGGAGTTACGAGTAAATTTTAGTGAGTAGTTGAATTCACAAAATGGAGTTCATGAATAATGAGGACTCTCTAGATGCAATTCCTGATCAAGATAACTTTTTAAAGATGATCGCTTCCTTTTTTTTTTTTTTTTTTTTTTTGTGTTACCATTGATTAGAAAATGTGTTTGCAGGCCGGGCGCGGTGGCTCACGCCTGTAATCCCAGCACTTTGGGAGGCCGAGGCAGGCAGATCACAAGGTCAGGAGATCGAGACCATCCTGGCTAACACGGTGAAACCCCGTCTCTACTAAAAATACAAAAAATTAGCCGAGCATAGCGGCGGGTGCCTGTAGTCCCAGCTACTTGGGAGGCCGAGGCAGGAGAATGGCGTGAACCCCCGGGAGGCGGAGCTTGCAGTGAGCCAAGATCACGCCACTGCACTCCAGCCTGGGTGACAGAACGAGACTCCATCTCAAAAAAAAAAGGAAATGTGTTTGCTCAAGTAGGTGGGAACAAACAGGAGACTGTTTATCCCTATTTTTTAAACATTTTCTGTTCTTGCCGTTAACTAGATTTCAGATAATTTAATCTATTTAATTCATAGTTCAAATCAATAGTCTAGTCTTTAAATCTAATAGCTTTTCTTTTCATTCACAAATTGACATTGTCTTGTGATATTGTCAATGAGTTCTGAGTCCAGTCAAACTTTTCCATTTCAAATCATCACTAACCAAAAGAAGCAGAATTTGAGCTACAAATGCAATCACATGTCATTTCAAATTTTGTAGTAGCACATTGCAGTAAAAAAGAAACATGTGAAACTAACATTTTAACCTTTAATTTCACCCAACACGAAATACCATTGGAAAATGATGTGTTTTGCAGTATGATCAGCGTGAAAAATATTAGTGAGGTACTTAACAATTTTCTGTACTAAGTCTTTGAAACTCTCTGTTGATGGCAACATCTCATTCAGGCTGGTAACGTTAACATTAAGTGCTCACCAGCCACAATGTGACTACCTCATTGAACAGCAGTTTCATTTCAAAAATAACACTCAAGCCATTCCTCAAGTACACGTAAATATTATTCTAGTAACTGTAATTTTTTAGAATTAAATTTATATTAATAATGCTGACTAGTAGCTACTAGTAAAAAATTCCTAAACTCACTTTTCCAAAGTTAAATTTTTGCTTTAAAAGCATACACTTTTTCAATACACATTTGTATCTGTACGTACATATGAGATATTTTTACATGATCCATGCAGTATTCTTTTCTTTCTTTCCTTCTTTCTTTTATTTTCTTTCTTGTTTTTTGTTTCTGTTTTTATTTTTTTGGAGTCAGGGTCTAACTCCCATAGCCCAGGCTGGAGTGCAGTGGTATGACATGATCTTGGCTCACTGCAACCCCCACCTGCCAGGTTCAAGTGATCCTCCCACCTCAGCCTCCCAAGTAGCTGGGACTATAGGCGTGCACCACTGCACCTGGCTAATTTTTGTCTTTTTAAAAGAGATGGAGTTTTGCCATGTTGCCCAGACTGGTCCAGAACTCCTGGGCTCAAGCTATCTGCCTGCCTCAGCCTCTCAAAGTGTTGGGATTACAGACATGAGCCACTGTGCTTGGCAATATTAATTTAAAAAAATTTTTTTAGAGACATAGTCTCACTCTGTCACCCAGGCTAGAATGCAGTAGTGTGATGATAGGTCACTTGCAGCCTCAAGCTCCTGGGCTCAAGGGATTCTCCTGCTTCAGTCTCCTAAGTAGGTAGGACTACAGGTGCACACCACCACACCTGGCTAATTTTTTTAATGTTTTGTGGAGATGGCTAATTTTTAAAATTTTTTGTGAAGATGGAGTCTCACTATGATGCCCAGGATGGTCTCAGACTCCTACCTCAGCCTCACAAAGTGCTGGGATTACAGGTGTGAGCCACCACACTCCGCCTCCCTAATCTTTACTGTATTACCTACTGGGCAATGTAAGTGATTTTTTGACTGCCAGTCTAGGGAGTCAGATGACTGCCCAGCTTGTGGTGGCCGGCCTCCAAGACCATCCCATGATCCCTGCCTTCTGTTCTTCAGACCCTGTGTAGGCCCTTCCCACACTGGATCAGACTTGCTCTGTGTGACCAGCAGACATGGGGAAGGAATGGTAGAAGTAACTAGGTCATAAAAGACAGTTTGGCTTTCATCTTCCCCCTCTCTTGGTTCACTCACTCTGGAGGAAGCCAGCTGCAGTGTTTTGAGGCCACCCAAGGAGAGTCCCTCTTGGCTAAGAGCTGAGGCCTCCAGCCACCAGCTTTCTGTCCCCAGATGACCGCAGCCCCAGCTGACAGCAAGATGGCTCACGAGAGGCCCCGAGGCGGAACTACCCAGCCAAGCTACTCTCATTCCTGAGCTACAGAAACTGAGAAAATAAATGTTTTAAGCCAATAAAGTTTGAAGTAACTTGTTATGTAGCAATAAGTTACTAACATACAGACTTAACTTTAAAAGTTATATTTAGCTGGGCACAGTGGCTCATGCCTGTAATCCCAGCACTTTGGGAGGCTGAGGTGGGCAGATCACCTGAGGTGAGGGGTTCGAGACCAACCTGGCCAACATGGGAAACCCCATCTCTACTAAAAATACAAAAATTAGCCAGGCGTGGTGGCGGGTGCCTGTAGTCCCAGCTACTTGGGAAGCTGAGGCGGAAGAACTGCTTGAATCCAGGAGGGGGAGGTTGCAGTGAGTGGAGATGACGCCACTTCACTCCAGCCTGGGTGACAGAATGAGACTCCGTCTAAAAATAATAATAATACTGTTATATTTAGATATAAAGAATTTAAGGGACTGAAGAGTTTCCACAGTTTTTTTTTCAAACTTTTGAAATTTGATATTTCAAAAAATAAATCTTGGCCAGGCACAGTGGCTCACGCCTGTAATCCCAGCGTTTTGGGAGGCTGAGGTTAGCAGATCACTTGAGGTCAGGAGATCGAGACCAGCCTGGGTAACATGGCGAAACCCCATCTCTACAAAAATTACAAAACACTAGCCGAGTATTGTGGTGCATGCCTGTCGTCCCAGCAGCTTGGAGAGAGACAGGAGGTTGAGGCCACAGTGAGCCATGATCATGCCACTGCACTCCAGCCTGGGTGACAGGGTGAGACCCTGAATCAATTAATCCATCTTACATCAGCCACTTCTTAGGAATGCTTTAAACCAACTCATCCTTTTTAGATTAAGCATAGATGAGCAAAATACAATATGGAAATATTAGTTTTACTTAAAATTCTGAAAAAGCAACAAAATATTATATTCATGTAGAATCAATTGTGAAAAAAACTGATTCCTGAAGCCACAAAGTCTATACCTTTATTGTATCAACTTTATGTTCAATTAATATTTTTAAGAATATTTCTATGATTAAAAATTAATTATAAATCCTATCAAGAATCAAACTTACTAAATGTTAACTTTAAAAGCCAGTAAGATGCTACAACACAGATGAACCTTGAAACATACTAAGAGAGGCTGGGTGTGGTCGCTCATGTCTGTAATCCCAGGACTTTGGGAGGCTGAGGTGGGCAGATCACTGGAGCCCAGGAGTTTGAGACCAGCCTGGCTAACATGGTGCAACCTTGTGTCTACAAAAAAATAC
Organism: Gorilla gorilla gorilla; assembly: GCF_029281585.2. Lineage (NCBI taxonomy): Eukaryota > Metazoa > Chordata > Mammalia > Primates > Hominidae > Gorilla > Gorilla gorilla. The sequence goes on from NC_073246.2 coordinate 38,032,175, forward strand.
AAAAAATGAGCAGGGCATGGTGGTGCACCCCTGTAGTCCCACCTACTCAGAAGACTGAGGTAGGAGGATCACTTGAGCCCAGGGAGGTCAAGACTGCAGTGAGCTATGATTGCACCACTGGGCTCCAGCCTGAGCAACAGAGCGAGACCTTGTCTCAAAAAAGAAAAAAAAAAAAAAAACCCCACTATGTGAAAGTCAGTCACAAAGGGCCACATCTTACTGTTTCATTTATCTGAAATGTCTAGAATTGGTAAGTCTATATAGATGGAAAGCAGGTTAGTGGCTGCCTAGGGATGAAGGCATGGAAGGAAATGGGGAATGACTGCTAATGGCTATGGGGTTTGTTTTAGGGGTGATGAAAATGTCCCAAAATAGTGGTAATGGTTGTACAATTCTGTGAACATACTATCAATCATTGAATTGTATACTTTAAATGGGATTTAATTCACATTACATCTCAATAAAACTATTTTTAAAGAAGAAAATGTTCAAAGAACAAGGGTTGCTAAATAACAGAGGATAACTGTTGTTTGACAACAGCACAAAAATTATTTCCCAAAAAGTGTAATGGCCCTGGAAAACGAGTGCAACGGGATCTTCTCTTGAACCTGGATAGCGGGGTGTGGATAGCTGGGCGCACTGAAGGCAGTGATACAGAACTGAAAGCAACAAGACAGCTATGAAGGAAAAAGAAAATCAGTGTGGCTACCAAGACATTTTAGTGTCTGCTTTCAAGAAGGTCCTCCCCCGATGCTTGGCTCATGATATGGGGTGAGTCTCTTGTTAGAGTGGAACACATAGGTCAGTGTAAAGTGTGGAGACCAGCACCTGACTCTGAGCAAGAGTTCCATGAATATTAGCTTTCTATTTTTAAAAACCCACTAAAAGTCTGGGCGCAGTGGCTCATGCCTGTAATCTCAGCACTTTGGGAGGCTGTAGTGGGTAGGATCGTTTGAGCCCAGGAATTTGAGACCAGCCTGAGCAACACAGTGAGAACCCATGTCTACCAAAAATTTAGCCAGGCTTGGTGGTGCACACCTGTAGTCCCAACTGCTCAGGAAGCTTGAACCCACGAGGTTGAAGCTGCAGTGAGCCGAGATCACGCCACTGCATTCCAGCCTGGCCAACAGAGGGAGCCTGTCTCAAAAAAAAAAAATAAATAAAGAATAAAAAAATATGAAGCCACTAACAAAGGAGGGTAGGAAATAGTTAACAATCCAGTTATATTCTCTTTAGAGACACGCAATACCAGATAACAAAAACAATAAAGATGGCTATCTTAGTCCCTTTTCTGTTGCTATAACTGAATGCCTGAGACTGGGTAAATTGTAAAGAAAATACATTCATTTCTTACAGTCTGGAGGCTGGAAGTTCAAGGTCAAGGAGCTGCATCTGGTGAGGGCCTTCTTGCTAGTGGGGACTCTCTGCAGAGTTCCAAGGTGGTACAGGGTCACATGGCAAGGAGTACACAAGAGAATGCCAACTGGCTTTTATAACAGACTCAGTTTTAAAATAACTAACCCATTCCCATGATAACCCATTAATCCATTAACCCATTAATCCATGATATATTAATCCTTTGGTGAGGACAGAGCACTAATGACCCAATCACCTCGTACAGGCTCCACCTGTCAATATTGTTACATTTGGGATTAAGTTTCATCATGAGTTTCAGAGGGGAGAAGCATTCAAACCATAGCAAACTCCTATGATGGTAGAAAAATAAATATAAGAGCAAACTGTACCAAAAGGAAACTAAGCTTTATATATGCTTCTATAGTTTGAATTATGTGTCCTCCCAAAATTTATATGTTGAAACCTAATCACCAAGATGATGGTATTAGAAAGTGGAGCTTTTGGGGAGGTGATTGGGTCATGAGGGCTCTGTCCTCACAAATGGGATGAATGACCTTATAAAAGATATATAAGGGAGCTGCCTCCCTCCTTTTTGCCCTTCCACCATGTGAAGACAAAGCGTCCATCCCCTCTGGAGGGCAAAACAACAAGGCATCATCTTGGAAGCACAGACCAGGCCCTCACCAGACTTCCTAGAACCTTGACCTTGGACTTTCTAGTCTCCAGAACCACAAGAAGTAAATTTCTATTGTTTATAAATTACCCAGTCTCATGTATTTTGTTATAGCAGCACAAATGGACTAAGACATGCAGGCAAGAATTTATGATAGGCCAGGCACGGTGGCTCATGCCTGTAATTCCAGCACTTTAGGAGGCCGGGGTGGGAGGATCACCTGAGATCAGGAGTTTGAGACCAACCTGGCCAACATGGCGAAATCCCATCTCTACTAAAAAACATATATATATACAAAAATTAGCCAGGTGTGGTGGTGCACACTTGTAATCTTAGCTACTCAGGAGGCTAAGACAGGAGAATTGCAAAATTCTTCTGCAATTCAGGAAGCAGAGGTTGCAGTGAGCTGAGATCGTGCCACTGTACTCCAGCCTGGGCAACAGAGCAAGACTCCATCTCAAAAAAGAATTTATGATAAACAAGTCAGGCTATCCAGATGCAAGGGCTCGTGCCTGTAATTCCAGGACTTTAGGAGGCCAAGGTAGGAGGATTGCTCTAGCCCAGGAGTTCAAGACCACCTTGGGCAACATAGCAAGACCCCACCTCTTAAAAACATATATAAAAATAAAAAATTGTCCAGGCATGGTGGCACAGACCTGTAGTCTCAGCTACAAAGGATCGCTTGAGCCTGGGAGGTCAAGGCTGCAGTGAGCCATTATCATGCCACTGCATTCCAACCTGGGCAACAGAGCAAGACACTGTCTCAAAAAAGAAAAAAAAAATTCAGGCTAAATAATATATTAGACCAGTTGAAAGGGATCAATAGAAACATTAAAGAAAGATTCTATAGTGGGTTAGTTCTGCAGTGTCCCCTCAAAATTCATGTCCACCTGCCATCTCAGAATGTGCCCTTTTGGTAATAGGGTCTTTACAGATGTAATTAGTTAAGATGAGATTATGCTGGAAGACTAATGTCCTTATAAGAAGAGGAGAAGGGTCAGGCATGGTGGCTTATGCCTGTAATCCCAGCACTTTGGGAGGCTGAGGCGGGTGGATCACTTGAGGTCAGGAGTTCGAGACCAGCCTGGCCAACATGGTGAAACCGTGTCTCTACTAAAAATACACAAATTAGCTAGGTGTAGTGGCAGGCGCCTGTAATCCTGGCTACTCGGGAGACTGAGGCTTGAGAATCGCTTGAACACAGGAGACGGAAGTTGCAGTGAGCCAAGATCATGCCACTGCACTCCAGCCTAGGCGACAGAGTGAGACTGTCTCAGGAAAAAAAAAAAAAAAAAAAAAAAAAGGAAGAGGAGAGGAGAAGACATACACAGATGCCCAGCAGAGACAGCAGCCGTATGAAGACGGAGGCAGACATTGGTGTGATGCTGCCCTAAGACAAGGAATGCCAAAGATTGCTAGCAACCACCAGCAAGTGGAAGAGGCAGTGAAGGATTCTTTCCCAGCGCTTGGAGAGAGAGCATGGTCCTGACAACATTTTGATCTCGGACTTCTGGCTTCCAGAACTATGAGAGAATGAAGCTCTGCACCTGTATTTGGTGTTTAGTTATGGTGACCGCAGGAAACTGATACATATGCCATGTAGTGCAGCCACTCAACCACAAGGGGCACTGTCTGGCAGCAAGTTCTACAAACACAAACGGTCCAAAATAATCACTGAAGTTCACAGAGAAAGCCATACAAATAGCATTCAAATATTTTTAACGATGATCAACAGGCTACAATTTATCATTTTTAAAAACATAAAACCATTATCATCTTGCTGAATAATTCGTGACCTTTGTAACAAACTGGCTGAGAACCACTTTTAAAGAACATCTTGGTCCGGCTATCATTACACACACGGGAGGGTATCTGTAGGATAAATTCCCCCAACAATTCCCTTTCCAGGAAGAGACGCATATTTTTAATTTCAATAGACAACAGCCAAATTGCCCTCCAAAGAGGAGGTACATTACACTCGCCAGAAATATACATGAATGGCTGGTTTTCCCCAGGCTTGGCAATACTTTGCCAAGCTAAGAGGTAAGAACGGGCTTTAAAACAAACCCTGATGCAGTTCCCAAGGAGAGGACTGGGGCCTTCGGACCCACATTTCCCAGCACAGGTGCTTCACCAGCCTGCCATGGCCCCTTCTCTGTCCAGTTTAGCAAGGGTGTGGCAGATTTCCTTTCAGGCACAGAGCCCAGCCTTCCAGACATCACACTTAAACTGGTTCCTACCACATTTGCAAGGAGAATCTCTTCTTCCAAGTCAGCAGTGTTTACAATAAGCAGTATGCTTTTCCCTGAGTCACTCTGAATATAGAGACCAGAAACCAATTCCAGGGTAGCAAAGGGACAGCCACCATGGTGACCTCAAGCATATAAATCACACACCTGCTTGTCCTGCCTGGTCAAGCCCTGTTGGGACCGTGCATAATCCTGACCCCAGCCCTCAGGCACAGAACACTTAGGAGAGGAAGGCGAGGTTTCAGCTACATGAGGTGGCATCGTAGGAATTGTCTTCTCCCTGACACCCCCCATGGCACTCAACAGCCTCACTGTCCTGACCCTAAGCCACTTTGTGACCCACCCCTGGGAAGGGAAGGCAGTGAAGAACTAGGGATAGAGAAGAGGAGGTGGGGAGTTACCAAGCTGTTTGCTGACCTCTTCATTTGACTCAGAACCTGACCTTAATCTTGCTTCCAGAAAAACAATGGGCCCCATTCCTGCCCAGGCTTGCCTTCTGCAACCCAGACTTTCTTAGAACGCGATGGGAGTCAAGAGCGCTTTCTTTAAGGCGAAGCTGTAGACAGGTTCCCCTCACCTCCCACCTCTGCCCACATTATCTGCCTCTAGCAAATAATGGTAGTCATGACTGTGCCTGTTACCCAGGAGAACACCAATCAATGGCTGTAAAGACATGAATGTATGGTTTTAGATGGTGTCTGCCTGCCTTTGCTGAAAAAATGTAAGAACAGCAAACATTTATGTATTACCGTTTGTCAGTACTGCTCTAAGCACTTTTATAATATTGAACATTCATGCTGTACTCCTTACAGCAATCGTAAGAGCTAGGCACTAAAACTATTCCCATTGTACAGATGAGCAAACTGAGACACTGAGAGATTGGGAACCTTGCCCAAGATCACACAGTGAGTAAGTAGGAGCTACAATAAGGAGCCCTGAAGGCAGGGAGCTCCACTCCTGCCCTCCCCAGGCCTCTGTTCACTCCTGAGCGTGACTGGTACCTAACAGGTGCTCAGACAGTCGCTGGATGCAGATGAGGGAACGGCTGTGGACATTCAGTCCTTCAGACTACAAAAGGACTTTGGAAGGAGAAGAACCCTGGAAGAATGCCATGTTACTGGCAAAGGTTTGGGTTCTTACCCAATGGTTTGGTAAACACAAAGGGACAATGGCATTAAGTGATAGCAAAGCCAATCTAAACAGAATCACAGCAGTAAACCACCAGAACCCACAACTTTTTTTTTTTTTTTTTTTGAGACAGAGTTTTGCTCTTGTTGCCCAGGCTGGAATGCAATGGTGCCATCTCGGCTCGCCACAACCTCCACCTCCCCGGCTCACCCAATCCTCCCAGCTGGAACTACCGGCACACACCACCACACCCAGCTAATTTTTGTATTTTTGGTAGAGACAAGGTTTCACTATGTTGCCCAGGCTGGACTCAAGCTACCCACCTACCTCAGCCTCCCAAAGTGCTAGAATTACAGGCATGAGCCACCATGCCTGGCCACCAGTATTTTGCCAGGCTGGAGTGCAGTGGCACAATCTCGGCTCACTGCAACCTCCACCTCCCGAGTTCAAGCAATTCTTCTGCCTCAGCCTCCCGGAGTAGCTAGGACTACAGGCACGCACCACCACACCCAGCTGCTTTTTGTATTTGTAGTAGAGATGAGGTTTCAGCATGTTGGCCAGATTGTTCTCAATCTCTTGACCTTGTGATCCACCCTCCTCAGCCTGTTGGGATTACAGGCGCGAGCCACTGAGCCCGGCCTAGTCTTTTTCTTAAAAAATCTGCTCACAATTCCAATTATTTGCGCAATGCTGTACTAAGTACAAGAGAAAGGTGTTTCCTCTCAGCCAGGACAGAAGGTAGGAATCTTCCTGTAACTGCAGTCCTTTCTATGGCCACTAAAACAAATTACCACAAACTGAGGGGCGTGAGATAACACACGTTTATGATCTTACCATTCTGGAGGTTAGAAGTCCTAAAGTCAAGGTATCAGAGCGGTGCTCCTTCCAGAATCCCTGAGGGAGGAACCCCTCTGCTGTCCTGCCAACTTCTGGAGGCTGTCTGTGTTCCTTGGCACACGCCCTTCCTCCATCTCCAAATCTCTCCTGACCTCTGCTTGTATCACATCTTCGTCTTGGACCCTTCTGCCTCCCCCCCATAAAGACCCTTGTGTCTACACTGGACCCACCTTGGTAACCCAGGCTAATCTCCCCACATCAAGATCCGTAATCACTTCTGCAAAGTCCCTCTTGTGAAGGAAAGCAAATTCACAGGCTCTGCAGATTCTAATGCAGACCTCTTGGGGGAGGGGCATTATTCTGTCGACGGCAATAACCGGAGCCATTTCTTTCTTTCTTTCTTTTTCTTTTTTTTTTTTTGAGACAAAGTCTCACTCTATTGCCAGGCTCCAGTGCCATGGTGTGATCTTGGCTCACTGCAACCTCCACCCCCTGGGTTCAAGCAATTCTCCTGCCTCAGCCTCCTGAGTAGCTGAGACTACAGATGGATGCCACCACACCTGTTTTTTTGTTTTTGTTTTTGTTTTTTGTTTTGTTTTGTTTTTGAGACAGAGTCTCACTCTGTCTCTGTCACCCAGGCTGGAATGCAGTGGCCTGATCTCGGCTCACTGCAAGCTCCGCCTCCCAGGTTCACACCATTCTCCTGCCTCAGCCCTCCCGAGTAGCTGGGACTACAGGCGACCGCCACCATGCCCGGCCAGTTATTTTTTCGTATTTTTAGTAGAGACAGGGTTTCACCGTGTTAGCCAGGATAGTCTTGAACTCCTGGCTTCAAGTGATCTGCCTGCCTTGGCCTCCCAAAGTGCTGGGATTACAGGTATGAGCCACAGGAAAAAAAAAAAAAAATCACTTTCCCAATCTGCAAAATGGCTACTGTCCTCAATTTCCCCAAACTAATCCCTCTCAATGATGACCTCAAATCTCTCACCCTCCAAAGAGATTACAGATGCCCTCAGGAAGGCCTTAGTTTCCCCAACATGCTTGGGTCTAAACCCACACACTCTGCCTTTCCTTCTGTTGCAAGAGAAGAGGTGTGCTGCTTCCCCCTCCACACCCCCACCTGATTCCTGGATCCACCCGTGCTTGGTCTTCCCACACATTTTGTTCTTGCAATTCTTCCTGTTCTTCAACTGTTCTCTCTCTGAGATTATTGTCATTACATAAAAACATGCTTTAATATCTCTCTCGGCTTTTGAAATTCTTTAAAAAGGAGTTAAGTTGTGCAATGTGAGTTCATTGACCACAGTGGATTTAAGTTAGAAATCAATCGCAAGATAGCCGGAAAAATCCCCAAGTAAGTTGGAAACTTAAAAAATACACTTCTAGCCAGGGGCAGTGGCTCACGCCTGTAATCCCAGCACTTTGGGAGGCCAAGGCAGGCAGAGTGCTTGAGGTCAGGACTTCGAGACCAGCCTGGTCAACATGGTGAAACCCCATCTCTACTAAAAATACAAAAATTAGCTGGGCTTGGTGGCGGGTGCATCCCAATTACTCAGGAGGCTGAGGCACAAGAATCCCTTAAATCCAGGAGGTGGAGGCTGCAGTGAGCTGAGATGGCACCACTACATTCCAGCCTCAGTGATAGAGCAAGACTCTGTCTCAAAAAATAAATAAATAAGAATAAAAATAAAAATAGGCGGCCGGGCTGGAGGGCTCTGCCGGGGGTGGGGGTGGGGGTGGGTGCGGGGAGCCCCGCGGCGGGGACGGGCGCGGAGTCACGGGGGTGGGGTCACTCGCGGTGGCTCGGGGAGGCCAGCTGGGAGGGGAGGGGGCCGTGGGGGCGGCTCGGCTGAACCAGCCCCGGCTGGGCAGCAGCGGGGACGCCGGGGGCCGGGGCCAGGGCTTTCCGGGCTTAGGTGAGGCCGCCGTGGGCCCCATCTTCCGGCGGTCGCCGGAGTTTGTGGTGATTCTTGCTGCCGCCGCCACCGCCCCGGCTGCCATCTCCTCCTCCTGGGCCGCCGCCTCCTCCTCTTCCTCCTCCTCCTGGGCCGGGCTGATCCCCTCCCCGCTGCCGCCTCCTCCTGGGCTGGGCCCGCGGTGTCTCGTCCCCTCGCGGAGCCGCTCCTGCCGCCGCCGCCGCCGCCTCCTCATTCATCCTCGTGCACCACAGGCGGCACAGGCACCAAGATGTCCAACCGAGTGGTCTGCCGAGAAGCCAGTCACGCCGGGAGCTGGTACACAGCCTCAGGACCGCAGCTGAATGCACAGCTAGAAGGTTGGCTTTCACAAGTACAGTCTACAAAAAGACCTGCTAGAGCCATTATTGCCCCCCATGCAGGATATGCGTACTGTAGGTCTTGTGCCGCCCATGCTTATAAACAAGTGGATCCGTCTATTACCCGGAGAATTTTCATCCTTGGGCCTTCTCATCATGTGCCCCTCTCTCGATGTGCACTTGCCAGTGTGGATATATACAGGACACCTCTGAATGACCTTCTTATTGACCAAAAGATTTACGGAGAACTATGGAAGACAGGAATGTTTGGACGCATGTCTCTGCAGACAGATGAAGATGAACACGGCATTGAAATGCATTTGCCTTATACAGCTAAAGCCATGGAAAGCCATAAGGATGAGTTTACCATTATTCCTTTACCGGTTGGAGCTCTGAGTGAGTCAAAAGAACAGGAATTCGGAAAACTCTTCAGTAAATATCTAGCGGATCCTAGTAATCTCTTTGTGGTTTCTTCTGATTTCTGCCATTGGGGTCAAAGGTTCCGTTACAGTTACTATGATGAATCCCAGGGGGAGATTTATAGATCCATTGAACATCTAGATAAAATGGGTATGAGTATTATAGAACAATTAGACCCTGTATCTTTTAGCAATTACTTGAAGAAATACCATAATACTATATGTGGAAGACATCCCACTGGGGTGTTATTAAATGCTATCACAGAGCTCCAGAAGAATGGAATGAATATGAGTTTTTCGTTTTTGAATTATGCCTAGTCGAGCCAGTGTAGAAACTGGCAAGACAGTTCAGTGAGTTATGCAGCTGGAGCACTCACGGTCCACTGAAGCTCTGAATCCTCAGGGATGCCACCTGCACATTCTCATACTCTGTCCAGGGTCCCAGCCTAGCCTTTACCACGATACTGGTCCTGGTTTGGGGGGATTCTGAAACCTGAAACTAATAGAACTTTCTTCTCTTTTTTTCTAGTAGGTGTAGTCCTTCCTTAATTTCAACTCATTAAAAAATGCTTTATAGTTTAGGGCAGTGGAAGGAAGGCTGGCATCAAAATATTTTGATCAAAAAAGATGACAATGTAAAGGCTCAGTTGTGGCAGACAGTTTTTTGAAAGTAACTTGTAAAGCATTTACCATATCCTAAATTTGCACTCTTTGCAGATTTGTGCACATATATTCCGCTTTCAGAATAGTTTTGCAAATTGTACACAAACAAACAAAAAGGTGGAAGCTTTTTAATAAAGAAATTGCATTTATAAATGATCTGTATTAGAATATATCTATGTCTATAGAATAAATCTCCAGTTATAGTCAATTACTACCCATGTTGTACAACAGATACCTTCTATTTTAGTTGCTAATAAAGTGCTACACAACTCAAAAAATAAATAAATAAATAAATAATAAATAAAAATAAACTGAATGAAATTGAAAACATATCAATGTGAGATGCCACTAAAGTCATACTAAAAGGGAATTTACACCGCTTACTGCCTACATTAGAAAAGAAGTCTCAAATCAATGCAAATCAATGACTTCTGCCTTTACAGTAAGAAACCAGAAAAAGAGCAAATAAAATCCAGTAAGCAGAAGAAAGGAAACAAAGATCAGAACAGAAATTAATATAATCAGGAAAAGAGAGAGAGAGAGAATCATTGTAACCAGAAGTTTGAGGAAAATCAAATCAACTGATAAACCTCTAGCCAGACAGATCAGAAAAAAACACGAAAGACACAAACCAGTCTCAGAAATGACAGGTAGCATCATTACCAACATTAAAAGGATAAGGGCATGTTAAAAGGATAAGGGTATCAATAGAATCAACACCTTAGATGAAACACATAAAAAATTTGAGCTCTTTCTCAGTGACCAGGGCCTGCGCTTAGGCATAGACGGGCAAGTGGAGCCAACATGCCAGCGGCCCAGAGCTGGGTTTGTCGCCAAACTTATGTGACCCCGCAGAGACCCTTCGAGAAAACTCATCTTGACCAAAAGCTAAAGCTGATTGGTGAGTATGGGTTCCAGAACAAATGTGAGGTCTGGAGGGTCAAATTTACCCTGGTCAAGATCCATAAGGCCGCCCGGGAGCTGCTGACGCTTGATGAGAAGGACCCACGGCATCTGTTCGAAGGCATTGCCCTGCTGCAGTGGCTGGTCCGCACTGGGGTGCTGGATGAGGGCAAGATGAAGCTGGATTACATCCTGGGCCTGAAGATCAATGATTTCTTAGAGATGCCTACAGACCCAGGTCTTCAAGCTTGGCTTGGCTAAGTCCATCCGCCACGCTCATGTGCTGATCCAACAGTGTCATATCCGTGTCCGTGAGCAGGTGGTAAATATCCTGTTCTTCACTGTCCGCCTGGATTCCCAGAAGCACATCGACTTCTCCCTCTGCTCCCCTATTGGGGTGGCCAACCCCAGCCACGTGAAGAGGAAGAATGCCAGGAAGGGCCAGGGTGGGGCTGGAGCCAGAGATGACGAGGAGGAGGATTAAGCCTGCTTGTCCCCTCCTGGGCTGGTGGATTGTCTAGTTTTCCTGCCAAATGATAAAACAGGATCAATGCTTTATTTAAAAAAATAAAATTGTGAAAAACAGAAATTAAGGTCACTCAAGAAGAACTAGGCCAGGCACGGTGACACAAGCCTGTAATACCAGCACTTTGAGAGTCCAAGGAGGGAGAATCGATGTAGCCCAGGAGTTCAACCAGTCTGAGCAACACAGTGAGACCCCCATCTCTAAAAAAAAAATAAAAATAAAATAAAATAAAAAATTATCCAGGCAGGCCGGGTGTGGTGGCTCACGCCTGTAATCCCAGCACTTTGGGAGGCCAAGGCAGGTGGATCACGAAGTCAGGAGTTCGAGACCAGCCTGGCCAACATGGTGAAACCCTGTCTCTACTAAAAATACAAAAATTAGCTGGGCGTAGTGGCAGCGCCTGTAATCCCAGCTACTCAGGAGCCTGAGGCAGGAGAATCGTTGGAACCCAGGATGCGGAGGTTGCAGTGAGCCAAGATCGCGCCACTGCACTCCAGCCTGGGTGACAGAGCAAAACTCCGTCTCAAAAAAAAAAAAAAAGAAAAAGAAATTATCCAGGCATGACTGTGGCACACTTGTAGTCCCAGCTACTAGGGAGGCTAAAGGGGAGGATCACCTGAGCTCAGGAGATTGATGCTACAGTGAGCCACGACTGCAGCACTGCACTCCAGCCTGGGCACACCCAAGAAAATTACTCAGCACTTGTTTTTCTCACTTTGGGGTTTTCCCAAAATAATTTCTTCAGTCCAGTTGCCATGAATCTGGAGCCCCCGACTGACCCATCAAGGTCCGATTTGGCTTCGGACACCTCGCAGATCACCCCGCGGCTCAGAGCCCGGATCCTGAAGGGCGCAGCGTGGGCAGGGGGCGGGCCCGGGAGTTGGAACAGAGGGCACAGACGGCCCCTCCTCGGAGGGGAGGGACCGAAGCCGGGGCCTTTTTCTTTAAGACTCGCAGCACTGGATCCCAGAACTTAGTCTGCGCGGCGGCACTGACACTAGCTGGGCTCCTCGGGGCGCGCCCCAGGTGGTCCGAAGCCCGGTCCGCCCTCCACGCAGGTGCCCCGCGCGCCCCGCTCAGCCATGTCGTCCTGCAGCCGCGTGGCGCTGGTGACCGGGGCCAACAGGGGCATCGGCTTGGCCATCGCGCGCGAACTGTGCCGACAGTTCTCTGGGGATGTGGTGCTCACCGCGCGGGACGTGGCGCGGGGCCAGGCGGCCGTGCAGCAGCTGCAGGCGGAGGGCCTGAGCCCGCGCTTCCACCAACTGGACATCGACGACTTGCAGAGCATCCGCGCCCTGCGCGACTTCCTGCGCAAGGAATACGGGGGGCTCAATGTACTGGTCAACAACGCGGCCGTCGCCTTCAAGAGTAGGTGCAGGGCTTGGGTTGGGGCCCCCTGGAGCGCTCCGAGGGTGCGGGGGCGGCCAGCCGCCGGCTCCCCACCCGTCCACTTGAGTGACCGAGGAGGGTGGCGCCGATCCCTAGGGATGCGCTCAGCCCACGCCTCCCGCGAGGCGGTTTTCGCTTTCCGTGATTCGCTGAGCCCCAGGCGGGCCCGGGCGACAAACAGCGCGCCCCGCCCGCCGGCCTGTGCTGGCCTGTGCGCGGCCCGGGGCCCTCCCCGAACTGTCAGCCGCTGCTGCGTGCAGGAAAACTGGCCTCCTGGGAGGGGGCAACGCCCTGCTAGAGTTCATCAGCTTTCCTTCCAACGCCAGAAACATTTTCTCTGCAAAGAAAGGGTCTCCGCTCGCTTTGGGCTTTCGCTTTCCTTGAAAGGGCGCATTCACAGATGCCCGGAGGCATTTGCTCGGGAAAGGAAATGAATCGCTAAAACAGGATTAGCGCGCACTTGCCCTTGGTGGACTTGACAATTTGTGTAATGCAGAGCTTTGATAGGCTCTGGCAAAAAGGAAGCGAGCCTTCTCGTTCCCTGCCCCCCCCCCCCCCCTCCCCGGGGAGCTTATGTTTGTTATAAAATACGTGCGTGTGGTCTTAAAAGCATCTTCCTTAAGGAGAGGGGCGGGGATCAAGAGATTACTTATTCTAACTACTACTGAAGAAAATTACAGGACGGCGCAGTGGCTCACGCCTGTAATGCCAGCACTTTGGGAGGCCGAGGCAGGAGAAACGCTTGAACCTGGGAGGCAGTGAGCCGAGATCGCGCCACTGCACTCCAGGCTGGGCGACAGAGCGAGACTCCGTATGAAAAAAAAAAAAAAAGTTACTACGGAGAAATAAACAGGCCGGCTTCACCTCCAACTTAGTGGGGAAAAAAAGCCTAAGAGGGAGTGAAATGAAGGATGGGGGAGCAGAAGTCTCCACCCCTCCCTTTGGCCCTAGGCACTCCGCATTGTTGTGCATGGGGACCTGAGACTTTCTTTGACCCGCACCGGCAACTCAGCCTGCCGGCTTTCTGGGAGCTGGGGTGCAGGAGTGGGGATTAACACCCCCTAACGCAGCCCTCAGCCACGGGCTGAGAGATTGGTGGATAAATACCCGGCTTCCTGGAAGACAGGCGGAGGGACTTCCCCTTGCCTTTCAAGGTGTGGGGAATGGACCACCAGCAGCTGCAAACCTGGGCGCTCATGGCAAGGCAGAATCTCCCGCCTTGCCCCACACCTGCTGAATCAAAATCTGCGTTTCCGCTAGGCGCGGTGGCTCACGCCTATAATCCCAGCACTTTGGGAGGCTGAGGCAGGCAGATAACCTGAGGTCAGGAGTTCAAGACCAGCCTGGGAAACATGGTGAAACACCAACTCTACTAAAAATACAAAAATTAGCTGGGCATGGTGGCTCACTCCTGTAATCCCAGCTACACGGGAGGCTCAGGCACAAGAATCGCTTGAACCCAGGAGGCAGAGGTTGCAGGAAGAGGAGATTGCACCCCTGCACTGCAGCCTGGGCGACAGAGCAAGACTCTGCCTCAAAAAAAAAAAAAAAAAAAAAAAAAATCTGCATTTCAACAGAATCCCCAGCTCCCTCCTATGCACCTTTAAGTTTAACAAGTGGTAGTCAAAGCCAAGTGTTCTCAAGGTGTGGCTAGAGACCAGTAGCTGTCACATCATCTGGGAACCTAGAAATGCAAACTCAGGCCAGGTGCGATGGCTCACGCCTGTAATCCCAGCACTTTGGGAAGCCAAGGCGGGTGGATCACTTGAGGTCAGGAGTTGGGGACCAGCCTGGCCAACATGGCGAAACCCTGTCTCTGCAAAAAGTAAAAAAATTAGCTGGGTGTGGTGGCATGTGCCTGTAATCCCAGCTACTCCAGAGGCTGAGGCAGGAGAATCGCTTGAACCCAGGAGGTGGAGGTTGCAGTGAGCTGAGATCGCGCCACTGCACTCCAGCCTGGGTGACAGAGGAAGAAAAGAAAGAAAGAAAGAAAGAAAGAAAGAAAGAAAGAAAGAAAGAAAGAAAGAAAGAAAGAAAGAAAGAAAGAAAGAAAGAAAGAAGGAAGGAAGGAAGGAAGGAAGGAAGGAAGGAAGGAAGGAAGGAAGGAAGGAAGGAAGGAAGGAAGGAAAATGCAAATTCTGGAGGAAGAAAAGAAAGAAAGAAAGAAAGAAAGAAAGAAAGAAAGGAAGGAAGGAAGGAAGGAAGGAAGGAAGGAAGGAAGGAAAATGCAAATTCTGGAGCCCTTACTCCAGCCCTTTGCAATCAGAAATTCCAATGGTGAGGCCCAGGAAGCTATGTTTTAACAGGCTCTACAAGTGATTTGGATGCACACTAAAGTTTGAGAATCACCGACCTCGTTCTTAAAAATTGTTTTAAAATTAACTTGTTTTTCCTTTAGTTGTTAGGAGTTAGGATCCACTTTGTCATGTGAGTTTCAGCGGGAAAAAATATGACTTTCTTTTTGTTTCTTTCTCTTTTTGAAAGGTGATGATCCAATGCCCTTTGACATTAAAGCTGAGATGACACTGAAGACAAATTTTTTTGCCACTAGAAACATGTGCAACGAGTTACTGCCGATAATGAAACCTCATGGTAAGCCCAATGTGTGGACAGTCGGGTTGCATCCCTCAGTAAGAAGTGGGCTACAGGCTTCCCGGAGCAGGGCTACCCTGCAGAAATCACTCAGGGGTGCTATTTCTCTGAAGTGGGAAAAATAGAAAATTGCTTCATTTTCCCACAGTGTTTGGCTTCTCACTCCAACATTTTAGTTTAGTTTAGTTTAGTTTTGTTTGGCGGCGGGGTGGGTGGTGGGAAGAAATTTTGCTCCTGTTGTGCAGGCTGTAGTGCAATGGTGTGATCTTGGCTCACTGCAATCTCCACCTCCCGGGGTCAAGCAATTCTCCTGCCTCAGCCTCCCGAGTAGCTGGGATTACAGGCACCCACCACCACACCCGGCTAATTTTTTATATTTTTAGTAGAGACGTGGTTTCACCATGTTGGCCAGGCTGGTCTTGAACTCCTGACCTTCAGGTGATCCACCCACCTTGGCCTCCCAAAGTGTTGGAATTACAGGCGTGAGCCACTATGCCCAGCCTTAGCTTTAAGTTCCAAAGATAAATGTGACATATCACAATGCTTTTGGGATCCATGTCATGAACTCAATCCTAGAATGATAGAATGCTGTGAGTCCCCAAAGGCCGCTTGCCTCTGGTCAATCTCATGAGTCCTCCAGCCCTCCAAGGTGATGGGCCCACATCTAGCTCATCTCTGGACCTTGGTATCTGTTTTAGCATTATGACTTTTCCTATATTCCTTTCTTCTTGTACCAAACTTTCTCAAGTTGATTCAGAAAACCCAAAAGAAATTTTCTTTTTTTTTCTTTTTTTTTTTTTTTGAGACAGAGTCTCGCTCTGTCATCCAGGCTAGAGTACAGTGGCACAATTTCGGCTCACTGTAGTCTCCGCCTCCCAGGTTCAAGCGACTCTCCTGTCTCAGCCTCTGGAGTAGCTGGGATTACAGGTGTGCACCACCATGCCCAGCTCATTTTGTATTTTTAGTAGGGATGGGATTTCACTATGTTGGCCAGGCTGGTCTCAAACTCCTGACCTCAAGTGATCCACCCACCTCTGCCTCCCAAAATGCTGGGATTACAGGTGTGAGCCACCATGCCCGAATGAGAAATTTTCTTTATTAGGAAATATCTTGCCTATACCTGCAGGTATTCAATAAATGTTACTATTATACTTTTCCTACAAACATTGGAGTGCCTGCCATATTCCAGGCATTATGCTGGGATCTGGGTGTGCAATGGTGAGCATTATAGACAGGGACCATCTCATTGGTGGAGCTGAAACTCTAGTGGGGGAGATATCCATTAGCAAAGAATCTGAAGTGTGAAATGACAGCTGTGCTGGGGGACAGGGAAGCTTGCTTCCTTGAGGATTTTCTTCCCCAAAAAGTTAACTGTGGATTCTTAGAACTGTGGTTTTTATTAAAAATGTGCTTGCTTTTTTTTTTTTTTTTTTTTGACAGAGTTTCGCTCTGTTGCCCAGGCTGGAGTGCAGTGACAGGATCTCAGGTCACTGCAACCTCCACCTTCTGGGTTCAAGGGATTCTCCTGCCTTAGCCTCCTGAGTAGCTGGGACTACAGGCGTGTGCCGCTACGCCCGGCTAATTTTTATATTTTTAGTAGAGACAGGGTTTTGCCATGTTGGCCAGGCTGGTCTCGAACTCCTGACCTCAAGTGATTCATCTGCCTCAGCCTCCCAAAGTGCTGGGATTACAGGCGTGAGCTACCGCACCTGGCCAGAAGTGTGCTTTTCTTAATTTAACATTTTGAATATGGATTATTGGCCGGGTGTGGTGGCTCATGCCTGCAATCTCAGCACTTTGGGAGGCTGAGGCAGGAGGATCACTTGAGCCCAGGAGTTTCAGACCAGGCTGAAAAATATGGCAAGACCCTCGTCACTTTAAACAAACAAACAAAATTATCTCTGGATGCAAAACCTTTTTTTTTTTTTTTTTTTCTGAGACAGAGTCTCCCTCCGTCACCCAGACTGGAGTGCAGTGGCATGAGCTCAGCTCGCTGCAACCTCCGCCTCTCAGGTACAAGAGATTCTCCTGCCCCAGCCTCTCAAGTAGCTGGGTTTACAGGCGAGCACCACCACGCCCAGCTAATTTTTTTGTATTTTTAGTAGAGACAGGGTTCACCATGTTGGTCAGGTTGATCTCGAATTCCTGACCTCAGGGGATCCACCTGCCTTGGCCTCCCAAAATGCTAGGATTACAGGCTTGAGCCACCGCACTCAGACGCAAAAAGTTCTTAACCTAAGAAGGTGAATGGTGAGAGTTGCACTTGTACTCTATCAGTTTCTGAGTGGGATGAGATCGTAGAAAGCCTGCAGGGAGAACTGCAGGTGCTTTGAAAGGGGATGGAGTTTCTAAATGCAAATCTGAGCCAATATAAACGCACATTTTAAAAACTCTCCTTTTTACACAAAAGGTAACATTTCATACAATGTTTGCCACTTTGCTTTTTTTACTCCTTGTGTCTGGGGCTCTTTCCAGGTTTGGTCAGAAAGCTTTTATCTTTTTTGTGGCTATATAGGGACGCAGCCATTATAGGGATGTCTTTTACCCAGTGTTGGGAAGTTTTCTCCCGATAAATTTTTGAATGGGAACTTGAGAGCTGCAAGGTATTAAGACACCTTTAAAACTCCATCCCCTTTCAGAGCAACTGCAGTTCTCCCTGCAGGCTTTCTCCGATCCCATCCCACTAAAAAACTGAGCAAGTACAAGAGTACAAGTGCAATTCTCACCATTCACCTTTTTAGGTTAAGAAGTTTTTGTGGCCGGGCGCAGTGGCTCACACCTGTAATCCCAGCACTTTGGGAGGCCGAGGCAGGCAGATCACAAGGTCAGGAGATCGAGACCATCCTGGCTAACACGGTGAAACCCCATCTCTACTAAAAATACAAAAAAATTAGCCAGGCATGGTAGTGGGCACCTGTAGTCCCAGCTACTCGGGAGGCTGAGGCAGGAGAATGGCGTGAACCCAGGAGGTGGAACTTGCAGTGAGCCCAGATCGCGCCACTGCACTCCAGCCTGGGCGACAGAGCCACACTCCATCTCAAAAAAAAAAAGAAAGAAAGAAAGAAAAGAAAATATCATAAGAATGGACTTAATCCTGAGCAACATATGGAGACCCCATCTCTACACAAAAAATGAAAATTAAAAATTAGCTGGGCATAGTGGCATGTTCCAGCTTCTCGAGAGACTGAGGTGGGAGGATCGCTTGGGCCCAGGAGGTTGAGGCTGCAGTGAGCTATGATTGTGCCACTGTACTCTAGCCTGGGCGACAGAGCAAGTCCTTGTCTCAAAAAAAAAAAAAAAAAATGCATTTAATGCATCTGACCTACCAAACACCATAGGTCAGCCTTGTCTAGCTTCAAGGTGCTTTGAACGCTTACATTAGCCTATAGTCTGGCAAAGTCATCTAACACAAAGCCTATTTTATCATAAAATGTTGAGTATCTTATGTAATTTATTGAATCTGTACTGAAAGTGAAATGCAGAATGGTTGTATGGGGCCTCCAAGTACAGATTCTGCAGAATGCATATCGCTTCCTCGTCCATCAGTGAAGTCAGTAAGTCCTAAGTGGAACCATCAGGGGGCAGGGACCATCTGTATTTGACTTGCTTATTTGTTCAAGGTTCTGAGTAAATAGGCCAAGCAACTACTAAGCCACTAGAGGGCGCAACTTGCCTACTCTTTCTAGAGTAAGGCAGCAGGTGTTTCGGGACCGGTGGGGCCACCTGGACCTCAGTGGAGGGTAGTGTGGGTGCAGCCCTTCCCAGGGCTGATGACGCATCTGGCTGACGAGGCTGACTGTCAGCCTCTGGCCTCTCTCCCAGAGGTGTGCCCTCAGATCAAAGAGGACACCTCCTCCCCTTAAGAGGATTTATTTCCTCGAAGGCACAGCTTCTATGATCTGTGTTTTTCTTTCTTCCTTTCCCGTTTACATTTAATTCCTTGTAGCCGCCAAGTTTCTGAGAACAAAGCTGTTTAGAAAGCAATGAAGAACACAACATCACTGATGTAGTATTCCTGGCCAAAATACTGATGTGACTCTCATCATGAGAAAATCAGACCAATTCACTTTGAGAGAAATACTACAAAATAATGGTCTACAGTCTTCAAAAAAGTAATTGCCAACTACCTTACATTAAAATATATGAAAGAGATGTGACAATTAAATGCAATCCATGGGCCAGGCGCGGTGACTCACGCCTGTAATCCCAAGCACTTTGGGAGACCAAGGCGGGCGGATCATGAAGTCAGGAGATTGAGACTATCCTCGCTAATGCGGTGAAACCCCGTCTCTACTAAAAATACAAGAAATTAGCCAGGCATGGTGGCGGGCGCCTGTAGTCCCAGCTACTTGGGAGACTGAGGCAGGAGAATGGCATGAACCCGGGAGGTGGAGCTTGCAGTGAGCCGAGATCACGCCACTGCACTCCAGCCTAGGTGACAGAGCGAGACTCCATCTCAAAAAAAAAAAAAAAAAAAAAGCAATCCCTGATCCTACTTTGGACCCTGGATTAAAGCAAACAAAAACTGTAAAAGAACATTACTGGGACAATTTGGACACATTTGAATATGGGCTGTATTTTAGATAATAGTGTTGTATAATGATAAATGCCTGGCATGTGGTCATAACTGTAGTAATGTAGGGGAATGCCCTTGTTACCATATATAATACTAAAGTGTTTAAGATGAAGGTTTATGATATCAGCAACTTGGAGAGAAAAAGGGACAGAGAAGGAAAAAGCAAACATAGCAAAATGTTAACAATTAGTGAACTTAGGTGATGGGTATTTATCGAACTATTCTTGCAACTTCTCTGTAACAGTTAGGAAAGAAATATATACATACACTTCATCTTTGAAAGTGAGAGAGAGAAGGAAGGAAAGAAATACTGAATAGTACTAGGTACCTGGGGGGATGAGTGAGGTGATAGTTTCCAAGGACAGAGTGAGGGTATCTCTTGTGGGATTGGGGTCCACAAGAATGTGCAGCTCCCCTGCAATGGGAACCTGTGGGAAATGCCATTCAGAAAATGAAATAAAATCTACAGATCCGGCCGGGTGCGGTGGCTCATGCCTGCAACCCCAGCACTTTGGGAGGCCGAGGAAGGCAGAGCACCTGAGGTCAGGAGTTTGAGACCAGCCTGGCCAACATGGTGAAACCCCATCTCTACTAAAAATACAAAAATTAGCTGGGCGTGGTGGTGCACACCTGTAATCCCAGCTACTTGGGAGGCTGAGGCAGGAGAATCACTTAAACCCGAGAGATGGAGGTTGCAGTGAGCTGAGATCGCGCCACTGCACTCCAGCCTGGACGACAGAGCAAGACTCATCTCAAAGAAAAAAAAAAAGACCTTATTGGACACAGAGAATATGCATTCAGAATAATATATAATAAAAGAACTCACTAAAATTAGTGGGGTTTGATGCTGATGAAATGTGTAAATTAACACATTTACTGGTTTTTGGATTTCCACCAGTACTTCAAATTGTTGTAAAATTTTTGGCCTACATATTTGTTTCTATGGGCACAATTGTCTCTTTAGTAGCTGTGAATTATGATCAACATGAATATTAATTCATAATTTAATGAATATTAATATTATCAAATAGGGACTAAAAAGTAATGAAATCAGGCCGGATGCAGTGGCTCACGCCTATAATCCTAGCACTTTGGGAGGCCGAGGCAGGCAGATCTCCTGAGCTCAGGAGTTTGCGACCGACCAGCCCAGCCAACATAGAGAAACCCTGTTTCTACGAAAAATACAAAAATTATCTGAGTGCAGTGGTGTGTGCCTGTGGGCCCAGCTATTTGTAGGGCTGAGACAGGAGGATCACTTGAGTCTGGGAAGTGGAGGCTACAGTGAGCCGAGATCATGCCACTGCACTCCAGCTTGGGTGGCAGAGTGAGATTCTGTCTCAAAAAAAAAAAAAAAAGTAATGAAATAAAAACCAGGATGGAAAAACAGCCCATTCCACACGTGAAGTGTCCATAATGAAGGACAGACAGAGTCATCCCCAGGGATTCCTTACTGCTGGTTGTGGCACTAAGGAATTGGGGTGGCTGCCCACTGTCCTAGGAAATTGGGTGTGCCTAGGAAATTGAGAGCTTTAGTCCTTAGGGTGAGAGCACTGTCCCTCGGAAAGCAGGTTTATAAGTACTTGGAGTGTGTATGCTGGGGAGGAGCGGTTTTATAAAACTGCCAGCGGGCTGGGCACACGGTAGCTCACACCTGTAATCCTAGCACTTTGGGAGGCCAAAGCGGGTGGATCTCTTGAGGTCAGGAGTTCAAGCCCAGTATGGCCAACATGGTGAAACCTCATCTCTACTAAAAAAATACAAAAATTAGCTGGGCATGGTGGCACACACCTTCATCCCAGCTACTTGGGAGGCTGAAGCAGTAGAATCACTTGATCCTGGGAGGCGGAGGTTGCAGTGAGCCGAGATTGTGCCACTGCGCTGCAGCCTAGGCGACAAAACAAGACTGTCTCACAAAACAAAATAAAAATATTTTAGGCTGGGTGTAGTGGCTCAAGCCTGTAATTCCAGCACTTTGGGAGGCCGAGGTGGGCAGATCACTTCAGGTCAGGAGTCCAATACCAGCCTGGCCAACATGGCAAAACCCCGTCTCTACTAAAATTACAAAAATTAGCTGGGCGTGGTGGTGGGTACCTGTAGTCCCAGCTACTTGGGAGGCTGATGCAGGAGAATTGCTTAAACCCGGAAGTCGGAGGTTGCAGTGAGCCAAGATTGTGCCACTGCACTCCAGCCTGCGTGATAGAGCAAGACTGCATCTTAAAAAATAAATAAATAAATTTAAGTAAAAATAAAAATAAAACTGCCTGGGGAATCTACAAATTTACTACTTCACCCATCTCTCAGAGAATCCCTGAGAAAGACAGCCCCTCTCACTGATGGAGGTGTGTTCTTCCCCTTGGGAGAATAGGGCCAAAAAATATTAAAGCCCATGGATGCATAGGTTTTATGCCTTCTATAGTCACATTTTTAATTTTTTTTTTAAATTTGATTATTACTTTTTGAGAAAGGGTCTCATTCATGTCACCCAGGCTGGAGTGGAGTGGAGTGTAGTGGTGTGATCATGGCTCACTGCAGTCTCTACTTCCTGGATTCAGGTGATCTTCTTACCTCAGCTTCCTGAGTAGCTGAGACCACAGGCACACGCCACCACACCCAGCTAATTTTTCTATTGTTAGTAGAAACAGAGTTTTGCCATGTTGCCCAGGCTGGTCTTGAACTCCTGGGTTCAAGTGATCCACTCCTCTCAGCCTCCCAAAGTGCTGGGATTACAGGTATAAGCCACAGCGTCCAGCCACTTTTTTGTTTTTAATCAGCAATTAAACCTGCACAATGGCCAGGTGTGGTGGCTCACACCTGTAATCTCAGCACTTTGGGAAGCTGAGGCAGGCGGATCACTTGAGGTCAGGAGTTCAAGACCAGCCTGGCCAACATGGTGAGACCCTGTCTCTACTAAAAATACAAAAATTAGCCAGATGTGGTGGCTCACACCTGTAATTCCAGCTACTCGGGAGGCTGAGGCAGGAGAATTGCTTGAACCCGGGAGGCGGAGTTTGCAGTGGGCCGAGATGGCACCACTGCACTCTAGCCTGGGCAAGGCGAGACTCTGTCTCAAAAAAAAAAAAAAACAAAAACAAACAAAAAAAAACAACCTGCACCAAGACTCAATTATATGTTTGGCATGTTCAACCAGTGGTTGTATCTCTGTGATATGCTTTCATATATTTATCATTCTGTTTCAGGGAGAGTGGTGAACATCAGTAGTTTACAGTGTTTAAGGGCTTTTGAGAACTGCAGTGAAGATCTGCAGGAAAGGTTCCACAGTGAGACACTCACAGAGGGAGACCTGGTGGATCTCATGAAAAAGTTTGTGGAGGACACAAAAAATGAGGTGCATGAGAGGGAAGGCTGGCCCAACTCACCTTATGGGGTGTCCAAGTTGGGGGTCACGGTCTTATCGAGGATCCTGGCCAGGCGTCTGGATGAGAAGAGGAAAGCTGACAGGATTCTGGTGAATGCGTGCTGCCCAGGACCAGTGAAGACAGACATGGATGGGAAAGACAGCATCAGGACTGTGGAGGAGGGGGCTGAGACCCCTGTCTACTTGGCCCTCTTGCCTCCAGATGCCACTGAGCCACAAGGCCAGCTGGTCCATGACAAAGTTGTGCAAAACTGGTAAACGTCTGCTTCGGAGCTTGCTGCTTAATAAATGTTGGTGGAATGAATGAATGAATTGATGCTGTGGTTTGATTATTTCTGTTCTTTTTTTTTTGAGACGGAGTCTCGCTCTTGTCGCCCAGGCTGGAGTGCAGTGGCATGATCTCAGCTCACTGCAACCTCTGCCTCCTGGGTTCAAGCTGTTCTCCTGCCTCAGCCTCCTGAGTAGCTGGGATTACCAGGCATCTGCCATCATGCCCGGCTAATATTTTGTATTTTTAGTAGAGATGGGATTTCACCATGTTGGCCAGGCTGGTCTCGAACTCCTGACCTCAGGTGATCTGCCCACCTCGGCCTCCCAAAGTTCTGGGATTTCAGGCATAAGCCACCGAACCCGGCCTTTTTTTCTTTTTCTTTTCTCTCTCTTTTTTTTTTTTTTTTTTTTTTTGAGATGGAGTTTTGCTCTTGTTGCCCAGGCTGGAGTACAATGGCATGATCTTGGCTCACCGCAACCTCCGCCTCCCAGGTTCAAATGATTTTCCTGCCTCAGCCTCCCGAGCAGCTGGGATTACAGGCATGTGCCACCACACCTGGCTAATTTTGTATTTTTAGTAGAGATGGGGTTTCTCTATGTTGGTCAGGCTGGTCTCGAACTCCTGACCTCAGGTGATCCACCCGCCTCAGCCTCCCAAAGTGCTGGGATTACAGGCATGAGCCACCGCGCCCGGCCTCTTTCTGTTCTTGAAAAGGAATGTTCATAAGAATCTCCCTGGGAGAAACGTGTCTAGTTCTGGAATCTGGAGCTGAACAACATTGCTATGCCCAACTCTTCAGCCTGAGAGGGAGAAGAACATAGTCTCAAATTTTAGTGGGCATCGGGACCACCTGAAGGGCTGATTAAGCCAGATTGCTGGTTCCCTTCCCCACACCAATTCACTTCATTTCTAACAAGTTCTCAGGTGGTGCTGACACTGCTGGTGCTGGGACTGCACTTAGAACCACTGGCGTAGCAAGTGGTTTTAGAACTATGGAGCCATTTTCCAGCTGTTCCTTGCTGTTTCCAGTTTTTTGATTCTGTAAGGGTGATGCTTTATCCTCTATTTCCTTAGCTCTGCAAGCTTTCTTTGCATCTCATTCTGTTTTGAGTATATTTTTATTGGTTGTTTTACTTTTTTTTTGTTTGAGACACAGTCTCACTCTGTCGCCCAGGCTGGAGTGCAGTGGCACAATCTCAGCTCACTGCAACCTCTGCCTCCTGGGTTCAAGCAATTCTTCTGCCTCAGCCTCCCAAGTAGCTGGGACTACAGGCGCCCGCCACCATGCCCGGCTAATATTTTGTATTTTTAGTAGAGATGGGGTTTCACCATGTTGGCCAGGCTGGTCTCAAACTCCTGGCCTCAAGTGATCCGCCCACCCCAGCCTCACAAAGTGCTGGGATTACAAGCATGAGCCACCACACCCAGCTGGTTCTTATACTTACAAAGTAGTAGAGCTTGAAGGACTCAGGAGGAATATCTTCTTTAACTGGGACATGATTTCTTCTAGATTTTTCAGCTGGGTTTGGCATTCTGCATTCCTTCCCAGAATGTTTACAAGGTTGCCCAGCCACCGCAACTTTATCTCTTTACTGAAACACATGCAGATGTCTTCTCCTTAACCTATGCACACCCCCTGTGAACTACAGCTCAGGGTGATTCTTCAGTAACTCCCTAAGCTTTTTTTTTTTTTTTTTTTTTTTTTTAATTTGAGACAGGGTCTTGCTTTGTTGCCCAGGCTAGAGTGCAGTGGCACGATCATGGGTTACTGCAGCCTCGACCTCCAGGGCAAGAGACTTCCATGACTAAAACCTCAAGTGATCCTCCCACCTCAGCCTCTTAAGTAGCTGGGACTACAGGCGTGTGCCATCATGCCCAAATAATTTAATTTTTGGTAGAGACAGGGTCTCACTACGTTGCCCAGGCTGGTCTAGCACTCCTGGACTAAAGCGGTCCTCGCTCCTTCGCCTCTCAAAACGCTGGGATTCCAGGCATGAGCCACCGCACCCACCCTCTTTCATAATTTTTTTTTTTTTTTTCAGACAGAGTCTCGCTCTGTCACCTGGCTGGAGTGCAGTGGTGCCGTCTTGGCTCACTGCAGCCTCCACCTCCCAGGTTCAAGCAATTCTCCTGCCTCAGCCTCCTGAGTAGAGTGGCTGGGATTACAGGCGTGCACCACCATGCCTGGCTAATTTTTGTATTTTTAGTAGAGATGGGGTTTCGCCATGTAGGCCAGGCTGGTCTTGAACTCCTGACCTCAGGTGATCTGCCTGCCTTGGCCTTCCAAAGTGCTGGGATTACAGGAGTGAGCCACAGCCTCTTTTATAATCATTATGACAATAGGTGAGTTCATATTCTCTGCTTTCAAATGGGATTGGTTTTGCAACAGGCCTCCTGGCTTCTGGTTACACCTTGTAGAAAAAAGTCTTGGAGACCAAGGAGTCTTCTGAAATAGAAGAAATGTACTTGCAAAGGTTTGCAAGAGTGTCAAGGCTTCGGCAAGAATGGCTAATCAAACAAAAAAATTCAGTGTAATTTAAATTCTGGCTGGCCACAGTGGCTCAAGTCTCTGATCTCAGCACTTTGGGAGGCTGAGGCAGGAGGATCACCTGAGGTCAGGTGTTTGAAACCAGCCTGGGCAACACAGCAGGCCTCCATGTCTGCAAACAAATCAAACAAAAATTAGCCAGACATGGTGGCACACACCTGTAGTCCTAGCTACTTGGTAGGCTAAGATGGGAGGATCACTTGAACCCAGGAGTTCAAGGCTGCAGTGAGCTATGGTCGTACCACTGCACTGCAGCATTCTGGGTGACACAGCCAGACCCTGTCTCTACTTAAAAAGAAAACGAATCCATTGAACGATGGAAAAAAACCAAAGGGAAATAACTACAAATTTGCCAAGGTTACCAAGTTTATGATAGGCTGCTCACTGTGTGAAATTAGAAATGTTGTCACTTGATTATCAAACCCACAAATGTCACATCATATCCCCTGACATAGGTAAGCACTGCAGTCATAAGAGATAATGCTGTTTTTCCTTAGGGAATCAGTAAAGTATGGGAATGCTCAAGTTTCTGTTATTTGGGGGAACTGAACTGCACAGGATGACCTGGTTATTTCTGGTTCATCACAGTATGTAGCTATTTGTTTTTCTTAACTCTCTCATTTACAATGGCAGCACCTCGAAGTGTCAGTTTAACTCTCACAGCCTGCACCCACTTTTTCATCCACTTGGGGTAGGGGGAAGTCTGAATCCCACCTAGACTGCATTTAACATCTTCAGGCCAGGTGGAGTGGCTCATGCCTGTAATCCCAGCATTTTGGGAGGCCAAGGCAGGCAGGTTGCTTGAGCCCAGAAGTTTGAGACCAGCCTGGACAACATAGCAAGACCCCTCTCTACAAAAATTCAAAAAGATTAGGCGGACGAGGTGCACACCTGTAGTCCCAGCTACTCAGAGGCTGAGGTTGGGAGGATCACTTGAAGCTGGGAGGTCAAGGCTGCAGTGAGCCATGATTGCGCCACTGCACTTCAGCCTGAGTGACAGGACAAGACCCTGTCTCAAAAAAAAAGCCTAAAACAACAACAAAAACTTCCTTTAGCCTATTTGTATGTCACTGATTAAATCCAACATGCTCTTATGGTATTCATCTCAGGCTACAGCTCCTAAGACATTTTAATGTCTCCTTTCCTGGCTCTAAAAACAATTTAATGGCTTTCAATCAGCTTCCCAAGTATCTTTTGTACTCTCGCCTCCCTCTGCAGCCAAACTCCAGTCCTGCTAATGCCAGGCAATAGCCCAGGAACCACAGAGCACTTCAGGCTCTGCCTGACAAAGTTAGACAGGAAGTTCATGAAGAAATGAGCCAGTCCCTTTTATTTCTTCTTCCTCTTTGTCTCTAACCAATCCTTTTTGGATAAGTGTGTAACCCACTTCCTCTTTTGTCTCTAGCCAATCCTTTTAGGATAAGCATGTAGCTCATTTGGATGACCCTTAACTGTCAACTGCTGGTCAGAATGACATTTCTCATTCTTAGAGAAGGGCTGCCATTGGCCCTTATTGGATGGTCTGCCCAGCACCCTCTTCCAAAATATGATCTCCTGCCCTCCCCCGCCCCCTGCTTCCTTCCCATGTTTGCAGCTGCAGCTGCCACAAGGTGACCTTGCCTCTGTTGACTGCTCCAGCTATAGGTTTTTCCTCTAAAAAGAACCAGTTGGATTGGATCAGGGTTGTTACTGTGCATCCCACCCCCTGTGCCTGAGGAGCAGAGGGAGCCAGCCATTGCCAGAGAAGGAGGCCAACCATCAAGAGGAGCATTTAAGCCAGGTGTGGTGGCTCCTGCCAGCACAATCCCAGCACTTTGGGAGATCAAGGCAGGTGGATGGCTTGCGCTCATGAGTTTGAGAACAGCCTGGGTAACATGGTGGTACCCTGTCTCTACAAAATAATACAAAAATTAGCCAGGTATGGCAGTACATGCCTGTAGTCCCAGCTACTTGGGGAGCTGGGGCAGGAGGATTGCTTGAGCCTGGGAGGTGTTTACAGTGAGCCGTGTTTGTATCAGTACACTCCAGCCTGGATGACAAAGTGAGACCCTGTCTTGGGGGAAGAAAAAAGAAAAAAAAAAGAAAAGAAGTGGCCCAAAGAGAAACTCCCTTCCCTGTCCTCAGATCATTCCTGAAATTTTGAATTCTCAGAGATGCTCCAAGATATCCTTGTATCCTTAAAATATATTTTCTTTTTCATAAGCTATATTGAATTGGGTAGTTGTTGCTTGCAATCAAAAGGAACCTAACTAATAGAAGTGCATTAACATGTTTTATAGTATTGTGAAAGGAAAATAAATCTTGGGGCCCCAAAATCACTAAGCTAAAGGGAAGAGTTAAGCTGGGAACTGCTTAGGGCAAACTTGCCTTCCATTCTATTCAAAGTCACCACTCTGCTCACTGAGATAAATGCATATCTGATTGCCTCATTTGGAGAGGCTCATCAGAAAGTCAAAAGAACACAACCATTTTTCTCTTACCTACCTATGACCTGGAAGTCCCCTCCAGGCTTCCAGCTGTCCTGCCTTCACCTGGAGCTGTCCCACCTTTCTGGATTGACCCAATGTACATCTTACACATATTGATTGATGTCTCATGTCTCCCTAAAATGTATAAAACCAAGCTGTGCCCTGACCACCTTGGGCACAAGTTGTCAGAACCTCCTGAGGCTGTGTCATGGTTGCCCATCCTCAACCTTGGCAAAATAAACTTTCTAAATTAACTGAGACCTGTCTCCGATGTTGGGGGTTCACCCTATGCTGTAGGAAAAAAAACAATTGGGCTTGGAATCAAAAGGAGAAAAAAATCATGAATTGAGAACCTATGGCAAATTAGACCATATGTCCTGCTTAATGCTTTCCCAACATGGTTTTAGGTAATTCTGACTATAGTCTTTTGCCTTAGTTCATTTTGTGTTACTATAATGGAATATCGCAAACTAGGTAATTTATAAAGAAAGTAAATTTGCCTGTGCACAGTAGCTCATGCCAATAATCCTATAACTTTGGGAAGCCAAAGTGGGAGCATCACTTAAGGCCAGGAGTTCAATGCCAGCCTGGGCAACATAGAGAAACCCTATCTCTACAAAAAATAAAAATTGACCAAGTGTGATCATGCTCACCTTTAGTTCTACCTACTTGGTAAGTTGAGGTGGGAGTATCACTTGTGCCCAGGAGTTTATGGCTGCAGTGAGCTATGATCATGCCACTTCACTCCAGCCTAAGCAACAGAGTGAGACTCTGTCACTTGTCTCAAAAAAAAAAAAAAAATGTAAGTTTATTTCTCACAATTCTGGAGGCTGGGAAGTCCAAAAGCATGGCACTAGCATCTGGCAAGGGCCTGCTTGTGTGTTCTACCATGGCAGAAGGCAGAAGGGCAAGAGAATGCTCACAAGGTGCAAACTAAACTCATCCTTCTATCAGGAATCCACTCCCCTGATAAAGGTATTAATCCATTTATGAGGGCAGAGTCTTCACTCATGATCTTAAAGGTTCCACTTTGCAACACTGTTGCCTTGGGGATTATGTTTCTAACACATGACTTTAGGGGACGCATTGAAACCACTGCATCCCTTAAGGTAGGAATCAACGTCATATTTGTCATATTTCGAACGAAGAAATAAAGGTTTGGAGAGGTTAATTAACTTGCCCAAGATCTCAGAGCTAAAGCCAGGATCATATCTAGGACTGATTACAAAGTCCTGTGGTCTCCAGTGCTTGGCAGGTCCAGCTTCACTGATGAGTCTACAGAGTAGTAACTCTCTTGGTGTAAAAACTAAGGGAGATGATACATTAAGTGTAAATTAGATTATGCTTAAAGTATAAGTCATATGGTTATTATTAACAGATCCCCAAGTTAGCCTATATGTGAACTTTTCCATAGAGAAATGAAGCATGGTTTCAATGCAGCATATTTTAAATGGATTATCTCATACAATGTGTTGTTTGTTTTATATTGTTTTTGTTTTTTTCTGAGACAGAGTCTTACTCTGTTGCCCAGGATGGAGTGCAGTGATGTGATCTCAGCTCACTGCAACCTCCAACTCCCGGGTTCAAGTGATCCTCCTGCCTCAGCCTCCCAAGTACCTGGGAGTACAGGTGCATGCCATCACACCTGGCTAATACAATGTGTTTTTTTAGACACGAGAGGGAGCCAGTGGTTCTTTCCACATCAGCTTTTCTGTGATACATTTTTCTTTTTTTGAAATGGAGTTTCACTCTTGTTGCCCAGGCTGGAGTGCAGTGGCGCCATCTTGGCTCACTGCAACCTCCCCCTCCTGGGTTCAAACGATTCTCCTGCCTCAGCCTCCCGAGTAGCTGGGATTACAGGCATGAGCCACCAGACCCAGCCTTGTGATAGATTTTTCTAGACTGTTGCATGTGTGGTACACCCACATACAATATCAGCTTTAGACTCAACCCTTTGACTTTGCCTTCACCTACTGAACAGCAACAAGGATTGTCACAGACCAAGAATCTGAAGAAGGATGCAGTGTGGAGACGAAACAGGTGTCAATGACAAAGGTTTAGTTGTTATTTCAAGTCAGCTGCAAAGTGGATGCGGTATCAAGTACAGAAACTGCACAGGACTTCTCCAGTAAGAACACGGGGAGGGCAAAGGGAATGGATGTTTTGGGAAAGGAGCCAACAGAGAACAGTGGTTATTATCAAGATGGGTGGAGTAGAAGTTAGTTTATAGAAGACATTGGCTTAGGCCTGGTGCGGTGGCTCACGCCTGTAATCCCAGCAATTTCGGAGGCCGAGGCTGGCAGATCACTTGAGGTCAAGAGTTCAAGACCAGCCTGACCAACATGGTGAAACCCCATCTCTACTAAAAATACAAAAATTAGCTGGGC
Organism: Gorilla gorilla gorilla; assembly: GCF_029281585.2. NCBI lineage: Eukaryota > Metazoa > Chordata > Mammalia > Primates > Hominidae > Gorilla > Gorilla gorilla. The sequence continues at coordinate 38,062,814 of NC_073246.2, forward strand.
GGGGTGGCGCACACCTGTAATCCCAGCTACTCAGGAGGCTGAGGCAGAAGAATCGCTTGAACCTGGGAGGCGGAGGTTGTAGTGAGCCAAGATCACACCACTGCACTCCAGCCTGGGCAACAGAGCTAGACTCCATCTCAAAAAAAAAAAAAAGAAAGAAAAAAGAAGACACTGGCTTAGAGGGTCACCAATATCTGCATATCAAAACTAAGAATGAATTTACTTGGCCAATCTCTCTACTGGCTGCATCAGCCTGAGCCAGATAATGCAGTGGGTTCTAATTTATAATGCCTTCTTTACTGTCAAGAGGGGTAAGGATTAAAGTTTGGGTTTAAATTAAAGTTGAAATGCTTTACTTGGTTTGAGTATTATTATGAAAGGACCCTGGCCGTTTCTGCATGTCTTAAACTGATGAAAGTAGCTAAGTAGACTTTTAAGTGTGACAAGACAACTTGATCCAAGAAAACATATTTCTTGTCAGAATATGCAATTTTTTTTTTTTTTGAGATGGAGTCTCACTCTGTCACTCAGGCTGGAGTGCAGTGGTGTGATCAAGGCTCACTGCAACCTCTGTCTCCCAGGTTCAAGCAATCCTCCTGTCTCAGCCTCTCCAGTAGCTGGGACTACAGGTGCACACCACTACACCCAGCTAATTTTTGTATTTTTAGTAGAGACAGGGTTTCACTATATTGGTCGGGCTGGTTTCGAACTCCTGACCTCAGGTGATCCACCTGCCTCGGCCTCCCAAAGTGCTGGGATTACAGGCGTGAGCCACTGCGCTCGGCCAGAATACTCAAATCTCAACGTTGTACATTTACTGTCAATCCTGTCAGTATCAGTATATTGCATACAGTATACAGTAATTGACAGTATACTGTCAATTATAAATTGAGTTTTTTAAATGATGATTTACAAATGAATTTGTCAAAATTAAATTAACTCCCCCCACACGCACACACACCTGGAGTCCTTTACAGATAGGTGGTATATGAATACAAGGCACAGATTGTATGTGCATGGTGGCTTTGGCACAAACAGACTAGTTCTTTTTTCAATGTTAAGTGTAAAGCAGTTCTTTCATCTCTGTTCAGTGCAGTGTTGAGTGTGACTAGGATTTGAAGAACCTAAAAAAAAAAAAAACTCACCTGCTTGCCATCTTCTTGGTTTTTTTTGTTGTTTTTTGGTTTTTGCTGGTTTTGTTTGCTGCTTTTGTAAAACCAGTTTATCATATTCTCATTAGGAAATCAATTTTCATGAAATTAATTTTTTTTCCTGCTAACTATGGCTCAATCTTTTCATTTCTCTCTGCTTCTATCTTAAGACCATTCCTCAAATTGACCATGAGAGGATTTACATCTGGGGCACTTGGTATATGCCAAATGGAGACAAAATCAGAATCAGCAGCCTGGCTGGGCCACAGGTCCAGCATCCCAAACTATTAAAATATTCTTAGTGTTTCCAGGGAAGTGATAGATCCACTTTGGAAGCTGATAATATACCCCTCCCCTAGAAACATGCATATACACAAAGTGTTCTAAACAACTTCCAAGTGCTCATGACCTCCCCCACCTCCCAAGCTCATTGACCACTGCCTCGCCTTCACGAACTCCAGACCTGGTCTGAACATTTCTAAAGGACGCTCGGGAGTTAAAAGGAGTGAGGCCACTGCAGAAATGACAGCCTTCATCCACAAGTGGCCCACTTCGGGTTGGCTGGAGCCACAGCTGGGTGGGGACAGGGCCTGTGCTCAGGAGAACACTGCCTACCGCGCACCCTCCAGGTGCGTCCTGCCCTGAAGCGGTCGGACTGGACCGTCTAGGTCCCAGCGCTCGAGAGGATGGCAGGCAGGGGCTGGGGATTGTCTGGAGATATGAATGCTTTCTAAGGTTGACGTCAAGGTCTCCTTCCTGAGCCATAGTCCACGTGATAAGCTCCGTCCAGGTAGAAATGATCTCACCTCTCCTGTCGCCCAGGGTCGGAAACCTGAGGCCCGTGCGGGCTGGGGCAACTTAGCGGGGGTCCCAAGCCCGCCGCGCCCCCTGCGCCCCAAACGTGTGTGGAGGGCTTGGACCTGGTCCAGAGGGAAAAGACGGGGTGAACCAGGTGCCGCGCACCCTTCGAGGAGCCCCCGCTTCTCCGTTTCTGTGAGTGACTCCAAAGCACCTCCGAGGGCCGACACACGCGCGGACGACCTTGGGCGGGCACTGACCAATGTCCCCTTCCACTCGGTTGTGTCGGGGGTCTCCAGGTGAGGCGCGAACGCCGCCCCGCTCACCTGTACGAGGCCTTTCCCGGAGCAGCCCGGCTACGAAGCGACACCCATGGCGGAGAAGCTAAGGAAGACTCCCGCTCCCTCACACCGCGGCTGAGGCGACTGAACCGCCCCAGCACGCCGGGGCCCTCCCCAAGCCCTGCTCCCAAGCCGAAGCCCCGCCCCCGCGTCTAAGGCCCACCTCCAGGCCCCGCCCCTGACCCCGCCTCCGTGAGTCAAACCTCGCCTTTCAGTCCAGCCCGGCCCGTCGAGGCCCCGCCCCTGTTGTTATGGCCCGCCTCCAGGCACCGCCCTTGATCCCGCCTTCATGTGTCAGGCCCCGCCTTCCAACCTAGCCCGGCCAGTCGAGGCCCCGCCCCTGTACGTACAGCCCACTTCCAGGCCCCGCCCTTGATCCCGCCTCCTTCGGGCAGGCCTCGTCTTCTAGTTCCGCCCCGCCCGCGGAAACCCCGCCCCCGCGCGCCTATGGCCCACCTCCAGGTCCCGACCCTGAGCCCGCCTTCAGGCGTCCAGCCCCGCCTTCCAGCCCCGCCCCAAGCGCCGAGGCCCGGCTTCCAGGCTCCGCCCCGACCCGCGCGGTGGGGAAGAGCCGCTGCCGCTGGTTCTCCGGCTCTTCCTCGGCGGTTCCGGCTCCCGGCCGCGCCGCAGCCCTGCTCAGTCTCTCTCCCGCAGCCCGGAGGGCTCCTCCGCGCCGCACGTGAGCGCGCCCACCAACAGGGCCACTGCCGCGGTAAGTCGTGCCCGCGCCCTGTCCGGCGTCCAGTCCTCAGCCGCTAGGCGAAGCCGGAGGAGCCAGGCGTCTCCTCCCCGCCGGCCCGCGGGTCCTTCCCCGGGTCCAGAGGGCTTGGGCGGCGCCGTGGGGCGGCCCGGGGTGCAGGTGGCTTACCGGCGCGCGGCCCGGGCCTGCGGCGCGCGCTGCTGCAGTGCGGGGGCGGGGATCTCGGGGCCGGAGACCGGGAGGGCAGCGGGGAGACTGGGTGGGGTCCCCTCGGGTTACCCGACCCTGGCGCGGAGGATGTGATGCCGGCCACGCCCTCGCCGAGCGGGGCGGCAGGTGCAGGTCAGGGGTGGGTCGCGGCCCGCGCGGCCTCCCGGGGCCGGCCCACGGCGAGACGCTCAGCCTTTGTTTGCTAGTGCCCTGGCTGGGGAGGAGGCTGGGGACGCAGACCTGTGAGAACTGAGGGCTTTCCTCGTTGGGGAAGACCCCAGTCTTCCAGCCAGTCCCCAGGAGAAGGGATCCGGGCCGCAGTGCGCGCTCTGCCAGCCTGGCCCCTGCGCCCTGCAGGGTTCCCGGCTGCTCGCGGGGACTGTTAACCGCAGTGTTGCCTTACACTCGCGACTGCAGCCCCACAATTGGGAAGACTTTGCTAGGATTTTTTTGGTAAGGCGAGGGAAGACCGTCCCCCCGGCCCCACAAGTCTGCTGCCATTAGATGGCTTAAATTTTTTCCAGTACAACTTAATTACCACTTTGAAAGACCACATTCAAAACAGTGTGTCCCAGAGCTGATTAAGCCCATTGGTGATGAGTGTTTCTGTGCTGTGGACTAAGGATCATTATCAATTTTATTACTAATAGTACATATCTGTTATCTGTTGCTAAATGTTTTTGCTTATGTGGTAGGGTCACTGTCCTCATTTTCATCGAACTGAGAAATGTTCCTTCATATAAACATATTTACAGTGAACTTTTTTGGGATCTGGCAGTTGGTTTTTCTCTTGAACTTGTTTTTTTCTTTTTCTATATAATTATTATTATTATTTTGAGACGAAGGTCTCATTATGTTGCCCAGTCTGGTCTCAAACTCCTGGGCTCAAGCAATCCTTCCACCTCGGCCTCTTAAAGTGCTGGGATTACAGGTATGAGCCACAGTGCCCAACCCTGAATTTGATTTTCTATGAAATTAAAAATGGGTAAAGAGAGAGATTTCTTGCTGACATTTTCGATTTTAAGGTATCTGAGCAGATACACTTCTTGTGTGATTACTTCTTTGTGTGTCTAGTTATTTATAGGCTGTATAACTGTCGGTTTTACTGAACTCTTCAATCTCTCAAGGAGACATATCCAGGATAGATTGCAAGATCATTGGCAAAAGAGCTATTTAAGAACTGAACCAATAATTTTATCAGTAGCATAATGTAGTGGAGACCTGTACTATCTCACTGACCTGAGCTCGAATCTGGTTCTGCTAGCTGCTGGGTGTGTGACCTGGGCAATTTTCCGAATGGCCTGACTTCTAATATCCTCTTGGGCCTAATACCTATCTCACAGGATTCGTGTATGGCATTAAAGAAATGCATGCAGCCGGGTGTGGTGGCTCACACCTGTAATCCCAGCACTTTGGGAAGTCGAGGGGGCAGATCACAAGGTCAGGAGATCAAGACCATCCTGGCCAACATGATGAAACTGTGTCTCTACTAAAAATACAAAAATTAGCTGGGCGTGGTGGCACGCGCCTGTAGTCCCAGCTACTCGGGAGTCTGAGGCAGGAGAATCACCTGAATCTAGGAGGCGCAGGTTGCAGTGAGTCGAAATGGCGCCACTGCACTCCAGCATGGCGACAGAGCGAGACTCTTGTCTCAAAAAAAAAAAAAAAGAAAAGAAAAAAGAAATGCATGCATAAGGCCAGGTGCAGTGGCTCATGCCTGTAATCCCAACACTTTGGGAGGCCGAGGTGGGCGGATCATCTTACGTCAGGAGTTCGAGACCAGCCTGACCAACATGGTGAAACCCCGTCTCTACCAAAAATATTTTAAAAAATTAGCCAGGCATTGTGGTGGGCGCCTGTAATCCCAGCTACTCGGGAGGCTGAGGCAGGAGAATCGCTTGAACCCGGGAGGCAGAGGTTGCAGTGAGCCAAGATCACACCATTTTACTCCAGCCTGGGTGACAAGAGCGAGACTCTGTCTCAAAAATCAAAAACCAAAACAAAACAAAACAAAAAAGAGACTGGGCGCAGTGGCTCATGCCTGTAATCCCAGTACTTTGGGAGGCCAAGGTGGGCGGATCACTTGAGGTTGGGTGTTCGAGACCAGCCTGACCAACATGGAGAAACCCCATGTCTACTAAAAATACAAAATTAGCCGGGCGTGGTGGCACATGCCTGTAATCCCAGGTACTCAGGAGGCTGAGGCAGGAGAATCGCTTGTACTCAGGAGGTGGAGGTTGTGGTGAGTTGAGATCGCGCCATTGCACTCCAGCCTAGTCAACAAGAGCAAAACTCCATCTCAAAAAAAAAGAAGAAAAACAAATGCATGCCTAAATGGTGAATTTACCAAGCTCACCCAGAAGACTTGCTTGGTAGCATACCACGTGCCCCATATTTCGAAATAAAGGAGCTTGCATGAATGACGATTTCCAAACTTCTCACGTGTGCTGGTAGTTACACCAAGTAGCACTTTCTTCATATGGCCAACCATAACACTGAACTGCTCTAGCTACTGCTCTTACCTGGCTGATGCCCTTCTTGCCATGAGCAGTGGCGTCCCTTGCCACCCCACCTTCTAAATACACACCTTATCGTCAATACACACCTTATCACAGTTCTCTTCCTGGTAACTCTAGCCGCCCACACCTCTGGACTTTGAGGACTCCTCTGCCGGTGGCTGAGTTTCCTCTTGGTATCATCAGACTATGTCATTTTGTCCACCCTCTGTCACTTATGTGTGTTAAAAGGAGCAAGGCCACTTTGTCCACCCTCTGACACTTAACGTGTGCCACATGAAACTGAAATTATGTATTTAGGTACTTCCACTTTTATTAGGCTATGAACTATGAGAGTAGGGACCTTGTCTTATTTATGTTTCTTTCCCCCATATTTAGACACTTAGTAGAGTGAACAGACTGTGCACCGTTGGAGTATTGCGGTGGTTTAGAGATGCTGGGTTTCAGAACTGAATTTTCTGAAAAAAAAAAAATAACAATAATAATATGGACCATTTTGGATATATCAACTTCTTAGTCTTTACTTGGCAAAAGGAACAAACTACCAGCTCTCATTACCATCTTTTCCTTAATATTTTCAAAATGTGTGAAGGCAGTTATTTCTGAAAAAGGGACAGGCCTTCCCAGGATTGAGTAGGCGGTCTTATTTTGTGGGTGGGTGTGCAAGGTGCAGTATATTTTTGCAGAGAGGCACGCATATGCAGAGGCTCTGTGGCAGGATGGGTCCGTCTTGGGGTTGGAGGGTGCAGTGACAAGTAGGTAGAGTCTTGTAAGCTGGAAAAGGGGTTGTTTGGTTCTATTTTAAGTTTTCTTTTTTTTTTTTTTGAGACAGAGTCTCACTCTGTCACCCAGGCTGGAGTGCGGTGGCACAATCCCAGCTCACTGTAACTTCCACCTCCCAGGTTCAAGCGATTCTCCTGCCTCAGCCTCCCGAGTAGCTGGGATCACAGGCATGTGCCACCGCACCTGGCTAATTTTTGTATTTTTAGTAGTGACGGGTTTTCGCCATGTTGGCCATGCTGGTCATGAACTCCTGATGTCAGGTGATCCACTCGCCTCGGCCTCCCGAAGTGCTGGGGTTACAGGCATGAGCCACTGCACCTGGCCTTATTTTAAGCTTTATGGAAACAATTTTAAACATGGCAGTTGTATGCATTGTTTTAAAAGGATTCTTGGAGCACTGTGTGTAAAGGCACTGGAAAGGGGCAAGTGTGGGAGAATCATTGGGAAGCTTCTGCAAACGTGCAGGCAACAGGCAGTCCACACTGCGGTGTGGCGATGGAGAGCAATTGAGTCAACAGGTGTTTAGGAAGAAGAGGCAAACAGGACTGGGGTTGAGCATGGCAGGTGAAGAGAAGGAAGAGTCTAGAATGATCCAACAGGTTAAGGGGCTACTTTCTGAGAAGGGAAAGACGGGAGAAGGAGCATGTTGAGCAGATGGAATTGAGAGTTTACTGTTGTTGTTTTTTTTGTGTGTTTTGTTTTTTGGTGGGGACAGAGTCTCACTCTGTCACCCAGGCTGGAGTGCAATGGTGCGATCTGAGCCCACTGCAACCTCCGCCTCCTGGATTCCAGTGATTCTCCTGCCTCAGCCTCCTGAATAGCTGGGATTACAGCCACCATGACCAGCTAATTTTTCTATTTTTAGTAGAGATGGAGTTTCACCATGTTGGCCAGGCTGGTCTCGAACTCCTGACCTCGTGATCCACCCACCTCGGCCTCCCAAAGTGCTGGGATTACAGGCATGGGCTACTACACCTGGCCTAGTTTTATTTTTTTAAACAGCTTTATTGCACTATAATTTGCAGCTCATAAAATTCATTCAAGTATATAATTCAGTGTTGTTGTTGTTGTTTTTGAGACAGGGTCTTGCCATGTTGTTTGTGACCCAGGCTGGTCACAACCTCCGGGGCAGAAGCAATCCTCCCACCTCAACCTCTGGAGTAGCTGGGGTCACAGGCATGAGCCACTGTGCCCAGATAATTTCAGTGATTTTTCATACATTTGCAGAGCTGTGCAAGCATTGCCATCATCCCATTTTAGCACATTTGCCTTACCTGAGAAAGATCGCCGTGCCCAATGGCCATTACTCCCTGTTTTCACCGCACCCCAGGCAGCCACTAACCTACTTGCCTTCTCTCTAGATTTGCCTGTGGAGGGCATTTCATATCAGTGGAATCATACAATGTCTGGTCTTCTGTGTCTGGCGTCTTCCACTAAGCGTGAGTTTTCAGGGTTCATCCATGTTGCGGCGTATCAGTATTTGGTTCCTTTCCATTGCCTCAGCGTTCCTTTGTGGATAGACCATATTTTGTGGATGGATGCTTGTCTTAGTTAATTCAGGCTACTCCAATAAAATAGTGTAAACTAGGTATTTCTGTTATAAGTGACAGTAGTGTATTCCTATAGTTCTGGAGGCTGAGAAGTTCAAGATCAAGGTGCTGGCAGATTCGGTGTCTGGTGGGGCCTGCTTGCTGTATCCTCACAGTGGAAAGAACAGCCAGGCTCCCTTGGGTCACTTTAATTTAATTTATTTGTTTGAGACAGGGTCTCATTCTGTTGCCCAGACTGGAGTGCAGTGGCATGATCATGGCTCACTGCAGCCTCAACCTCCCAAGCTCAAGTGATCCTCCCAACTCAGACTCCTGAGTACCTGGGACTATAGGCATGTGCCACTACACCCTGCTAATTTTTGTATTGTTTGTAGAGATGGGGTTTCACCATGTTGCTCAGGTTAGTCTCAAACTCCTGGACTCAAGTGATCCACCTGCTTTGGCCTCCCAGGATTTCAGATGTGAGCCACTCCGTTCAGCTGGTGTCCCTTTTAAAAGGGCACTAATCCCATGACATAGTCACCTCCCAAAGTCTTCACTTTCTTTTTTTTTTTGAGATGGAGTCTTGTTCTGTCACCCAGGCTGGGGTACAGTGGCGCAGTCTCACCTCACTGCAACCTCCACCTCCTGGGTTCAAGCAATGCTCATGCCTCATCCTCCCAAGTAGCTGGGACTACAGGTGTGTGCCACCATGCCCAGCTATTTTTTATGTTTATTTTTTGGTAGAGATGGGGTTTCATGATGTTGGCCAGGCTGGTCTCAAACATCTGACCTCAAGTGATCTGCCCGCCTTGGCCTCCCAAAAGTGCTGAGATTACAGGTGTGAGTCACCATGCCCAGCCGCCAGGGAATGTATTTAGCAGTTGGTAGAGGAGGAGGAAAGAAGTTCAGAGAGGTAGATGGGAAACAAGCTCTGGCGCTGGAGGGGCCAGAGGAGTGTGTGGGCCAAGCGGAGGCTGCTAGGCTGCTTAAAGAAGTGGTCTGCCGCAGAGTGCTACTGAGAGGTAAAGTGAGGAAACAGAAAGGACCTCTGCCATTGGTGACTTGAAAGTAGTGGTGGTTGCCAGGCGCGGTGGCTCACGCCTGTAATCCCGGCACTTTGGGAGGCTGAGGTGGACGGATCACGAGGTCAGGAGTTCAAGACCAGCCTGACCAACACAGTGAAACCCCGTCTCTACTAAAAATACAAAAATCAGCTGGACATGGTGGCATGTGCCTGTAGCCCCAGCTATTTGGGAGGCTGAGGCAGGAGAATCGCTTGAACCCAGGAAGCAGAGGTTGTAGTGAGCCAAGATTGCGCCACTGCACTCCAGCCTGGGCAACAAGAGTGAGACTCTGTCTCAAAAAAAGAAAGAAAGAAAGAAAGTAGTGGTGGCCTGGTGAAGATTGGATTGGGTCTGGAGTGATCGGAAATTGAAGTATGAGATTTCATGAAATTTTTATAACTGTACTGGCCTGTAAATGAAAGACTCAAGCTTAAAGAACGTGTTGTACCTTCAGTTCAGTTTCTTCCATTTACCATATTTGCCTTTTTATTTGATTGACTACATCCAACTTGTTTAGCAATCTACCCAGCTAACCGCGTTCACTCATGTTTAACTATATAGCATTGCTTGTATTTGTCTTTCCTTTCAGACTGAGCAGTACTGGTGAAATACTATTTGTCCTCATATATCAATTAGGATTGTGGTTGGCTATAACAGAAAACGTGATTGAACAGTGGCTTAAACAAATTAGCTGTTATGTGCAGAAACATACACCAGACATTACAGCATCCAGGGTTGGCGTGTGGTGCCTTCATCATGCCATCTGGGGCTGCAGGGGCTCTGTCGTTCCACTCAGCCATCGTTAGTTTGTGACTTTCGTGCATGTTTCATGACAGGTGCAAGATGTAGTTTCACTCCAACATCATGCCTTTGTTCTAGGCAGAAAGAGGAAGAAAGGAGGACAAAAGGCTTATGCCAGGAAGTCTGCCTCCTTTCCAACAGCCTTTTGACCCACAGCTTCTACTGACATCTCATTGTCAAGAGCTGTCACATGGCCACCTAGATGCAAGGGAGTCTGGGAATTACAGTGTTACCGTGAACAAAACCAGTGCTCCCTTAGTACAGAAAAGGAGAACAAGGCATGTTGGGTAGATGCCTGCCACACTTTAAATAAAACAGCCAGGCATGGTGATACATCCCAATAGTCCCAGCTACTTGGGAGACTGAGGTGGAAGGAAGGATCACTTGAGCTTAGGAGGTCAAGGCTGCAGTGACCCGTGATCGTGCCACTGCACTGCAGCCTGGGTGGCAGAGTAAGACCCTGCCTCCAAAAAAACATAAAAAGTTTAAAAATGCCATATGATGGGAGGGGCCGTGCTCATTTAAAATTACCAGCTGGCAACAACATATAGTCTAGCAGCTTTGGAGCTTTGATCCTGGAATTAATTTTGTCAATTACTTGGAGCCCTAGCACTTCTATGCTGTCTGCTCCTGTTTCCTGTTCTCCCCCAGAATCCACGAGGGCGGGAACTATTTATCTTTCATCTCCCGCAGTGCCTGGCCCAGAAGCCTTGCTAAATATTTGAACAGGATTGCCCAGTGAGTTTGTGCACAGTTGTGTTTGTGGACACGTGTCTTCTGGGTTGGGAATGATTTGTATCCCCGAATGGCTCTCTCATTTGATTATTTTTTGATTTGCTTTTAGATACTTTTCTGCTGTGAGAATGTAAGATGGATCCAGAAGAGCAGGAGCTCTTAAATGATTACAGATACAGAAGCTACTCTTCAGTGATTGAAAAGGCTTTGAGAAATTTTGAGTCCTCGAGTGAATGGGCGGATCTCATATCTTCACTTGGCAAACTCAACAAGGTATGTAGGGTGTATCCTATTTGGATTGCATGGAGGTGGGGATGTAATTGTCTTTTTATTATTATAAGAAATTACATGATTATATTATTTGTATTTTATAATCTTTATATCATTACATATTATACAGTATAATCTTTATATTATTTCAAGGAAATACCATTATATATACAATGATGATTACAATAATTAGAAAATATAGAAAAGAAAAAAACCACTCATAATTCTGTCCTCCAGTGTTACCCACTGTTAACCTATCAATGTATGTACCTCCTTCCAGCTTTTTCTGAGCATAAAAATATATATAGTGTCATATAGTTGAAGTATTTTTCCTAACAATGTTAATGTCTAGACAAGATAAAATTTAAAATGATCAAATTAGGTATTCAAAGACTGTTCTTTGTATACTCCTTAGGATTTTTATTTATTTTTCTTCTTTGATCTACTTTTTTGATCCTTTTACTGCTGTCTGGTAACTCCTAGAAGAATAAAAGTTGAAATAAATATTGAAATCTGCCCAAAACTTGTGTGTGTGTGTGCATGTGTGTGCATACGTGTGTGCATGTGTGTGTATGGGGTCAGATCTAGGAAAACCAAAACTGGTCAAACGTGGGCTTGACGTTGTACTCTATATCAGGGGTCCCCAACCCCCAGGCCGCTGACCGGTACCAGTCCGTGGCCTATTAGGAACCGGGACGCACAGCAGGAGGTGAGCGGTGCGAGCAAGCATTACCGCTTGGGCTCTGCCTCCTGTCAGATTAGTGGTGGCACTGGGTTCTCACTGGAGCATAAACCCTATCGTGAACTGCACATGCGAGGGATCTAGGTTGCATGCTCTTTATGAGAATCTTTTTTTTTTTTTTTTTTTTTTTGAGACAGTCTCACTCTGTTGCCCAGGTTGGAGTGCAATGGCGCAACCTTGGCTGACTGCAACTTCCACCTCCCAGGTTCAAGCGATTCTCCTGCCTCAGCCACCCAAGTACTTGGGATTACAGGCACGTGCCACCACGCCTGGCTAATTTTTGTATTTTTAGTAGAGACTGGGTTTCACCATGTTGGCCAGGCTGGTCTCGAACTCCTGACCTCAAGTGATCCACCTGCCTCGGCTCCCAAAGTGCTGGGGTCACAGGCGTGAGCCACCACGCCTGGCCACTCTTTATGAGAATCTAACTAATGCCTGATGATCTGAGGTGGTACAACAGCAGATCTACAGTTTCATCCTGAAACCAACCATCCGCCCTCCCACCCCTCCGCCACCCCATTTGTGGAGAAACTGTCTTCCACGTGGCCAGACGTGGTGGCTCATGCCTGTAATCCCAGCAGTTTGGGAGGCCACGGCGAGCGGATCACGAGATCAGGAGATTGAGACCATCCTGGCTAACGCGGTGAAACCCCGTCTCTACTAAAAATACAAAAAAATTAGCCGGGCGTGGTGGCAAGCGCCTGTAGTCCCAGCTTCTCAGGAGGCTGAGGCAGGAGAATGGCGTGAACCCGGGAGGCGGAGCTTGCAGTGAGCTGAGATTGCACCACTGCACTCCATCCTGGGTGACAGAGTAAGACTCCATCTCAAAAAAAAAAAACAAAAATTATCCTCCTCGAAACTGGTCCCTGGTGCCAAAAAGGTTGGGAACCACACCTCTATATAAGTGACATATAGATGGGAGCATTATATTTTCCCATCCTTTCTTTCCCAGAAAGAAAGTGACACAGGGACTTTCAAGCGCTCAGATGACCACTACAACGTGTAGGTAGATGATATCTGGGCTTAGATAAGCTGTACCTGGCTCTGTTGCTGTTCGGACAGGACCTGAGTTTGGAGCCCAAGTGCTAGGTGGGAGTTAGGAGATGTCTAACTCTACTCTGCAGATCTCAGCTCCCCAGGCCAAACACGCCAGGGGAACTGGGGTGAGTGAAGAATTTCAGCAGCCTGACCCTCCAGCCCTGACAGATGGCTATCAGGCACGCTGCAGATGGGCAGTTCTTACAGCTCGCGGCCAGTAAGCTGCTGGTCTTTTGCAAGGCATATTTACAACCTGTAAATGTCACGGCTCCGTGCTGGCTGGGGTGGATAAATGTTTCTAAGGTCTTTAAAACAGGAAATAAGAGCTTGCGAATTCTTTGGTTGTACAGCTCTATCACAGGAATTCTCTAGGTGAATGCAGATTGCATTGGCAGACTTGCATGAAGGTGGATTGCTTTTTGAGGGGAAAGGGAGAAACAGTAGAACCACATTGAGTCCCACATTCTTCTGGATGTTTCACTTTTCAATACTCAGCCCTCCTGGAGTCTAAGAACAGCCTACTTTTTTTTTTTTTTTTTTTTTTTGAAACAGTCTTGCTCTGTCACCCAGGCTGGAGTGCAGTGACACAATCTCGGCTCATGACAACCTCAGCCTCCCAGGTTCAAGTGATTCTCCTGCCACAGCCTCCCGAGTAGCTGAGATTACAGGTGCCCGCCACCAGGCCCGGCTAAATTTTTTGTATTTGTAGTAGAGATGGGGTTTCACCATGTTGGCCAGGCTGGTCTCGAACTCCTGACCTCAAGTGATCCGCCCACCTCAGCCTCCCAAAGTGCAGGGATTACAGGCATGAGCCACTGTGCCCAGCCGAACAGCATATTTATTGTTGGGGAGGGCACAGTCTTCATTATTTCTGTTTTTTCTTTTTCTTTATTGAGATAAAATTCACATAACACAAAATTCACCATTTACCCATTTTAAAGTGCACAGTTAAGTGGCCTTTAGTACGTTTACCATGTCGTGTAACCCTTACTACTCTCTAGTTCCACACGTTTTCATCACTCCGAAAGGAAACCCGTACCCGTTCAGCAGTTCCTCCCCATTCCTCCCTCCCCCCAGTCCCGGTAACCACGAATCTACTTTCCCTCTCTATGGACTTTTCATGGAAATGGAATCATACTACATGTGGCTTTTTGTGACTGGTTTATTTCATTTAGCATAATGTTCTTAAGGTTCATCCTTGTTATAGTATGTGTTAGAATTACCTTCCTTTTTATAGCTGAATAATTATTATATGGGTAAGTCACATTTTCTTTTCTTTTCTTTTTTTTTTTTTCGAGATGGAGTCTCACTCTGTTGTCCAGGCTGAAGTGCAGTGGCACAGTCTCGGCTGACTGCAACCTCCACCTTCTAGGTTCAAACGATTCTCCTGCCTCAGCCTCCCGAGTAGCTGGGACTACAGGCGCACACCACCACACCCGGCTAATTTTTGTATTTTTAGTAGAGACAGGGTTTCACCATGTTGGCCAGGCTGGTCTTGAACTCCTGACCTACAGTGATCTGCCTGCCTCGGCCTCCCAAAGTGCTGGGATTACAGACATGAGCCACCGTGCCGAGCCACATTTTTCTTTATCCATTGATCAGTTGATGGACATTTAGGTTTTTACCTTTTGGCTATTGTGAATAGCGTTGCTATGAGCATTCATTTGCAAGCTTTTGTTTGAACCTCAGTTTTCAATTCTTTGGGGTGCATACTTAGGAGGGGCATTGCTGGGACATACGGAAACGCTATGTTTAACTTATTGAGGAGCCACCAAATTGTTTTCCCAGCAGTTGCACCATTTTACATATCCACCAAAAGCAATGCGTGAGTGTTCCAATTTCCTAACATCCTCACCAATACTTATTTTCAAGTTGTTTTTTTTTTGATACTCGCTCTGTTGCCCAGGCTGGAGTGCAGTTGTGCAATCTTGGCTCCTGCAACCTCCACCTCCTGGGTTCAAGCGATTCTCATCCCTCAGCCTCCTGAGTAGCTGGGGTTATAGGCGTTAGCGACCATGCCTGGCTAATTTTTTATTTTTACTTTTTAATACAGATGGGGTTTCACCATCTTGGCCAGGCTGGTCTCGAACTCCTGACCTCAGGTGATCTGCCCACCTCGACCTCCCAAAGTGCTGGGATTACAGGTTTGAGCCACTGTGCCCAGCCTATTTTCAGTTTTTTAAAAATGATAACCATCCTAGTGCTGTGAAGTGGTCTCTCCCTGTGGGTTTGTTTTTTAATTAATAATTTTAAAAAATAACTTTTATTGAGACCCCACCAGGTGCAAAACCTGTTCCTGGAGTTAAGCTCCTTCTTCCTTTGCAATTCGGTCTTTCTCGAGTGGTCCCATGAATGCTTTCTTCTCCTCCATGGTCTGGAAGCGGCCATAGCCAAACTTGGAGGTAGTGTCAGTGAACTTAAGGTCAGTCTTCTCCAGAGCCCACCGTCTGGTCTGCACCAGCAAAGATGTGCAGAGAATGAGCACTCGCTTCTTGGTTCCCACCACACAGCCTTTCAGCATGGCAGAGTCATTGGTCACTTCACCATAGTGGACAAAGCCACCCAGAAAGTTGATGCTCTTGTCAGACAGGTCATAGTCCGTGGAGGCATTGTTCTTGATCGGTTTGCTGTCCTCAGTAAGGTAGCCCTGGTCAATCTTACAGATCTTCTTGTTGATCTCAGTGTGGTGATGGTCTCCTTTCTGCCCAGCACATGCCATGGAGAAGGCCACATGGTCAGGATGCCATGCCCCAATCCAGGCCACCGTGCACAGGCCTCGGTGGGTCTTGTGGGGCAGCTTCTTGGTGTGCCAACAACTGGTGACCCCTTTGTAGCCTTTGCCCTTGGTCACCCCAATGATGTCGATCATCTCGTCCAGCCCAAACGCTTGGTTCACAGGTACCTGCTGCTGTAGCCCCTCCTGGGCCCAGTCCAGCTTCTCAGCCATGGTGCCTCCGTTCACTTGGCTCTCCATCAGCTGGGCCTTCTTCTGGCGCAGAGGAAGCAGGCGCGTCTGGGTGTGGGCAGCGAGGCAGGTGACTTGGCAGTGCTTCCTCATGCTGCTGAAGTCTTCTCCAGCTGCTTCTTGCCATCCTCATCCTGCCATTTCTTGCAGTACTTGGTAAAGGCCTTCTTCCTAGATTTATGCCAGTTGTTAGAGAAACGCCTTTTGCACTCATCGATGTGCTCAGCAAAGATGACCTTGAAGGTCCGGAGGCTTCAAGGGGTTTCCACGTAGCCCGCAATGCCCGCAACCACCATAGGTGGTGTCTCCACAGTAGTCACGGCCTCTACCACTTCCTTCTCTTTCACCTTGGATCTTGGCCTGTCGACTTCCCGTGTGATGTGGGTCATGCCAGCCTTGTATCCCAGGAAGGCTGTGACGTTGACTGGCTTGGAAGGGTCATCCTTGGGGAAGCTCTTCACCTTCCCACGATGCCTATTTCTGCGCTTCCATGGCAGGAAGCAGAGGGACCCATGTCTGGGAGTGGAGAACTTTCTGTGAGACATCACGCCATCAAATTCCACCGGTAGAGCTCTCCCTGTGGTTTTGATTTGCATTTCCCTAATGACTAATAATTTTGAGCACCTTTTCATATGCTTGTTGGGCATTTGTGTATCTTTTTGGAAGAAATTTCTATTCTAGGCCTGGCGCGGTGGCTCATGCCTGTAATCCCAGCACTCTGGGAGGCTGAGGCCGGCAGATCATGAGGTCAAAAGATCGAGACCACCCTGGCCAACATGGTGAAACACCATCTCTACTAAAAATACAGAAATTAGCTGGGCATGGTGGCACGCACTTGTAGTCCCAGCTACCCCGGAGGCTGAGGCAGGAGAATTGCTTGAACCCGGGAGGCAGAGGTTGCAGTGAGCTGAGATCGTGCCACTGCACTCTAGCCTGGGTGACAGAGTGAGACTCTGTCTAAATAAATAAATAAATAAATAAATAAAATTATTATTTATTTATTTATAATTATCCAGCTGTGGTAGTGCTTGCTTGTGCTCCCAGCTACTCAGGAGGCTGAAGTAGGAGGATCGCTTGAGCCCAGGAGATCAAGGCTGCAGTGAGCCATGATCATGCCACTACACTGCAGCATGTAGTGCTGAGTGACAGAACAAAACCCTGTTTCAAAAAAAAAAAAAAAAAGACATAACTTTGTTAGAGTTGTTACCTGAGGATTCCCATCCCAAGGGTCTCCTCTTGGATCTCATTTCTTGTTCCCTGCTGCTGTGATTAACTATTGAGTTTAAGCAGCCACCTTGAAGAATTTGCAAGATACGGTTGGGACAAAAGTGATGCTGTCAGTCCCTACCTCTGCCTTGCCTGAGGCCGCTGACATTCATGGAGAGCTCACTGCGTGCTAAGGAGTTGACGTGCATTATTGTATAATACTTAAAATGTATCTTGAGATCTGTCTCAGGTTCAACCACTTGTGCAAGGCCACTGCCAGCCAGTGGCAGAGAGAGGGCTCAGACCCCGACCAGCCTGGTTCCAAGGTCCATGCTCATGACCAGAGCCTCCAGCCTTGTTCATGTCAGTATCTGTATAGCTCACGTAAGGGGAAAGGGCTGTGCTTCTTTGCTGCCAGGGACCCTGTCTCCATCACCCAAATGCAGTAGGCGCAATTATTAGGCCCATTTTACTGATGAAGGCTAACCTACTTGCCCAGTGTCTTATGGCAACTGAGTGGTTATTATGGATTGAATTTTGGCCTCCATGAAAGAAACCCTGGAGTCTTAACCCTTAGTACCTCAGTATGTAACTTGATTTGGAAACAGCATCTTTACAGAGCTAATCGAGCTAGAAGAGGTCATTAGGGGGTGGCCCTAATCCAGTGTGACTGGTGTCCTGATGAAAAAGGGGAAATGTAGACACAGACATGCATGAGGGAAGGCACCACGTGAGGATGAAGGCAGAGACCAGAAAGATGCATCTACAAGCCAAGGAGTGCCAAAGAATGACAGCAAATTCCTAGCAGCAGGGGGAGAGGCACGGGACGGATTGTCTATGCAGCCTTCAGAAGGAAGCCGCTCTCTTGACACCTTGATTTCAGACTTAACATGAGAGAATACATTTCTGTTGTTGAAGCCACCTGGTGTGTGGCCCTTCGTTATAGGAGCCCTAGAATGCTATGACAGTGGTAGGACAAGATCTGTTAACACCTCAGTGCTGGGGATAAGGCATTGAACACTAAGCCCCTGCTCTCATGGAAAGAAACGATGCTTTCTTGGCGAGAGACAGACGACAGATGACTGTGTGATGTCAGATGCTGAATGCTAAGAAGAAAAATAAACTGGGGAAGTGGGGTATGGAGGAAGGAGGAGGGAGTGCTATTTTAGACAGAGAGGGCACTGACAGCGTGACCTTAAAGCAGAGGTTGGGGTGAAGTGAGCAAGCTGGCGGGAAGGGCAGTCTGGGGCATGGGCCTGTGTCCAAGGCATGGGAAGGGGACAGGAGTAGCCAGAGGACAGAGTGACCAGAGATACAGCAGGGTCAGGCCACTGATAGGATTTTGCTCTGGCAGGGAGGGGAAGCCACTGAGCTTCCTCCCAGGGAGGCTGTGAGCAAGGGAACCTCTGCCTCACCCATTGCAAGAATCCCCCGGGCCTTCAGCAAGCACAAGAGCCAGTGTGGATGCCGGCACCATTAGGCCTGAGATCAGTTCCTCCTGTTACTGGATGTGGAGGGTTTGGACTGGTGCCCAGTCCTAACTCCCATTTCTAAGGTGTGGCAAAGGCTGCTGAATCCTTTGCTGTCGTTCTGTTGTGGGTGCCATGCTGGGGCTCTGATGATGTTGCAGCTTCACCCCTTACCCCAGGTTATCTGAAGGAGCTGAGGATGTTCAAGAGCACTGCTACCCCAGGCTTCACAGCAGCCTCAGTCAGGGCCACTCACACTGTAAGATCGAGATGGTCTTTTTGAAAAGAGCATTTCTCTTTGCTGAAAAGAGTCTGATATGCTTTTCAATAATTTGTAGCCAGGATAGTCTATTTACTTTGTGTTTGAGTGAAGGAATATTTTTGCCATTCTTCCTTTCAGGTCTGCTGTGGGGATGGAGGTAGTCCAGATTTAGAGATGAATTATTCCTCCAGTGCTGTGATTTGAATGGCTCTTTCAAAGTCCATGCTGAAACTTAACCCCAATATGACAATATTGGGGTTGGGGGGGCCTTTAAAAGGTGACCAGACCATGAGGGCTCTGTTCTCATAAATGAGTTACTCGACGTATGGATTAATGCATTGATAGGTTATCCTGGGTGAGGAACTGGTAGCTAAATAAGAAGAGGAAGAGAGGCCTGAGCTAGCATTAGCATGCTTGGCCTCCTTGCCATGTGATATCCCACACCACTTCGGGACTCTGCAGAGAGTCTCCACCAGCAAGAAGGCCCTCACCAGATGCAGCCCCTTGAGCTCGGCCTCTGTAACTGTAAAAAGTAAATTTATTTTCTTTATAAATGACCCAGTTTCAGGTATTCTGTTATAAGCAACAGAAAATAGACTAAAATATCCAGCAATCGAACAGAATTGAGTTTATAGATAAGGGAAAGGGTTTGTGACCCACCTACACTATATAAATTCTCCCAAGAAAGTTATGAGCTAGAAACTCCATGTCAGGCCTTGGTGTGGAAGGTGCTGTGGACTGAATTGTGTTTCTCCTTCTCCCCTCAAACTCATATGCTGAAGTCTTAACCCCAGTGTAGCTGTATATCAAGGTAGGATCTTTGGCAGATGGTTTAGGTTAAATGAGGTCATGAGGATGAGACCCTAATTTAATAGGACTGTGGCCTTATAAGAATAGGAAGAGGCCAGGCACAGTGGCTCACACTTGTACTCTCAGGACTTTGGGAGGCTAGGGCAGGTGGATCACTTGAGCCTAGGAGTTTGAGACCAGCCTGGACAACATGGGGAAACCCCATCTCTACAAAAACAAACGAACAAACAAAATTAGCCTGGTGTGGTAGCATGCACCTGTAGTCTCAGCTACTTGGGAGGCTGAGTTGGGAGGTTTGCTTGAGTCCAGGAGTCTCTTAAGAAAAAAAAAAAAAAGGAAGAGGAAGAGACAGACTTCCTCCCACCTCCCACCATGTGAAGACACAGTGAGGAGATGGCTGTCTGCAAGCCAGGAAGAGAGCTGAAACTGCTGGCACCTTGATTGCGGACTCCCAACCTACAGAACTGGGAGAAGTAAATTTCTGTTGTTTAAGACACCCACTCTGTGGTATTTTGTTATGGCAGCCTGGGCCAACTAATACAGAAGGAACTAGGTTAAACTTGTATTTTTCAGAAAAAAAGCAACTGTTTGAACAGGAATACCAACATTCAAGCTTGTATTTGAGTCACATACAGGCATTCCCATTTACCTATCTTTTAAAAATAGTCTTTTCCTTTTAAATTTCTTTCCAACTTTATTGGACATACAATAAACTGCAAGCATTTAGAAGTGTATAATTTAAAGAGTTTTGACATAACGTTTATCCCTGTGAAACCATCACCACAATCAAGACAATGAGCATGGATCTGTCACCCCCAGAAGTTTCCTCCTGTCCTTTTGTTGTCTCCCTCCCTCCCTTGTCCCCAGACAACCACTGATCTGTTTTCTGTTACCATGGATTTGTTTGCATTTTCTGAAAGTTTATATAAATGGAATCCCACAGTATGTGCCCTCTCTCTCCTTTTCTGGTCTGGCTTCTTTCACTCAGCAAAGCTACTTCGAGAGTCATTCAGGCTGTTGTGTACATCAAAGTTTCCTTCTTTTTTACTGCTGAGTAAGAGTCCATGGATATATACAATTTCTTTATCCATTTCCCATTAGTGGACATTTGGGTTGCTTCCAGTAGGTATATGTTTAATTTTTTAGGAAGCTGCCAAACTGTTTGCCAAAGTGGTTGTATCATTTTACATTCCCAGCTGCAGTGTATGAAAGCTCCAGTTCTCCCCCATCCTCTTCAGCACTTGGTATGGTCAGTCTTTTTCACTTTGGTCATTTTAATGCGAGTGTAATACTCTCTTATTGTGGCTTTTGCATTTTGTACATGACAGATGATTAGAAAATCAGTAAGTGGTCATTGTAACTTTGTTTTAATTCCGTAGACACATAACATAAAGATCACTGTAAGAATCTTCCCTGTTTTATTGTATGTAATAGCAAAAAATTGGGAGTGACCACCCCTGGTCGGGGAGTAGTTGTGAGGTGAGTCATGGAACAACAATATAATGCACACACAGCCATGGAACCAAGTAGACTGGTAGTTACTAACATGAAAAATGCTCATTATAAATAAGGGGGAAGAAAGGACAGGTGAACAGTTTACATATAGCCCACTCAATCTTGTGTGTGTGTGAGAGAAAGGGAGGGGGTACTGTATAGGAGTGGACAAGATCTCGAAGCCCCTTATTGCAGGACTAGTGTATTTCCAGTTTTTCACGACTCTGAATAAAGCTGTCATGAACATCTTTACGCACGTGGCTATTTTTGTCAAGATAAATTGCTAGAGGTGGAGTAGCTGGGTCAGTGGACATACAGTGAAGCCTCTGGACACAGGGGTATGTGCTGGTCTTTATTTGCCCCTCTCCTCTGCCTGCACAGATGCCAGAGCCACAGCCTGTCACCTGCTGTACTGTGTCATGTATTTATCCAGCAGGACCACATTCTCTATCCCTGTCACTCTTCTGATTCCAGAATTTCTCCACTATTCCCATGTTGGGAACATTAGGATAATTTATAAAGTTAAAAAAAAAACTAGAGGGGGTTATTGATATTAACCATTATAGGTAATAACAATTTAGATTATTCTGGGAAGAAGTGACATCTTTACACACTTGGGCCCTTCCATATAGAAATGTGGTAGTTTCCATCATTCATTAAAATGTACTCACTTTGCTGGCCGCGGTGGCTCACGCCTGTAATCCCAGGGCTTTGGGAGGCTGAGGCAGGCAGATCACCTGAGGTCAGGAGTTCAAGACCAGCCTGGCCAACATGGTGAAACCTCATCTTTACCAAAAATACAAAAAATTAGCTGGGTGTGGTGGCGCACACCTGTTAGTCCTAGCTACTTGGGAGGCTGAGGCAGGAGAATCACTTGAACCCAGGAGGCAGAGGTCACAGTGAGCTGAGATCAGGCCTGGGCAATAGATGGCGCTCCAGCCTGGGCAAGAGTGAAACTCGGTCTCAAAAAAAGAAAAAAAAAATGTGGCTGGGCACAGTGGCTCATGCCTGTAATCCCAGCATACTGGGAGGCCAAGGCGGGGGGATCACCTGAGGTCAGGAGTTCGAGACCAGCCTGGCCAACATGGCAAAACCCCATCTCTACTAAAAATACAAAAAATAGCTGGGCATAGTGGCGTGCACCTGTAATCCCAGCTACTTGAGAGACTGAGGCATGAGAATTGCTTGAACCCATGAGGCAGAGGTTGCAATGAGCCGAGATTATGCCACTGCATTCCAGCCTGGGTTGTCAGACAGAGTGAGACTGTGTCTCAAAAAAAAAAAAGTATTATGTCCTTAAGAGTTCTTCTTAAATAAGACCTTCCTGTTCCTCAAGTATATTAAGTATTTTATACATGTGTTTTTGCCATTGTGAATGGGATTATTTTCCTCAGGTAGACAGGTATACCATCAACCAATACTGATTTGTATTTTTTTCTAATATTTTGCTAGCATTTCCTGGAAGAGTGTTGAATAGCAATGTTGCTATCAGTATGTTAACCACGGTAATGTTGGCTGCTATAATAAAGAAGTCCAAAATCAGTGTCCTTGATATAATTGAAGTTTATCCTCACTCATGTATCAGTTAAGCATGTTATTCAGATGGGTGGGCAGCTCTCTTCTACACGGTCATTC
The DNA here is from genome assembly GCF_029281585.2 of Gorilla gorilla gorilla. Taxonomy (NCBI): domain Eukaryota; kingdom Metazoa; phylum Chordata; class Mammalia; order Primates; family Hominidae; genus Gorilla; species Gorilla gorilla. The sequence continues at coordinate 38,085,336 of NC_073246.2, forward strand.
CAGAAACTCAAGCCAGGACTCTGTCTTCTTTTTTTTTTTTTTGAGACAGTGTCTTGCTCTGTCAGCCAGGCTAGAGTGCAGTGGCACGATCTTGGCTCACTGCAACCTCCGTCTCCCAGGCTCAAGCAATTCTCCTGCCTCAGCCTCCCGAGTAGCTGGGATTACAGGCATGTGCCACCATGCCCGACTGATTTTTGTGTTTTTAGTAGAGACGGGGTTTCACCGTGTTGACCAGGCTGGTCATGAACTCCTGACCTCAGGTAATCCACCCGCCTCAGCCTCCCAAAGTGCTGGGATTACAGGTGTGAACCACTACACCCGGCCCAGGACTCTTGTCTTCTTGAACACGTGGCTTTCACAGTTTTTCTGTTCATTGCCATTCTGTCCCACAGGAAAAGAGAAGGACACAGAGAAGCACACATACTGAGGTTTTAACCAGCCAGGTCCTGATGGCACGTGTTATGTCCACCCATGCCTCCCAGGGAGACTGGGCAGCCATGGCCCAGCTGCAGCCCTAACTGAAGAAGAAGGGAGCCGTGATTTGGGTGGGCCGGGCCCAGTGCCTGCACTCACCTGGCATGCACTGATTTTAATGGAAGGGTCTGTAGTGTTTCACCATCATCTCTACCCTGTGACCTCCCTCTGTTTCTTGTCTCATAAAGGATCAGTTTATTCCTTGGTTACTAACTTTAATAACTACTTATCTTTATATGGCAAGAAAGGCATGTCATTTCATTACCTGATCAACATGTAAAGTATTGAATTGCTTTTTAGCAAACATCACAGTTCTGCCTTATGTATTACTCTTGTGTTTGGGGGTCATTCTTGTACTTAGGCTAGATTTTCCCAATGCCTAGGATGTTCCTGGGAAGCAAATATGTTGGAGGATAATCTAATTCAGATTTGTGGAATGCAGGAAGGAGCCCGGAATTGGAGCACCTGGGGTCATGTTCAGACTCACCATTTCTGAGATTGGGGCAGACGCACTGGTTACCCACCGATAACCATTCTGCCCTCTTCTTTCTTGCCAATAGAGAACCCCAGTTATATTTGGGGATCAGGTGGTGATGTGCTGCAGGGTGGGGGCCCCAGCAGTAAATGTTATTGTTCTAGGACTTCATCCTAAAAATCCTGTTTTTCTTGGCAGGGATTAATTTCGAGGTGGGCACATGACCTGCTCTAGCCCAATGAGATACGGCGGGAAGGCTGCAGGGTGGCTTCTGGAAAGGTTTTTTTCTCATACAAAGAGACAAAAAGGAACACACACTGCCACAACAGGGAAAGATAGGTTAAGAGTGAACTCACTGGCAGGGCGTGCTGGTTCACATCTATAATCCCAGCACTTGGCTGAGGCGGGAGGACAGCTTGAGGCCAGGAGTTTGAGACCAGCCTGAGCAACATAGCCAGACCCCATCTCTATAAAAAAAAAAGTTAAAATTAGCCAGATGTGATGGTGTGTACCTGTGGTCCCAGCTAGTTGGGAGGTTGAGGCAGGAGAATTGCTTGAGCCCACAAGGTTGAGGCCACAGTGAGCCGTGTTTGCACAACTGTCCTCTAGCCTGGGCAACAGAGCAAGACCTTGTCTAAACAAGAAGAGTCAACTCATCATTGGCAGCATGTAAGGCACCAGAATGCTTGGATCTTTTGGGGATGTCACTGAGCCCTTGCAGGAACCAAATGCAGAAATGAGCTCCTTTAGCCCTGGTTTCCCAGCCTTGGCATGCTGTGGCATGGCAGACATTCTGGCTGCGGGTGGGTGGGGGTCTGTGCACTGTAGGATGTTTTGTTTAAGAGGCAGGGTCTCACTGTGTTGCCCAGGCCAGAGTGCAGGAGCTGTTTACAGATGCAGTCATAGCTCACTACAGCCTCACACAATCCTCTCGCCTTCGCCTCCCGAGTAGCTGGGATCACAGGTGCGTGCCACTGTGCCCGGCTCTGTGTAGGATGCTTATTCCCATCCTGGCCTCCCTGACTTCTGTCCAGTAGATGCCAGTATCACCCCCTCCTCCACCCAAAGTTGTAACAGCCAGAAATGTTTCCACACATTGCCAAATGTCCCCTGGGGGCAAAATTTCCCCAGTTGAGAACCACTGCTGTAGACCTTTGGTTTTGTGAGGCAATACATTGTTTCATTTAAACCTGTATGGCTTGATGGTCTGTTCTTTACAGCCACACATGTCCTAGCTGAGCTCACAACCCTGGACCATCCTTAACCCCAGAGCCAGAGCCTGTTTCTTCTGCAGGCTGACGTGGACGTACTTGTCTGTTGACAGTAAAGGTTTTTTGTGCATCTTTAAAAGATGCAGTGTCTTGCAGCTGTTGGAGTGGTTTCTGGCTGGGAGCAGGACACCTACAGAGCAGTTGCGGAGGACCTTCTGTCTCCCCATGGTGGAGGCACCATTCCAAGTACGGAACCTTTGTTGTGTTTTGGAGGGGGTCGTGTGCTTCCAGCGCCTGCCGCCTCTGCCAGCCACAGCACTCTGCCTCTTTGTTCTGAGTGCCCGGGACACAGTTGTATAGCTGCTGCCTTTTGGAGAGAGGAGTCAGCTTTGGGCTTGAATGTATCTGGAGATAGCCCAGCTTCCATGCCATCTTCACATTTCCTGTGTACATGGTTTCTTTTGTTTTTTTTAGACAGCGTCTCACTCTGTCGCCCAGGGTGGAGTGCAGTGGTGCAGTCTCAACTCACTGCAACCTTTGCCTCCCAGGTTCAAGCTATTCTCCTGCCTCAGCTTCCCGAGTAGCTGGGACTACAGGTGCGTGCCACCACGCCTGGTTAATTTTTGTTTTTTGCTTTTGCTATTTTATCTTTTTTTGAGACAGAGTCATACTCTGTCGTCCAGGCTGGAGTGCAGTGGCGTGATCTTGGCTCATTGCAACATCTGGCTCCCGGGTTCAAGTGATTCTCCTGCCTCAGCCTCCCAAGTAGCTGGGATTACAGATGTGCACCATCACACCTGGCTAATTTTTGTATTTTTAGTAGAGATGGGATTTCACCATGTTGGTCAGGCTGGTCTCAAACTCCTGACCTCAGGTGATCCACCTGCCTTGGTCTCCCAGAGTGCTGCGATTACAGGCGTGAGCCACCACGCCCGGCCTAATTTTTGTATTTTTAGTGGAGACGGGTTTCACTATGTTGCCCAGGCTGGTCTCGAACTCCTGACCTCAAGTGATCCACCCACCTTGGCCTCCCAGAGTGCTGGGATCATAGGCATGAGCCACTGTGCCCAGCCCCTGTATACACTGTTACGGCCCCTTCCCATCCAGCTGCCGAGAGCTGGTTCTTTCACAGGTCTCCTGCTTCCGTGCAGGTAGCTTATTCCAGGGACAGGGAAGCAGGAGGAAAAAGCACGAGGAGGAAGACCACAGACTGGATTCAGAACAGGCCATCGTGGAGAGCTGTGTGCTTCGCTGCCGGCCTGAGGCTCTGCTTTCCCCTCCTTGGTGCTCAGGCTGCCCGGCATACGCAACAAGTGCTGACCCAGCAGGCAGCCCACGTGCGCTTCAGGTGTGGGAGGCTCTGCGGGCCGCGGGGAACCGGATCGTTGTGGGAGGTTGAGCCTGGAGCTCTGAACAGCCACTCTGCGCCCACTCTGCTGTAGCGCCGAGGGTCAGGAAGGCCTCTGGGAGTTCTCTAGAAGAAGGCGCTGGGGAGGAGGAGATAACATCTCATTTCATTAGAACATGCCAGTTCTGTTCTGGGTGTGATTTTTGAAGAATATTGAGTTCTACCAGTAGAACTTTGGGGACTGAAACCTGTTGAGGATTTGTAGTAAGACTCTGTCCCGAAGGCATTCTTTCTTTTCTTCTGTCTCTGACTTTAACAAGCAGGTTTCCCTATAAGCTTTGCTGTTTGTTAAACAGATCATTTGTATGTGGAATAAAATATGTTTAAAAATTAGAAAAATAACATTTCCCGATAATATGTCATTTTATATTTTTAACGGTATGATTACTATTATTTGATTTTCTGGTTTGTGATGATAAATGCATAAGAATGGCAGTGTTCTCTGCATCATGTACATTTCAAGGTGTAGACTGTGTTCTGAAGGGAGAGTCGGCCCCACATCCTTACCTTCTTTTCCTGTGGTTTATTGCAGAACTCAGCTGCCTTCACCTCCTCCTGCCATTTTTCATCACTTCTGAGACTGTTAGCTCTTAGACCCCCCAAACAGAACAGTTTCCTTTGTGAGCCCCTGTTATATGCTTGCCACCATTGTTTTTCAAACCTAGGATCCTCCAAACTCAGTGCCACTCAGCCTCTTCTACTGATGAAGAAACTGGAGTTCAAAGGCTTGCTTGCAGCTTCCCAGGTGTATGACGAGTATTTCAGGTCGGCCAGCGCCTTGTGAAGCCCACACTCTAGGGTTGAGGGCAACATGTAACAATGTCAGGGAAGGCTGAGGAAGTGCTGTGCCATCGCAAAAGAATAAAATACAAGTCTAGAAATGCGGAAGGTACTGTACAGCATCACAGCTACCTAAACTTCCTCTGTGGGAAGACAGGAAAAGTAGGCGTTAGTGGCAAGACAGAGTGGCTTTGAGTCTAAGTGTCATAATAAACTCTGACGGGGAAAAATAAGGGGCAGCATTTGCACATGTGTGCTGCAGCTTACCCGCTGTGAGGCAGCGGTGAGTTTGTTGCCTTGTGTTTTAAAAAGTAATTTTCTGGGCCGGGCGCGGTGGCTCACACCTGTAATCCCAGCACTTTGGGTGGCCAAGGCGGGTGGATCACTTGAGGTCAGGAGTTTGAGACCAGCCTGGCCAACGTGGTGAAACCTCGTTTCTACTAAAAATACAAAAATTAGCTGGGCGTGGTGGCGGGTGCCTGTAATCCCAGCTACTTGGGAGGCTGAGGCATGAGAATTGCTTGAACCCAGGAGGCAGAGGTTGCAGTGAGCTAAGATTGCACCACTGCACTCCAGCCTGGGCAACAGAACGAGACTTCGTCTCACAAAAAAAAAAAGAAGTAATTTTCTGATCTAGCATGTGGATTCCTGAGTCATCTTAACTAAGAGATTGGGAGCAGCCTGTGTGGCTGACAGGCCCTATTGCTCATGACTTGTGTATGTGTACACATGTGGGATGTGTGTATGCATGTGTGTATATGTATGCAGTGTGTATGTGTGGAGTGTGTATGTGCATGTGTGTACATGTATGCATGTGTAGAGGGTGTGTGTGTGTATATGTATGGGAAGTATGTATGTATGTATTTGTGTGCCTGCATGTGTGGACATGTGTACGCATATCCAGTGTTAACCCTGACACACTGGGGAAGTGGAAATAGAATGAATACCCTGTATGTTTCAGCTCCTTTTTGAGTTTATCCTGCACGACCAGCTTATGAGTAGGTGATGGTATATTTTTGGTCACCTACAGCACTTCCTCAGCCTCCCCTGACATGTCTACATGTTCCACCCCCACCCCCGGAGTGTGGGCTTTGCAGGGCGCTGGCGGACCTGAAATACTCTGCACACCTGGGAAGCTGCAGGCAGACCTCTGAGCTCCAGCTTGTTCTTCAGTAAAAGGGGCTGAATGGTGCTAACTTTGGAGGATTCCAGCTTTCAGAAATAATGGGTGAGAAAGCAGAGCCTCAGAGCTATCAGGTGACTTGTGACAGGCTTGCTCAGATGAGAGCTGGAGCCCAGACTCCGACCCAGGCCTGCCACTCAGAGCCTGGCCTCTGTCACAGTTCCCCTCCCATTGACTTTCGGAGCCCGTCTTAGCTCGACCAGCGGCCAGCAAAACATTCCCTCCACAGCAGAGCCACCTCTGGGTAAACTGATACAAATGAGCTTCTGAACCTGCCAAGGTACCAGGGCTCAGGCCTTGGCTTCAGCAATGTCATTCCCCCAGCAGACGGTGAGTGGGTGCCAGCCACAGTCAAGCACCCACTGTGCTCTTCCCCCAAGGCCTGGCCTGGGTGAGCTGGCTGTCCTGCCCCTCCCCTCCCCTCCCCTCCCCTCCCTTCCCGGGGGAGGGTGCTTGACTGGCCAGCACCCATTCATCGTCTGTGGGGAGAATGACGTTGCTGAAGCCAAGGCCTGGCTTTCGACAAGAGTTTTGCTCTGTTGCCCAGGCTGGAGTGCAGTGGCACCATCTCAGCTCACTGCAACCTCCGCCTCCCAGGTTCAAGTGATTCTCCTGCCTCAGCCTCCTGAATAGCTAGGATTGCAGGAGCCCGCTACCACACCTGGCTAATTTTTGTTTTTTTTTTAGTAGAGATGGGGTTTCACTATGTTGGCCAGGCTGGTCTTGAACTCCCAACCTCAGGTGATCCGCCTTCCTTTGCCTCCCAAAGTGCTGGGATTATAGGCATAAGCCACTGTGCCCAGCCTATTTATTTTATTTTTTATTTTACTTTTGAGACAGGGTCTCACTTTGTTGCCCAGGCTGGAGTGCAGAGGTGCAATCGTAGCTCACCCACAGCCTTGACCTCCTAGTTCTAAGTGATCCTCCTGCCTCAGCCTCCCAAGTAGCTGGGACTACAGGTGCACATCACATGCCCAGCTAATTTTTGTATTTTTTATAGAGACAGGGTTTTGCCGTGTTGCTGGTCTTGAACTCCTGGGCTGAAGCAATTCACCTGCCTCGGCCTCCCAAAGTGCTGGGATTACAGGCGTAAGCCACTGTGCCTGGCCTGCTTCTTTTTTTTCTGAGCATGCTTTTAAAATCTCTAGTAGGTGATACACTCAGCCTTCAGTTCTACTCCTACTCAAGCAGCATGGTAATTTTAAGAAAATTTTAAAAGGAAAAAAATGCATATTGTAATGTGTCTTCTTATCTGATGCAGAAGATGGAGTTAGCCTGAGTGACCCATTCCTTGCTAGCAGCTTTATTGGAAGCTGGGATTTGGGGATGTGGATAACTCATGCTGAGAGCTGATTAATCACGTGCATGGCCCTGTTAGGGTTAAGCTGACTTAGGTAAATACAACACAATGATATTTCAGCTGTGACCTTTCAGAGAAGGAAGCTCCTTGTTTACATAGGAGTTATAGCAGCACTGCTCTCCCAGTTCAACAAAAACTGGTCTCACTGGTTACCTATGGAACCCCGACTCCCTGAGATGGCTCTTGGCAGCCTTGCCTTCTGCCTGTTTCTCCAGCTTATCTCTTGCCACCGCCACTCCCTCAAGCTGGCAAAGCAACCGGGTCATGCCATTTCAGTCAAGGTGGAATGCCACACCATGAGCACTTGGGAAGTCCCGGCCAAGTGCTGGTCTGTTCCATTTTCGTCCCGTCTAAAGGGCACTAACAGTGCTCCCTGGCAGGTGCTTCACTGAGCGTTCAAGCCTGTGTCACCTGGCCTCCCTGACTCACTGTGCCACTGTGCAGCTTCCTTTCAGTGGCATGAAAAGAACACCCTTACAAAGATGCCTCACTTCCAGAAGGAAGACATGTCGGTGTTTCACCGTGAAAAATGCAACTCCTCATTTGCTTGGTGGGAGACGTGCTTTTAAATTGGCTGACTTACATTTCTTTCTAGACAAAGACATCTGGCGTTCTGAAGTCAGCATTGTACTCTGTGCAAAAGTAGGGTGACTGTCTCTTCTAGGAACTTTTAAAGGAAACATTTAACATTTTTATTTTACAGGCTAAATAAAGCGTTTTAAAAATGAAACATAATTCTGTCCACTCCCCACCCATATGGTTAAATTACTCCTTTTTTAAAGCATTTTAAATTGTGGTAAAATACATATAAACAAATTGTGGTAAAATACATATAACATAAAATTTACCATCTTAACCATTTTTAAGCATATTAACTTGTGTCCATGGTGTAACCTTTTGGAATTTTTCATCGTGTTCCCTACACAGAATGCTTCTAAATCATGCCGTGTCCTGGGGACTGTCATACTGTCAGGTTGTGTAAAGTCAAAGGAAAACAAAGATATTTTCTTGGGTGGAGCAACAGTGACACTTCCTGATTTCTATTAAGCTTGGATGTAGTTTGAATCTTTTTTTTTCAAACATACTTTATACTTAACATTTTAGTATTTTCTTTTAAGGTCAGCCTACTGAGCCTATGCATATAATGAGGTCAAAAATGTTACAATTATGTCCTAATTATAGCTCAAGGAATGCTTTTAGAACAGTGTAGTTCCTGAGTGAAATAAATAAGAAAGTTTAATTTCCTGTTTAATCAGTTTCTCCTTTTTTATTTTTTTTAGCACTTTAAAAAGTGATTTTGAAGGCTGGGTGCAGTGGCTTACACCTGTAATCCCAGCACTTTGGGAGGCCAAGACGGTGGATCACAAGGTCAGGAGTTCGAGACCGGCCTGGCCAATATGGTGAAACCCCATCTCTACTTAAAAATACAAAAATTAGCTGGGCGTGCTGGTGCACGCCTGTAGTCCCAGCTACTGTGGAGGCTGAGGCAGCAGAATCGCTAGAACCCAGGAGGGGGAGGGTGCAGTGAGCTGAGATCACACCACTACACTCCAGCCTGGGTGACAGAGCGAGACTCTGTCTCAAAAAACAATGGGATTTTGGGTTAGGCACAGTCAGTGGCTCACGCCTGTAATCCCAGCACTTTGGGAGGCTGAGACGGGTGGATCACGAGGTCAGGAGTTTGAGACCAGCCTGGGCAGTATGGTGAAACTCTGTCTCTACTAAAAAATACAAAAGTTAGCTGGGCGTGGTGGCATGCACCTGTAGTCCCAGCTACCTGGGAGACTGAGGCAGGAGAATCGCTGGAACCTGGGAAGTGGAGGTTGCAGTGAGCCAAGATCACACTACTGCACTCCAACCTGGGTGACAGAGCGATACTCCATCTCAAAAAAAAAAAAAAAGATTTTCGGTTGGGCACAGTGGCTTACACCTGTAATCCCAGCACTTTGGGAGGCTGAGGCAGGCAGATTGCCTGAGGTCAGGAATTCGAGACCAGCCTGGCCGACATGGTGAAACCCCGTCTCTACTAAAAGTACAAAAAATAAAAATTAGCCAGGCATGGTGGCACATGCCTGTAATCTCAGCCACTCAGGAGGCTGAGGCAGGAGAATCACTGGAACCCAGGAGGTGGAGGTTGCAGTGAGCCGAGATTGCACCACTGCACTCCAGTGTTGGGGGACAGAGACTCTGTCTCGAAATAAATAAATTAATTAAATTAAAAGTGATTTTGAAAACATGGCCATTTTTCCTGGCCAGTTCATCTGTTTCTTTTTTTTTTCTTTTCGAGATGGAGTCTCACTCTGTCACTCAGGCTGGAGTGCAGTGGCGCAATCTCAGCTCACTGCAACCTCTGCCTCCCGGGTTCAAGTGATCCTTCCACCTCAGTCTCCCAAGTATCTGGGATTACAGGCCTGTGCTACTACACCTGGCTAATTTTTGTATTTTTAGTAGGGACAGGGTTTCGCCGTGTCGCCCAGGCTGATATCAAACTCCTGACCTCAAGCGATCTACCTGCCTCGGCCTCCTAAAGTGCTGGGATTACAGGCGTGAGCCATTGTGCCCCACCTCAGTTCATCTGTTTCTCTGTGATATTTATTCTATAGTTGCAGAAGAATGTTTCTCATATGATACGTATATTAAGCTTACTGGCCAGCCAGTTTGGGTTTCTGGGTAGTGAAACTGTCCTGGAAGTGTTTGCTGAGCTTTTCTTGCTGGAGAAGATTCTTGGCAAAGCCTGGATGGAGGATGGAGATGAGAAAGGTAGTGTGAGGGTGGCACACCTGTTTTGTGCTAATTCCAGTCTTGGCAGCCCTGGACCTGCTGGGAGAGGGATGAGAGTGACATGTGGCCCAGTTTTAGCTCAAAGAAGGAAAAGTCACCAAGACCGGCCATGAGGGCAGGAGCTCTTGCTTCTCCTCCTAGATGAGAGTTAGAAGGAATTTGAGAGCAAGGCTTCTTTCTTGGGATCCAAATACTTCTTACCTTGGAGTTTTCCTAGCCGTGGCTAGTGGGTCATAATGTCAGCGACATTGCCAAATGGGAGCTGAAGAGTGTTGTTGGGGGAAGGGTGAAGATGCTGTCAGAGAATAAGACAAACCCCACTAGAACTTTAAAAAACAAGTCAGAAAAAAAAAAAAAAAAAAAAACAGAAAAAAAAACCACATACCCACACACACACCCTGAAGAGGGAATCAGGAGTTTGCAAGCCCTAGAAGGAGGTTATTGTGGTAATTAAAGATTGAAAGCTCACTCTCAAGAGAGCTGGACTGAATCCCTGGGCTGCATCAGAATTTGCTGAAATGAGTCCCACTCTTCTCTGGTCAGTTCAGTCCAGGAGGGGCTGGCGTGCAAGCATCACTCAAGAATTCATGGCTAGGCTGGGCGAGGTGGCTCACGCCTGTAATCCCAAGACTTTGGGAGGCCAAGGCAGGTGAATCACTTGAGGTCAGGAGTTCGAGACCAATCTGGCCAACACGGTGAAACCTCGTCTCTACTAAAAATACAAAAATTAGCCGGGCATGGTGGCACGTGCCTGTAATCCTGGCTACTTGGGAGGCGGAGGCAGGAGAATTGCTTGAACCCCGAAGGCGGAGGTTGCAGTGAGCCGAGATCACGCCACTGCACTCCAGCCTGGCAACAGAGTAAGACTCCGTCTCAAAAAAAAAAAAAAAAAAGAGTTTATGGCTCTTACAGCCTTAGCCAGCAAGAGCGATTGCCATGAAACAGCATTATTTCTTTTCTGTTTATGCTATTGTGGTAAAATACACATGGCCTAAAGTTGACCATTTTAACCATTTTTAAGGGCACAGTTCAGTGGTATTAAGTACATTTATATTGTGTATCCTGCCATCCATCTCCAGAACCTTTTCATCCTCCCAAACAGAAACTTCCAGATGGAGCCCTACCAAATTGCCCGGGCTAGTCTCAAACTCCTTAGGATAACTTTCATTCTTGGCTGGGCGTGGTGGCTCATGCCTATAATCTCAGCACTTTGAGAGGCTGAGGTGGGTGGATTGCTTAAGCTCAGGAGTTTGAGACTAGCCTGGGCAACATGGCGAAACCCTATCTCTACAAAAATTATAGAAATCAGCCAGGCGTGGTGGTATACGCCTGTAGTTCCAGGTACTCGAGAAGCTGAGAAGGGAGAATTGCCTGGGCTTGGGAGATTGAGGCTGCAGTGAGCCAAGATCACGCCACTGCACTCCACTGTGGGTAACAGGGCAAGACACTGTCAAAAAAAAAAAAAAATACCAAAAACTAACTTTCATTCTTTTTTTTTTTTTTTTTTTTGAGACAAGAGTCGCCCAGGCTGGAGTACAGTGGCATGATCACAGCTCACTGCAGCCTCAGCCTCCTGGGCTCTGGTGATCCTCCCACCTCAGCCTCCCAGGTAGCAAGGACCATAGCCATGTGCCACCACACCCAGCTAATTTCTTTGTATTTTTTTAGTAGAGACCGGGTTTTGCCATGCTGCCCAGGCTGGTCTCCAATTCCTAGGCTCAAGTGATCTGTCCTTCTTGGCCTCTCAGAGTGCTGGGATTACAGGTGTGAGCCACTGTGCCCAGCCACTTTCATTCTTTTTTTTTTTTTTGCGACAGAGTCTCACTCTGTTGCCCAGGCTGGAGTGCAGTGGCACAATCTCGGCTCACTGCAAGCTCCGTCTCCTGGGTTCACACCATTCTCCTGCCTCAGCCTCCCGAGTAGCTGGGACTACAGGCGCCCGCCACCACGCCCGGCTAATTTTTTGTATTTTTTAGTGGAGATGGGGTTTCACCGTGTTAGCCAGGATGGTCTTGATCTCCTGACCTCTGATCTGCCCACCTTGGCCTCCCAAAGTGCTGGGATTACAGGCATGAGCCACCGTGCCCGGCCCCACTTTCATTCTTTAGAACAAGGAAATTCATACTGTTTTATCTAAGAAAGAAGCTTTCCTAAGTCCTGTACTTGAAGGAGGGCACTGGTGTTGTCTTTGGGTACAGGGCATTAGCAATTGTAAAGAACAGTGTTGAAGGGGTGAAGAAGTAATATCTTTTCCTCATCCATTGCAAGGTTCATGGCTTAGACCCCTATAACGAAAGAGAGATTAACGAGAGAAAAGCATGCAAATTAAGTTTTACATGGCATGAGAGCCTTCAGAAATGAAGACTTGGAGAAACAGGGATTCCAATCTGTGTCTCTATGCTTGGGTTTGATGAAGTGTGACAGTCGAGTCGCGTAGAATGACTGGATGCAGGGTGTGATGATTCAGGAATACCCTGGGGGGAATTTAGCAAGGCCTGTTTGTTTAGGTTCTTCTTGGTGCCTCTGGGAGACATTCCTTCCCTCTGGGTATAGGGCAGGACGCCTGTCACAGGGCGTTCAGAGGAGAAGGGAGGGAGATCTTGATCTCCCTAGGCTTTATGAGCTGCCTAGGCTTTATGAGCTGCCACAGGGAGGAAGGTGAGAGTATCCTTCCTGCTTCTGCTGTTTTCTCAGTTTCCCAGGTACCATATTTTGGGGTAGCATTTCCTGTACCCCATTAGTATCCACCAGAGAAGTTTGCCCTAAAAATGTGCTGTCCCTCTTGTGTCTGGTGCTGGCCCTCAGTGAGACTGAAGTGCATCACGGAAAAGTCTTATAAGGTGGAATTGCGGGGAGCCCGAGTGGGAACCTCCATGGTGGCCTTTACCACTGATCCAAGCAACTGGTTCTCCCTTCTCCACTGGGCTACAGCTCTGAGCTTCTGCACAAAGAGTGGAGTCTCCATCTTTAAATATTCTGCTTATTTTTCAATTTGTCATTATACTAAGAGGTCATGTGTGTGGATTACTTACTTTGTGCTGGGCAGTATGCTATATTCTTTATACATGGTATCTCTTTATGCTTGTAACTTCGTGAGGTATCACAGTCTTCATTTTTACAGATGAAACTTCAGCCCAGAAAGGTAATTTGCCCGAACTGCAAATTCCGAAACTGGAATTGGCGGCTCTGGTGCCCAAGCTTGCATATTTAGACCAGGCATCAGTAATAGCCTCAGTTTTGTTATTGCTTTGTTTAGCCTTAGTTTTGAAGCACTTGTTAAGTGCGAGGCTCCATGTGGAGTGTATAAACACTCAATCTCTGTGTGACGACAGCTCCAAGGAGCAGTCCAGCAAGTTCTGTCTGGCCAAATCCAGACCTGGTTTTGATTAACTTTGTTCATGATCTCTAGATCACTCTGCTCTATGCTTGGACCTGTACGCTTGAGTCAAGCTTACCTCTCTGATGGGTGAAGAAAATGATATTTCACTGTTATATTAATTTTATTTTTCTTATCACAAAGGAAGGATATCTCTTCATTTTTCTAAGTCCTATTGGTTCATTGCCTTTGCTTTTGCTGCATTTCTCTCTCTCTCTTTTTTTTTTTTTTTTTTTTTGAGAAGAGTCTCACTCTGTCACTCAGGCTGGAGTTCAGTGGCACAATCTCGACTCTCTCCAACCTCCACCTCCCAGGTTCCAGTGATTCTCCTGCCTCAGCCTCCTGAGTAGCTGGGACTGCAGGCATGTGCCACCACGCCTGGCTAATTTTTGTATTTTTAGTAGAGACAGGGTTTCACCATGTTGGTCAGGCTGGTCTCAAACTCCTGACCTCAGGCGATCTGCCCATCTTGGCCTCCCAAAGTGCTGAGATTACAGGCGTGAGCCACCGCACCCAGCCTTCTTGCTGCATTTTTAAAGAAGACAACTGCAGCTTGTCTCTCTTGATAAGCAGTCTGAGTTTGCCTTTAGTGCACCTTTTCTTCAACAGAAATCAGTTGCCTGTCTCAGATGGGCCTTTCTCACATTATTCACATGGGCTGGGTACAGTTGCTGACACCTGTAATCCCAGCACTTTGGGAGGCCAATGCAGGTGGATCAATTGAGCCCAGGGGTTCGAGACCAGCCTGAGCAACATGGCGAAATCCCATCTCTACAAAAAAATACCAAAGATGCTGGGCATGATGGCTCATGCCTGTAATCCCAGCACTTTGGGAGGCCAAGGCAGGTAGATCACTTGTGGCCAGGAGTTCAAGACCATCCTGGCCAATGTGGCTCAACTTGTCTCTACTAAAAAATACAAAAATTAGCCGGGTGTGGTGGCACATGCCTGTAATCCCAGCTACTTGGGAGGCTGAGGTGGGAGAATCACTTGAACCTGGGAGGTGGAGGTTGCAGTGAGCTGAGATTGCACCACTGCACTCCAGCCTTGGTGACAGAACAAGACTCTGGCTCAAAAAAAAAAAAAAAAAATCCCCCCAAAACAAAAAAAATTAGCAGGGTGTGGTGGTGCACGCCTATAATCCTGGCTACTCAGGAGACTGAGGTGGGAGGATTGCTTAAGCCTGGGAGTTAGAGGTTGCAGTGAGTTGCAATCACACCACTGCATTCCAGTCTGGGTGACAGAGTGAGACCCTGTCTCAAAAAATCAAAACATGATAAACATGGTCAACATACAGTGAACAAGTTCATTCCACTTTTACTGGTTACAGCCTCAGTTCTGGGCTATGTGTCTTTTTCTATGTCTTTTTCACATTAAATGAAGTGAGGTAACACATGTAAATGAGAAAAAATAGCAATCAGTTCTATTAATTCGAAATGAGTGGTTGTGGTTCCTTGCAATTGCGTTCATATGAAAAGAGATGTATCAGTCAGGATAGGGAAAGTTATGCACAGTAACAAACAATCCTCAAATCATGGTGACTTTTACAACATGGTTTATTTCTGCCTTACTGGATCAGAAAGTGGTTTCTGCTCTCTGAAATTTCTCAGGGGCTTTATCTCAACCTGCGTTTCCATAATCTTAGAGGCAGGGAAAAGAGAAGTGATAAGCTATGAGTTGGCTTTGAAGATCTGTGCCAGAAGTGACTCCCATAATTCTATTCATCTTGTTGGCCCCAAGTATGTCACGTTGCCATGCCTATCCTCAAAAGAGCAGAAGAAAGGGATCCTGCTGTGTGCACAGACTGAGGGAACCTCTTAGGAATCCCAGATGCTCCCCATGGGAAGTACTTAATATCTTTTTTGTCCCAAATAGCAGAAGTCTTAGAGTATACTGAGCAAAAATGAGATTTGGTAGTGTTAAAAAGAGAAAACTCTGCCTTGACAAAAATAATGGTACAGGTCAAGACAGCTTTTAGCTCTCCTGCTCTTGAATCCGTGGAGAAAGCTTGTTAGCCTGTGATCAGTAAGCCATGGGAGTCGTGGAAATGTTTTCTGTGGGCTGGCCAGGCATTGCTAGTGGTGAAGCTGGGTGTTGGCTGCCTGACCGTTCTATGTGTTTGAAATTGCCCGTGAGCAAATGTACTGTTTCCTGTCCATTATCCACGTTCATTCCTTCTCTGCTGCTACCGTCGGTCTGTTTTCATCCTTTGTGACAGTGTGGAAGTTAAGTGGCCTCTCCTCTGTTCTTTTTTTTTTTTTTTTCCTTTTTGGAACATAAGCACATTTTTTCACATTATTTTGTTAGCATTCCCTTTGTCTTAAGGTATCACATTCTTCATAAATGATGTTTTAAGGGCTCGGCGCAGTGGCTCACACCCATAATCCCAGCACTTTGGGAGGCTGAGGCAGGAGGATTGCATGAGCCCAGGAGTCTGAGACCAGCTGATCATTCTGGGCAATGTAGGGAGACCTTGTCTCTACAGAACAATTTTTTTAAATTAGCCAGGCTTGGTGGCATGCACCTGCAGTCCCAGCTACTCAGGAGGCCAAGGTGGGAGGATCACTGGAAGCTGGAGGTTGAAGCTGCATGGAACCATGATCGCACACTTGCTCTCCAGCCTGTGTAACAGAGTGCAACCCTTTTTTGATGACCACTAGTTATATCTGATTTTTTTTTTTTTGAGATGAGATGGAGTCTCACCCTGTTGCCCAGGCTAGAGTGCAGTTGGCTCACTGCAACCTCTGCCTCCTGGGTTCAAGTGATTCTCCTGCCTTAGTCTCCTGAGTAGCTGGGATTATAGGCACGCGCCACCACGCCCGGCTAATTTTTTGTGTCTTTAGTAGAGACAGGGTTTCATCATGTTGGCCAGGTTGGTCTTGAACTCCTGACGTTGTGATCCACCCACCTCTGCCTCCCAAAGTGCCAGGATTATAGGTGTGAGCCACCGCACCTGGCCATATCTGATTTTTTTTAAAGATGTCATTTTATTGAATTTGAGAATTCACTTAGACCACAGGTATCTGATGAAAAATATTCTTGTTTTCCTTGTCTTCCTTTTATGTCCTGCATAACCTGAGTGTGCTTTAGAGGTGGGATCGTAGTGTTTGCGTACAAGAGGAAAGTTGTCATGGCCCTGCGGTCATGAGGCTGAGGGCCCACGATTCTGATGTGGATGGAATGCAGCTGGCATTGCACATGTCTTAGATGCTCTTCCCAACTGCCCGCTTTGTTCTAGGCACTGTGCAGGGTGCTGGAGACAGCAGAGAAGAGTGAGATAGTCCCTGCCCTCGCACTGTAGAGGGAAGGCCTGTTCTGCCTCCCTGAGATGGGGGCACTGAGCTAAATCACACGTGAGGAAGAGTTAGCAAGGTGGCCGGAAGGGCATTTAGGCAAGGGGCAGTGAAAGGAAGGCCGGAGCCATGGACTGCAGGCAGAACAGGCAGGAGCCGTGCTTGGGAGACCTTTTAAGAAACGTGAACTTGGCCAGATGTGGTGGCTCACGGCTGTAATCCCAACAATTTGGGAGGCCGAGGCGGGTGGATCCCTTGAGGTCAGGAGTTCGAGACCAGTCTGGCCAACATGGTGAAACCCCATCTCTACTAAAAATACAAAAAATTAGCTGGCTGTGGTGGCATGTGCCTGTAATCCCAGCTACTCAGGAGGCTGAGGAAGGAGAATCGCTTGAACCCAGGAGGTACAGGAGGTAGAGGTTGCAGTGAGCCAAGATCACGCCATTGCACTCCGGCCTGGGCGACAGAGCAAGACTCCGTCTCAAAAAAAAAAAAAAAAAAAGCGTGAACTTTACCCTGTAGGCCTTCAGTAATATTTGTGTGAGCAAATGAACTACTTATGCAGATCATTCCCTGATAACATCAGACACTGTGTTATAAGATTAAGCCGGCCAGGCGCAGTGGATCACATCTGTAATTTTAGCACTTTGGGAGGCCAAGGCGGGTGGATCACAAGGTCAGGAGATTGAGACCATCCTGGCTAACGCGGTGAAACCCTGTCTCTACTAAAAATACAAAAAATTAGTCAGGCATGGTGGCGGGCACCTGTAGTCCCAGCTACTTGGGAGGCTGAGGCAGGAGAATCGCTTGAACCTGGGAGGCAGAGGTTGCAGTGAGCTGAGATTGCGCCACTGCATTCCAGCCTGGGTGACAGAGCAAGACTGCATCTCACAAAAAAAAAAGAAAAAGATTAAGCCATGAGGGGCCTCCCACGCACAAAGTTCTGCCCATGGTTACTCTATGCCACAAAGGACAGCATCGATCTGTTCACACTCTCGACCTTGCTTCTCGGGTACAGCAAGCACTCTGGGATGCTTTCCCACAGACGTGTCGTGTGTCTTGCTTATGGAAGCCTAGCTTGGGACTACCATTGCTCCAGCCCAGTGGGCTGGTGCTGTTTTCCTCCTGGAGAACACGGGTCCCTCCCAGCACCATCTCCAACTGGTAGAAATGTCAGGAGTCACAGCCTGGAAGGCTTTAATCCCAATCCATATCTTCTGAGTGAGCCCCTACTCATGGCTTCCTGAGATAGAGAAGCACATGGCCCTCACCCATCACGGGCTCCGAGGTGTGACTGAGAAGCTGGCCACCTACTAAGAAAGTCCTTGTGCCTGCCTCATCTCCAGCGCTGCCAGAGCTGCTGTGGACTCTCGCCATGCAGTCCCTCTGCCCCTTTGTTGTGTATGTCTCTTTCTTACAGCCACACCGGGACATGGCTGCAGTCTCTCTGGCCTCAGCAGATTCACTCTCCATTGTAAATATCACTGCCTTCTTCCTCATGTGTTTTTTTTCTCTTGTTTGACAGGCTCTTCAGAGTAACCTGAGGTACTCCTTGTTGCCAAGACGGCTCCTCATCAGCAAAAGATTAGCTCAGTGTTTGCATCCTGCCCTGCCCAGTGGTGTGCACTTAAAAGCTCTAGAAACCTACGAGATTATCTTTAAAATTGTGGGGACCAAATGGCTGGCCAAGGACTTGTTTCTGTACAGGTGCGATTGGTTCTCTGCTGTGTTCCTTTTTATTACCCAAGTAACCGGTATTTCAGCTCACAAGATGAGAAAATGACAAACAGGCAAAATAAGCGTAGGGCTGTGTGTGCAACAATTAATCATAAAGCCATCACCAGGAGACGTCACTGGGCGCCTTCCGGAGTCTATCCGTCCTAAGTTTTCTTTTTTTTTTTTTTTTAAATTTAAGTTCTAGGGTACATATGCACAATGTGCAGGTTTGTTACATGTGTATTCATGTGCCATGTTGGTGTGCTGCACCCATTAACTCGTCATTTACATTAGGTATATCTCCTAATGCTATCCCTCCCCCCTCCCCCCACCCCACGACAGGCCCCAGTGTGTGATGTTCCCCTTCCTGTGTCAAAGTGTTCTCATTGTTCAGTCCCCACCTATGAGTGAGAACATGCAGTGTTTGGTTTTTTGTCCTTGCGATAGTTTGCTGAGAATGATGGTTTCCAGCTTCATCCATGTCCCTACAAAGGACATGAACTCATCCTTTTTTATGGCTACATAGTATTCCATGGTGTATATGTGCCACATTTTCTTAATCCAGTCTATCATTGATGGACATTTGGGTTGGTTCCAAGTCTTTGCTATTGTGACTAGTGTCGCAATAAATATACGTGTGGATGTGTCTTTATAGCAGTTTGATTTATAATCCTTTGGGTATATACCCAGTAACGGGATGGCTGGGTCAAATGGTATTTCTAGTTCTAGATCCTTGAGGAATCGCCACGCTGTCTTCCACAATGGTTGAACTAGTTTACAGTCCCACCAACAGTGTAAAAGTGTTCCTGTTTCTCCACATCCTCTCCAGCACCCCGTTTTGACTTTGCTATAAGGGAACTTTAAGTAGGATCTGAACGTGCGGACAGCTTCATTGCCAGCTTGTTACGTAACAGTGTTTTGTGACCATCTCATGTCATACACACACATCGAAACCAGCAGTTTAAATGGCCAGCTGTTTGCTTGTGAAAACTCCCCTCGGCTGGCTTGTCACCTGGGACTTCTGACTGGGTATCTTATTTCTGCCCCGCTCCCTCTCGTTCTTTCTCGAAGCTGCGGGTTATTTCCTCTCCTGGCACACGCGGCAGTGTCGGTGAGGCCGGTGCTGCTCACCCTGTACGAGAAGTACTTCCTCCCACTGCAGAAGCTGCTCCTGCCCAGTCTGCAGGCCTTCATCGTCGGCCTGCTGCCTGGCCTCGAAGAGGGCTCCGAGATCTCCGACAGGTGCGTGGGCGTCTTGTCCAGGCTGTGTTTACTCCACTGCTTTATAAGACACGGGGAAGGGGCTGGGCGCGGTGGCTCACGCCTGTAATCCCAGCACTTGGGGCCGAGGTGGGTGGATCGCAAGGTCAGGAGATCTAGACCATCCTGGCTAACACAGTGAAACCCCGTCTCTACTAAAAATAAAAAAATTTAGCCAGGCGTGGTGGCGGGCGCCTGTAGTCCCAGCTACTCGGGAGTCTGAGGCAGGAGAATGGCGTGAACCCGGGAGGCGGAGCTTGCAGTGAGCCGAGATCGCACCACTGCACTCTAGCCTGGGCAACAGAGACTACGTCTCAAAAAAAAAAAGACACGGGGAAGGAAGTGCAGAGACATGGGAAGCAGGAGTAGGTGTGGAGGTCAGATTGCTCTTTCACGTTTCCTTGGTGGTTGTGATTTCAGATTCCTCCCGGGAATCTCTCTTGTCTCTTTACCAAAGGGGAAGTCCCGAGCCCGGAGAGATGAGATCCTTTACGTGGAGAGAAATGTAGCTCACTAATAAGGGAGACCGTAGTGCAGGGTTCCCATGATGTCCTGTCCCGTTACGGAGTTACCCACGGAGTCACCATGTGTGGAGGGGAAGACATACCCTCTTAGGGCGCCTAGTGTGGAGGAAATGAATGGACCCTTTCCTGGGCACTTGCAGAGTGCATTACACACATGATCACATTGTGTAATGAATTCCTCTGCTCCAGGAGTTACCTCCATTTACGGGTGAGGGTCAGAGGGTAAGAAGGTTTCCCAGTCGCACAGTCAGTGAGCCCCAGAGCTGGGATTCTATTCCACTGTTTCTATTGGATTCTTTTTTTTTTTTTTTGAGACAGAGTCTTGTTCTATCACCCAGGCTGGAGTGCAGTGGTGCAATCTTGGCTCACTACAACCTCCGCCTCCTGGGTTCGAGTGATTCTGCCGCCTCAGCCTCCCAAGTAGCCAGGATTACAGGCACATGCCACCAAACCCAACTAATTTTTGTATTTTTAGTAGAGATGGGGTTTCCCTCTGGCGGCCAGGCTGGTCTCAAACTCCTGGCCTCAAGTGATCCGCCCACCTCAGCCTCCCAAAGTGCTGGGATTACAGGCGTGAGCAACCACACCCGGCCCATATCGGATTCTAAAGTCCTTCTTCTTTCCATTAAACTAGGCTGCTTCTAAATTAAAAAGCAAAGCCAGGGCAGGGCTTGAAAAGGCAATTTAGTGTGATGCAAAGCAGAATATCTTGACAGGTTTCAGTAGCACCTTGGAGAAATCTATAGCACTCATATGCACAAAAGTTCATGTAGCTTTTTGTGTGTGTGTGTGTGTGGTCACTGCTTAGGAATGGGAGAAAGTGTGTATCTGTTCGGACTATTGCGTATGGCCGGGCTCGGTGGCTCACACCTTTAATCCCAGCACTTTGGGAGGCTGAGGCAGGTGGATCACCTGAAGTCAGGAGTTCAAGACCAGCCTGGCCAACATGGTGAAACCCCATATCTACTAAAAATACAAAAAAATTAGCCGGACGTGGTGGTGTGCGCCTGTAATCCCAACTACTTGGGAGGCTGAGGCAGGGGAATAGCTTGAGCCTGTGAGGTGAAGGTTGCAGCGAGCCAAGATTGTACCACTGCACTCCAGCCTGGGTGACAGAGTAAGACTACGTCTCAGAAAAAAACAAACAAGCAAAAAAAAACAGACTGTTGAGTATACACAGTGACCTTTGTTTCTGGAGTATAAAGTAAGAACTCACTTCCAGCTTATTAACTCTTCTGAGAGATGCCACAGTGATTCACCTCTGTTAATGGGACCTGTTTTAAGAGCCCATGTTCAGTCACTGGTGACTTTTGTGCTTGTAAAAGCTTCCATGTGATTACACAACACGCTGCTCATATTACCCTGTGCTGGAGGCCCTAGTCAGGTCACCCTTTCCTGTGGTGTTAGCTGTGACTGAGGGGTGCAGGAGGCTGGAGTGGAACCCAGGAATCAATCCAAGGTCCATTTGCACGGCTCCCCCAGCCTCAAGTAAACCAAGTAATCAGAATGGTTTGAAGGGTTAGTTAGGAAGTGGCCAAGGGTGCATTTCGTGAGCTCTATATCAGGACTTGACAGATGTAACCAAAACATTGCACTTTAACCATTTCAAGCTCTCACATAGACCACGTGTTGGCTCTCCATTTCCCAAAGGAGAATCCACCTTTACAGTTTCTAGCTTAGGAGGCAGAATCTGTCTCATTGCGGTTTTGAGCCCAGCGCCAGGCCCTGTGGCTGGTACCCGGTGAGACTCGGTAAGTGTATGTTGAGTTAATGAGCGGTCCAGGTCACATAGGAGGCAGCTGGAGGACATTACCAGACTCCATGCCAATGGACTCCTAATCCCAGGCCCTTTCTAGAAGTTCTGCTATGTTTGTGTTCTGATGACAGATATGTGAGTATACGTCCTACATGATTTTTCCATCACTGGACAGATGAACACATTAGTTCCCTAAAGCTTACTGTGATCTTTTAAATCTGTGTGAATCACACTAGAAGTGTAAATAGTTCTGATGACAGATATGTGATTATACATCCTACATGATTTTTCCATCACTGGACAGATGAACACATTAGTTCCCTAAAGCTTACTGTGATCTTTTAAATCTGTGTGAATCACACTAGAAGTGTAAATAGTTGGAGTGTTTTTGTTTTCTTAGTTGATAAATGAAGGTTCATTTGAACAGTTGCTAAAGTTGCCTAACATTGATTTTTTTTTCTGAATATTGTGATTTCTTGACATTGAACCAAGAGCCAAGTAAAGCTTCATGAATCACCAAATCTATTTAGCTGTGACAGAAAACCAAATGCAATGTGGCACCCAGAAGTGATTAGTTATCAGCTCTCCAAGGTGGATGCAGGTGAAAGGTTATACAATAATCTCTGAGCCAGTGTGTTGCAGCAATAGTAATTGAAGTGACTGTACAAGATTTTTTGGTTGCTGTATCCATTTCAGTCTGAGACGGTTTGGTAACTGTTCCCAAAAGTGCTTGGGTAGCCAGGTGTGGTGACAGGCACCTGTAATCCCAGTTATTTGGAAGACTGAGGCAGAAGAATCGCTTGAACCTAGGAGGTGGAGGTTGCAGTGAGCCGAGATCGCACCACTGCACTCTAGCCTGGGCAACAGAGCAAGACTCCATCTCAAAAAAGAAAAAAAGTGCTTGGGAATTGAGTGAAACACCCCAACAAATGTGCAGAGAGCAGAAAGGGAGGGTGCAGTGGGGGGGTCATGATGAGCACATGGGTAGAAATTGCAAAGTGGTGAGTTAGGTTGAGCTGGTGAAGGCTGGGGTGACTCACAGGTTTCATGTAGGTGGAGGCTGTCCCTGGTGTGTGCTTTTTAGTGAACCATAAGGAATGAAACTTTTGGCCCCTGGTAGGACTTATTATCCACCCTGGCTTTCTAACCCTTTGGGGTCTGCAGATAACCTATGACTGGTCAGAAATCCTTTTTTTTTTTTTTTTTTAAGTGCCCATGAAATAGCTACGTAGCTGTGTTTTGCTGTACTAAGAAAACAAGATTAGAACAGGGAAAGCACTAAACTCTTCTTCTCAGGAGATGAGGAGAGGTGAATGTTTTAAATGGTTTGTAAGAAGGCAACAACTAGCTCACCAGATATTTCCATTTAAATCAGTAATTTTCAATGTAGTAGTAATTTTGCCTCTCAGGGTACATTTGACAATATCTGGAGACAGTTTTGGCTGTCACAACTGGGGGTGGGGAGGGTGCTGCTGATATTTAGTGGGTAGAGTCCAGGAGCTGCTGAACATTTTACAATGCACACAGGTGCCCCGACAACAAAGACTTACCTGGTCCCAGATGTCAGTGGGATGGAAGTTCGGAAACCCTGGCTTAAAGAGTTGAAAAATATTTATTGACATTTCTTTTCTTTTGGAGCTCATTAATAAGGGAGGCCATAGTACAGAGTTTCCATGATGTCCTGTCCCATTAAAGAGTTACCCACAGCGTCACCATGTGAAGAGGGGAAGACATACCCTCTTAGGGCGCCTATCGTGGAGGAAACAGATGGACCCTTTACTGAGCACTTGCGACGTGCATGACCCACATGATCACATTGAATTCCAGGGTCTTGCTGTGTACCCAGGCTGGAGTACAATGGCAGGATTATAGCTCACTGCAGTCTCAACCTCCAGGGATAAAACGATCCTCCGGCCTCAGCCTTCCAAAGCACTGAGATTACTGGCATGAGCCACCCCATTTGGCTGACATTTCTTTTTTTTTTTTTGAGACAGAGTCTCGCTCTGTCGCCCAGGCTGGAGTGCAGTGGCGCGATCTTGGCTCACTGCAACCTCCACCTCCCGGGTACAAGCGATTCTCCTCCCTCAGCCTCCTGAGTAGCTGGGACTACAGGCATGCACCATGACACCCGGCTAATTTTTGTATTTTTGGTAGAGATGGAGTTTCACCATGTTGGCCAGGCTGGTCTTGAACTCCTGGCCTCAAGTGATCCACCTGCCTCACCCTCCCAAAGTGCTGGGATTGCAGGCGTGAGCCACTGCACCCAGCACCAACATTTCTTTTGGTTGGTTTCAGGCACTGTGATCATGATCTGTGCTGGTTCGAGGCTTTTTTTTTGCCCCCTCTTTAGCGCTGTTTCTGACCTGCAGTTTACGGTACAGGATGCTGTTGTCACTGCCCTGCCTCTTCAGTTTCAGATGATTGTACCAAAGCGGTGCTGTCTTGTGACAGCTTGCCTTTCCATGGTTGTCCTTTTGGCAAGCAGCTGCAGAACCAAAGTTGTGGAGTGCTTGGGATTTGCGGTGCCCGGCCCATGCCACTCACCTGCTCTCAGTTGTGGAGTGGAGAATGCCAGTGTCATTTGAAGGAGCTGCGTTTGCAGGAGGCATGAGAGAGCATAAGCCGGGACGAGTTAGGAAGGATGGAAATACTTGGGGTTTGGAAGTTGGGTTTTTTTTTTTAATGTTTCTTGATTTTTTGTTTGTTTTTGTTTTGTTTTTTGAGATGGAGTCTCACTCTGTTGCCCAGGCTGGAGTGCAGCGGTGCAATCTTGGCACCCTGCAGCCTCCACCTCCTGGGTTCAAGCAATTCTCCTGCCTCAGCCTCACGAGAAGCTGGGGTTACAGGTGCGAACCACCATGCCCAGCTAATTTTTGTATTTTTAGTAGAGATGGGGTTTTACCATGTTGGCCAGGCTGATCTTGAACTCCTGAGCTCAAATGATCCACCTGCCTTGGCCTCCCACCTGCCTCAAAAAAAAAAAAAAAATTATTTCTTTAATAGAAAGCTAGTAGCCAGTTTTCAGAATATTGAAGAGATAACATAGGCAGCGTTTCCCAAACTTTTTGAGGGTGGAACCCCTCTTCTGTGGAACGTCTCTAGTGGCCAGTGTTCCATGGAACATACTTTGGGAATATGCAGTTCTAATTAAAGGGGGACTGTGACACCACGATGTGTGCATTATAGTGTTTGTGATGATTTCAGAGCTGGGCAAAGACAAGCTCTATTTGTTTACTCAGCCTTTAATAGAAGACCAATCAATAACCTCAGCCACTAAATCGCCCTGCCTACTTCTTCTGTACACTTAGCCATTACTTATGCCTCTTCATTTTTATTTTTTCTAAGAAGACGGTACCATGCATTATTTCCTGCAATATTTTACAGGAAATTCAGACTAATTTTAAGGAGAACAAAATGTACTTTTAATATAACACGATGGTAGATATTTTTGAAGGAAATACAAAAAAATTATCCGAGGGGTTTTTCGAGTGCCAACCTGGAGTCACTTGCTCAAATAGGCACTGGGGCTGTGACAGCAAACAGAGTGGACCTAGTAGTAATTGCAGGCGGCATGGCCCAAGCATTAGGTCTGTTCTCCTGGGTTGAGTTTTTTTTTTTTTTTTCTCTTTTCTTTTTTTTTTTTTTGAGACAGAGTCTCACTCTGTTGCCCAGGCTGGAGTGCAGTGACGCCCTCTCGGCTCACTGCAAACTCCGCCTCCCGGCTTCAAGCAATTCTCCTGCCTCAGCCTCCCCAGTAGCTGGGATTATAGGCACCTGCCATCATGCCTGGCTAATTTTTGCATTTTTAATAGAGACAGGGTTTCACCATGTTGTCCAGGCTGGTCTCAAACTCCTGACCTCAGGTGATCCACCCGCCTCAGCCTCCCAGAGTGCTGGGATTACACGCATGAGCCACCACGCCCAGCCAAACAGTTTTTTTTTTTTTTTTTTTTTGAGGGGACTGTCACTTCATTCTCACAACATCTCCACGAGGTCGAGGCTCCTTCCCCTGTCTTTTAGCTGAGCAGGGGCGTGCACAGATGTTAAACTGGTCCTAGGTCCTGCATCTAGGAGGCATCACAACCAGGATCTGGACACGGGAGGGCCAACTCTGGCAAGCTCTGTGAACCAACACATTCCACCGGGTTGGTTTTTCTGTGACTGTTTTCTGTGGTCTTTGCAGATAGGAAGCATGTGAGAAACTGAATCAGGTAATGAGTCAGATCCTTCGTGGGGTGATATCCCTTAGGGGGAATGTGCCTCTGCCATTTTACTGGTAGATGCTGTCACCCAGCCTGCAGATTGTGTGCAGTGAGGACAGGGAAAGGGCCGCAGTCAGCTGCAGGGACACCACCGAACAGACATGGGCCTGGCCTTGGTCAGCATCAGGGGAAAAACGAGCCCTGATCCACTGGTGACGCTGCTTCTCTTAAAGGATGTGTGAGAAGGTGCTGACTTTGTATCACAGGAGACCTAGATAAAGATAAGAGGCGAACAAATGCCCGGCCTCAGCACAAGAGCCCCTGGGAGCAGGAGTCAGCACATGCAGGTGCTGTGGGCAGACTGAAAGGAAACACCACTCCAGGCTGATGGAATTTGCAGGGTCATGGGAGGCCCCAGGCAGATTTGCCCCTAACATTTCTAAAGGCAGATGTCACTTGGCACATTTTTGGCTGTGCTCAGGTTGGTGGCGTCTAATTGCTTAAGTCTTTGATCAGTCTCCTCAGCATATGCTTGTTTTTGATACACGAATGGCTCCTTCCGCTTTTCTGTGAAGTGGCTGACCTGCCTATCCCTCTTATGGTGGAACCTCCCTTCCGTGAGCACCTAGGCATCCGTGGCACGGCCAGGGTGGAGATGGGTCTCTGCCCTGCCACGCACGACTGCTTAGCCACTTTCCATTGGCCAAGACACTGCGCTACCTAGTGACATTGGTTTTAGCAAATCCAGGGTCAGTGTGACAGCCAGCAGGTGGACACACACAGCAGGGTGAGAGATGGCAGCGGCTCCCGGCGATGAGGAAGGTGGGGCTTCCCCAGCCAGGCGAATCTGCTGTGGTTCTTCATGCAGCATTCACAGAGCAGTGTGCAGTGGGACTCGGGAAGACGGGGCGAGCCCTTGAACCCTATCCTCTCTCATCAACAGAACGGATGCTCTGCTCCTGAGACTGTCGCTGGTGGTTGGCAAAGAGGTGTTTTACACCGCCCTCTGGGGGAGCGTCCTGGCCAGCCCGTCCATCCGCCTCCCTGCCTCAGTCTTTGTGGTGGGCCACATCAACAGGGATGCCCCCGGCCGGGAGCAGAAGTACATGCTGGGGACCAATCACCAACTCACGGTGGGTGCTGTGTTCCTCACAGGGCATGGGGAGGAGGCGACATGTGGGCACAGCATCCTCATGGGCAGGTTGTCACTGAAGCTGCAAAGGGACATCCAGGAAAAGGAGGTGCACCAAGCTTGAGTCTGGGTAACGAACGGCTGAGCAAGGTGAGAAGGAGGCCTTGTGCAGTTGAGGCTGGTGGTGGTTTTTTTTAACATATGCATTAAGTTTTTGTTGTTTTTTGTTTTTGTTTTTGTTTTTTTTTGAGATGGAGTCTAGCTCTGTCGCCCAGGCTGGGGTGCAGTGGCACAACCTCGACTCACTGCAACCTTCGCCTCCCGGGTTCTAGCAATTCTCCTCTCTCAGCCTCCCGAGTAGCTGGGATTACAGGCACCCACCACCACGCCCGGCTAATTTTTGTGTTTTTAGTAGAGATGGGGTTTCACCATGTTGGCCAGGATGGTCTCGAACTGCCTGCCTGGCGGGTGATCCACCCACCGCGGCCTCCCAAAGTGGCATTAAGATTCATACATTCAAATAAGTGTTCACACCCTCAGAGGTCCCTTCTGGAGGCCCCTGGCTTGCAGAAATGTGCTTAGCTGCACACGGCGCTCAGACGGCCTCTGCACGCAGAGGGTCTGCTGCATTGGTAGGTCTTTGTTTCCTTCCTCTGTCCTGTGTCAGGGGGCCACTGCCCACTCACACATGGAAACCCCCTCCTCCCTTGGCGTCCTCACCCTCCTCTCCTGTCTCCATTGGCTGCTCTCAAACCTAAATTATTGGGGTTCCCCAGGTATCCATCTCCAGGCCCTTCAAGGGAAGCTCTCTTCCCTGGTAACGACATCCCTTCTCGTGCCCTTAGAAATGGTAACTTCCCAGATCTTTGTCTCTTTTCCCCAAACCTGCCTCTTTTGCTTTTGTGTCTTGCTGTCTTTCGCCACCTGGTGGTGTTCCCACACTTGGATCTTAAAGTGTTCAGATTGAATTCGCAGGTGAGAAGATCTGTAGCTGAGTGTGAATTACCCTCTGGTTCCATTTCTCTTTGCAAAATGGGGGTTGTAGACCTGCCTCACAGGATCTCTCTGAGGACAAGGTGGAAAAATGGATGAAAAGCGCCTCGCACAATGATCAGGACACAGGAGACCCCGATGAACACGTCCCTTTCCTGCCCCGTCAGTATCCCCTTTGTCTCTTTCTCTCCATCGTCTCAGCCCTGCTCGGGCTTCTTGTCTCTTACTCTTGGATCTGACTGGTTTCTTCCCATCCCAAATCTGCTAAGAGATTTGGGATGGGGAGAAAGCCTAGCTTTGCTCATATGTATCCTGTGCTTTAAAAATGTCTGACTTCCCGGCTGGGTGCGGTGACTCATGCCTGTAATCTCAGCACTTTGGGAGCCCTGAGGCAGGTGAATCACTTGAGGTCAGGAGGTCAAGAGCAGCCGGGCCAACATGATGAAACCCCACGTTTATTAAAAATACAAAAATTAGCCTGGGCGCAGTGGCTCATGCCTGTAATCTCAGCACTTTGGGAGGCCGAGGCGGGTGGATTACCTGAGGCCAGGAGTTCAAGACCACCCTGGCCAACATGGTGAAACCCCGTCTCTACTAAAAATACAAAAATGAGCCAGGTGTGGTGATGGGCGCCTGTAGTCCCAGCTACTCAGGAGGCTGAGACAAAGGAATCGCTTGAACCTGGGAGGCGGGGGTTGCAGTGAGCTGAGATTGCACCACTGCACTCCAGCCTGGGTGTCAAAGCGAGACTCTGTCTGAAAAACAAACAAAAAAAATTAGCAGAGCATGGTGGCGGGCACCTATAATCCCAGCTACTCAGCTGTCTGAGACACGAGAATCGCTTGAACGCCGGTGGCAGAGGTTGCAGTGAGTCAAGATCACACCACTGCACTCCAGCCTAAGTGACAGAGCAAGACCCTGTCTCAAAGAAAATAAAAAAATAAAAATATCTGACTTCCCATTGCCAACAGCTATAGTCCAAGCTCGAGAGCATTCTAACCATCTGCTCCCAGCCACAGCACCTCACTCTTCCCTGCAGGCCCTGCGCTCCCACACGACTGCCACAGGGCCTGGCCTCACAGTGCCTTTGCTCCCGGCTGTTCCCTTCTGTCCCCCTGGCTGTGCATTCCTGCCCTTCTTCGAGATCTCAGTGTAGCTCCTTCCTGTCCTTCAAGCCCAGCTTTCCCGTGGAGCATCATTGTTCTCTGCAGTTGAAAGAGCTCTCCTCTTCTGAACTCTGAGCGTTTGTCTGTGGCTCTAATTTCTTATGCATCTCTAGTCTACCTATCTGTATTCAGAAAAGACACTCAGGATATCTACTGAATTGATCAGGAATTATTTTCCCATGTGTCTTCAGAGCTTTAGTTTAAGGTTCCTGTTGGATCCTTTCTGGGATCGTAGAATTTGAGATCATAGAACCCGGCCATCTGGTCCAAACCCCTCCGGCTCTCACGTGGAACAGTGAGGTCGCAGCTGAATGTCTTCTCCGATGTCGCGCAGCCTGTGGCCTCGAGAGCTAGAACCCACACCCTCCTGACCTGTGGCTGCTGGTTCTCTTCTGAGTGATATAACACAGGAGTTTCAAGATTCCTGGGAAAGGTTACTTTCATTTTTATGACCATAAAGAGTAGCCTGAAAATGCTAATGCCATTTGATCGTTTACAGGTGAAGTCTTTGCGTGCCTCCCTGTTGGACTCAAATGTTCTTGTGCAAAGAAATAATCTGGAAATCGTTCTGTTTTTCTTCCCATTTTATACCTGTCTGGTAAGTAATTTATACTCTTCTGGTAAGTCACTGGTGTTTCCCAAGGGGTGGGATATAGATCTCAAGCAGTTCTGTCGTACAAGGACAGCTCAGCCACTCATGGGCATTATTTGCTGGTAGCCAATGAAAAGTCCTTGTTCATTTTTGCAAGGATAGTGTTTTCATTGCACGTATTGAATAGCTTCTTTCCATGGGTAATGTGTAAGGAACCAGCCCTTTTTGAGATAAAGCTTTGTAGACCAGCAAGGAAGGGCTGCATGTCAAAAAGTCAGCAATCCACCCTATGGTTCCCTTGCAGTAAATTTCTCTGTCCTTCTAATAGGATTCCAATGAGAGAGCCATCCCCCTCCTCAGATCTGACATCGTGTGCATTCTCTCAGCCGCCACCCAGACCCTACTGAGAAGGGACATGTCCCTGAACAGAAGACTGTATGCATGGTTACTAGGTACTGAGCAGTATACACCCTTTTAAAGTCAAAGTTAACGTGAAACCTTTTAGTGCTGACTTCTGGAATAAGATTTGGTCTTGGTGATGTATCTCTGAATCATGAAGTATGGAAAGATACCACAATGACTAAATATGGCACTGGTCAGTTGACGTCTGCTGCCTACACATAGCTTGGTTATTTTGCAGTTTCTTTTTTAAAAAAGGGGAAATAATAAGTGGGATTTTTAAAATGCCAACTGAATTCCACTTAAGAACTTGAAATACCACCAAAAAATGGTAGCGAAACCTTATTCAGGTAGAAGCCTGTTGCTATGGAGAAGTTTCATGGGATGAGGGTGTATCGTGGAGAAAACTTACAAATATTGTGGAAGATATGTAAATAAAGGAGGAGGTTTTGTGTAAGTGGAAATGTTTTGGGAGACATTTGGATAACTCTGGAGATCACGAGAGCCCCTGGGCCATGTTTCTGTGTGTCAGAGTGTGTGGACTGCCTATAAATTTGTTGGCAAAGGGCCCTTGACTATTGGTTGGAAGGCCTCCCAGGGACAGAGTCTAGGAAATTGCAACTTTAAAGATAACACGTTCATGAATTTTCTAAAGTCCCATATTCACGTACCTAAGAAAACGTATACAAAATGATTGTGACAGGAGTTTACAGCTCTGATCAACTCTCAACATTTAGATCTTTTTTTTTCCTTTTTGAGATGGAGTTTCACCCCATCGCCCAGGCTGGAGTGCAGTGGTGCAATCTCAGCTCACTACAACCTCCGCCTCCCAAGTTGGAGTGGTTCTTCTGCCTCAGCCTCCCAAGTAGCTGGGATTGCAGGCACCCACCACCCTGGCTGGGTAATTTTTGTATTTTTAGTAGAGATGGGGTTTCGCCCTGTTGGCCAGGCTGATCTTGGACTCTTGACCTCAGGTGATCTGCCCACCTCTACCTCCCAAAGTGCTGGAATTACATGCCACTGCACTCAGCCTAGCATTCAGATCTTATCAAAGATCTTACCAAAGTCAAGAAGTCCTCTTCAGTCCTTCCTGCTCTTCTCCCTAGTTATAAAACTTTAGAAAGTCATTGCATGGAAGCTTACTAAGGATTTTAAGAAGACTATTTGTAGGCTGTTTAAGGATTTGTATGTAAAGGATGATTTTGTCAAGGGCACAGCTCTGCTCCTACGGGACTTGATATGCTGTGTGGAGGACACTGGGCCTGACCACAGTGCCAGCTCTGACTCACTTACTTGCGGCCCCAGGAGCCCCATATTCTTTGCCCATACCATGAGGATGCACTTTCTTGCCCTGAGAACCTTGCAGACTTATCCAGGGCTCCAGCTGATGGGAGCATGTGCATGAGAATACCTTGATCTCACATAATGCTGGACAAAAAAACACTGGTTTTAAAAAGTGATCCTCAGCCAGGCATGGTGGCTCATGCCTGTAATCCCAGCACTTTGGGAGGCCGAGGCAGGTGGATCACCTGAGGTCAGGAGTTCAAGACTCAGCCTGGCCAACATGCTGAAACCCCTTCTCTACTAAAAAATACAAGTGATTCTTCTGCCTCAACCTCCCAAGTAGCTGGGATTACAGGTGTGCGCCATCACGCCCGGCTAATTTTTTGTATTTTTAGTAGAGACGGGGTTTCATCATGTTGGCCACGCTGGTTTCGAACTCCTGACCTCAGGTGATCCACCCACCTTGGCCTCCCAAAGTGCTAGGATTACAGGCGTGAGCCACCACGCCCGGCCAACAGGGTGAATTCTTAGAACAAACTAAATTGATACCCATTGAGGTGGAATTCTGCCTGTCTGATCATTAGCCACACCACTGTCAGAAGAAGAAAATCTGACGTGGTCTTTCTGGATCTGATTTTGGTTTTCCGTCAGAAGAATGATATTTTTAAAAATATTGGAGCATGAGACTTTTGCACAATATGATGTCCTTTAAAAGCACAGCTCTCTTTACAGCTCGGCGCTTGTTCTTTTGTAGGCTCAGACATAAAAGGAAATACCGTTGTGCCAGAATCTGAAATCTCAAATTCTTATGAAGACCAGTCGTCTTATTTTTTTGAAAAATACTCCAAGGATCTTTTAGTTGAGGTAAAGGAGCATTTCCGGAAAGTTCAGGGTATCCTTGGTGACGATTCTCCAGTGGATTTCTTTGGGAGGCTTCCACATAGGCAGTGAGCACGTTCCTTGGCCCCTGGTTTGGGGAACTGCAGGGTATTTGTTGCATGCTGGGTGACTGGTTTTCCTTCTGTCCCAGAGTATTTAACAATTAGAATAGCCAGTAATGTTGTTACACTTTATGATATATGATATTCTAATATGTGGCTTTTTTTAAATAATAGGGTTTGGCTGAGATATTGCATCAGAAGTTCATAGATGCTGACGTGGAGGAACGCCATCATGCATACCTGAAGCCTTTTCGCGTCCTAATCAGTCTGCTTGACAAGCCAGAAATAGGTAATGTTAGAAATGCTGCTTCCATCCTATGCTGAATACAGATTACCTGTTTTCAGGGAAATACAACATGGTGAGATACAACCAAAGCGTTATTTTGAATATAATTTAATCTTTGGAATTTCACAACTTTGAAGTCATGTTATATGTATGGTTCAATGATCATATCTGTGGTCACTTACAAGTTTTGCATGGCTGGGCGCAGTGGCTCATGCCTGTAATCCTAGCACTTTGGGAGGTAGAGGAAGGAAGATCACTTGAGCTCATGGATTTGAAACCAGCCTGGGTAATATGGCTGAAAAGCCATGTTGAAAAACCCCATCTCTATAAAAAAATACAAAAAAATTAGCCAGGCGTGGTGGTGCTTCCCTGTAGTCCCAGCTACCAAGTGGCTGAGGTGGGAAGACCACCTGAGCCCAGGGGGTCGAGGCTGCAGTGAGCTGTGATTGCACCACGGCACTCCAGCCTGGGCGACAGAGTGAGACCCAGTCTGAAAAAAAAGTTTTGCACAATAATTTGAACATTTTTTGTTAGGAAAATACCTTTGAGCTCCTATAGTGTCTACAGAACATGTGGTATTTCCTTTTTAAGCCTATTTTTTCAATGTCACACTTAAAATGAGCTTTGGTTTGATTTTCAATTAAGTAGGGGACCCCGTCCATCTTTTTGCCTTGGGATCCTGGGCAAGCCACTTCTTTTCACTGTGGAGAGTAAAAACATTTTCACTGTAAAATGAAGAGGGTTGAACTAGACTCTGGTCACCAAAGGCACCCTTCTTAGATACTATGGTCCTATGAGCATAGGTTGAGAAAAGTGACCTTCTCTCACTATTTATGTATTTA
The DNA here is from genome assembly GCF_029281585.2 of Gorilla gorilla gorilla. NCBI lineage: Eukaryota > Metazoa > Chordata > Mammalia > Primates > Hominidae > Gorilla > Gorilla gorilla. The sequence goes on from NC_073246.2 coordinate 38,118,770, forward strand.
TTTATTTATGAATGAATGAACGAATGAGTGAATGGCAGAGTCTCGCTCTGTTGCCCAGGCTGGAGTGCAGTGGCGCAATCTTGGCTCACTAAAACCTCTGTCTCCTGGGTTCAAGCAATTCTCCTGCCTCAGCTTCCCCAGTAGCTGGGATTACAGGCATGTGCCACCATGCCTGGCTAATTTTTGTATTTTCAGTAGAGACAGGGTTTCATCATCTTGGCCAAGCTGGTCTCGAACTCCTGACCTCAAGTGATCCACCCGCCTCGGCCTCCCGAAGTGCTGGGATTACAGGTGTGAGCCACTGCGCCTGGCCCTCTCCCTCACTTTAAAAAGAAATTTGCGACCAGGCATGGTGGCTCACACCTGTGATCCCAGCACTTTGGGAGGCCGAGGCAGGTGGATCATGAGGTCAGGAGTTCAGGACCAGCCTGGCCAAGATGGTGAAACCCCATCTCTACTAAAAATACAAAAATTAGCTGGGCATGGTGGCGCGTGCCTGTAGTCCCAGCCACTCGGGAGGCTGAGGCAAGAGAATCGCTTGAACCAGGGAGGTGGAGGTTGCAGTGAGCCGAGATTGCGCCACTGCACTCCAGCCTGGCAACAGAGCAAGACTCCATCTCAAAAAGAAAAGAAATTTGCGGCCAGGTGTGGTGGCTCACGCCTGTAATCCCAGCACTTTGGGAAGCTGAGGCAGGTGGATCACCTGAGGTCAGGAGTTCAAGACCAGTCTGGCCAACATAGTGAAACCCCATTCCTACTAAAAATACAAAAATTAGCCAGGCATGACAGTGCACACCTATAATCCCAGCTACTCGGGAGTCTGAGTCAGGAGAATTGCTTGAACCCAGGAGGTGGAGGTTGCAGTGAGCTGAGATCGCACCATTGCACTCCAGCCTGGGCAACAGAGTGAGACTCCGTCTCAAAAAAAAGAAATTTGCTACCATATCAGCTCACTTTAAGGTCTGCATCTGCTTATGTGAGCCCTACACCAGGGAAAAGATCCCCATGTCTTCCATAGGATTGCAAGCCTAAGAATGTCATTCAGTGCTCCAGGTGTACCTGCCTCCTGGTAGCTGTTTGCAGAGGACAAGAGAGCTGAGGGCTGGCCGGGTGTGGTGGCTCACGCCTGTAATCCCAGCACTTTGGAAGGCCAAGGTGGGTCTCACTTGAGGTGAGGAGTTTGAGACCAGCCTAGCCAATATGGTGAAACCCCATCTCTACTAAAAATACAAAAATTATCCAGGCATGGTTGTGCACACTTGTAATCCCAACTACTTGGGAGGCTGAGGCACAAGAATTGCTTGAATCTGGGAGGCAGAGGTTGCAGTGAGCAGAGTTCATACCACTACACTCCAGCCTGAGTGACAGAGCGAGACTCCATCTCAAAAAAAAAAAAAAAAAAGAGAGCTGAGGGCATTAGTGAAGTGGCCTCTCTCTGGCCTTGGGATGGAGGCCCTTCGCTTATCCATTCAAAAGCACAGAGCATCTGCCATGTGGCAGGGACGGTGCCAGCTCTAGGGGGACAAAAGGGGAGCAGCTTCTCGTGAAGTTAGAGGGAAGGGGAGACTCCATGTTCCTGGAGTGTTTTCACTGTTCATTAATAATAACCACAGCTGACACTTTTTGAGCAATTATTTTGTGCCAAGTGATTTGCATACATCCTTTTATATCTGTCTGCACACACACCTCCGTCCCTCCAACAACCCCAGGGTAGGTTCTCCCACTATGCCCATTTTACAGATGGAAAGACTAAGGTTGGGCGGGAGTAGGTAATTTGCCCAGGGCCAGTCAGGAGCCTAAGCTGGGTTTGTCAGCACCCCCCGATGCTTACCTGATTGCACTCAGAGAAGTCCTACCCGAGATGTTTGCTTCTGTCACCAGGTGAACTTTATTCCAAGAGTTGTGCAGCTCTCGTCATTCTTAACGAAAGTCCAAGTATGAAGCTTTTGTTCTTCCAGGCTTTGCCCCTGATGTGCTGCCTCAGGGTGTCTGCACTTTGTTCAGATTCCTCTTCCCATCTGCCCGCTCCCACCTTAAACCAAATAGATTTTCCTGCTAGTGTAAAGTAACTGCAGCTCTGAAAAATCATGATTTAGTCCAAAAAGTGGAACAATTATATAAATGTATTGGGAGCTTGCTGTGTAACTTCAGGGAAGTATTAAAAGAAGAAAATATAACTTGGCATTCTGGAGATGTGTGTTTTATGTCAAAGCCATGCACCCTGGTGAGCCAAGTAAACGTTGCTGCTAACTGGGCTCCAGGTCATATTTTCTGGAAGCAAATGAATATCACGCTCCTGCCCAATCATAACAGTCACTTAATTTAGTCTTTCTAATTTTTTAGCTGTCTGCAAGAAATCACACTCAGGAGGCAAAGGCGGTGATTATACAGAACTAGAAGGCACAGGACGGCCATTCAGTCCTGTCCATACTTTTTGTGGCTGGGCTTTAGCCATACCTCATTTCCTCCTCCATCAATCAAGGCAACAAAATTGCCTTCATTTTTGTAACAAGCATTTAGCATTCTTATGCTGTAGATAAAATACACAGGAAGCCAAGGCCAGGTGCGGTGGCTCACACCTGTAATCCCAGTACTTTGGGAGGCCGAGGCAGGCAGATCACCTGAGGTCAGGAGTTCAAGACCAACATGGCAAAACCCCACCTCTACTAAAAATATAAAAATTAGCTGGGCGTGCTGGCACACACCTGTAATCCCAGCTGCTTGGGTGGCTAAGGCGGGAGAATTGCTTGAACCCGGGAGGCGGAGGTTGCAGTGAGCTGAAATCATGCCACTGCACTCCAGCCTGGGCAACAGAGCAAGACTCTGTCTCCAAAAAAAATAATAATAAATTCTATCTTTAAAAAAATACGCAGGAAACTTAGCATGAAAATAATTCTCTCAGAGGCGCATCTTTTGGTTTTGTGAAAAGAAGTGTAAAAGATTGGATTAATCTGCTTTTTTGCCAGTGTTGACAGAGCTTTCATTTTCTCTGAATTGATTGTGTGTTTCTGCCTTTGGATACATGGGTAAGAAGTCAGGCCCTCAGCTGCCTGAGGGTTGCGGTTTGCGGAGCAGCAGTGCCCTGCCCATCCCCTGCCTGGTTGCAGGGAAGCTTCTCTAACATGCAGCTGGTCCAGTTCTTTTGTGCCATCTTTCTCAGCGTTTCAGGATAGCCATCATTTCTTTTGTGTTGCTCCAGCTCATGACTAAAGGAATTGAAGAAGTTGCCCTGCTCTCTGGATATTTCTGTTGAGTAATGTCCTTGGCCAGCAGTTTATGCACACTTAACACACGTAGTCTGCGCCCTGCCTCCATCTAGCAGAATCTGCCTTGGGCAAGTTACTTAACCTCTCTGTGCTTCCATCTCCTTATGTGTAATCAGCAGTACAGGATCTGTCCGCATGGCTGTTACGAGGGTTTAATACGTTAATAGATGTAAAATGCGTAGAAGGGTGTCTGGCACACAGGAAGTTCTACAAAAATGTTGGCTATTTTCATGAATGTTGTTTCCCCAGCTAAAGTTGTCACCAGTAAAGTTAAGTTTCTGTATATTTTAGACTATATAAAATGTCTGTATGCACAGGTTTACTGTATATATGTCTTATGTATATATATATGTCACTTACTGATTTAAAGGGGATTGTTAATCTGTCTCTGACCATCTTCCTTCTAATTACAGGGCCTCAAGTGGTTGGGAATTTATTTCTCGAAGTCATCAGGGCCTTTTATTCTTACTGCAGAGATGCCCTTGGCTCTGATCTTAAACTTAGCTACACCCAGAGTGGAAATTCGCTGATAAGGTATGGGTTTGGCCTTGAACCTCACGCATCTCTCTCCCTCCCTGGTACTGTGATTTTTTTTTTCCTCTCTTGCTTACTGTAAATTGTGAAGTGGTAGAGAAAGCGGAGATGCAGCAGGTGAGACCATTGGTGAAAATAATCAATGCATTGAAGTCAGTCCCTGGGAATTGACTGTTCCCTACTGAGTACTGTGAAGAGTTTAAAGGGAGTTTGATGTAGTCTTTCCCCCAGCCTGGGATGGACAGGTACGTATTGATTTTTTGATCAAGTATGAAACAATGAAATGTATGTATTGATCAAGTATGAAACTCATTTAACAAAGGCAGCTTGATCTAGTATACCCAAGTGGTGAGTTACAGGGCGGAGAGAACAGGGAAAATGGAGGGGAGGGCACCTGGCAAGTGGAAAGCGGATGTGAGTCTTCAGGACAGGAGTCCAGGGGGTGTTGGGGGAGATTGGGGGAGACCCAGGCAGGGCACCGGAGAGCACAGGCTCCATTGCCCCAGAGGCAGAGTGAGTGGTGTTTGGAAGACAGCGGGCACATTGGCCTCACATGCGCAGTTACACACAAACCCTGTTTTGTTTGTTTATTTTGTTCCTTTTAAGGGGATACAACCTTTTCCTTTTTGCTTTACTCTTAATGTAATTTCCTTCTGCCTGAACTAGCATTGGGTACATTGAAAATTTAAATCAATTTTAATATTTTTCTGGTTTGTTAGTTGTAAGTGTACCAAGAGTTCTTAGTGTTTGCTTTTTTCTCCCAGAATGAAAGCGGTTTATTGTTTTTCTGAGTATGAAAGTAATACATGCTCATTGTTGCATTTACTGATATTTGAAAGATCAAGAAAAAAGGTGTCACCTGTAATCCTAGCACTCTTCAGAGAAAACCATAAAACATTTTTATTTCTTTCTAGATTTCTACTATATACATAAATACATAGATGCCTGTCTTTTATTTTAAAGGTAGAATTACACCAGTTATTTAGTTGCTTGGGGTTTTCTTTTTGTTTTCTTGTTGGTTTGTTTGTTTGGTTTTGAGACAGGGTCACCCAGACTGGAGTGCAGTGGCGTGAACATGGCTCACTGCAGCCTCAGTCTCCTGAGCTCAAGCGATCCTCACGCCTCAGCCCCTTAAGTAGCTGGGACTACAGACATGCACCACCATGCCCAGCTAATTTTTTTTTTTTTTTTTTTTGTGGAGATGAGGTTTCACCATGTTGCTCAGGCTGGTCTCAAACTCCTGAGCTCAAGCAATCTGCCCACCTCAGCTTTTCAAAGTGCTAGGATTATAGGTGTGAGCCGCCATGCCTGGCACTCTCTGGAGTGTCACTCTCCAGCATGACAAGGTCTCACTCTGTCTCCCAGGCTAGAGCACAGTGGCACCATCAATGGTCACTGCAGCCTTGAACTCCTGGGATCAAGTGATCCTCACACCTCAGCTTCCCAAGTAGCTACGACTATAGACACACACAACCACACCTGGCTAATTTTTAATATTTCTGTAGAGACAAGGTCTTGCTATGTTGCACAGGCTGGTCTTGAATTCCTGGCCTCAAGCAGTCCTCCTGCCTCAGCCTCCCAAACTGCTGGGACTACAGGTGTGAGCCACTGTGCCCGGCCACTGCTTGTTTTTTAAAATGCAAGTTGTGAGTAGCTCTACACTATTCTCCTATGGGATTAGTTGCCTTAGATTTTTTGTTAAGGATTTATCATTTATTTAAGGCCAAGTGCAGTGGCTCACGCCTGTAATTTCAGCACTTTGGGAGGCCAAGGCAGGTGGATCACTTGAGGTCAGGAGTTCAAGACCAGCCTGGCCAACGTGACAAAACCTGGTCTCTACAAAAAAAATACAAAGGTTAGCCGGGTGTGGTGGCGCATGCCTGTAGTCCCAGCTACTTGGGAGGCTGAGGCATGAGAATTGCTTGAACCTGGGAGGTGGAGGCTGCAGTGAGCCAAGATCGTGCCACTGCACTCCAGCCTGGGCGACAGAGCGACACTTCATCTCAAAAAATAAATAAAAATAATAAATCCTGACTGACCAATTTCTTATTGATTGACTTTTAGACAGTTTCTGCTTTTTCAATTTTGTTTGTTTGTTTGCTTTTGAGACAGAGTCTTGCTCTGTTGCCCAGGCTGGAGTGCAGTGATGTGGTCTTGGCTCACTGCAACTCCACCTCCCAAGTTCAAGTGATTCTCCTGCCTCAGCCTCCTGAGTAGCTGGGATTACAGGCACCTGCCACCACTCCCGGCTAATTTTTTGTATTTTTAGTGGAGATGGGGTTTTCACCATGTTGGCCAGGCTGGTCTCGAATTCCTGACCTCGTGATCCACCTGCTTCAGCCTCCCAAAGTACTGGGATTACAGGCATCAGCCACTGCGCACAGCCTGTTTGTTTTTGAGACGGAGTCTCGCTCTGTACCCAGCCTGGAGTGCGGTGGCGCCATCTCGGCTCATTGCAACCTCCACCTCCTGGGCTAAAGCAATTTTCTTGCCTCAGCCTCCCGAGTAGCTGGGATTACAGATGCCCATTATCATATCTGGCTAATTTTTATGTTTTTACTAGCGACAGAGTTTTGCCATGTTTGCCAGGCTGGTCTCAAACTCCTGACCTCAAGTGATCTGCCTGCCTCGGCCTCCCAAAGTGCTGGGATTGCAGGTGTGAACTACCACACCCGGCCTTTTTCAGTATTTTTTAATGGCCATTTAGTGGTACACTTCTGCACACATCTATGTAGCTGTGCAGGGATTTCAGTAGGGTAAATTTCTTGAATAAATTTCCTGAGCCATAGAAGATAAAATTTAAGGCTGGGTGCTATGACTTATGCCTGTAATTCCAGCACTTTGGGAGGCTGAGGCAGGTGGATCACTTGAGGTCAGGAGTTTAAGACCAGCCTGGCCAACATCACGGTCAAACCCCGTCTCTACTAAAAATACAAAACTTAGCTGGACGTGGTGGTGCACGTCTGTAATCCATCCTAGCTACTCGGGAGGCTGAGGCAGGAGAATCGCTTGAACCTGGGAGGCAGAGATTGCAGTAAGCCGAGATTGTGCCACTGCACTCCAGCCTGGGAAACAGTGAGACTGTGTCTCAAAAAAAAAAAGAAGATAAACATTTAAAATCTTGGCTGAATTTCCCTGCTGAATATCCGTGTACCATGTTATTCCACCAGTAGAGTATGGACTAAAACTGATTTTCTGTACAAATTCTTTTTACAGTAGCTCTGAAATTATTATTATTTTATTTTTATTTTTATTTTTTGAGACAGAGTCTCACTCTGTCATCCAGGCTGGAATGCAGTGGCTCAATCTCAGCTCACTGCAACCTCCGCCTCCCAGGTTCAGGCGATTCTCCCACCTCAGCCTCCTGAGTACCTGGGATTACAGGTATCCGCCATCATGCCCTGCTAATTTTTGTATTTTTGTAGAGACAGGGTTTCACCGTGTTGGTCAAGCTGGTGCACCCACCTCAGCCTCCCCAAGTGCTGTGATTACAGGCATGAGCCACCGCACCCAGCTCTGAAATTTATTTTTAAGAGACTGTATCAATATAAATATTGTTTATGATGGCATTATGCAAACACATTATAAGAACAGTAATATTTTCATTTTTATCAGGGTGTGTCAGCTTCTCTAGAAATAAGTTGCAGATGGTGAAATCAATTACAGTTTTTTGGACACTGTTTGTAATTCAGGATTTTTTTATAGACATATTTATTCATGTCCTCCCCTTTTACAGTGCAATCAAGGAAAACAGAAATGCCTCTGAGATTGTCAAAACGGTAAATTTGCTGATCACTTCTCTAAGCACAGACTTTCTCTGGGATTATATGACGAGGTGTTTTGAGGAATGCTTTAGGTAAGTATGCAGTTCAAGAATGCAGAATATTTGGGAAGGATGAGAGGGTTTAATAATTTTGTAGCTGCTTAGAATATCAGATTATATATAAGTAGCTGAAGCTGAGTAGTCTTTCCTGAGTTTTAAAATTCAACTAAAACAGGATTGGAAAGAATTCACTTAAGATTCTAGCAGAATAAAAACATCTCCAATAAGAAGGTTCACATAATCTTTGCCATGTAATTCTGAAGCTGCTTTAAAAGTCTAACTTTAGAAAATCCTCAGCGCATTTTCTGGTTACGTTCATCAAATCAGCTTTCCTTTCCTGGCTGCCCAATCTGTTGAAAGCAGCTTAGTTTTGTGGCTTTGTGACTGGATAGAGTGTTTTTGAAACTCTTGCTGAAATGAATGTAACTGGTCAGATAAAAGCATTAATGTTTTAAGCTACTATAATCAGCTTTATCATCTCTTTTAACCGGGTGAATTGCACCACCCCTAAATTGTTTGCAGTGGCGTACCCCAGGAATACCGAGCTTTCCTGGAGAGCCCTTTCCCATGCCATTTTCTTTACGGGAGGAATAAGGTCATGTCTCAAACCCTGTTTTGTCCTGAGGCATGCTGTAAAACTTATTTCTTGTTCATCTCCACTGTAATGCTCTTGGCTGTCTCAGAGTCTTACTTCTCAGCTGCTACCACTACACTTTTCTGCCCAAATAAGCTCACAACCCTGGGAAAAATAAGTTAATTGCAATTGGATCCACAGGTAACAGCAAGGCCATATTATATTGAGGTTAGAGTGTGCTTTGGTCAGCCTGGTATGTTATTTTTTATTTTATGACGGAGTCTCTCTCTGTCACCGAGACTGGAGTTCACTGGCACGATCCCAGCTCACTGCAACCTCTGCCTCCCAGGTTCAAGCGATCCTCCCATCCTGGCCTCCTAAATAGCTGAGACTACAGGCTCAGCCTCCCAAGTAACTGCGACTACAGGTGCACGCCACCACACCCAGCTAGTTTTTGTATTTTTAGTAGAGACAGGATTTCACCATGTTGGCCAGGCTGGTCCCAAACTCCTGACCTCAAGTGATCCACCCGCCTTGGCCTCCCAAAGTGCTGGGATTACAGGCATGAGCCGCCACATCTGGCCATCCTGGTTATTAAAAAAAAAAAAAAAGAATAAAATGTTTCTACCCAGATAGAGCTGACTCTCCATCTTTGCAACATTTTGTCCTCTTTTCATCCTAGAGTTAATCACTGTCCTGAGATTAATGTCTGTCTTCAGTATAACATGGCTTTGCTGTTGCCTGTGGATCCTATTACAGTTAATTTATTCATCCCAGGGTTATGAGATGAAAAGCAATAGATACTTTTTAACTTACCCATTTATCTAGTAGCCTGTTTATTTTAAAAGAAGTCTTGAATTTCAGTATGAGATAAGCAACTAACAATAGTTGATTTGTGGGGTTACACTTCTCTACAGAAGCTGAAATGTTCTAGGCAACTCAGGTGCTGATAAACTCCTGGTATTACTTGGAGGGGAGTAGTCCCAGGCCACTCCTACAGCAGGGTGAACAGCCGTGTGGACTGTGGTGTTCTCCAGCCCAGCCTCGTTCCCTTGGATCGTGCTTTTGGGCTTGGACTGGGGACTTGGGATTACATCTGTCGATGGTACTCCAGGTCTCCTGGGAGACACCTGAATTGGTAGAGTTCAAGTCAGAGGGAATCTGTTTGGACACCAACAGATTCAGGACACTTATTGACACTTCTACATGTTAGATACTTTTAGTCACCAAAATTTAGTTATGAGAACTACAAAAGCTCTCTTCCATTATGTTTGAAGTAGAATAACGTTACTGGAAATTGTAAGAAATGCTTGGACTTAACGCAGGAAGAAGAATTGATTTTTTTTTTTTTTCTGAGACAGAGTCTTGCTCTGTCACCCAGGCTGGAGTGCAGTGGTGTGATCTTGTCTCATTGCAACCTCTGCCTCCCGGGTTCAAGCAATTCTCATGCCTCAGCCTCCCAAGTAGCTAAGACTACAGGTGTGGGCCACCACACCTGGCTAATTTTTTTATACTTTAGTAGAGATGGGGTTTCACCATGTTGCCCAGGCTGGTCTCAGACTCCTGAGCTCAGACAGTCCACCCATCTCGGCCTCCCAAAGTGTTAAGATAACAGGTGTGAGCCTCCATGCCTGGCCAAAGAATGGATTTTTCTTTGCTGTGATTTATAGACCAGTGAAGCAGCGTTACAGCGTGAGGAACAGCGTCAGCCCTCCCCCCACGGTCTCGGAGCTCTGCGCCCTCTTGGTCTTCCTGCTGGATGTCATTCCCTTGGTGAGTGCTGGGGAAGGGACATCTCAACGCCTGCTATTATTTACATTCTTACTGGTGGTGATGGCCTGCTTTATCAACCTCACATTACTGAAAATGTTTTACATAAATATGCAACACTGTTTTGATGTTTGTTTTGGCATAAAAGATATAGCTGGATGTATGTAATCTCTTAAACTTTTAATGTCTTATTTAAAAGGGGCTATAACTTTTGGGCCAGTTGTAAGTGGGCAAAGCTGAAGTTAGGTCAACCAGCTGATGAACTGGGTATCATTCCCGTACTACAGTTACTTTAGGGAAAGAGTCAATACATTTCCTAGTTAAAATTGTGCTGTTGGCTAATTTTCTCAAAGGAAACTAATTTCCTTAATATAGAAACGTGCCAATTTTATTTTTTATTAGAAAGTGTAAAGCCACTTGCGAGGAGAGGAGTAACATCCTTGATTTGTCTAGATGAAATTGAAATACCGAGCCTAGCTCTGTGGTATGCGCTCGTAATTCCCAGCTACTCAGGAGGCTGAGATTGGAGGATTGCTTGAGCCCAGGAATTTGAGACCAGCCTGGACAGCATAACATGATCCAGTCTCAAACAAAAACAATAGAAATGTTCTTTTCTTTTCTCTGTCTCTTTTTTTTTTTCTCCTGTGACAGAGTTTTGCTCTTGTTGTCCAGGCTGGAGTGCAATGGTGTGATCTCGGCTCACTGCAACCTCCGCCTCTGGGGTTCAAGTGATTCTCCTGCCTCGGCCTCCCAGGTAGCTGGGATTACAGGCACCTGCCACTACGCCCAGCTAATTTTTTGTATTTTTAGTAGAGACAGGGTTTCAGCATATTGGCCAAGCTGGTCTTGAACTCCTGACCTCAGGCGATCCACCAGCCTCGGCCTCCCAAAGTGCTGGGATTACAGATGTGAGCCACCATGCCCATCCTCTTTTCTCTTTTTTGAGATAGAGCCTCACTGTCACCCAGGCTGGAGTGCAGTGGCGTGATCTCAGCTCACTGTAGCCTCATCCTCCCAGGCTCAAGCAATCCTCCCACCTCAGCCTCCCAAGTGTCTGAGACCACAGGCATGTGCCACCACATATGGATAGTTTTAGTATTTTTTGTAGAGATGGGGTCTCACTGTGTTGCCCAGGCTGGTCTCGAACTCCTGAGCTCAAGCAATCTCCCTGCATCAGCCTCCCAAGGTGCTGGCTGGGAATATAGGCATGAGCCACTACACCTAGTCTTCTTTTGTTTTCTGATTTGAAAATTAATGTGGTATGGTGGCTCACGTCTGTAATCCCAGCACTTTGGGAGGCCGAGGTGGGCGGATCACGAGGTCAGGAGATTGAGACCACCCTGGCTAACACAGTGAAACCCCGTCTCTACTAAAAAAAATACAAAAAGTTAGCTGGGTGTGGTGGCGGGCGCCTGTAGTCCCAGCTACTCAGGAGGCTGAGGCAGGAGAATGGCGTGAACCCGGGAGGCAGAGCTTACAGTGAGCCGAGATCACACCACTGCACTCCAGCCTGGGCGACAGAGTGAGACTTCATCTCAAAAAATAAATAAATAAATAAATAAAATAAAATAAAATAATTAATGTGGGTCAGGCACGGTGGCTCACGCCTGTAATTCCGGCGCTTTGGGAGGCCAAGGTGGATGGATCACAAAGTCAGGAGATCAAGACCATCTTGGCTAATACGGTTAATACGGTGAAACCCCATCTCTACTAAACATACAGAAAATTAGCCGGGCGTGGTGGCAGGCGCCTGTAGTCCCAGCTACTCGGGAGGCTGAGGCAGGAGAATGGCGTGAACCCGGGAGGCGGAGCTTGCAGTGAGCCGAGATCGCGACACTGCACTCCAGCCTGGGCTACAGAGCAAGACTCTGTCAAAAAAAAAAAAGAAAGAAAGAAAATTAGTGTGAAATTTATGCCCTAAAAAATTGAATTAGATGCCATTTTGAGATGCATTGTTTTTCTGATTGTGAACCAACATTGTGGGGTTAACCTACATGTTTATTTCACAGGAACTTTACTCTGAGGTGCAAACCCAGTATCTCCCTCAGGTGCTCGGCTGCCTGGTGCAGCCTCTTGCTGAGGACATGGAGGCCTTAAGTTTACCTGAACTCACGCATGCCTTGAAGACGTGTTTCAAGGTGCTCAGCAAAGTCCAGATGCCTCCTTCCTACCTCGACACGGAGTCCACCAGCGGAACCTCGGTGTGTACTCTGAGGGGCAGAAATGGTTCTGGGGGCTAAAAGCAGCTTATGCCTTCCTGGGAGTAGAAAGTCTTTAGGGTTGGTTAGGATAGGAATAAAGATGAGAAGATACCCAGGTAATATGTCAAATATGCTTGTAAAACCCTCACTTTAAAAGGTTTTAGCACCTGGTATGGTGCAATGGCTGACACCTGTAATACCAACACTTTCGGAGGCTGGGGCAGGAGGATTGCTTGAGCCCAGGAGTTCGAGACCAGCCTGGGCAACATAGCAAGACCTCATCTCTCTACAAAATAAAAATTAGGCCAAGTGCAGTGGCCCACACCTGTAATCCCAGCACTTTGGCAAGCCGAGGCGGGTGGATCTCCTGAAGTCAGGAATTCAAGACCAGCCCAACCAACATGGCAAAACCCCATCTCTATTAAAAATACAAAAATTAGCCAGGCATGGTGGCGCATGCCTGTAGTCCCAGTTACTTGGGAGGCTGAGGCTGGAGAATCTCTTGAACCTGGGAGGCGGAGGTTGCAGTGACCCATCACCCCACTGCACTTCAGCCTGGGCAACAGAGCAAGACTCCGTTTCAAAAAAAAATAAAATAAAATAAAAATAAGGGCTGGGAGCGGTGGCTCACGCCTGTAATCCCAGCACTTTGGGAGGCCGAGGCGGGCGGATCACGAGGTCAGGAGATCGAGACCATCCTGGCTAACATGGTGAAACCCTGTCTCTACTAAAAATACAAAAAATTAGCTGGGTGCGGTGGCGGGCATCTGTAGTCCCAGCTACTCAGGAGGCTGAGGCAGGAGAACAGTGTGAACCCAGGAGGCGGACCTTGCAGTGAGCCGAGATAGTGCCACTGCCGTCCGTCCTAGGCGAAAAAGTGAGACTGTGTCTCAAAATAAATAAATAAATGAATAAAATTAAAATGAAATAAAATAAAATAAAAAGGCATGGTGGTGTTCACCTGTAATTCCATCTACTCAGGAGGTTGAGGTGGGAGGATCGCTTGAGTCCAACAGGTTGAGGCTGCAGTGAGCCATGATTGCACGGCTGCACTCCAGCCTGAGTGAGAGCAAGTCCCTGTCTCTACAAAAAAAATTTTTTAAGTTTAGCACCCTTTGTTTCACCCACTCTCATGCTACTTGCCTGCTCTGTAACTGCAGTTAATGGTTAGGTATAGTTAATAACTATGTAACTACAGTTAATGGGCTAGTTATAACTAGCCTTGCAGACTGTTTTATGTGTGTGTTTGTGGCATGTGATTTTGGTTATTTCGAATATAAGCGAGATGAGGTACTGGATTAGTTTGCTGGGACTGCCATGATAAAGTACCACAGACTGGGTGGCTTCCACAACAGACATTTGTTTTCTCATGGTTTTGAAGGCCAGGGCCTGACAGGAAGGTGTCAGCAAGGTTGGCACCTCTTGAGTGCACTGGGGAAAAAGAGTCTGTCTCATGCCTCCCCCGAGCTTCTGGTGGTTTGCTGGCAATATTCAGCATTCCTCGGCTTGTCCAGGCATCAGCCCAGTCTCGGCCTTTATGTTCACTTGGCCATCAACCTGTGTGCATGTCTGTCTCTGTGTCCAGATCTCTCCTTTTTATAAATCCAGTCCTACTGGATTTGGGCCCACTCTGATGATCTCATCTTAATTGGATCATCTGTAGAGACTCTATTTTCAAATTAAGGTCACATTCACAGGTACTGGGAGTTAGGACTTCAACCTATTTTTGGGGGACACAGTTCAACCCGTAACATACACTATTCTCTGACTTGCTTTACCTTTTTTTTTTTTTTTGAGACAGAGTCTCTCTCTGTCGCCCAGGCTGGAGTACAGTGGCATGATTTTGGCTCACTGCAACCTCCACCTCATGGGTTCAAGTGATTCTCCTGCCTCAGCCTCCCAAGTAGCTGAGATTACAGGCACCCACCACCACGCCTGGCTAATTTTTTGTATTTTTAGTAGAGATGGGGTTTCACCATGTTGGCCATGCTAGTCTTGAACTCCTGACCTCAGGAGATCCACCCACCTCATCCTCCCAAAGTGCTGGGATTACAGGCGTGAGCCACCACACCTGGCCTTATTTTATTTCTTCACACCTTTATTTTACCCTCAGCTCAGTTTCCTCATTCATATTTGTTAATTTGTCGGAAACAGTTCTCGCTCTGTTGTCCAGAGAATTGTGGCAGGTGATCTGCCCGCCTCAGCCTCCCTAAGTGCTGGGATTACAGGCTGGAGCCACCGCGCCTGGCAGAAACAATTCTTAAACAACTTTTTTGAACTCTAAAGGGGTTATATATTTAGACAAAAACACAAGAAAAATAGGCCCAAAAGCCAGCCTCCCCAGAGAGCATGTGGGTGTACCAGCCTCCTCTTTGCTACCCACCACTCTCCTTCTCCTGCTTTGGGTGCCTCCTCAATTTCATTATACACTTAACACAGGGATTCTCTAGTCTAGAGAGTGATGATTTTGAAAAACAGAATTGAAATACATTCATGATTTCAACTGATACTTAAGTAGCTTGGTGTTAAGAGATGCACAATTCACATCTTTTTATTTTTTACAGAGTCCAGTAAAAGGTGAAAACGGCAAAATAATTTTGGAAACAAAGGCAGTGATTCCCGGTGACGAAGATGCTTCGTTTCCCCCTCTGAAGTCTGAGGACAGTGGGATCGGGCTCAGTGCCTCGTCACCAGAGCTCTCTGAGCACTTGAGGGTTCCTCGAGTTTCTCTGGAAAGGGACGACGTTTGGAAGAAGGGCGGGAGCATGCAGAGGACGTTTCTTTGCATCCAAGAGCTAATCGCCAACTTTGCCAGCAAGAACATTTTTGGAGTACAGCTGACAGCGTCAGGAGAAGAAAGCAAGTCCGAGGAGCCTGCAGGGAAGAGGGACAGGGATGGGACGCAGAGCCTGGCAGCCAATGATTCCAGCAGGAAGAACTCTTGGGAGCCCAAGCCCATCACTGTGCCTCAGTTCAAGCAGATGCTTTCAGACTTGTTCACAGCACGAGGGTCTCCATTCAAGACAAAAAGTTCGGAGTCACCATCGTCTTCGCCCAGCAGCCCTGCCAGGAAAAACGGGGGAGAATGGGATGTTGAGCAGGTGGTCATTAACCTGGGGGGTTCCAGGGAGGAATGCAGGGAGGCCTTTGCCGCCGCCTGCCACCTGCTGCTGGACTGTGCCACTTTCCCTGTCTACCTGTCCGAGGAAGAGACCGAGCAGCTCTGTGCAACGCTCTTCCAGCTACCAGGTGAGAGGCAGCCCTGCCGAAGTCCCTCTTTGGGAATCATACGATGAGGCGATTGATGTGGGTGGAATATCCCCTATCCACAATGCTAGGGACCAAAAGTATTTAGGATTTCGGACTTTTTTCAGATTTTTGGAATATTTGCCTTACACTTACCGGTTCAGCATTCCTAATCCAGAAATCCAAAATCCAAGAGCTCCAGTGACTGTTTCCTTCGAGCATCATGTCAGTGCTAATAAGGTTTCAGATTTTGGATTTGGAATTTTCAGATTAGAGATTCTCAACCTATATTTAAAGACTAGCTCAAATTGTGTAAGCCAAGAAGGTGCTATTGGCCTCATTTGTTCCCTTCCTCATTTGTAATTAGTACATTTTTGACTTGTGTCTCACTACATGGCAAAGTGGTAAGGGTGGGGCCTATGTTTTTAAACCCTGGGTGTCCAGCACAGCCCATCAGAAGACCTAGAACATGAGTGGCATTCAGTGATAGTAAATAGACTATTTCATGATACCTGTTGATAAAGTTTTTTTTGTGTTGGGTTTTTTTTTTTTTTTTTTTTTTGAGACAGGGTCTGGCTCTGTTGCCTAGGCTGGAGTGTGGTGGCACCAACTCAGCTCACTGCAACCTCCGCCTCCTGGGTTCAAGTGATTCTTCTGCCTCAGCTTCCCCAGTAGCTGGGGCTACAGGCACGTGCCGACAGCATCTTGCTCTGTCGCCAGGCTGGAGTGCAGTGGCGCGATCTTGGCTCACTACAGCCTCCGCCTCCCAGGTTCAAGTGATTCTCCTACCTCCGCCTCCCAAGTATCTGGGGTTACAGGCACACGCCACCACGCCCAGCTAATTTTTGTATTTTCAGTAGAGACAGGGTTTCACCATGTTGGCCAGGATGGTCTCAATCTTTTGACCTCGTGATCCACCCGCCTAGGCCTCCCAAAGTGCTGGGATTACAGGCGTGAGCCACCGCACCTGGCCCCCTAATTTTCATATTTTTAGTAGAGATGGGGTTTCACCATGTTGGCCAGGCTGGTCTCAAACTCCTGGCCTCATATGATCTGCCCGCCTTGGCCTCCCAAAGAGCTGGGATTGCAGGCGTGAGCCACCGCACCTGGCCCCCTAATTTTCATATTTTTAGTAGAGATGGGGTTTCACCATGTTGGCCAGGCTGGTCTCAAACTCCTGGCCTCATATGATCTGCCTGCCTTGGCCTCCCAAAGAGCTGGGATTGCAGGCGTGAGCCACGGTGCCTGGCCAATATTTTATATATTGGTTTGCTAGGGCTCCTCTGACAAAGTACCATAAACTGAGAAATTTGTCTCATAGTTCTGGAAGCCAGAAGTCCAAGATCAAGGTGTCAGCCGAGCCATACTCCTCCTCTGAGACCCCGGATGGAATACTTTTTGGCCTCTTCAGCTTCTGGTGCTGGCCGGCAACCCTTGGAGGGCTCCTCACCTTGCAGCTGCATCAGTCCCGTCTCTGCCTTTGTCTTCACAGGGTGTCCTCTGTATGTCCTGTCTTCCCTTGACATGTCCCTCTTATAAGGACACCAGTCATATTGGATTAGGGCCCACCCTAACAACCTCATCTTAATTTGATTACCTCTGTAAAGACCTTATTTCCAAATAAGTCTCACCAGCGGGAGGTTAGCGCACTGCTGTCCAGGTGGATTTCTCAGGTAACTTCCCAGATCTAGGGTGCTGTAGAATCTGCAGAATGGGGACCCATTCTCACGTGGTTCTGCTTGTTTCTGCCTCTCCGGCTGGCTTCCTTTCAGGAGCCGGTGATTCCAGTTTTCCATCTTGGCTGAAGTCCCTCATGACTATTTGCTGCTGTGTGACTGACTGCTACCTCCAGAACGTGGCCATTTCCACTCTGCTGGAAGTGATAAACCATTCCCAGTCCCTGGCGCTTGTCATTGAAGACAAGATGAAACGCTATAAGAGCTCTGGACACAACCCTTTTTTTGGCAAGCTGCAGATGGTGACGGTTCCTCCCATTGCTCCAGGGATATTGAAAGTCATTGCAGAGAAAACAGATTTCTATCAGGTATTTCCCACTGGGAACACTCTTCTTATGGCCTCCTTCTCCCCCTGAGCAAAACTCAGAACCATATTGCTGGGGATGGGGGCAGTGGCCCACTTCTCTGAGAGTGATATTCTACAGGGCACTGGGCAGAGGCAGTAGCCTTTGGCCTTCCTCTCCCAGCATGTAACTTTCACCCTCCAGGAAAGCTACAGTGAGAGCAACTGGGGCCCCAGTATTCTGGGCCTGCCAGGACTGAGTGGAACCCCTGCCTGGGAGTGGGGTCTGGGTGGAGGCAGGGAGCCCATGACTCCTCCACTGCACTCACCTGGATTTAGCCTCTGCCACATCCAGCAGAGGGGTGGGAAGGTGGCGTGCTGGTGGCCTGCCCCTCCCAGGAGGTGCAAAAGCCCTTGACTGGGAGCTGGGGAAAGAGAGCACCCTTTTGCTTGGCCACATGCACCAGAGTGGATAGTGACGTTTCCATGGAGCTAAGCTGGGGAAGGAAGGAGATGATGAGCAGGTCATGGCTCAAGTGCCGTGACTCTTGCTGCTTTGACCGAAATGTCGTAGGTTTTCCGGAATAAATGTTTCTTTATTTCCTGAATGTCCTTTGGATAATTTCCAGACTCTAAATGGTTGGTTGTTGTTGGTTTTAAAATAATTTTCACCAGTTATGGTTGTGTTGCTTGGGAGAGGGTCCGTCTGTGGAACTCCTCACACCGCTCAGCTTTGGTTCCATGTGGGACACCATCTACGGTGTCAGGTCCTGGGGGAGCTTTTACTTAATTGCTCATTGACTTTTTTTTTTTGAGACGGAGTCCCGCTCTGTCGCCCAGGCTGGAGTGCAGTGGCACGATCTCGGCTCACTGCAACCTCTGCCTCCCATGTTCAAGCAATTCTCCTGCCTCAGCCTCCCGAGTAGCTGGGACTACAGGCGCCCACCACCACGCCCGACTAATTTTTGTATTTTTAGTAGAGATGGGGTTTTACCACATTGGCCAGGCTGGTCTCAAACTCCTGACCTCAGGAGTTTGGGAGGCCCGCCTCAGCCTCCCAAAGTGCCGGGATTATAGGTGTGAGCCACCGTGCCCAGCTGCTTATTGACTTTTGTACCACATTTCTTCTTCCTGCTAGAGTTGAGTCACATTAGATCTTGAATAGACAGAACTTAAAACCAGGACTGGAACCGCTATAAGCAGCAGTGATTAAGCAAGTGTCATCTTGGCCCTACATAGATCAGAGATCAGAAAATTTGGCATATTTACACTATATATAGGCACAGGGGAGAAAAAAGAAGAAAGAATTGAGACCATGAATCTTTGGAAAGATACTCATAGAATAAAAGTGGCAGCATTAAATACATTCCTTTTATTTTGGGGCAGTGAGGGAAGCTTTTCCAAGTTCTTACTGAAGCCTTGATTTTTACTTTCATTTTCATGTAGTACATATTCAAGTACTTACCATTTGCCTGGCACTAGAGCATACTTTCCTTTTTTTTTTTTTTCCTTGAGACAGAGTCTTGCTCTGTTGCCCAGGCTGGAGTGGAATGGCATGATCTTGGCCTCTGCCTCCTGAATTCAAGCGATTCTCCTGCCTCAGCTTCCCTGGTAGCTGGGACTACAGATGCGCGCCCTCACGCCTGGCTAATTTTTGTATTTTTAGTAGAGACAGGGTTTTACCATATTGGCCACGCTGGTCTCAAACTCCTGACTTCAAGTGATCCTCCCGCCTCAGCCTCCCAAAGTGCCTTACAGGCGTGAGCCACCGCACCCGGCCAAGAGCATACTTTTTTTATTGACATGTAATAATTGTATATATTTATGGGTACAATTTGATATTCTGACACATTTATACATTGATGATCAAATCATGGTAATTAGCATATCCATCACCTTAAGCATTTATCATTTCTTTGTTGTGAAAACATTCAGAACCCTCTCTTCTAGCAATTTGAAATACACAATGCATTGTTGTTAGCAGTAGTCACCCTACTGTGCAATAGAGTACCAAGATTTATTCCTTGGAGCACACTTTTATGTACTGTACAGTTCTTGAGAGTTGAGGACAGCGGCAGCTAGTGCCTGTCCCTGTTGCAGATGCTGGAACTAGAGACACAGCAACCTTACCCATAGCCAGGACGTGCCCGCAGTTCTCAGACTCCAGACAGGGCTGTTGTCTGATCTTTCAGCCTTTTTTTAATCCTGTGGAACAGCTCACATACCAGAGTTCCTGCTTCCCACAGTGCAAACAAGAAAAGGTCAGATAGCCCAAGGGTGCCCTGACCTTTCTTATCAGGTAGTGTTGGTAGATTTCAGATGACTAAGACAACACCCAGAACAGAGGAGTAGAGTAAGGTTTAAACATGTGAAGGAAGGCCCGGCGCGATGGCTCACGCCTGTAATCCCAGCACCCAGCACTTTAGGAGGCTGAGGGCTGCTTGCTTGAGCTCAGGAGTTCGAGACCAGTCTGGCCAACACGGCAAAATCCCATGTCTACAAAAAAAAAAATACAAAAATTAACCTGGCATGGTGGCACACACCTGTAGTCCCAGCTACTTGAGAGGCTGAGGTGGGAGGATCACTTGAGCCAAGGAGGCAGAGGTTGCAGTGAGTTGACATCGTGCCACTGCACTCCAGCCTGGGGCACATAGTGAGACCCTGTCTCAAAAAAATATATATGAGGGAGTAGGTATGGATTTGTGATCGGCATCAACTCTCAAAAACCTTGCAAAAAAATTTTTTAAACCTTCCAGAAGGGAGTCTCTTGCATATATATATTTGCCATAGTGACAGCAAGGAAGTGGGGGCGGGGGGGGGGTCTACTTAGTCAAAAAGTTTTATATCAGAATTCAATTGTAATGTGATTGTTGGAAATCACTTTCTCTTAGAGAAAAAGTAACAAAATAATGGTTAGGAGTTTGAGCCAGTCAGTGGTTAACTTGATCTATGGAGAGAAAGACGGTTTTGTTGAGTAGAAATAAATGGGCCAAAAAAGTTATTTGACCTAAGTTATGCCTAAAATACTCCAGTCTATGAGATATAAACTTCATATAGTCTATGAAGTATAAGAATGTCTAGAAGTTTAGAAATTTCCCTCCCGGAAGTGGGGACCAGCCCTCCTTCTGGGTCTCACCCTTGTTGGGGCAGGCACACTGGCTCCTGCTCCCTGCCACTTGGCAAGGGGCTGTAGCCCTTTGCAGACCATGTATGTTTAACGAGCTCAGTTCAGGGCTGGGAAGATGGAGGACACGATGTGGGGGTATAATAGTGTTTTGAAAGTGAGGCAGGCACCTGCCACAGCGTTGTGCGTGGAAAAGGGAAGAGTCAAGTTAGTGGAATTAAAGCTGGTAGGCGTGGCTCTTTATCCATGCTGCGTGGTAACCAATTTGAGCAGACCCCAGAGGTGACCAAGTGCTATGGAGCTGAACCCCAGAATGAGTGATCTTGACAATCACTGTAAATTCACCAAACTCCCCAGAGGGCGCATCTGTGCATTCCCCAGTGCCTGCGTAGGGTGAGGCTCGGCACCTGCCTGTTGAAAGAATGCTTCAACCCCTCTGGTCTAGTTTCCAGTTAATTCCCTTCCTGAAAGTAATGTTGAGGTTGAGGCAAGAGCTGCAGTGTTCTTAGTCGGCCAGAAACCTCCAGGTTTGACCTCCTATAACATTGCCTGCTGCCCGGATAACTTTGGTGGGTTTTTCTTTTTTTTCTTTTTTCTTTTTCTTTTTTTTTTTTTCTTTTTTTTTTTTTTTTTTTTGAGACAGTCTCACTCTATTGCCCAGGCTGGAGTGTAGTTGCATGATCTCAGGATCTCAGCTCACTGCAACCTCCGCCTCCTGGATTCAAGCGATTCTCCTGCCTCACCCCCCCAAGTAGCTGGGATTACAGGTGCCCGCCGCCACACCTGGCTAATTTTTGTATTTTTAGTAGAGTTGGGGTTTTGCCACGTTGACCAGGCTGGTCTTGAACTCCTGACCTCAGGTGATCTGCCCCACTTCGACCTCCCAAAGTGCTGGGATTACAGGCATGAGCCACCGCTCCCAGCCTTTGGTAGGGTTCTTGCTTTATTTGTTGGTGATTTGTCTCTGGGCATGGAGGATTCTCACATGGCAAATATAGGTGAGAGCCAGTATGTTGGGGCTGGGACTGACTGAGTGAGGATGTGAGCGGATGTTGCCTGTGTTGACATGGTCCCCCACCGCCTGCCTTTTCCTTGTCCCAGAGGGTGGCTCGTGTGCTTTGGAATCAGCTGAACAAAGAGACCCGGGAGCATCACGTCACCTGCGTAGAATTGTTCTACCGGCTGCACTGCCTGGCCCCTACGGCCAACATCTGCGAGGACATCATCTGCCATGCCCTCCTGGACCCTGACAAGGTGAGCCTTTCTGGCCGCCACCTCCATCCTGCAGCACCCCGGCCCCTGCTGTACATGCCCTTGGCCAACTGACATCCGTTCGGTCGAAGTCTTTCTGGGGCTGAGTGGACATCGTGATTAATAAAATAAGCAGAGGTGTTCTAGGATTTCAGTACTGGAAGTCCACTAGAAGCATGAGCCATTCTTTTTACAGCCCTGGAAATGTGGTTTGTGACCATATTGAGGCTCACCAGGGAAACCTGCCCAAACTTGCTGGGAAACCTGCCCAAACTTGCTAGAAGGACTTGCAGGGCTTCTGCAGGTGTTGGCAAAATAGGCAGTTGTAGGGAATTTATTGTCCCTTTAAGAACTTATTGAAGCAGGGCATGGTGGGTCACACCCGTAATCCCAGCATTTTGGGAGGCTGAGGTGGGAGAAATTGAGGCCAGGAGTTCAAGACCTGCCTGGGCAACATAGTGAGATCCATCTCTACCAAAAATAAATAAATAAATAAGGCCGGGTGCAGTGACTCGCGCCTGTAATTCCAGCACTTTGGGAGGCCAAAGCAGGCGGATCACCTGAGGTCAGGAGTTTGAGACCAGCCTGGGCAACATGGTGAAACCCTGTCTGTACTAAAAATACAATATTAGCCGGGCATGGTGGCACATGCCTGTAATCCCAGCTACGTGGGAGGCTGAGGCAAGAGAACCACTTGAATCTGGGAGGCGGAGGTTGCGGTGAGCCGAGATCGCGCCACTGCACTCTGGTTTGGGTGACAGAGCAAGACTCCATCTCAAAAAATAAATAAATAAAAATAATAATAAACCAATTTTTTTAAAAAAATATATTTTATTGAGAATTTATCATCCTGGGTCTCCTTTGCAGTCTGTTGTGTGTCCTCGTTCTTTAAGACACTTGGGCCTGATACTTGCAAGGAAGCCATGCTCCTTTGTGTTTTCCTTTGGCTGCAGACCACAGGGGTGACCCTGGACTCTAATACTGAGTTCTGAATGTGCCGCTGTGTTAAAGTGAACAATCAGAGAGAGAGGATGCAGGTTCTCCTTTTCCTTCTGGCCGAATCAGTCAAAGGAGAATGCAGCGTCTTTGCTGTGGTTGCTGTCGGTTCTGCTGAAGTCTTTGATCTATTGTTTAAATGGGGTTTATGGTGACTGAAGACAGTGGTCAGTTACAAAACCAAGTTCCTCACTCCCATGTATCTCCTCTTCAAGGGAACAAGGCTGGAAGCTCTGTTTAGATTTTCCGTGATCTGGCACCTGACAAGAGAGATCCAAGGCAGTCGAGTAACATCTCACAATCGCTCCTTTGATAGGTGAGGCGGCCTTCATTATGATCTACCATTAACTCACAAGGAAACTCCACAGAGGTGCCTGCCCAGCGTGTGGGGAGGGAGAGGAGCCTGCAGTTGAAAACATGAACCCATATGGCCGGGTGTGGTGGCTCACACCTGTAATCCCAGCCCTTTGAGAGGCCGAGGCGGGCAGATCACTTGAGGCCTGGAGTTAGAGACCAGCATGGCCAACATGGTGAAACCCCATCTCTACTAAAAATACAAAAATTAGCTGGGCGTGGTGGTGGGCACCTGTAATCCCAGCTACTTGGGATGGTTAGGCAGAAGAATCACTTGAACCTGGGAGGCAAAGGTTGCAGTGAGCCGAGACCACGCCACTCCACTCCAGCCTGGGTGACAAGAGCAAAACTCCATCTCAAAAACAGAAAAGCTGACCCCTGCACATGACCCCTCCGAGCACAGCCAGTGGTTCCCATAAACCCCTAAGTGAATTTAGGCCAGACACATGTGAACACATGTTAGGAATTTTCTTAATTTGGTTGGGATGTGAGGAATCCTGGCATGCCCTGGGATCACCTGTGCAGCTTTTACAGCATGCCCCTATGAGGGGACTTTGCAAGGAGGTCAGATGGCCTAGACCTCCCCTGGAGCAGTGACCATACTTGGTGTGTGTGCTTGTCCCATCACTGCCTCATGCTTAAGAGGTGAACTTGATTGCAGCCCATTGTACTCCACATTGTTTTTCCCGAGTGCCTCTGAAACTCTAGGTGTGAGGCCAGGCACTCGGCCTTAGAGACGCCAGCTGATTCTGATGCCTGAGGCCCAGGCCCAGACTCAGATATATAACCCATTTGGGGTGAGGCCTGAGCATTGGGATTTTAAATGCTCCCACTGGTGATTCCAACGCGAAACCAAAGTTGAGTCCCCATTGTGCTCATCCACTTGGGTCTGGAAGTCCAGCTTGGGTGGAGGTCCTAGGGTACCTGTGTTGGGTGACGCCCTATGCCCAGTGTCTGCCACGGTGCCTGGCGCACAGGGGTGGCTGCGAGTGAACTCACTGGTGTGTTTCCCACCGCAGGTCCTTGTTTGTCGTGCTGGACAGCCTGGCCTGCACGGATGGTGCCATTGGTGCGGCAGCCCAGGGCTGGCTGGTGCGTGCGCTCTCCCTCGGGGACGTGGCTCGCATCCTCGAACCCGTGCTCCTGCTGCTGCTGCAGCCAAAAACCCAGAGAACCTCCATCCACTGCCTCAAGCAGGAGAACTCGGCCGGTGAGCAGCCTGCACAGGACCCGAGGGTGAGGGAGGAATGGGTGGGGGGACTGGACCTCAGCAGTGACAGCTGAGAGACTGAGGCCCACTAGGGGGTTTTGTTAGATGCAAATGGTACTTTGTAAATTGTGAGGACTTTGGCAATTTAAGGACCTAGTGATCTAGCATTTAGAACTATTAGGGAGTGGGTTTGCTGTTTTCACTGAAAAACCAGATTATTTTGTTATTAAAAAAGGAAAGTTGGGCAGGCACGGTGGCTCACAACTGTAATCCTAGCATTTTGGGAGGCTGAGGCAGGTGGATCACCTGAGGTCAGGAGTTCAAGACCAGCCTGGCCAATATGGTGAAACCCCGTCTCTACTAAAAATACAAAATTAGCCGGGTGTGGTGGTACATGCCTGTAATCCCAGCTACTCGGGAGGCTGAGGCAGGAGAATCTCTTGAACCCGGGAGGTAGAGATTGCAATGAGCTGAGATGGTGCCACTGCACTCCAGCCTAGGTGACAGAGAGAGACTGTCATTCATAAATACATAAATAAATAAATAAAATAACTTTTATTTGTGAACCTTCAACTACAAGGTAAGTGGTTCATTTTCTATCTGTGCTCTAAGATTCTTTTAGACTATAAAATCTTGTTAATCAGATTATCAGAAATGAAGAAGAAATAAACCTTTCAGTTCAGAGAACTTCCAGAGGCATCTTTAACACAAACATAAAAGAATATAGGTAGAAATTAGGAAAGAAAAGAAAAACTAAATAAGCCTGATGAGTCAATTAAACTTCAATGATTAATATCTAATGCATTTTATGAACTAACATTACTTCCTACAATAGCTGTATTTAATGACTTCACAATTTTCTAAGGGATGGTTTGCAAACTTTGAGTGAGTTTGTTTAGCTTGAGGCAGAAATTTAAAAATAATAATAAGAAGAAGTACTGCATTCATTCACTCCAAGAAAAGTAACAGACAAGGCTATAAGAAGGTTGTAGTGACCTAGTCTAAGAAGTAAAAACCAAGGCCCAGAATGTGGCAAGACAAGGGTTAAAAAGTAAAGAAGGGCTGGACGGTGGCTCACCCCTGTAATCCCAGCACTTTGGGGGGCTGAGGCAGGCAGATCGCGAGGTCAAGAGATCGAGACCATCCTGGCTAACACGGTGAAACCCCATCTGTACTAAAAATACAAAAAATAAGCCGGGCATGGTGGCAGGGGTCTGTAATCCCAGCTACTCGGGAGGCTGAGGCAGGAGAATGGCATGAACCCAGGAGGCAGAGGTTGCAGTGAGCCAAGATCGCACCACTGCACTCCAGCCTGGGCAAAAGAGTGAGACTCCATCTCAAAAAAAAAAAAGAAAGAAAAGAAGAACAAGTTTTCCTCTGCCTAGCAAGCTCACTTCAAGGACAGTTATAAGCTAACGCTGTTCGAGAAGTTGAAACCAAAGGAATAAGCTCCAGACACCCCCCTATCCAGATCAAGGGTGAAGGAAAAAAAAGGACAAATGTCTGTATTTGGCCAGTTCTTGTTTTATCTTATCCTGTATTTATCTTAATCTTTTTATTTTTTTTGAGACAGAGTCTCGCTCTGTCACCCAAGCTGGAGTGCAGTGGTGCAATCTTGGCTCACTGCAACCTCCGCCTCCCGGGTTCAAGTGATTCTCCTGCCTCAGCCTCCTGAGTAGCTGGGATTACAGGCATGCACCACCATGCCCGGCTGATTTTTTTTTCTTTCTTTCTTTCTTTTTTTTGTATTTTTAGTAGAGACAGGGTTTCACCATGTTGGTCAGGCTGGTCTCGAACTCCTGACCCCAAATGATCCGCCCGCCTCAGCCTCCTAAATTGCTGGGATTACAGGCATGAGCCACCATGCCTGGCTATCTCAATCTTATCTTACAGAGAAAAGCAGCCCATTAGCTAAGTAAGCAGAGGTGTGTGAAATGGTTTCCTGTCTTTATAAGGCTCCTGGCCTAAACCTCTAACCTCTGGTTTTCCTTTAGGGGAAAAGCTGGCTGCCCTATCAAATAGGAAACATTTTATTGTTCCACATTGTAAGAAAGTAAAACTGAAAGAAGTGTAAACAAAGAACCTTCTTAAAAGTTTGGCTACTATTCATGGCAGCTACATTTTTTAGTATTTCTTTTTCTTTCTGTTTTAAGAGGAAAGCTCTATCTCCACAGTTCCTTGGGCAGCATTATTATTATTATTATTATTATTATTATTATTATTATTATTATTATTATTGAAGAAGAGTCTCACTCTGTTGCCCAGGCTGGAGTACAATGGCGTGATCCCAAGTCACTGCAGTCTCTGCCTCCCAAGTTCAAGCAGTTCTCCTGCCTCAGCCTCCCAAGTAGCTGGGATTACAGGCGCTGGCCACCACAGCCAACTAATTTTTTGTATTTTTAGTGGAGACGGGGTTTCACCATGTTAGCCAGGTTAGGTCTCTAACTCCTGACCTCAAGTGATCCATGCGCCTCTACCTCCCAAAGCGCTGGGATTACAGGTGTGAGCCACCATGCCCAGCCTTAGTTTTTGTATATTTAGTAGAGATGGGTGTTTCGCCATGTTGGCTAGACTGGTCTTGAACTCCTGAGCTCAAGTGTTCCACCCTCCTCAGCCTTCCAAAATGCTGGGATTACAGGCATGAGCCACTACGCCTGGCCTTCCTTGGGCTTTAAAAGTTCCCCAGCACTACCTTGCTGCTTCCTCTAATCTGTGTTTCCTGCTGACCACAGAAATGGTCTGCCACCTCCGAATAGAAGAGAACATCTTTGCTCTGCCATTTTCTTTCTCTGAAAAAAATGATAAGTGTCCTGCTTACCCCACCCTATTTCTGTAATCCTGTAGAAATCTATTTTTAAAATACTGCTATGCACTTCAAGCAGCTCATCAATTTCTGATGTCTGATTCTTCTTCATTTCTTGATCTTGCTTAATGTCCATGGCATAGAGTTTTTTTAAAGCTCTTTTGTGTGCCTTTATCTTGTTTGATCATCCTAAAAACCTTATGAGAATGACAGATTTTTTCTTTTCTTTTCTTTTCTTTTTTTTTGAGATGGAGTCTCACTCTGTGGCCCAGGCTGGAGTACAGTGGCGCAATCTTGGTTCATTGCAACCTCTGCCTTTCAGGTTCAAGCCATTCGCCTGCCTCAGACTCCTGAGTAGCTGGCATTACAGGCACGCGCCGCCAGGCCCAGCTAATTTTTGTATTTTTAGTAGAGATGGGGTTTTGCCATGTTGGCCAGACTCGTCTTGAACTCCTAGCCCCAAGTGATCCGCCCACCTCAGCCTCCCAAAGTGCTAGAATTACAGGTATGAGCTACCATGCCCGGCTCATGTCATAGATTTATTGAACACTGCTTATTTAAAATGTTTGGCAATATCAAAGACTTTTGACTCACTTATTTTTTTTTCCTTTTCTTCTTTTTTTTTTTTTAAATAGGCAGTGGTCAGTGGCCTATTTGACTTCTCCTAAAAAAGACTTGAATATTTTAAAGTGTCATACGTTTTCTGATTATAGAAGTACTAACATGCTTAGTTTTAAAATGGAAATAATGAGGACATAAAAACCTAAGTGGAAGTCCTTTGTAATGCTAGTTGATAGAACTAGGGATTGTTAATGGTTTGGCAGGTAGTCTCCCAGACTTTCCTAGTGGCTGTGTATTATACATACTCTCTCCTAACTGGGCTCATTCTATATAATACTCTTCTGCTGCTTGATTTTTTTTTTCCTTTCTTTTTAGAGACAGGGGTCTCACTCTGTTGCCCAAGCTGGAGTGCAGTGACACCATCATAGCTCACTGCAGTCTTGAGCTCCTGGGCTCAAGAGACCCTCCTGCCTCAGCCTCCCGAGTAGCTAGGACTACAAGTGTGTGTCACCATACCTAGAAAGCTTTTAAATTTTTTCTAGAGATGGAGTTTTTCCATGTTGCCCAGGCTGGTTTGGAACTCTTGGGATCAAGCAATCCTCCTACCTTGGCCTTGGCCTCCCAAACAATCCTCCTACCTTGGTCTCCCACAGTATTGGGATTACAGGCATAATTCACTGTACCTGGCCTGATTTTTCTTTTCCTTTTTTTTTTTTTTTTGAGACAGAGTCTTGCTCTGTTGCCTAGTCTGGAGTGTAGTGGCATGATTTCACCTCACTGCAACTTCCGTCTTGCAGGTTCAAGTGATTCTCCTGTCTCAGTCTCCCACACTGGGACTATGGGCACGCACCACCACGTCCAGCTAATTTTTGTATTTTTAGTAGATGGGGTTTCTCCATGTTGGCCAGGCTGGTCTCAAACTCCTGACCTCAGGTGATCTACCCTCCTAGGCCTCCCAAAGTGCTGGGATTACAGGCATGAGCCACCATGCCACCACACCCAGCCTCCAGTTTGTCTTTATACACATGTGACATTTCGGTGAATATCCACATCCTTATGGCTTTGAAAGTCTTCTACTGACATTTCTGCAGGATACATTTCTGTTTTTTTGTTTTTTAAGACGGAGTGTCGCTCTTGTTGCCCAGGCTGGAGTTCAATGGCACAATTTCAGCTCACTGCAACCTCTGCCTCCTGGGCTCAAATGATTCTCCTGCCTCAGCCTCCCGAGTAGCTGGGATTACAAGCACCTGCCACCACGCCCAGCTAACTTTTTATATTTTTAGTAGAGACAGGGTTTCACCATTTTGGCGAGGCTGATCTCGAACTCCTGACCTCCGGTGATCTACCTGCCTTGGCCTCCCAATTGCTGGGATTACAGGTGTGAGCCACTGCACCTGGCCAGGAGACATTTCTTGAAAGAGAATTCCTAGGAAAAAATAATACGTATTTTTAAAAATTGCTCCCCCCCAAAAA
The DNA here is from genome assembly GCF_029281585.2 of Gorilla gorilla gorilla. NCBI lineage: Eukaryota > Metazoa > Chordata > Mammalia > Primates > Hominidae > Gorilla > Gorilla gorilla. Next base: position 38,147,975 of record NC_073246.2, read on the forward strand.
GTTAAGATACTTAAGTTTACTATAACAATGTAACTAAATGATCCCATCCTTGAACATTCTGTAAAACCTATCCACCTTCCTTTGTCTACTTTTGTCTGTAATGTAACCCGGACTCTGGTGGTGGTGTTTCATGTGAGAATTTTAGGAATATTGATCTTTCTGTCTGGCTTTAAGACAAAGACCGCCCTACAGCTAATGTATGATAGCTGACCCTTCTGTCTAAAGTCGTTTGTCATCTTGTAATTTTCAGATGACTTGCACCGTTGGTTTAACAGGAAGAAAACCTCTTTCAGAGAGGCATGTGCAGTGCCCGAGCCTCAGGAGAGTGGCTCTGAAGAGCACCTGCCTCTGAGCCAGTTCACCACAGTGGACCGTGAAGCCATTTGGGCCGAAGTGGAGAAGGAGCCCGAGAAGTACCCGCTGCGAGGCGAGCTGAGCGAGGAAGAGCTGCCCTACTACGTGGAGCTTCCAGACAGGACGGCCCACGGCGCCCCGGACAGCAGCGAGCACACCGAGTCTGCAGATACAAGCTCCGGCCACACGGACAGCGAGAACACGTCCTCCTTCTCCTCCCCTTCCCACGACCCGCAGGAGCTGAGCAACGAAGAGAACTGCTGTGCGCCCATTCCCATGGGGGGCAGGGCGTACCCCAAGCGCTCGGCCCTGGTGGCGGCCTTCCAGTCAGAAAGCTTCAAGGCTGGGGCCAAGTTAAGCCTGGTGCGGGTGGACTCGGACAAGACGCAGGCTTCTGAGTCATTCTCCAGCGACGAGGAGGCGGACTTGGAGCTCCAGGCCCTCACCACGTCCAGGCTGCTGAAGCAGCAGCGGGAAAGGCAGGAGGCCGTCGAGGCCTTGTTCAAGCACATCCTGCTCTACCTGCAGCCCTACGACTCTCGGCGGGTCCTCTATGCCTTCTCGGTGCTGGAGGCTGTGCTCAAAACCAACCCTAAGGAATTCATCGAGGCTGTGTCCAGGACTAGCATGGATACCAGCTCCACCGCGCACCTCAACCTCATCTCCAACCTCCTCGCTCGCCACCAGGAGGCCCTCATTGGCCAGAGTTTCTACGGAAAGCTCCAGACCCAGGCCCCCAACGTGTGCCCCCACTCTCTGCTCCTGGAGCTGCTCACCTACCTCTGCCTGAGCTTCCTGCGCTCCTACTACCCTTGCTATTTGAAGGTCTCGCACCGAGACATTCTCGGCAACCGGGACGTGCAGGTCAAAAGTGTCGAGGTTTTGATCAGGATAATGATGCAGCTGGTCTCGGTGGCCAAGTCTTCGGAAGGGAAGAACGTGGAGTTCATCCACAGCTTGCTGCAGAGGTGCAAAGTTCAGGAGTTTGTCCTGCTCTCCCTGTCGGCGTCCATGTACACGAGCCAGAAGCGCTATGGGCTGGCCACCGCCCACCACGGCAGGGCCCTGCCAGAGGACAGCCTCTTTGAGGAGAGTCTCATTAACTTGGGTCAGGACCAGATCTGGAGTGAGCACCCGCTGCAGATTGAGCTGCTGAAGCTGCTGCAGGTGCTGATTGTCTTGGAACACCACCTGGGTCGGGCCCACGAGGAGGCGGAAAACCAGCCCGACCTGTCTCGGGAGTGGCAGAGAGCCCTGAACTTTCAGCAGGCCATCAGCGCCCTGCAGTACGTGCAGCCCCACCCCCTCACCTCCCAGGGTCTGCTGGTCTCTGCGGTGGTGAGGGGTCTGCAGCCCGCCTACGGCTACGGCATGCATCCGGCCTGGGTGAGCTTGGTCACGCATTCCTTGCCCTACTTCGGAAAGTCCCTGGGCTGGACGGTGACACCCTTTGTTGTCCAGATTTGCAAAAACTTGGATGACTTGGTCAAGCAGTATGAAAGCGAATCTGTGAAGCTCTCTGTCAGGTGCGTTACGCTCCTTGTGACATCTTTATTGCTTTAGTGATGGTTTTTATAACGAGTGACTGTTTTGCCACGGATGTCGGTTGGAGGATAATTTCATCCCAATGAGAAGCCTGTTTAGCATTGTCAAGAGGGGTAACAAGCAACTAAATGTTCTGATCCTTTATGTTATGTTATGTTATGTTATGTTATGTTATGTTATGTTATGTTATGTTATGTTATTTTTGAGACGGAGTCTCTGTCACCCAGGCTGGAGTGCAGTGGCATGACCTCAGCTCACTGCAACCTCTGCCTCCCAGGTTCAGACAATTCTCCTGTCTCAGCCTCCCGAGTAGCTGGGATTACAGGCGCCTGCCGCCACATCTGGCTAATTTTTTGTATTTTAGTAGACACGGGGTTTCACTGTGTTGCCCAGGCTGGTCTTGAACTCCTGAGCTCAGGCAATCCCCCTGCCTCGGCCTCCCCAAGTGCTGGGGTGCTAGAGGGAGCCACTGCGCCCAGCCCTGATCCTTTATTTCGAATCCACACAGGTACCCAGTCTAGCTCAGTGTTGCAGGGCATGTCAGCTACTCTCTACTATTTTTGCAAAACAGAAATAAAAATGTGAATCATCTTCACAGAAATTCTAAAACATTGAAACCATTTTTCTAAAGTGACTATATGAATGTAAAATCACACAAAGGATGGTTAACATTATTATAATGATATTCTATGACGAGAGCTCCAGTTTATTTGGGATGGTGATCTCTCTCTAGTTCCTGTGTTTATATATAGGATTAGAAACCCTTATGGCCTCATTCTTTAAAAATTCTCAAACCGGTTTCTCTTTTCTTCACCACAGCACAACCTCCAAGAGGGAAAACATTTCTCCAGATTATCCACTCACCCTTCTAGAAGGTCTAACGACCATTAGTCATTTTTGTCTTTTGGAACAAGCCAACCAAAACAAAAAGGTAAATTTTTTTTTTTTTTCCTGAGTTCAAGGCAATTTTCATGTATTGTGTTGTCTTTGGGCTATGACTGTTTCAAATAAGTAACGTATGTATGTAATGTCTGTAACTAATATGCATATGGAGGTGATGCAAATGTGTATGCAAATATTACATAAGTCATGTACACACGTATGCAAATGCATGTGTGTTAGCAATGCAAGTGCCTATGCAAATGCATATGCAAATGCATGTATATAATTAACGCAAATGCATAAGTATGTATGTCAGCCATGCAAACATAGTTTTCTTCCTGCTGGCACTCCCTGTGCCAGCCCTTTGCCCATTGTTCTATCAGTAGCCTGTGAGATAACTTATAAAGCCACTTGTTTGATTTTAGGCTTATAGTCATCTTTTTCCATGTATTTTTTACTTGCTATCATGGTGTTCATGAAATCTGAGTAGGCAGACATTTTAGCTGTTGGTTATTCTACCCTGTAGAATACCCTGGGATTAAGTCTTAGAATACATCTAACACTTTGGTTGAATGGTTGAAAAGTTTGTAATTTTAGAACATCAGACTCACAGCTGTCTCTGTGAAAGAGAACCATGGGTTGAAATGCACAGAGAAGCTTATTGCTCCCAGACCACCACATGTATGAATTGCTTAGAAGAGAGTCCAACAGCCCAGACCTAATCCCGCTAGCACTGCTGCCCTCGTGGGAAGAAAAACCATTCCATAGACACAGCCTGCCTCATGTATTCATTTTAATTTTAGACCATGGCTGCAGGTGATCCTGCCAACTTGAGGAATGCCAGAAATGCCATTTTGGAAGAGCTGCCTCGAACTGTTAACACCATGGCCCTTCTCTGGAATGTTCTCAGAAAGGAGGAGACTCAAAAGAGACCTGTCGATCTCCTAGGGGCCACGAAGGGATCCTCTTCCGTTTACTTTAAAACCACCAAAGTAAGAGGACGTCTCTGTAGTTCTGTCATTTACTTGGTCTTGTATTGTTCCACCCAAAATAAATGTGTATAGGAAAGTGTGCGTGATAAACAGATGTGCTCATTGAAACCCAAGTCAGAGATCAGAAGTAGAAATCTCTAGTTCGTTTGTTATCAGTAAGTTTCCTATACCTGAAATGGAGGAGTCTGAGTGGTTTCAGCCTGTTTTCTTCTTATTTTCCATTCACCTTATTTTGTAGTTAAAAATAAAGTCTTGGCCGGGCATGGTGGCTCACACCTGTAATCCCAGCACTTTGGGAGGCCAAGGCAGATGAATCTCCTGAGGTCAGGAGTTCAAGAACAGCCTGGCCAACATGGTGAAACCCCATCTTTACTAAAAATACAAAAATTAGCCAGGTGTGGTAGCACGTGTCTGTAATCCCAGCTACTCAGGAGGCCGAGGCAGGAAAATCGCTGGAACCTGGGAGGCGGAGGTTGCAGTGAGCCAAGATTGCACCACTGCACCCCAGCCTGGGCAACAGAGCAAAACCCCATCTCAAAAAAAAATAAAAATAATAAAAATAAAGTCTCTAGAGCTAGGCGCGGTGGCTCATGCTTGTAATCCCAGCACTTTGGGAGGCCAAGATGGGGTGGATTGCTTGAGCTCAGGAGTTCAAGACCAGCCTGGCCAACATGGCGAAACCCCATCTCTACAAAAAATACAAAAATTAGCTGGGTATGGTGGCGGGCACCTGTAGTCCCAGCTACTCAGGAGGCCGAGGCAAGAGGATTGCTTGAGCCTGGGAGGTGGAGGTTGAAGTGAGCTGAGATCACGCCAGTGCACTCAAGCCTGGGCGACAGAGTGAGACCCTGTCTCAAAAACAATAGTCTCTAGTGGTTCAAAGCGGGGATACCTAGATCCTCACCTCTAAATGATTTAGAGACCCAAGCCTTGAGTCTCTAAAGCATTTCTGCGAGACAGCTCATCTCTGTTCTGCTTTTAGCGGTGCCTGTCAAACATGGCCCCATCAGAGTGGAATGTCAGGGTGCCTTTGAGTTCTTAAACCAAAAACGCACAACTGTGAATATTTATATTATAGTTTAGTCTTCTTTGGTTTTCAGTGTCTGCCTCAGAAGGCTGTAGGCGCAGGACTCGGTCGCTCACCATCTGTGTTACTGTGTGTGGCATCTCAGAATTATCTGCCACATCTGACATCAGTTGAGAGCCCCCAGGTGCCAGATGTGGCCTCAGGGATGAGCCTTGCCATCCTGCATTTAGGTACCACGGTGCGTTGTTGGCCTCCAGACATTCTGTCGGTTCCCAGGGTGCCAAGGGAATTCTGTATTTCAAGCTCCTATAAGAACCTGCTCTTAAAAAGATTCAGAAAACCTTTTTTCTCACTCAGAAAAAAAGATTTTCTAAACCTTTTTCAGGGGAGCTTCCTGTAGCACTCAGCCTCTCTGAGCCTCCATTTGCTCGTCTGTTAAACCAGGCTGTGGCTAGCATCCTATCCTCATGGGTTGAGGGAAAGAGTAATTACGATAAAGGCTGATGCTCATTAGGCACTTAACTCCTAGCCCTCCCTGAGGAACCCAGGGCCGGGAGCGGGACCCCACATTAGTCCCTCTAGAGCAGAAGCCATGGTGGAAAGGAGGGGACAGCTCCATTGCTGGCTCAGTTGTATCTAATGTGAAATAAACATGGGCGGTTGTCACAGGAAGCGCTGGGTAAATCCGTCTCTTCTACAGACATTTTGTGCCTGCTGCCACGCACCAGGCTCTCTTGCTTTACCGGTGGACAAGAGAGATGAAGTCCCTGCCCCTGTGGCAGAGGCAGACATTAACTGGCAGTGTAATAACGATGTGAGCAGGGCTTCAGAGAAACACAGGGTTTCCTGAGAGTGTGTGAACAGGAGGCCTGGCCTGACCTGGGGTTCCTGAGGCGGCATGGCTTAGCTGAGGCCCCAGGCAGAGAGGATTTAACAACGGTGGGCACTGCAGGCTGGGAGAGCGGTAGGATTTACAGAGCGAGGAACGTGGCGGGAACACAGAGAAATTCATAAGTAGCAAAACAGAGGGTGCTGAGTGACATCAGGACCATGTTACAGGTTTAAATTGATTACCTGATAAAATTAGTGAAATGGTGCTTATTTCTGGAAATTGAGCAACAACTTTCCTAATGAATATAAGCCCTTCCGCAGCAGATGGAGTCAAGCTGAGGCTGTGGGATTTCCAGATGGAAGCAGTGCTGCAAAGCCTTGCCCGGCTTCCTGCAAGACCCCCGCTGTGCTCACAGCAGCAAGGGTGATATTCATCGTCTCCTGAGATGCTCCTGGCCAATGGAGCTGGCCATCCGTCTCTCCCCCTTGGCCGCTCACTGCCCCTTCCGCCCGCCGGCATGACACGCCAACATCACACATCCAACTCCTTGCGGAAAGGGTTTGATTCCTCCCATTGCTGGGATCCACCCATCAGGGAAGCACCTCAGCACAGCATTGGGCAGAAACATGACAGGGTCCTTGCTCTCGGTATGGACAGCAGTGGTGGTTCAATGTATATGATGCCATAGCCCCAATATTACTCTGCAGTAACTTTTTTTTCCCTATTTTCTAGACCATAAGACAAAAAATTTTAGACTTCTTAAACCCCTTGACGGCCCATCTTGGGGTTCAGTTGACAGCAGCTGTTGCAGCAGTGTGGAGCAGAAAGAAAGCCCAGCGTCACAGTAAGATGAAGGTAAAGTTTAAAAAGTTACGGGAGTGGTTAAACTTACTGTGACAAAGAAATACCACAGAATCATGTGGAATCAAAGGTGACATTGGAAGCCAGCATGGGAAACTATTGAGTTGATTTAATCATTTTATCTATTTATCTATTTGAGATGGAGTCTCTCTCTTTTCACCCAGGCTGGAGTGCAGTGGTGCGATCTTGGCTCACTGCACCCTCCACCTCCTGGGTTCAAGTCATTCTCCTGCCTCAGCCTCCCATGTAACTGGAATTATAGGCGCCCGCCACCACACCCTGCTAATTTTTGTATTTTTTAGTAGAGACAGGGTTTCACCATGTTGGCCAGGCTGGTCTTGAACTCCTGCCCTCAGGTGATCCACCCACCTCGGCCTCCCAAAGTGCTGGGATTACAGGCGTGAGCCACCACACCTGGCCGATTTCATCATTTGAAATGCATGAGGTAATATAGCTGTGTCTCAGTACAAGTAGAATGTGTATTGGGCAGGTAGGGAAGAGCCCACCTGACTTCTGTTTTCTAATTTTTCTGTAATGAGTATATAGTACTTGTGTTTAATCTTTTTAAATCTAAAATACATATAAGAGTATATATAACATGAACATTTTTAAAGAATAAAAATGGCACAGTGGCTCACACCTATAATCTCAACACTTTGGGAGGCCAAGACGGGCAGATCGCTTGAGTCTAGGAGTTTGAGACCAGCCTGGGCAATATGGCAAAAAATTAGCCGGGCATGGTGGTGTGCACCTATAGTCCCAGCTACTCAAGAGGCTAAGTAAGGTGGGAGGATCACTTGAGCCTGGGAGGTGGAGGGTGCGATGAGCCATGATTGTGCCACTGCATTCCAGCCTGGGTGACAAAGCAAGTCCCTATCTAAAAAAAAAAAATTTAAGCTACCTAAGAACATGCCACCCATTTGGCTTAAGAAATGGTTACTTATCCTAGCACTGTGGGCCTTTCTTTATTTGTAGTACCATCTTATTGCTTTTTTAATGTGTAGAAATCACACTTGTTAGCTGGGCATGGTGGTATGCGCCTATAGTCCTAGTTACTTGGGAGGCTGAGATGGAAGGATCACTTGAAGCCAGGAATATGAAGCTGCAGTGAGCTACGATTGTGCCACTGCACTCTAGCCTAGACAACAGAGTGACACCTCATGTAAAAAAAAAAAAAAATGGAAATTACATTTGTCCATGATAATAAAGAAAATTGAAATCACCAATCATATTTCTATGCCCAAAGATAATTTCTTTCTTTTTTTTTTTTTCCTGTTGAGACAGAGTCTCGCCCTGTCACCCAGGCTAGAGTGCAGTGGCGCGATCTCAGCTCACTGCAACCTCTGCCTCCTGAGTTTAAGCAATTCTCCTGCCTCAGCCTCCTGAGTAGCTGGGATTACAGGCACATGCCACCACACTCAGCTAATTTTTGTATTTTTAGTAGAGACGGTTTCACCATGTTGGCCAGGCTGGTCTCGAACTCCTGACCTCGTGATCCGCCTGCCTCAGCCTCCCAAGGTGCTGGGATTATAGGCGTGAGCCCAAAGATAATATCAGTTTGTATTTTGCCCGTTCTTTATCCACTTGACTGGTCCATCATGAAGTCCTGCAGGGGTCGGCTTACCTTTTTCAACCTCAATCCTCTTCCTTTGTTCCCTCCCACCCCCGCTCCATCCCCTGTTCAGAATCTGCTGCTGCACCTCCTTGACACTCCCCCAGTGCTCAGCCTTTGTGGCAGACATGGGCGCCTGTTCTCTGAGGAAGAGTCAGTGGTCAGTGTCCGAGGCCACCCTCCTGAGCGCGTGTCGGCTCCTTCCCTGGTGAGGAACCTGGTGCTAGTTGTTTTTCTTCCAAATGCCCATGACCAGGGTATGCAGACTTCTGTCATCAAAAATATGCCTCCCATACCAGGGCTTTCCTTCCAAGGCTAGCAAATGGGAGCCTGGTTTATCTGTTTTTACTTCCTGTCTTCGTATTTTTGATTCCATCTCGTTTCCTTCAAATTTAGTATATTTGTTTCTAAAATGCTTTCTACTAAATTCAAACATACCACTATTACAGCCCCATCATGGCCTGCACCTTTTATTCCTAATTTGTATCAAATTATGTTGTTCCCATGGGTGGAGCCTTTACCTAGTTCAATAGGAAATGTTTGTTTAAGAGATTAAAACAGGCCGGGCGCGGTGGCGGCTCATGCCTGTAATCCCAGCACTTTGGAAGACCGAGGCGGGCAGATCACCTGAGGTCAGGAGTTTGAGACCAGCCTAGCCAACATGGTGAAACCTCATCTCTACTAAAAATACAAAACGTAGCTGGGCGTGGTGGTGGCCAAGATCGCACCACTGCACTCCAGCCTGGGTGACAGAGTGAGACCGTGTTTCAAAAAAAAAAAAAATAAAGAGATGAAAACAGATTGATTTCTCCAGGGACAACTACTGTAGAATACAATAAAGATGTGTCATCCTTATTTTTACTTTCTCTCTATAAGCTTTCAAGGAATTTTTTTTTTTCTTGGCAGATTATCCCAACGGCAAGTGCATCCCAGCTAACCCTTGTCGACTTGGTGTGTGCACTCAGCACCCTGCAGACTGACACGCTGCTGCACCTGGTGAAGGAGGTGGTGAAGAGGCCACCCCAAGTCAAAGGGGGTGATGAGGTGAGGAGCCTGGGGAAGCCTCTGGGCTTCTGCAGATTAGTGGGTGGCATTTGTCATAACTCTACTTCCTTATAAATCATGTTTGGGAGGGAAAGATAGGTAACAAGAGCTAGTGGGAATGCTTGGGGTAGTGAAGTGGAGGTGCTGTTTGCTGTGCTTTGGGGGAGACCTATGAAGATTTGGTGCTTCTTTTTTAAGGTGGGAACTGCCTGAGGTCAGGGGCTCTCATCCTTGTACCCTGCTGCTGAGGACACTGCCTGGTACATGGGTTAGCGCCTTCTGGGCACCAAGTGGAATAAAATCTTTAGAAAGAGGAAATGGCACCTGCCTCAAGGAGCTCGCAGCCATAAAGATGCCAAAGATAAACAAAACCAGACTCTAGTGAAAGATGGTAAAGACAGATGTGATTCAATAACCACTGCGGTAAGGGAAAGTGTTGGGTTCAGTTTAGATTTGTGTGGAGATGACTGGGAAAGGATGAGGGAGGAGGGAGGGGGAAGGAGCAGGAAGTTTAAGGAGAGTTGGAGAAGTAGAAAATTACAAAAGAGCAAGTGGGGAGGCTGCTCAGTCCATAGATGTGATTAGGCCATCTGGGTTTGCTAACTGGGGCTTATCCAAATGAGGCTCCTACCCTCCCACAGAGGCTGGGAGATCGAGACTCTGTCTTTCTTGATGATTCTGTTTCAAAGGGATGGCTCCCAGGTCCTTGAGAAACACATTCCTAGGTTGTGGGAGACACATACACATCTCAAAGGGACAGAGAAAGTATTTATCATTGTAAACTTAAAAGAAAATGCTCTAAGAAAGGGAGGTCAGGGGTCTCTCTGCAGGTGTTGGCAGGAACAAACAGTAAATTATTTGGCAACCTTGAGCTTTCTCGGACAGGTATTTGAAGAGGACTGGTGTCCCCATCCTAGGGATCCATGCTAGTGTTGTTTGGGGCTGTGGGGGTGGACAAAATCATTTGTCAAGCAGAGGGCTCAGAGGAGCCTAGCTAGAATCAGCTCAAGGAGAGAGTCTTTGTCAAGGGCAAATTAAAATTTGTGTAACTTTTTTTTTTTTTTTTTTTTTGAGACACAGTTTCACTCTGTCACCCAGGCTGGAGTGCAGTGGTGCGATCTCAGCTCACTGCAACCTCCACCTCCTGGGCTCAAGTGATTCTTGTGCCTCAGCCTCCTGGGTAGCTGGGAGTACAGGTGCATGCTATCACTCCTGGCTAACTTTTGGTTTTGTTTTGTTTTGTTTTGTTTTTTCGAGATGAAGTCTCACTTTGTCGCCCAGGCTGGAGTGCAGTGGTGCAATCTCAGCCCACTGCAACCCCGCCCCCGGGGTTCAAGTGATTCTCCCGTCTCAGCTTCCTGAGTAGCTGGGATTACAGGTGTGCAGCACCAAGCCCGGCTAATTTTTGTATTTTTTTTTTTTCTTTTAGTAGAGACGGGATTTTGCTATGTTGGCCAGACTGGTCTCGAACTCCACTTGCCTTGGCCTCCCGAAGTCCTGGGATTACAGGCGTGAGCCACCGTGCCCGGCCAAAATTTGCATAATTTTTTTTAAAACTTTTTTTTTTTTTAAGACAGGATCTCACTGTCACCCAGGCTGCAGTACAGTGGCACAATCATAGCTCACCATAGCCTCGACCTCCCCAGGCTCAAATGATCTTCCCAAATAGCTGAGACCACACATGCACACCACCACGCCTGGCTAATTTTTATATTTTTTGTAGTGACAGGGTCTGCCACATTGCCCAGGCTGGTCTGGAACTCCTAGGCTCAAGCAATCCTCCTGCCTCGGCCTCCCAAAGTGCTGGGATTACGGGCGAGAGCCACCATGCCTGGCTGCATAATTTTTTATAAAGGTAGAAAATAAATGTCAGAGAACATAACTAACGACAGACACTCTGAGAAAGAGGAGATTTCATCTGGCTGCTGTGAAACAGAAACCTTCAGGGCGATGTCATTGAACCGAGAAGTTCCTTGTAATTTTTCTGCTCAATTTCATTACAGCAGCCTGGAGGGCCCATGTTGTCTAGAGAGCTTCTTCAATTATACACGATGGATTTAAAACAGGGCAAGCTGTGTGGTTTAATATTTGCATTCCCTTAGAGTCTTCTATTTCTGTTTTTACCAAAGCAGTCTTCATCATTGAAAGCAGCAGAGCTGTTTTGCTCTTAATTAACTAATTTAATAAAAACCAGGGATTTATTTCAATCTTGAAATAATTGCCTTCTGTCAAACAATTTAAAATCATACAGTTAGCAAAAATTTAAGAATAATCTAAATGAAAATTAGGGGGGCCGGGCATGGTGGCTCATGCCTGTAGTCCTAGCACTTTAGTCCAGGAGTTCGAGACCAGCCTGGGCAATGTAGGGAGACACCATCTCTACAGTAAATTTAAAAATTAGCTGGGTGTGGTAGTGCACACCTGTAGTCCCAGCCACTTGGGAGACTGAGGCAGGAGGATCAGTTGAGCACAGGAGTTCGAGGTTGCAGTGAGCTATGATTGAGCCACTGCACTCCAGCCTGGGTGACAGAGTGAGACCCTGTCCAAAAAAAAGAAAATTCAAGCAATGGAAAAAGTGATTATTAAAAAATATAGCTATACTTGAACAGGTGTTTGTGTACCGATGTTCATAGCAGCATTATTCACAACAGCCAAAAGGTGGAAGCAATCCATGTGTGTCTCAGTGGGTGTGCGGATAACAAAGTGAGATCTGTGCGTGCAGCGCGTTAGTACTCAGCCTCGAGAGGAATGAAATTCTGACACGATCTGACACGTCAGATCCTCAACATGGATGAACCTTGAAGACATTAAGTTGAATGAAATAAGCCAGTCACAAGAGGACTAACACAGTTCTATATCTGGAAAAAAAAAAAACAACTCAACTGTGTCCTCACTCAACAACATAACAATCAACACAGAAGACTTCTCTTACCCCAAATATGTGGGGAGTTCTCCCCGCCAGCAAGCAAGCAATTGATTCCGCAGTGGACACCAGTTGGGTGTCGTCTAATTCAATTCCTACTCTATCTGCTTGGAGATAGTGTCAGATCCCACAGGGTGAGGACTCAGTCCCCAAGAGCACCCTTCACTTCAGACACCAGTCACAAGTCTGGGCCTCTGGAACTTCTGACTGACTAGCTAGCTTCAAGTTGGGATTCCCACGAACCCCCTCTTTGGGTTCAATTAATTTGTCGGAGCAGCTCCCAGAACTCCAGAAACACGTTTACTGGTTTATTATAAAGGCTACTACTGAGGATACAGATGAAGGGATGCGTAGGGCAAGGTATGGGGGAAGAGGTGCAGAGCTCCTGTGCCCTCCATGGGCACAGAACTTTCATGTGCTCTGCTCTCTGGAAGCTCACCAAACCCAGTCCTCTTGGGCCTTTTATGGAAACTTCATTGGATGGGTATGACTAAAGCATAGACAACCGTGTCGAAGTGTGATTGGACAAAAAGAGTGTGATCTAATACTTAATACAGTGACTGGGGAAACCCAGCAGGGCCTGCCTGTTCAGATTCTTCTTGGCCTGTCTGCGCAGCACTGCTTCCTCCAGGGTGTGGGACAGGACCCTCTCCAGAATGAGGGTCTTATGAACCGTAGTCAGATTAGAGTCCTGCCTTGGGGCAGGTCAAAGGAGGGCAGGAGTTATGAACCAAGAACTGCAGACAAACACGTAAAAAAATAGGTTGATACGTAGATAGATGATAGATAGATAGATAGATAGATAGATAGATAGATAGATAGAAGTAGTTAGGTAAATAGATAGATAGATGTAGGTAGGTAGGTAGGTAGATGTAGGTAGGTAGATAGATGTAGGTAGGTAGGTAGGTAGATGTAGGTAGGTAGGTAGATGTAGGTAGGTAGGTAGGTAGAGAGATGTAGGTAGGTAGATAGATGTAGGTAGGTATGTAGATAGATGTAGGTAGGTAGGTAGATGTAGATAGGTAGGTAGGTAGAGAGATAGATGTAGGTAGATGTAGTTAGGTAGGTAGGTAGATGTAGGTAGGTAGATAGATGTAGGTATGTAGGTAGATAGGTAGAGAGATAGATGTAGGTAGATGTAGGTAGGTAGGTAGATAGATGTAGGTAGGTAGGTAGATGTAGGTAGGTAGGTAGATAGGTGGAGAGATAGATGTAGTTAGATGTAGGTAGGTAGATGTAGGTAGGTAGGTAGATGTAGGTAGATAGATAGATGTAGGTAGGTAGATAGGTAGATAGATATTATGATTTTAGAGTGTTAAAGGGTGGCTCACTCCTGTAATCCCAGCACTTTGGGAAGCCGAAGCAGGGGGATTGCTTGAGCCCAGAAGTTTAAGACCAGCCTGGGCAACAAAGTAAAACCCTGACTCTAAAAAGAAAAAAAAAATTAGCCAGGCATGGTATGCACCTGTAGCCTCAGCTACTTGGGAGGCTGAGGTGGGAGAATCACTTGAGCCAGGGAAGTTGAAGCTGCATTGAGCCAAGATCACGCCACTGCACTCCAGTACAGAGCAAGACCCTGTCTGAAAACAAAAGAAAGGCTTTTTTTTTTTCACATCAGACAATGTGCCGACCATTGTAACAAGGTTTGAGGGTGGCACATATCACGCATGTGCGTGAACACCCAATCATCGCACTCATGAACTGCAGATGAATCGGAAGACTTTTTTTTCAGCCATTTTTTTCAGCCTCACATATGACACGGGGCAGCCCCCTATAGAAGTGTCCAGGCCCCGAGGGCCTGGCCGTTGGGCGTCACCCAGTCAGTTATCCTCCAGCTCCTGGTCTCTTCCTTTGTTCCGGTGTTTATCGACAATGCTCTGTGTGCACTGAGTGGTGTCGTGGAGGCTAAATAGTGGAAAAAGCAATTCCTGCCCTCAGTCCTCCTATATTCTAGGTTGGCAAAGAAGAGAGAAGAGAAGAGAAGCCATCCTAAAAAATAGCAACACTGCGAGGCCAGGTTACGGAGCCAGCTCAGTCAGTGCTTAAGGCTTCGAATGTAAAAGGACCCCGATGACTTCCACAGTATTTCTTGGGGATCTGGCCCAGGTCTCCCAGTCTTCCAAGAACATATGGTCATCCTGTTGCCTTTCACTGTTGTTTTTTTGAGACGAAGTCTCGCTCTGTCGCCCAGGCTGGCGCAATCTCGGCTTACTGCAAGCTCCACCTCCCAGGTTCACGCCATTCTCCTGCCTCAACCTCCCGAGCAGCTGGGACTACAGTCGCCTGCCACCACGCCCGGCTAATTTTTTGTATTTTTAGTAGAGACAGGGTTTCACTGTGTTAGCTAGGATGGTCTCGATCTCCTGACCACGTGATCCACCCGCCTCGGCTTCCCAAAGTGCTGGGATTACAGGCGTGAGCCACTGCACCCGGCCTTTTTTTTTTTTTTTTTTTTGAGATGGAGTCTCGCTCTGTTGCCCAGCCTAGAGTGCAGTGGCGTGATCTTGGTTCACTGCAACCTCTGCCTCCTGGGTTCAAGCAATTGTCCTGCCTCTGCCTCCTGAGTAGCTGGGATTACAGGCTTGCGCCACCATGCCCAGTTAATTTTTTTGTATTTTTAGTAGAGATGGGGTTTCGCCGTGTTGGCCATGCTGGTCTTGAATGCCTGACCTCAAGTGATCCACCCGCATTGGCTTCCCAAACTTCCGGGATTATAGGCGTGAGCCACCGTGCCCGGCCTCCTTTCATTCTTGTCCATAAATGTTAGGAGTGGGAATGGTGCTCCACAGGGCGGTCTGTGCTGCTGCAGGCTTGGTCACCGTAGAACCAAGGGGTTCTTCGAGGTCCTGAAGACAGCTCTGCAGAGGCTATGACAGCCAGAGCGAGTGTGTTTAGGTTGTGTTCCTTCACATTACTTGAATTTCTACAAATACCTGCAATTTCTAGTCTTTCCTGGGCTATAAAGGAACCGGATTTTATCTAGCTGACTGATTTTTGGCGTTTCAAATAACAAAACTACATTTTGTGGTTAGTTTAGTTAATTAATAGCTGCAAATAGCTTTTTACAAGCAAGGAGGGGGTAAAATATGTGTTTTAGAACTCGTTTCCAAGTAGTTCCAGCCACAGGGTTTTTGGGGAAGCTGTCTGAGCTGGGTTTGAAGTCATCTTCTAAACTAAGAACTAGAATTTTTTGGCCGGGTGCAGTGGTTCTACTTGGGAGGCTGAGGCACAAGGATCGCTTGAACCCGGGAAGCAGAGGTTGCAGTGAGCTGAGATTGCACCAGTGTACTCCAGCCTGGGCAACAGAGCAAGACTCTTGTAAAAAAAAAAAAAAAAAAAGGAAGGAAGGAAGGAAAAGAAAGAAAAAGGAAAGGGAAGGGAAGGGGGAAGGGAAGGGGAAGGGAAGGGAGGAAGGGAGGGAGGGAGGAAGGAAGGAAGGAAAGAAAGAAGAATTAGAATTTTTTCTTGCCTCTTGGTAATCATATGCATTCACTGGAGTCAACACTGGCCGTAGCTTTCTGTTTGGGAAGTTTGGTTACAGTGCCAATTTTCCCTAAATGCCTGTTGATGCCTGGAATGTAAAGTAGGTGCACAGGGTGGGAGATCACTGTAGAAGTCTAAGGGGACGTGAATGATTTGGGGACTCATAGGACACACTTGTTTTAATTGTACATGATGGGCCCTATCATGTCTGTTGTTATATCTGAAAGATTCTTTAGTCAAAAACCTTCGCTTTGTTAGGCTATAGATCTGTTTCATTTTGTATCTGAATTCTTTTAGCCTTATTTCCCACCAACTCGGAGTAATTGGTTTTACTTTCATTTTCAGAAATCGCCCCTAGTGGACATTCCTGTGTTGCAGTTTTGCTATGCTTTTCTCCAAAGGTAATACAGTCCCCCATCCTCCAAAAACTTCCTTAAATACAGATGCTATTGCAGTGAGCATGCATAATAAATATCTGGTTTTATTTCTAGACTACTAGAGAGCCATTGTTCAGAAAATATCTTAAAAGTTGTCATAATTTCTTCCCAAGGTACTGATCTATGCTTTTCCTTCTCCAGAGAGTTAACATCTTAAAATCTGTGCAGCGTATTTTGAACGCTTTATATGAGCGAAGCCTTATGTGAGGCCTGTTAAACTTTAAAAGGCTTGGATTTGCATTAAATTGATACAGAAAAAGAAAAAAACCACATATAGGGAAGTGTTAAAGACCTCTTTTAGAAAAAGGAGAAATGGGCCAGGCGTGGTGGCTCACACCTGCAATCCCAGCACTTTGGGAGGTGGAGGCAGGCGGATCACTTGAGGCCAGGAGTTTGAGACCAGCCTAGTCAACATGGTGAAACCCCATCTCTACTAAAAATACAAAAATTAGTCCGGCATGGTGGCGTGCGCCTGTAATCCCAGCTACTCGGGAGGCTGAGGCAGGAGAATTGCATGAACCCAGGAGGCGGAGGTTGCAGTGAGCCAAGACCTCACCACTGCTCTCCAGCGTGGGTGACAGACCAAGGCTCTGTCTCAAAAAAAAAGGCAAAATGATTGTTTCTGGTGGCGTTCTCAGTGTGCCTTCCCATGTTTTATGTGGAGAGGTATCTGCTTTGATTTGCTAAGTTAATATATATGTATTAGGTGTCTCAGCTAAGAGAGCATTAAAGGGGATTCCGCAGGTTTTTCCCCATGGATGAAAAAGAAGCTTTACTGGACCTCATTCAGATCTTACAATGGCCGCATCCCAGGTGCAGCTCTTCGTTGCAGAAAATGAGGGTGAGGTGGCTGGGTGCGGTGGCTCAACGCCTGTAATCCCAGCACTTTGGGAGGCTAGAGTGGGTGAGTCACTTGAGGCCAGGAGTTTGAGACCAGCCTGGCCAATGTGGTAAAACCCTATGTCTACTAAAACTACAAAAAAATTAGCCAGGGCTTGGTGGCAGCATGCCTGTAGTCCCAGCTACTCGGGAAGCTGAGGCAGGTGAATCACTTGAACCCGGGAGGCAGAGGTTGCAGTGAGCTGAGATCACACCACTGCACTCCAGCCTGGGGGACAGAATGAGACTCTGTCTCAAAAAGGAAAAAAAATGGGGGTGGGGAGGGTATAGACCACTTCTCAGGGAAGCCTCAGTATTCCTACATAGCCATCAGGAGTCTCACTGTAAATAACTCCAACAACCAGGCACAGGCTCCTTGATTCACACAGTTAACATTACATAGTTATTCCCACTCACCACATTCTGAAGTTGCAGGACAGTAAATTGAGGCCTCCTGGTAGATGACCAGGGTGGGGTTAAATTCAGACCACTTCCCTCGTGAGCATCATTGTTGTTCTTTCCTCCAGGAGTTAAAGATGAGCCAGTCACTTCCCTCCTATCACAGCTAATATATATTGCGTTGCTGGCGAATGTTGAGTGTAGTGGCCCAAGGGACAGCTGAGCTTTCCCAGGAGCTGCAGATTAGATTTGGTCATCCTCCTTTTGCAGAGGAGGAACCGCCTAGGTCACACAGTAGGTAGTAAGTTGGAGAACCAGGACTTGGACCTGGAATGCTCTGACTGCAGTGTGAGCTTTCACTGCCTGGACTGTGCTTCCTCGCTTTGGAGCGGTGATCTCAGAATCCTCATCCTGAGAGCTACAGAGCGGGGTAGGCCAGTTTCCTGGTGAGTGTCCTGGGACCTAATGCTTTGCAGCCTTCTGACAGGTGATGCTCTGTTACCAGCCACTTCAGGGAAGCAGAATATTAGCGCTAGAAAGGCCTGAGAGAGCAGCCGGGCACGGTGGCTCACGCTTGTAATCCCAGCACTTTGGGCGACCGAGGCAAGTGGATTTACTTGAGGCCAGGAGTTCAAGACCAGCCTGGCCAACATGGTGAAACCCTACTAATCTCTAGTAAAAATACAAAAAATTAGCCCAGTGTGTTGGCCTGTGCCTATACTCCCAGCTTGGGAGGCTGAAGAACGAGAATCGCTTAAACCCGGGGGGCAGAGGTTGCAGTGAGCTCAGATCGTGCCACTGCACTCCAGCCTGGGTGACAGAGCAAGACTCTATCTTAAAAAAAAATAATAAAATAAATAAATAAATAAAATAAAATAAAATAAAATAAAATAGAAGAAAGGCCGGGCGCAGTGGCTCACGCCTGTAATCCCAGCACTTTGGGAGGCCGAGGCGGGCAGATCACCTGAGGTCGGGAGTTCGAGATCAGCCTGGGCAACACGGTGAAACCCCGTTGCTACTAAAAATACAAAATTAGCTGAGCGTGGTGGCACATGCCTGTAATCCCAGCTATTCGGGAGGCTGAGGCGGGAGAATCGCTTGAACCTGGGAGGTGAAGGATGCGGTGAGCCGAGATCACGCCATTGCACTCCAGCCTGGGCAACAAAAGTAAATCTCCCTCTCACCAAAAAAAAAAAAAAAAAAAAGAAAGGCCTGAGAGGTCAAGGTCGATCATCTAGTTTAAGGCTTTTATTTTAGAGACAAAGAAACCAGGAGTATCTCACCTGCCAGCAGTAGGATTTCAGGTTCCCAAACTCCAAGTGTTTGCCAGAATACCAAAGTTTAGCTCATGTACATTGTAAGTTTTTAAAAAGAAAAAGGTCAGTGAGGTATGCTGTTTACCCTTTGCTTTCCAACTGCCAGGATCTTAAATATGCTTATAAATAAATGTATTTTGACTTGTTCATGGTTGAGTATTTTTCCTATCTTTTAAAAAAACAGGCTCCCAGTACCAGCCTTGCAAGAGAACTTTTCTTCACTGTTGGGAGTATTGAAAGAGTCTGTACAGTTGAATCTAGCCCCACCTGGGTATTTTCTGCTTCTCAGGTATCATGTCACCACATTGTCATTGTGTAATATTTTCTCTTGGCACATATTTTATTTCTGCAGCATTTTTAATCTGAAGCTGATTGTCTCCCAACAGCATGCTGAATGACTTTGTAACAAGAACTCCCAACCTGGAAAACAAGAAGGACCAAAAAGACCTGCAGGTTTGTATATGAAAGAGGTTCAGCCAAATGATATTACCCCAGCAGTGCTGTCCTCCTTTGGGGGATATCAGATAGCAGGTAGACAAGAGACATTGGACAGAATCTGAGGTTAGCTTTGCACTTGTTCTCAAGTCTTACTTCTGCCATCGCTGTCTCTAGAGAGTTCGGACAGTCCCGGGGCCCGGGTTTTCTGATGAAGGTTCTTGTGTAATGCTTGAGCAATCGATTGTGGAATTGATAGCTGCACCCCTCACCCTCCACACTGTATGCAGATGTATGTGGATCTCACTGTAAAACATAAATGGAATAAGAAATCTTATTTCCCCCCCGGACGCGGTGGCGCACACTTGTAATCCCAGCACTTTGGGAGGCTGAGGCGGGCAGATTGCTTAAGCTCAGGAGTTTGAGACCAATCTGGGTAACATAGTGAGACCTCATCTCTACAAAAGTACAAAAATTAGCCTAGTGTGATAGCTACACCTATAGTCCCAGCTACTTGGGAGGCTAAGGATCCCTTGAGCCTGGGAGGTTGAGGCTGTAGTGAGCTGTGATCACGCCACTGCACTTCAGCCTGGCAACAGAGAGAGATCCTGTCTCAAAAAAATTTTTTAAAAAAGGAAGCTATCTCCGTACATGGATATTTCTTTTTTTCTTTTTTTTTTTTTTTTTTGGGCCAGGGAGTTGGACGGAATCTCACTCCATCACCCAGGCTAGAGTGCAGTGGTACGGTCTCAGGTCACTGAAACCTCCACCTCCGGGGTTCAAGTGATTCTCCTGCCTCAGCCTCCCAAGTAGCTGAGATTACAGACACATGCCACCACGCCCGGCTGATTTTTTGTATTTTTAGTAGAGGCGGGGTTTCTCCATGTTGGCTGGTCTGGTCTCAGACTCCTGACCTCAGGTGATCCTCCTACCTTGGCCTCCCAAAGTGCTGGGATTACAGGCGTGAGCTACCACACCCAGCCTCCATACATGGATTTCTTTCCTTAAACGCCTTATCCCCCATTATAACAGTAATATATGCTCATAACAATTTGTTTAATACTGAAAAATAAAACTCATCATAGGAGAAGGAAAACTCAGAGTGGAATGCCAACTAATAAATATGGAAGTTATGATGAAGTTGGAAAAATCACTGTTTTGCAAACCATTATAGACATTGATTCAGTTGGCTTTTCTATCACATTTATAGCCTTGGAGATACTACTGCTAATCTTTATGATCCCTGGCATTTGTGAAAGGTATATCCAGAAACAGCCTCAGGTCCACAGTTCTGAACCACAAGAGTACTGTATAAAGTGCAGTAGGCCGGGTGCGGTGGCTCACGCCTGCAATCCCAGCACTTTGGGAGGCCAAGGTGGGCGGATCACCTGAGGTCAGGGGTTCAAGACCAGCCTGGCCAACATGGTGAAACCCCACCTCTACTGAAAATACAAAAATTAGCCATGCCTGGTGGCGGATGCCTATAATCCCAGCTACTCAGGAGGCTGAGGCAGGAGAATCGCTTGAACCTGGGAGGCAGAGGTTACAGTGAGCCGAGATCTCACCACCGTACTCCAGCCTGGGCAACAAGCGTGAAACTTCGTCTCAAAAACAAAAAACAAAAAAACAAAAACACCATAAAGCATAATTAGAAAATTCCAGTGCCTCCTCCTTTGGCCTTGACTTGTAGCCAGAGAAGAAAACGTTACAATGCCGATGCTGCCCGTCCAGGTGCTGGGATAGCACTTGCTCACCTAAGCCCTCCCTGCTTTCGTGGCCTGTTGCCTGTAGCAGGCCCCTCTGTCTTCAGCCAGCCTGGACAGGGCTCTGGCCACAGGCATTCCCTCCGTTGTTGCAGCTGGCATGCCTCTTCTCTGCTCCTTTTGGTTGCGGGGACCAGGTGGCATCTGCTTCTTTCTGTCTCATGACACCTGGCCTCCCCGCCACTAATTCCTTCCTACTGTTTTGAGCCACACCCTATGCTTCTTCCCCACTGAGGATATAGAAAAAAACAAAGTGTGATTTTCCTACCACACTCTCGTAACATAGAATCCTTCTGTGACCTCGTAACCAAAATGTGTGGGAATTTCTTCCCACCAGCAACCAAGCTAGTAGTTCTGCAGTGGACACTAGATAGGCGCCGTCCAGTTCTGTTCAATTCTGGCATTCCCCACCTAGAGATAGCTTCAGATCCTGCAGGTTGAGGGCTCAGTCCCACAAGACTGCCCTACCCCCTCAGATGCCAATCACAAGCCCCAAGTGGTTTCATCTGTGCTTTTGACAGACCAGCTCTAAACTGGGGTTCTCACTACCCACTCCTTGGGTTCTGTTAATTAGCTGGAGTGGCTCATGGAACTCAGGGAACACATTGAACAGTTTATTTTATTTATTTATTTATTTTTTTGAGACAGAGTCTTGCTCTTGTTGCCCAAGCTGGAGTGCAATGGCACGATCTCAGCTCACTGCAACCTCTGCCTCCCAGGTTCAAGCGATTCTCTTGCCTCAGCCTCCTGAGTAGCTGGGATTACAGGTGCCCGCCACAATGCCGGCTAATTTTTGTATTTTTAGTAGAGGCAGGGTTTCACCATGTTGGCCAGGCTGGTCTCGAACTCCTGACCTCGTGATCCAGCCGCCTCAGTCTCCCAAAGTGGCGGGATTACAGGCATGAGCCACCACACCCGGCTGACCAGTTTATTATAAAGGAGATTAGAAAGGATACAGATGACGCGATGATCAGGCAAGGTACGTGGGAAGGGGCACAGAGCTTCCATGCCCTCCTAGGGCACCACCCTCTAGGAACCTCCACGTGTTTAGCCATCCAGAAGCTCATCCGAACCCAGTTACTTTGGGGTTTGTGGAAGCTTCATTACATAGGCATGATGGATTAAATCACTGGTCATTGGTGATCAATTTAACCTTTAGCCCCTCTCCCCTTCCTGGAGGTTGGGGAGCTGAAGTTCTCTGGGGGCCCCCAGCCACAACCATCTAAGACACGTATTACTTTGGAGAATCCAAGGAATTTAGGAGTTATAGCTGGGAAATGGGGAGAAAGGCCAAAAACATTTCCACAATATCACACCCGTCCACTCAGTGCTTTCATCAGTCCTTACGGGAACTCCTCTAAGCCCCTAATCCCTTTTCCTGACTTTCCTTGTGCCCTTCACACCCAACCCTGCCTAAGTTAGCCAATTTACCGCTTCCCTCGAGCGCACCCTTCTCTCACCCAGCAGGCAGGTGTGCCCTGCTTCACACCTCAACACAACTGCTGAGCCTAGGAACCGTGTGGCACAGTTGAGGTCAGGATTATAAAATTCTCGGATGTCAAGGATTATAGCCACTCATAGCTGGTGACACTTGATGACACTGGCTGAGAAGCCTGCTTCGAGTTTCTGTCTCTCCAGCTACTAACCAGATTCTTTACTGATCATACTCCTGAGAGTGGATGACTCCTCACTTCACCCCACTGAGTCAGTTTAACTTACTGACCTTTATTTCTTATATATTATTGAAAGATGCATTTCTAGGAAGAACCTGTGGTCCTAGAGAAACCAGAAAGCCAATCCACTGAATACAATTTATGGTTTTTTCATCAGCGTGCTGCGATGACTTGTGTTCTCTGTATATTTTACCTACATTGGCCAGTATAGTAGCCATTAGCCACAGGTGGCTGTTGAGCACTTGAAGTGTGGCTAGTCTGCAGCCTGGGCAACATAGGGAGACCCCATCTCTGCAAGAAATTTAAAAATTATCCAGATGTGGTGGCATGCGCCTGTAGTCCCAGCTACCTGGGAGCCTAAGGATGGCTTGAGCCCAGGAGGTCGAGGCTGCAGTGAGACTTTTTTTTTTTTTTTTTTTTTGAGATGGAGTCTTGCTCTGTTATTGGGGGAACTCACCCCCAGTATTTCAACGTAGGTTCTTTCTATTTTCTGTAAGTGTTGGCCAGCTGAGAAATAAAGAGACACAGTATAAAGAGAGGAATGTTACAGCTGGGCCACCAGGGGTGACATCACATATCAGTAGGACCGTGATGCCCTCCTGAGCCTCAAACCAGCAAGTTTTTATTAAGGGTTTCAAAAGGGGAGGGGGTGTAAGAACAGGGAGTAGGTACAAAGATCACATGCTTCAAAGGGCAAAAAGCAGAACTAATAATAAGGGTCTAACAAAGATCACATGCTTCTGAGGGAACAGGACCAAGGGCAAAAGCAGAACTACTGATAAGGGTCTATGTTCAGTGGTGCACGTATTGTCTTGATAAACATCTTAACAGAAAACAGGGTTCGAGAGCAGAGAACCGGTCTGACCACAAATTTACCAGGATGGAGTTTTTCCCTACTCTAGTAAGCCTGAGGGTACTGCAGGAGAGCAGGGCGTATCTCAGTCCTTATCTCAACTGCATAAGACAGACATTCCCACAGCGGCTGTTTATAGACCTCACCCCAGGAATGCATTCCTTTCCCAGGGTATTAATATTAATATTCCTTGTTAGGAAAAGAATTTAGCGATATCTTCCCTACTTGCACATCTGTTTATAGGCTCTCTGCAAGAAGGAAAATATGGCTCTTTTTTCCCAACCCCACAGGCAGTCAGACCTTATGGTTGTCTTCCCTTGTTCCCTAAAAATCACTGTTACTCTGTTCTTTTTCAAGGTGCACTGGTTTCATATTGTTCAAACACACGTTTTACAATCAATTTGTACAGTTAACACAATTATCACAGTGGTCCTGCCATGATGTACATCCTCAGTTTATGAAGATAACAGGATTAAGAGATTAAAGACAGGTGTAAGAAATTATAAAAGTATTATTTGGGAACTGATAAATGTCCATATTAAAATGAAATCTTCACAATTTATGTTCCTTTGCTGCGGCTCCAGTCGGTCCCTCTGTTCGGGGTCGCTGACTTCCCGCAACACTCTGTCACCAGGCTGGAGTGCAGTGGCACTATCTTGGCTCACCACAATCTCTGTCACCTGGGTTCAAATGATTCTCCTGCCTCAGCCTCCCAAGTAGCTGGGATTACAGGCGTGCACCACCACGCCTAGCTAATTTTTGTATTTTTAACAGAGACGGGGTTTCACCATGTTGGCCATGATGGTCTCGATCTCTTGACCTTGTGATCCGCCTGCCTCGGCCTCCCAAAGTGCTGGGATTACAGGCGTGAGCCACCGCGCCCGGCTGCAGTGAGTCTTGACTGCACCACTACACTCCAGCCTGGTTGACAGAGCAAGACCCTGTCCTGCCCACCACCTCCCAAAAAGAAAAATGTGGTAGTCTGAATTGAATGTGCTGTAGGTGCAAAATACACATTGGATTTCAGACTTAGGGCACACACAAAAGAGAATGCAAAATCTGATTAATAGGTTGTTTTTGTTTTTTCTTTTTGAGACGAAGTTTCGCTCCTGTTGCCCAGGCTGGAGTGCAATGGCATGATCTAGGCTCACTGCAACCTCCACCTCCCGGGTTCAAGTGATTCTCTTGCCTCAGCCTCCAAAGTAGCTGGGATTACAGGCATGCACCACCACACCCACCTAATTTTGTATTTTTACTAGAGACAGGGTTTCACCGTGTTGGTCAGGCTGGTCTCAAACGCCTGACCTCAGGTGATCCGCCCGCCTCAGCCTCCCAAAATGCTGGGATTATAGGCATGAGCCACCACACCTAGCGTATTAATAATTTTTATATTGAGTGCATGTTGATAATATTTTGTATATATTGGGTTAAATAAAATACATTATTGATTTTGTTTTTGAAACGAAGTCTCACTCTGTCATCCAGACTGGAGTGCAGTGGCATGATCTCAGCTCACTGCAGCTTCCACCTCCTGGGATCAAGCAATTCTCTTGCCTAAGCCCCCCGAGTACTGGGACTACAGGCATGTGCCATCATGCCCAGCTAATTTTTGTATTTTTTTTAGTAGAGACAGGGTTTCACCATGTTGGCCAGGATGGTCTCAAACTCCTGACCTCAAGTGATCCCCCTGCCTCAGCCTCAGCCTCCCAAAGTGCTGGGATTACAGGCATGAGCCACTGCACCCAGCCTATATTATTAATTTAACTGTTTATTTTTACCTTCAATGTGGCTCCTAGAAAGCTTAATGGTACATATATGCTCACAGCTGTGGCCTGCATTTTATTTCTACTGGACAGTGCTGTCTTAGGCACTTAACATTCTTTTCCTTAATTAACTTCCTTTCCCCCTCCTCCTGATTATTCTCAGGAAATCACTCAGAAAATCCTAGAAGCTGTGGGGAACATTGCCGGCTCTTCCTTGGAGCAAACCAGCTGGCTAAGCAGAAACCTGGAAGTGAAGGCCCAACCTCAGGCCTCTCTAGAAGAATCTGATGCTGAGGAGGACCTGTATGGTAGGTGGAGATGGGTCGGCTGATAGTGCCTCTGGTCAGCGGGTGGTTCTGGCTTTTCCTTAAGAGAGATCTTGAGTGTTCTCACCACAAAAAGAAAGAAAGTACTTAAGGTAGGCTGGGTGCGGTGGCTCATGCCTGTAATCCCAGCACTTTGGGAGACCGAGACGGGCAGATAAAGCAAGGTCAGGAGTTTGAGACTAGCCTGGCCAACATGGCGAAACCCCGTCTCTACTAAAAGTAAAAAAATCAGCTGGGCACAGTGGTAAGTATCTGTGGTCCCAGCTACTTGGGAGGCTGAGGCAGGAGAATCGCTTCAACCTGGGAGGCGGAGGTTGCAGTGAGCCGAGATCACGCCACTGCACTCCAGCCCAGGCGACAAAGCAAGACTCCGTCTCAAAAAAAAAAAAAGTATTTAGAGCAATGACAAGATGTTAGTCAAACTTTAGAAAACATCACTTTGAGGCCAGGCATGGTGGCTCACGCCTGTAATCCCAGCACTTTGGGAGGCCGAGGTGGGTGGATCACCTGAGGTCAGGAGTTCAAGACCAGCCTGGCCAAGATGGTGAAACCCCATCTTAACTAAAAATACAAAAATTAGCCGGGTGTGGTAGTGGGCGCCTGTAATCCCAGCTACATGGGAGGCTGAGGCAGAGAATTGCTTGGACCTGGGAGGAGGAGGTTGCAGTGAGCCAGGATTGTGCCACTGCACTCCAGCCTGGGCGACAGAGTGAGACTACACCTCAAAAAAAAAAAAGAAAGAAAGAAAGAAAGTACATGAGGTGATGCATGTCTTAACTTGTGTTATTTCACAATGTATGCATATATCAGCAGGGATGGTGAAATATTGAAAAAAGAAAACATATATGAAAACATCATGTTATAACCTGAAATGTATACCAGTTTTATTTGTCAGTTATATCTAATTAAAACTGGTAAGGGAAAAGATGTTGGAAAGTTAAAAAAAAAAAAGTTTAGGCATAGGAAAAAGCAAACTACCTTCTCAAGTCTGTGTTCATTCACCCAGACTCTTTGTTTTTTGTTTTTTGATTTTTGTTTTTGTTTTTTTGAGACAGAGTCTCGCTCTGTCACCCAGGTTGGAGTTCACCCAGGTTGGAGTGCAGTGGTGTCATCTTGGCTCACTGCAACGTCCGCCTCCCTGGTTCAAGCCATTCTCCTGCCTCAGCCTCCCGAATAGCTGGGATTACAGACATCTACCACCATGCCTAGCTAATTTTTGTGGTTAGTAAAGACAGCGTTTCACCCTGTTGGCCAGGCTGGTCTCAAAGTCTTGACCTCAGGTGATCCACCTACCTCGGCCTCCCAAAGTGCTGGGATTACAGGCGTGAGCCTCTGCGCCCGGCCCAGACTCTTCCTTTGTATCCGTAGCCAGATGACTGAACTGTCTGTTTTGACTTCTTGCAACATAATATGTGTGTGTGCTAAACACCAGGACCCCTTAGCTGGTGTCCCACAATGTGTATGCCACCCTGCTGACCTTCACTGAGCCTCAGTGGGGCTCCAGAAAGTAACACCCCAAGACCATTTACCTGGACATGGTGATAGAAATCTGTGTGGGATAAAGATGATGAGAATGTGTGTTTTTCTTTTTGCAGAACTATGGAAAGAAAATTTAGCAAATCAAGCTGGGAGGGTTGGCTCATGCCTGTAATCCCAGCACTTTGGGAGGCTGAGGTGGGCGGATCGCTTGAGGTGATTACAGATGATCCTTTTTTTTTTTTTCAGGATTAAGCATATCTTGGGGCAAGTGATTTTCTTTGCTACTGTCAGTGTCATTTAACACAGGGAAGGACAGTATGCCCAGTGCCAGTAGAGCTTAATACAACGTGAGAAAGGATGTTTGGTCCCAGTTTTATTTAATATAGGAACAAGAAACTACATTTCAGTTTTCAGTGTAAACTATCACAGTACCTGCCACAGAGTAATGTTCAAATATTGTTATCTTTCATTATTACTTCTACAAAAATTGTTAGCAGGGCTGAGTGTAGTGGCTCCCACCTGTAATCCCAGCACTTTGGGAGGCCAAGGTGAGAGGATGGCTTGAGGCTACAAATTTAAGACTATCCTGGTTAGCGGGCATGGTGGCTCAGACCTGTAATCCCAACACTTTGGGATATACTCCATTTAAAAACAAATCAGGCCTGTAATCCCAGCACTTTGGGAGGCCAAGGTGAGAGGATGGCTTGAGGCTGCAAGTTTAAGACTATCCTGGTTAGTGGGCATGGTGGCTCACACCTGTAATCCCAACACTTTGGGATATACTCCATTTAAAAACAAATCAGGCCTGTAATCCCAGCACTTTGGGAGGCTGAGGTGAGAGGATGGCTTGAGGCTACAAGTTTAAGACTATCCTGGTTAGCGGGCATGGTGGCTCAGACCTGTAATCCCAACACTTTGGGATATACTCCATTTAAAAACAAATCAGGCCTGTAATCCCAGCACTTTGGGAGGCCAAGGTGAGAGGATGGCTTGAGGCTGCAAGTTTAAGACTATCCTGGTTAGTGGGCATGGTGGCTCACACCTGTAATCCCAACACTTTGGGATATACTCCATTTAAAAACAAATCAGGCCTGTAATCCCAGCACTTTGGGAGGCTGAGGTGAGAGGATGGCTTGAGGCTACAAGTTTAAGACTATCCTGGTTAGCGGGCATGGTGGCTCAGACCTGTAATCCCAACACTTTGGGATATACTCCATTTAAAAATAAATCAGGCTGGGCGCAGTGGCTCAGGCCTGTAATCCCAGGACTTTGGGAGACCAAGGTGAGTGGATCACCCGAGGTCAGGAGTTCAAGACTGGCCTGGCCAACTTGGTGAAACTCCATCTCTACTAAAAATACAAAAATTAGCCAGGTATGGTGGCGGGCATCTGTAGTCCCAGCTACTCAGGAGGCTGAGGCAGGAGAATGACTTGAACCCGGAAGGTGGAGGTTGCAGTGAGCCAAGATCGTGCCACTACACTCCAGCCTGGGTGACAGAGAGACCCAACTCCATCTCAAAAAAAAAAAAAAAAAGGACTATCCTGGTAACACAGCAAGACCCCATCTCAGGCCGGGCGCAGTGGCTCATGCCTGTAATCCCAGCACTTTGGGAGGCCGAGGTGGGCGGATCACCTGAGGTCCGGAGTTCGAGACCAGCCTGACCAACATGGAGAAACCCCATCTCTACTAAAAATACAAAATTAGCTGGGTGTGGTGGTGCATGCCTGGAATCCCATCTACTCCGGAGGCTGAGGCAGGAAAATGGCTTGAACCTGGGAGGTGGAGGTTACTGTGAGCCGAGATCGCGCCATTGCACTCCAGCCTAGGCAACAAGAGCAAAACTCCATCTCAAAAAAAAAAAAAAAAAAAAAGACCCCATCTCTACAAAAGGGGAGGCAGAGGTTGCAGTGAGTCGAGATGGCGTCACTGCACTCCAGCCTGGGCGACAGAGCAAGACTCATCTCAAAAAAAAATAAAAATAAAAATAAGGCCAGGCGCAGTGGCTCACACCTGTAATCCTAGCACTTTGGGAGGCTGAGGCGGGCAGATCACCTGAGGTCAGGAGTTCAAGACCAGCCTGGCCAGCATGGTGAAACCCTGTCTCTACTAAAAATACAAACATTAGCCAGGTATGGTAGTGTGTGTCTGTAATCCCAGCTACCCAGGAGGCTGAGGCAGGAGAATCACTGGAACCTGGGAGGCAGAGGCTGCAGTGCGCCGAGATCGTGCCACTGAACTCCAGTCTGGGCAACAGAGGGTGCAAACTCCATCTCAAAAAAAAAAAAAAGTTTTTTTAATGACTAAAAGAAAGTAAATTACCAAGAGAATTTCAGGTGGGACTTAGTACTGCGAGGAAAGTAAGAGTAATGTGATAAGGAGTGGCTGGGAGTGGGGCAGGGCCACTGTGAGTGTTACAGAACATGTCCCCAAGGAGGTGACAGTTGTGCTGAGAGATGAAAGACAAGGGGACGGCCCTGCAGAGGTCTGGGAAGGCACTGCCCCGAGGGGATTGCAGGCCTTGGCCACGGGAGTGGGCTTAGACCCAGCGACCTGAAGACCAGGACTCTGGAGCTTCATGAAAGTGGTGGGAAGAGGTCAGAGAAAGGGTGGAGACTGATGAGACTGATGGTTGTTGGGCTTGGTAGAAAGCACACTAAGGGGCCGGGCACAGTGGCTCACACCTGTAATCCCAGCACTTTGGGAGGCTGAGGCGGGCGGATCACGAGGTCAGGAGATCGAGACCATCCTGGCTAACATGGTGAAACCCCGTCTCTACTAAAAATACAAAAAGAAATTAGCCGGGTGTGGTGGTGGGTACCTGTAGTCCCAGCTACTGGGGAGGCTGAGGCAGGAGAATGGCGTGAACCAGGGAGGTGGAGGTTGCAGTGAGCCGAGATCGCGCCGCTCCACTCCAGCCTAGGCGACAGAGACTCTGTCTCAAAAAAAAGAAAGCACACTAAGGAGCTTGGATTTCATCCCACTTGCCACAGGTAGCCTTAAAGTACTTAGAGCAGCAACATGTTAGTCAAACTTTAAAAAACATCACTTTGGCTGCTGTGATCAGTACAGTCTGTATTGGATGAGCACAGAAACTGGAAGTCCAGGTAAAAGGATTTCGCACTGGTTAAGGCAGAAGATGACTCTGGCTTGGAGGCAGGGTCAACAGAAAGGGACAGTTTAAATGCAGAGTCAGCAGGACTTGCTGATCGATCGGATGTAGTTATTTTAGAAAATGCAGCCAAGGATGACAGGTTTTTGGCTTAAGCAATTTACCAAGGTGGAAAAAACAGAAGAAAAAACATTTTGTAGAGAAAAATTGAGCTTGATTTTGCACATGTGAAGTCGGAAATGATGGAAAAGAGAGAAGGTTCTAGGAAAGATGATTAAGCAGTCACTGAGGTGGGTGAACCAAGAGAGCATAGAGCCTTGGGGTCTGGGAGGAGACAGTGTGTCCGAAGGCCCCAGGGGCAGACACACGGTGGAGGGCCGCTGAGAAGCAGAGTGCAACAGGAAGGGGCAACAGGAGCTGACAATGTAGAATTCATCAGGGTGGGTGGTCAGGATGGTGAGGGGACACTTGAGAAACAGGTGGAGAAGAGGATGGGAATGGAGCAAGGGGAGACAGTGGAGGTCGGTAACTCTTTGAGGCTAGTTGTCCATAGGGCAGTAGCCAAGCAGAATTAAGGACCAGATAATGTTTTGTTGTTGTTGTTGTTTTGTGTGTTTGTTTGAGATGGAGTCTCGCTCTGTCACCCAGGCAGGAGTGCAGTGGCGTGATCTTGGCTCACTGCAACCTCTGCCTCCTGGGTTCAAGCAATTCTTCTGCCTCAGCCTCCCAAGTAGCTGGGATTACAGGTGCACGCCACCACACCTGGGTAATTTTTGTATTTTTGACAGAGACAGGGTTTCACCATGTTGGCCAGGCTGGTCTCGAACTCCTGACCTCAAGCGATCTGCCCACCTTGGCCTCCCAAAGTGCTGGGATTACAGGCCTGAACCACTGCGCCCGGCCTAATTTGTTTTTAAATGGAGGATATCAAAGCCTATTTGCATGGTGACAGAACAGTACAGCAGAGAGGAAGAAATTAATTCAAGAGAGAGGAAGGATAATTAGCAGAGTCCTTGATGGCCACAGGGCCAGGATTGGGATCATAAATGGAATTATTGTTATTTGATAGGAGTCAGGAACATATCTATTAAAACAGGAGATGAGGCTGGGCACAGTGGCTCACGCCTGTAATCCCAGCACTTTGGGAGGCTGAGGGTAGCAGTTTGCTTGAGCCCAGGAGTTCGAGACCAGCCTGGACAACATGGTGAAAAATCCCCATCTCTACAGAAATTACAATCTGTAGTAATGGGACCTGTAGTTCCAGCTTCTGAGGAGGCTGAGGTAGGAAGATCACTTGAGTCCAGGAGGCGGAGCCTGCAGTGAGCCGAGATTGCACCACTGTACTCCAGCCTGGGCAGCAAAGCGAGACCTTGTCTCAAAAAAAAAAAAAAAATAAAGAATTATGTTGGAGAGTGGGAAAGCCAGCACCCCACCTGGGAACATGTGGTAGCATCAAGTCCCTTGAGAGATTCATGGTCATGACATAAAGTAAGATCAGTTGCTTGGTGGTCTGGTTTTCTCTGGAACATTTAGCTACACATAACTACGTAGACAGATCATTGGGTGTACCCAGCAGTGCATTCTTCTAGGTGAGTCCTTCCGAGGGAAAGAAGCAAGAAGCAAAGGAGTGAAGGGTAGATGACTGACCCTGGGTGTGGGTGGGAGGTGAGGACCTGTAGCAGCTGCTAGGTAGCTTTAGGCAGTAGGACTCAGGGACTGGAAAGCTGTCCTAGGATTCAGGAAAATGCCAGAGGGGTGGTCAGAGGAGGATGCTGGAAACGGAGATTTGAGAAGCTGGTGAGGTCAAGGGTATGACAGTGGTGGAGCTGGAGCGGAGTCGGGGATGGTTAGAAGAGAAGAAGGCCAGGGGCTTAGAGGCTGGGATGTAGGAGGGAGCATCCAAAGGGGTCGTGCAGTTTCAAGAACGATGACGAGAATGGAAATGGAGAGGATGTTAGTGAGTTAGTGCTAATTTATTTGATCAAAATATCCAGATTCTTAGTTGTTGAAACTGAATGTTGGCAGGGTGCAGTGGCTCACACCTATAGTCCTAGCACTTAGGGAGGCCAAGGCAGGCAAGTTACTTCAGCCCAGGAATTCAAGACCACCCTGGGCAACATAGCAAGACTTTGTCTCTATAAATAATTTTAAAATTACCTGGGCGTGGTGATGTGCGCCTGTGCCCCCAGCTACTCGGGAGGCTAAGGCAGGAGGATCACTTGAGCCTGGGAGGTCAAGGATAGAGTGAGCCATGATCATGCCACTGCACTCCAGCTTGGGTGACAGAGCAAGATCCTGTCTCAAAAATAAAAATAAAAAAGTTGAATGTTGGCCAGGCACGGTGGCTCACGCCTGTAATCTCAGCACTTTGGGAGACCAAGGCAGGAGGATCGCTTGAGGCCAGGAGTTCGAGACCAGCCTGGCCAACATGGCAAAACCCCATCTCTACTAAAAATACAAAAATTAGCCAGGCATGGTGGCACATGCCTGTAGTCCCAGTTACTCGGGAAGATGAGGCAAGAGAATTGCTTAAACCCGGGAGGTGGAGGCTACAGTGAGCCAAGATCACACCACTGCACTCCAGCCTGGGTGACAGGGTGAGACTCCATCTCAAAAAAAAACAAAAAAAAAAACAAAAAGCTGAATGTTAACAGAGAGGAATACCTGAGTCATATGGACACAATTGGTATGAAAGGTGAGAGCTGATGGCTCACATTCATGCAGGGCTTTTGGGGAGAGTAAATGGTGACCCATCCATCATAGTTAACATACAAATGCCTCTTTCTGTTCACAGATGCTGCTGCAGCTTCAGCAATGGTGTCTTCATCCGCCCCGTCAGTGTACAGCGTGCAAGCCCTCTCTCTCCTGGCAGAGGTAAATACACACCTGACCTGTCGTCCTTTATGGAAATGAGCGCCATCACGAATTGTTGCAAAGACATTTGTTCATTCCCAGGTGCCAGTGAGCGTGGGCCGCACCCTCCCAGGTGAGCTCGTCAATCAGGCAGCATTGGCCTCAAGCTGCACCATGGAGTTTTGGGTTAGGTTTTGCTTTAAGGACTGCACTTTTTTTTTTGAGACAGATTCTTGCTCTGTTGCCAGGCTGGAGTGCAGTGGCGCGATCTCAGCTCACTGCAACCTCCACCTCCCGGGTTCAAGCGATTCCCCTGCCTCAGCCTCCTGAGTAGCTGGGACTACAGGTGCGCGCCATCACGCCCAGCTAGTTTTTAGTATTTTAGTAGAGACGGGGTTTCACTATGTTGGCCAGGATGGTCTCAATCTCCTGACCTTGTGATCCACCCACCTTGGCCTCCCAAAGAGCTGGGATTACAGGCGTGACCCACCGCTCCCAGCCATGACTGCTTTTCTTATTGTTGCTTGCTTCCAAGGGTTTCTGTTTTCTTCCTTTTTTTTTCTTTCTGTTTTCTTCTTTTGAGATGGAGTCTCGCTCTGGAGTCTGCACTCAGGCTGGAGTGCAGTGGCGCGATCTCAGCTCACTGCAACCTCTGCCTCCTGGGTTCAAGCAATTCTCCTGCCTCAGCCTCCTGAGTAGCTGGGATTACAGGACCTGGCTAATTTTTGTATTTTTAGTAGAGATGGGGTTTCACCATGTTGGCCAGACTGGTCTCAAACTCCCAGCCTCAAGTGATCCGCCCTCCTCAGCCTCCCGAAGTGCTGGGATTACAGGTGTGAGCCGTCGCACCCGGCCAGTTTCTGTTTTCTTAGGGCCTTGTTCTTTTAGGTACTGGCTTCCCTCCTGGACATGGTTTATCGAAGTGATGAGAAGGAGAAAGCTGTGCCGTTAATCTCCCGTCTGCTTTACTATGTTTTTCCATACTTACGCAACCACAGGTAACGTCATCTTTGCCATTTCTTCCCACCCATACGCAGAAAAATATGTTTTCACAAATGAATCAAGTAGTTTTCCCTGGACAGTCCTTGACCTTGACCCTTCTCTCTTCCCACTCCCACTCAGTGCCTACAATGCTCCCAGCTTCCGGGCTGGCGCTCAGCTGCTGAGCTCCCTGAGTGGCTATGCCTACACAAAGCGAGCCTGGAGGAAGGAGGTCCTGGAGCTGTTTCTCGACCCCGCTTTCTTTCAGATGGATACTTCCTGTGTTCAGTAAGATATGCTGTCCTGATAACAATGTGCTCTGAATCTTCAGGTGGAAATGGCATTTTGGTTTACAGAATTCTCATTCCTGAAATAGAAGCAGAGCCATAGGATCAACCCAAATAACAGGACGTCCCTGTCACAGGCTCGCATGTTGACCATGTGTTCATGGGAAAGGGATCAAGTCTTTTAAAGTACAAAGAGGAATATCACTTAATTCAGAGAGCATGTTATTTCCTGGCTGGGCACGGTGGCTCATGCCTATAATCCCAGCATTTTGGGAGGCTAAGGTGGGTGGATCACCTGAGCCCAGGAGTTCGAGACCAGCCTGGCCAACATGGCGAAACCCCGTCTCTACTAAAAAATTCAAAAATTAGCCGGGCATGGCAGCACACACCTGTAGTTCCAGCTACTCGGGAGGCTGAGGTATGAGAATCGCTTGAACCTGGGAGGTGAAGCTTGCAGTGAGTCAAGATCCCACCACTGCACTCCAGCCTGGGCAACAAGAGTGAAACTCCGTCTCAAATAAATAAACAGCAGAACCTGGGGTTCCAGTGATACTTGTTCTATCTAATACTGCTTTGTCTTGTAATCACAAAATAATTGGCCAGTGTTAAGATGACAGAGCCCACTGGGTGACCCTGGGGGTGTCTTTACCCCACTTCTCGGCTGATACTCCACAAGTTCTTACTGAGATCTTGCAGCAGCCAAGCAGAGATCCACTGAGACTCAGATGCAAGATGTGCTCCTGGGCCTTTTCCTGAGATCAAGAAAATCACTCAGGGCTGGTCATGGTGGCTCACACCTGTAATCCAACATTTTGGGAGGCTTAGGCAGGAGGATTGCTTGAGCCCAGGAGTTGGAGACCAGCCTGGGCAACAAAGTGAAACCCCATCTCTACAAAAAAAAAAAAATCAAAAAAATTAGCCAGGCATGCGGGCATATGCCTGTGGTCCCAGCTACATGGAAGCCTGAGGCAGGAGGATCGCTTGAGCCCAGGAGGATGAGGCTGCAGTGAGCTGTAATTGTGCCACTGCACTCCAGCCTGGGCGACAGCACACGACCCTGGGCCCTGTCTCAAAATAACCAGAAAGAAAGAAAGCAAGCCACTCCTTTATTAATGACGGGAAGGCTTAGCGATAGAGGGTAGAGATTGGGAACCCTTTTTGTATGGCATGAAAGCATGGCCACCCCCAGAGGGCTGCTGGTGGCCCTGTGGTTTCCCTCCACGTGATCTTGTTGCTCTGCTGGGGTAGCCCATTTGGAAAGAAGAGCTAAGGGTGGTATTTGTCTTCACTATCCCACTCTTTTCATCAACACAACTGTGTGAATATCATCCTGTATGAACATATTTAAGAATAACCCTTGAAAAAGCCAGAGTGCCTTGTCAATTTGTTTCTTTGTGGTAAACTGGAGAAAGTCATTATTCATTCCCTATGTTAGGGTTATAAATGAAAAGCTTTTTCGTAGCTTTCTTTTATATGTAAACTATTTATTTCTATCACTAACCTCTTTTCAGAAAGCAGTTTTTTTGTTTGTTTGTTTTTGAGATGGAGTTTTGCTCTTGTTGCCCAGGCTGGAGTGCTATGGCACAATCTCAGCTCACCACAACCTCCACCTCCCGGGTTCAAGCGATTCTCCTGCCTCAGCCTCCTGAGTAGCTGGGATTACAGGCATGCGCCACCATGCCCTGCTAATTTTGTATTTTTAGTAGAGACAGGGTTTCTCCATGTTGCTCAGGCTGGTCTTGAACTCCCAACCTCAGGTGATCCGCCCACCTCGGCCTCCCAAAGTGCTGGGATTATAGGCGTGAGCCACTGCACCTGGCCCAGAAAGCAGTTTTTAATATATCTTAAGAGGGTATGTTATTTTCTTAATGTTTTGAATCAAACTATCATCCACTGCAAATTTAATTGATTTTGCTTTCTTTAATATCCAGTTGGAAGTCCATTATTGACCATCTTTTGACTCATGAGAAAACAATGTTTAAGGATTTAATGAGTAAGTTCTGTGTTACTTTTGCATAACTCACACTTGATAGGATCAATGCCAATATAACCAGCTTTCATCATATATTTCCGAACCCTACTCACACTTTCATGGTGCTGTCTACGCCACAAAGACTGTTATGTGATGTTCATAATATGGCAGGACTAAATCAATGAGTCTTTTCCAGTTGCAATTTATTGACAAGAACGCCACGACAGCCTTTTTCATAGTTTTATAGTGGAGAAATACTGCCGAAAGCATCCAGCTTCACATCTTGACATTTGTGCTGAAAGTAATGTTTCTATAATTTACTAGGAGGACTTTTCTAAACCTCAGATCCCTTCTCATGCACTATCATTAAGTATCATTAAAGAAATAAGTATTGGGCTGGGCACGCTGGCTCCCGCCTGTAATCCCAGCACTTTGGGAGGCTGAGATGGGCGGATCACAAGGTCAGGAGATCGAGACCATCCTGGCTAACACGGTGAAACCCCGTCTCTACTAAAAATACAAAAAATAGCCGGGCATAGTGGCGGGCGCCTGTAGTCCCAGCTACTCGGGAGGCTGAGGCAGGAGAATGGCATGAACCCGGGAGGCAGAGATTACAGTGAGCCGAGATCGCGCCACTGCACTCCAGCCTGGGCGAGAGAGCGAAAATCCGTCTCAAAAAAATAAAAAAATAAGTATTGGCTGGGCACAGTGGCTCACGCCAATCCCAGCACTTTGAGTGGCTGAGGTGGGTGGATCATTTGAGCCCAGGGGTTCAAGACCAGCCTGGGCAACATAGCGAAACCCCATCTCTACAAAAAATTAACCAGGCACTGTGGCACGCACCTGTAGTCCCAGCTACTTGGGAGACTGAGGCAGGAGGATCACTTGAACCCAGGAGGTCGAGGCCGCAGTGAGCTGTGATCCCACCACTGCACTCCAGCCTGGGTGATAGAATGAGATCCTGTCTCAAGAAATAAAAAGAGAAATAACTATTTTTTAAATATACATGGGAACAGTAATCTCATGTCCTTACTTAATAAAGATCATGATTTTTCACCAGGGAATATAGAATTACACTAGTATGAATTTCCCATCACTTACCTCCAATTGTGGTTTTCTCACTAAGTAAAACATTTGCTGTATTTATTCTAGACATGCAGAGTAGTTCTTTGAAACTATTCTCAAGTTTTGAACAGAAAGCCATGCTGTTAAAGCGCCAGGCTTTTGCTGTCTTCAGTGGAGAACTTGATCAATACCACCTTTACCTTCCACTGATACAAGGTAAGACAGCTGTCTTAGTCTGTTTTTTGCTGCTATAACAGAATACCTGAGACTGGGGAATTTATAAAAACAGAAATTTATTGCCTCACAGTTCTGGAGGCTGAGAAGTCCTATATCCAGGGCTGGCATCTGGCAAGGGCCTTCTTGCTGCGACATCCTATGGCAGAAGGTGGAAAGGCAAAAGAGCAAGAGGGGGCTGAACCTGCCCTTTTATTACAGTACCAATCCCATCCATGATGTGGCCTAATCACCTCTTAAAGGCCCCACTTCCCGATAACATTACATTTACAATAAAATTTGAGCATGCATTTTGGACAGGACAAACATTCAAACCACAGCAACAGCTGACCTGCCCTCACTGCCCCCACACACAGATAGACCCATGAGGGGCTGAGATGATTAAGTACCAGAGGGGTCTACTGCGTGCTTTGGCATGATTGTCACGTGTTAAAACAAGTATTCTGCAGAGTTATAGAACTTCAGAAGTATATTGGTAAATCTGAAACTTTATTTTAAAATCAATTATAGGCCAGGTACAGTGGCTCATGCCTGTAATCCCAGCACTTTGGGAGGCCCAGGTGGGTGGATGACTTGAGATCAGGAGTTCAAGACCAGCCTGACCAACGTGGTGAAACCCCATCTCTACTAAAAATACAAAATTAGCCAGGCGTGGTGGTGCGCACCTGTAATCCCAGCTACTTGAGGCTGAGGCAGGAGAATCACTTAAACCCAGGAGGCCAAGGTTGCAGTAAGCCAAGATCACACCACTGCACTCCAGCCTGGGCAACAAGAGCGAAACTCTGTCTCTAAATAAATACATAATAAAATCAATTACAGTGTTATTAATTTGTATTAGTTTTTAAAAGTCTGACCACAGTATAGGAATAATACTTCCTCAGCACTGTCTCTTGCTAGAGTCCTCCTGCAGTCAAGATACTCGGTGTTTACAGTACTCCCTTAATCAGCACCTTCAGCTGAGGCCAGGGAAGGGGCAAGATTTTGGAGAAGGATCTAATTTTTCCTTAACAATTTTTTTTTCTTCATCCCCACTATATTCTTTGACTGCATCAAAAATAATTATTGCTGACTGGGCACGGTGGCTCACGCCTGTAATCCCAGCACTTTCAGAGGCCAAGGCAGGTGGATCTCTTGAGGTCAGGAGTTTGACATCAGCCTGCCCAATGTGGTAAAACCCCATCTCTACTAAAAATACAAAAATTAGCCTGGTGTGGTGACTCATGCCTGTAATCCCAGCTACTGGGGAGGCTGAAGCAGGAGAATCGCTTGAACCCGGTAGGCACTGAGCTGAGATCGTGCCACTGCACTCCAGCCTGGGTGACAGAGACTCCATTGCAAAAATAAATAAATAAATTGTTATTATTATTGCCAACATTGTACGTGATTGTCAGGGTTTTTTTTTTTTTTTCCTTCTCATAAAATGTTCAGGTGGCAAAGTTGACCTTCTGTTTTGTTTTTGTTTTCATTTTGAGCCAGGGTCTCCCTCTGTCACCCAGGCTGGAGTGCAGTGGCGCAGTCTCGCCTCATTGCAACCTCCGCCTCCTAGGTTCAAGTGATTCTCCTGCCTCAGCCTCCCAAGTGGCTGGGATTACAGGCACCCACCACCATGCCCGGCTAATTTTTGAATTTTTTTTAGTAGAGACAGGGTTTCACCATGTTGGCCAGGCTGGTCGCGAACTCCTGCCGTCAGGTGATCTGCCCACCTTGGCCTCCCAAAGTGCTTGGATTACAGGCATGAGCCACCGCACCCAGCCGGAAAGATCTTGTTTTAGTTCAAAGCATTAACAGCGTTGACTCTTGTTAGTCATGATAACTTACATTTGCAATAATAAAACACCTTTACACTTTAACTGACATAATTTCAGCATGTAGTGCACATAAGATTTTTACCTTGTAATATCTTGAACACTTAAGAAACATGAAAGAAAACTTTCAAATATTAACAAGTCCAGTTGGCGTGCCTTGCTTGAATAACTGTGATAGGAGGATGATTTAATCAGACGGTAACCAGGAGCACCAGTAAAGGTAATGTCAGCTCTCCAAAGACTGTGGCTGAATGCAAGGTCAGAGCTGAACTTTGTTGCCTCCCTACAAAATCTGGAGAGAAAAAGAACAACAGGAATCACCTTTCCTTTAGTTCATGTGCAGTATAGGGGAGGATTCTTTATGAACCCAACCACTAGACAGTGGTCCTAAGGGAAGCAGTAAGTCTACTTTCTCAGTGGAGGAAAATGAAAAGGAGAGCATATTGGGCAATGTACCTGGTAACCCTTTCAGTGCCTTTTCAGTCTGAGAGCAGACACCTGTTCCTTTTTTTTTTTTTTTTTTCTTTGAGATGGAGTCTTGCTCTGTCGCCCAGGCTGGAGTACAGTGGCACAATCTCGGCCCACTGCAACCTCCACCTCCCAGGTTCAAGCAATTCTCCTGCCTCAGCCTTCAAAGTAGCTGAGGTTACAGGCACCTGCCACCACACTCAGCTAATTTTTTTGTACTTTTAGTAGAGATGGGGTTTTGCCATGTTGACCAGGCTGATTTCAAACTCCTGACCTCAAGTGATCCGCCTGCGTTGGCCTCCCAAAGTGCTGGGATTACAGGCATGAGCCACCGCGGCCAACCACCTGTTCCTTCTTTCTTTTTTTTTTTTTTTTGAGACGGAGTCTCGCTCTGTCGCCCAGGCTGGAGTGCAGTGGTGCAATCTCCGCTCACTGCAATCTCTGCCTCCCGGGTTCAAGCAGTTCTCCTGCCTCAGCCTCCTGAGTAGCTGAGATTACAGGCACACACCACCACGCCCAGCTAATTTTTGTATTTTTAGTAGAGACAGTGTTTCACCATGTTGGTCAGGCTGGTCTCAAACTCCTGACCCCGTGATCCACCTGCCTCGGCCTCCCAAAGTGCTGGGATTACAGGCGTGAGCCACTGCGCCCAGCCCTGTTCCTTCTTTCTACCCCATCTCACACTCCTCTCAAATTTGGGAGGAGGCCCAGATAGCCAAAGAGACAACATTAGGTGTATAGAAGCTAGAACCAAAAAAACAAAAAGATAGACAACATTCTGAAACAGGGGTGTGGAGAATTTGACCATGGTAGAGTTTAAACACCCAGCAATTCTGAGATATTATTTCTCTGAGAGGGAGCAAGCACAGGCAATATAATAGAATATATATATATAACATGTTTTACATAATATATTAATATGTTATATAATTATATGACATTGTAACATGTAATTATTATATTTGTATTATATTGACATGATTGTAATAACTAATAGGTAATGATTATATAAATAGTAATATCAAATATTATACTATATAACATAATATACTTGTTTATATTATATATTCAAATATGCAATAAAGGCAGCAGAATGCTAACTGAAAATGGAGGTAGGTTTTGGGCTCTTGGGAAAAGAGAAGTTTTTTTTTTTTTGTGGGGAGGGGAACAGAGTCTCACTCTGTTGCCCAGGCTGGAGTGCAGTGGCACAATCTTGGCTCACTGCAACCTCCGCCTCCAAGGTTCAAGTGATTCTCCTGCCTCAGCCTCTCAAGTAGCTGGGATTACAGGCACCCACCACCATGCCTGGCTTATTTTTGTATTTTTAGTAGAGATAGGGTTTCACCATGTTGGCCAGGCTGGTCTCGAACTCCTGACCTCAAGTGATCCACCTGCCTCAGCCTCCCAAAGTGCTGGGATTACAGGCGTGAGCCACTGTGTCCGGCCGGGAAAGAAGAATTTCTAAATAAATACGCTTTATTTTGGATAGCTCAAGTGCTATATTTCTAAAAATACTACGTGTTTTTAAAAAATAAGCCTTTTGCCCTGTTTTCATTTTTGATGAACTGACAGTTTACAGAGCACTTTCCTACATGTTGTCGTTGTCCCCAGGACGCCCGTGGATAGGCCCAGCCCCCCTGAGTCCTGGGTTGATGGCACTCAGAGTGTCCTCTGCCAGAGCTGGGGGACACTGAACTTGCCTGCAGATGCCCTGTGGAGGGATGATGCCCACATCTGCCTCAGAGAGGTAGATACATCCAGAAGCTCCAAAGACGCGTCCCATAGTAAATAGTTTGGGCCCAATTAAAAGAGGCAGGAGGCTGGGCACAGTGGCCTGTAATCCCAGCACCTTGGGAGGCTGAGGTGGGCAGGTCACTTGAGGTCAGGAGTTCAAGACCAGCCTGGCCAACATGGTGAAACACCACCTCTACTAAAAATACAAAAAATTAGCTGAGCATGGTGGCAGGCGCCTATAATCCCAGCTACTCGGGAGGCTGAGGCAGGAGAATTGCTTGAACCCTGGAGGCAGAGGTTGCAATGAGCTGAGATCGCGCCACTGCACTCCAGCCTGGGTGACAGAGTGAGTGAGACTCTATCTCAAAAAAAAAAAAAAGACAGGAGTGGAGAATTTCTACCACTTCTCTGCTGGGAAACCATTTGGGTTCTTTTCCCCGGAGACTGTTGCTCCATCAAGTAGCAGAGAAGGAGATGGGGAGCTGAGCAGCTCTGTATGTCTCGGCTCAGAGTGACATCAGTCTTACGTCTTTGGGGGCTGGGAGGATGTAGGTGAAAGGATACGAAGGTGCAGTTATGTAGGATGAGTAAGTCTAGAGAAGGCATGTACAACATGAGGACTGTCGTTAATAACACTGCATATGTACTGGGAATTTGCCAAGAGAGTAGATTTTAGGTGCTCTTACCACAAAAAAGAAAGGTCAAAGACAGGCGCAGTGGCTCATGCCTGTAATCCCAGCACTTTGAGAAGCCAAGGAGGGCAGATCACCTGAGGTCAGGAGTTCAAGACCAGCATGGCCAATATGGTGAAACCCCATATCTACTAAAAATACCAAAAATTAGCTGGGTGTCGTGGTGGGTGCCTATAATCCCAGCTACTCGGGAGGCTGAGGCATGAGAATCATTTGAACCCAGGAGGCAGAGGCTGCAGTGAGCCGAGATCGCACCACTGTACTCCAGCCTGAGTGACAGAGTAAGACTCCATCTCAAAAACACACACACACGCACACACACACACACAAAACTGACTGAGCATGGCAGCTCACGCCTGTAATCCCAGCACTTTGGGAGTCCAAGGCAGGTGGATCATCTGAGGTCAGGAGTTAAAAGACCAGCCTGGCCAACATGGCGAAACCCTGTCTCTACTAAAAATACAAAAAATTAGCCGGGTGTGGTGGCAGACACCTGTAATCACAACTACTCTGGAGGCTGAGGCAGGAGAATTGCTTGAACCCGGGAGGCGGAGGTTGTAGTGAGTGGAGACTGCTCCACTGCCCTCTAGCCTGGGCAACAGAGTGAGACTCCATCTCAAAAAAAAAAAATTTATTACTAATATACTAATGTACTAATGTACTACAGCCGATCTTAGCTAGCATGACTACCATTCAGCTGTTTGCTGTAGCAATTTGTTACATTCCTAGGAAACCTTAAGCTATGAGAAGAAAAAAAAAGTCTCATTCTACAAACAAGACATTTCAGGGGAGAAGCAGGGAAGAGTGTTAGGGGCTAGAGAGTGTTATTTGAAACACTTTTCCCTCCATAGGAATGAAAGTTTTTGTCATGGCCATCAAGTTTAAACCTTACTCAATAAATCTGTTATATTTACTTGCTCCGCTTCCCACCCACCACCCTCAAAATATGGTGGTGTCTGCCAGCCAGTCCGTATGATTGTGTAAGTCCATCCCTCACCACGGGCTGCTTGGTTTCTGCGTCTCCTCATTCATATTCTTAAAAGAACATTTAAATGGCTGTTGGTCATCCAGTGGATTTCTGGTGACAGATGTTCATGTCTTTCTACTCAGCTGTGGTAGGGGGACAGCCTGTGGGAATCATTTCCTTAGGTTTGGCAAGAGCCACGAGCTGCTGTATTTCACAAAGAAGAGGGCTGGGGTGGACTAGTTGCACAAAAGCATCTCCTAACATTCTTTTTTTTTTTTTTTTTTTTTTTTTTTGAGATGGAGTCTCACTCTGTCACCCAGGCTGGAGTGCAGTGGTGTGATCTCGGCTCACTGCAACCTCTACCTCCCAGGTTCAAGCGATTCTCCTGCCTCAGCCTCCCAAGTAGCTGGGACTATAGGCGCCCACCACCATGCCCGACTAATTTTTGTATTTTTAGTAGAGATGGGATTTTACCATATTGGCCAGGCTGGCCTCGAACTCCTTATCTTGTTATCTGCCCGCCTCGGCCTCCCAAAGTGCTGGGATTACAGGTGCGAGCCACCGAGCCTGGCCTGTAACACTCATTCCTTACACTGGGTTGTTACTAGAATGTCAGAACAGTCACAGTTTTATTTTTCTTTGTCTGATAAGAAACCCTAAACTGCATATTTGTGTAACATCTTTACAATCTTCTTTCCTTAGAACGCCTGACAGACAATCTCAGAGTTGGACAGACATCCATAGTTGCTGCTCAGATGTTTCTTTTTTTCAGAGTTTTGCTGCTAAGAATATCTCCTCAACATTTGACTTCATTGTGGCCAATAATGGTCTCTGAATTGGTGAGTACAAGTATTGTAAGTTTGAAAGCAAGGTTGGAGCTTTTTAAAATGCTTTTTCAGTAGCATAACATACTATTTCTTATGTATCCCATTTTATCTAAATGTTATTTTTAATCAGGTTGGTAGCACATGGTTAGCTCTTGGTTAAACAGAGAATATTTTACTCTATGATCATATTTGATCTCTCACCCTGTCAGTTATTCCAACTAACTTGTACCATTTGATAATACTTACTAGTTTTTTATATACATATAAATTTGGGCTGGGCGTGGTAGTTTATGCCTGTAATCCCAGCACTTTGAGAGGCTAAGGTGGATGGATCACTTGAGCCCAGGAGTTCGAGACTAGCCTGGGCAACATGGTGAAACTCCTTGTCTACAAAAAAATACAAAAATTAATTCGGCATGGCGGGAAGTTGCATCTGCAGAAGGTTGAGGCTGCAGTGAGCCATGATTGTACCACTGCACTCCAGACTGGGTGACAGAGTAAGACCCCGTCTTATTCATTCATTCATAAATTAATCGATTTTTAAAAATAAGTAAAAAAAATATTTGGGT
Organism: Gorilla gorilla gorilla; assembly: GCF_029281585.2. Lineage (NCBI taxonomy): Eukaryota > Metazoa > Chordata > Mammalia > Primates > Hominidae > Gorilla > Gorilla gorilla. The sequence continues at coordinate 38,192,416 of NC_073246.2, forward strand.
AGATTTAATCTCAGATAGTAACTTGAATGCATTTTTTTTTTTTCAGATTCAGACATTCACACAGCTTGAAGAAGATCTAAAAGACGAAGATGAGTCATTGAGGTAAGCAGTACAAGATCTGTGCACAAGAGGAAAAGATGGTCACGATTAAAGCACGTCACTTTAGATATAGGGTTATCTAATGTTAAATGCCGTTTTCTTGAAGTACTTGTGAAAGGACCAGCTATTCCAAAAATTTCTTAAAAAGAAAATTCTTCTGAGGGACAGGTCATAGGTGAATGGACTATAACAGATCTGAATGAATTTATAACAAGCGTTTCTTTGCAAATTTATAGAAGCACCAACAAAGTAAACAGAACGAAAGTTTTAGTCCCGGATGCAAATGGACCCTCAGTGGGGGAGATACCCCAGAGTGAACTCATCTTGTATTTATCAGCTTGCAAATTCTTGGACACAGCACTTTCTTTTCCACCTGACAAGATGCCATTATTTCAAATGTAAGTCAGATAGGATCGTGTGTCCTTTTTGAAGTAAGAGATTTTGTTTTTTCCTTTTAAGCACTTTCACTTGTTTTTCATGTACAGTTTATGGGAAACCACCATCTGGGTTTCTAGTGACAGCTAAGCCAGCTCGGAATACCAAGTTTCAGATTACTTGCAACATCTGTGGCTCTGCAAATTTGGCTCACAGGAGTGTTTATGAATGTGTTTCTATGGTGTGTGTGTGTGTGCATGTGTATGTGTGTGTGGTTTTTGCTACTGAATGTTATAAAACAGGGCTTACCCACTGGTGCTCCTCACTGCCTTTGTGTAGACCTTTTTGTCTGTGTTTAGTTAGATACAAATGCCTTTATTTGGAGCCTGCCATCTCCGATTCACTTTGCCCTGTAGGCTTATGTTTCCTGCCAGCTTAGCACAGCTGCTCATTTGTTTAATTTCATGACCAGCCCCAGAGGCTATTTCTCTCTCTCCTACCCCCACAAAGAGAGTAATCATATAGAAATGTTTGTGGTTAAAGAGCGGGTTCTCTTAAATGCACATTGCTAAGTGAAAGAAGCCAGTCTGAAAAGGCTACACACTGTATGATTCCAACCATGTGACATTCTGGAAAAGGCAAAACCATGGAGACAGTAAAAAGATCAGTGGTCACCAGGGGTTGGGGAGAGGGAGGCAGGGATGAATGGGTGAAGCACAGAGGATTTTTAGGGCAGTGAAATTATTGCATACGGAGCTATAATGGTAGATCCATGTCATTGTCCATTTCTCCAAATCCATACAATGTGCACCACCAAGAGTGAACCCTGATGTAAACTCTGGACTTGGGAGGATAACAGTGAGTCAGTAGAGGCTCTTCAGTTTTAACAAATGTACCACTCTGGTGCAGGATGTTGATAATACGGCAGGCTTGTATGTGTGTAGGATGGAATATACGGGAACTACTTTCTACTCCATTTTGCTGTGAACCTAAAGCTGTTCTGCAAAAGAAAGTCTTTTAGTTTTTAAAAAGCAGGTTTGGGCCAGACGTGGTGTCTCATACGTGTAATACTAGCACTTTAGGAGGCTGAGGCGGGTGGATCACCTGAGGTTGGGAGTTCGAGACCAGCCTGGCCAACATGGCGAAACCGTGTCTCTACTAAAAACACAAAAATTAGGCCAGGTACCGTGGCTCACACCTGTAATCCCAGCACTTTGGGAGGCCAAGATGGGTGGATCACTTGACGCCAGGAGTTCAAGATCAGCCTGGCCAACATGGTGAAACCCTGTCTCTACTAAAAATACAAAAATTAGGCCAGGCGCGATGGCTCACACCTGTAATCCCAGCACTTTGGGAGGCCAAGGTGGTTGGATCACCTGAGGTTGGGATCAGCCTGACCAACATGGAGAAACCCCATCTCTACTAAAAATACAAAATTAGCTGGCTGGGCATGGTGGCGTATGCCTGTAATCCCAGCTACTTGGGAGGCTGAGGCAGGAGAATCGCTTGAACCTGGGAGGCAGAGGTTGCAGTGAGCCGAGATCATGCCGTCTGCCATTGCACTCCAGCCTGGGCAACAAAAGCGAGACTCCATCTCAAAAAAAAAAAAAAAAAAAAAATACAAAAATTAGCCAGATGTGGTGGTGCGCGCCTGTAATCCCAGCTACTTCGGAAGCTGAGGAAGGAGAATCACTTGAACCCGAGAGGCAGAGGTTGCAGTGAGCCGACATCGCACCACTGCACTCCAGCCTAGGCAACAGAGCGAGACTCCCCATCAAAAAAAAAAACAGGCCGGGCACAGTGGCTCATGCCTGTAATCCCAGCACTTTGGGAGGCCGAGGCAGGCGGATCATGAGGTCAGGAGTTCAAGACCAGCCAGGCCAACATGGTGAAACCCTGTCTCTACTAAGAATGCAAAAATTAGCTGCCCGTATTGGTGGGCACCTGTAATCCCAGCTACTCAAGAGGCTGAGGCAGGAGAATCGCTTGAAACCGAAGGCGGAGGTTGCAGTGAACTGAGATCGCGCCACTGCACTCCAGCCTGGGCGAAAGAGCGAAACTCCATCTCAAACCAAAAAAAAGTGGAGGCTAGGTGCAGTGGCTCATGCCTGTAATCCCAGCATTTTAGGAGGCTGAGGCAGGTGGATCACGAGGTCAGGAGTTCAAGACCAGCCTGGCCAAGATGGTGAAACCCCGTCTCTACTAAAAATACAAAAAAATTAGTCAGGCATGGTGGCAGGTGCCCGTAATCCCAGCTACTCGGGAGGCTGAGGCAGAGAATTGCTTGAACCTGAGAGGTGGAGGTTGCAGGGAGCCAAGATTGCACCACTGCACTCCAGCCTGGGTGACAGAACGAGACTGTCTCAAAAAAACAAAAAAGTGGGTTCCGATGTATGCAAATGTGCATAGCAACATTATTTATAATAGGCAAGAAGTAGAGACAAACCAAATGACCATCAGCTGATGAACAGGTAGATAATGTGACATATCCATACAGTGGAATACAGTTCAGCAACGAAAAGAATTGAAGAACTGAGACACGCTGGAACCTGGATGAACCGGAAAATATGATGCTAAGTGAAAGCTCGAAACAAGGGAACACATAGTGTATGATTCTGCTTATATGGAATGTCCACGATGAGACAGAGTGTGGATTAGTGGGTGCCTAGGTCTCAAGGGTATAGGGGGTTGGGGTGGTGATGGCTGAGCAGGGCAGGATTTCTTTTTGGGGTAATGAAATACTCTAAAATTGATTGTGATAATAGACGTGCAACTCTATGAATATAATAAAAGGCATTGAGTTGTCTATATTAAATAGATACAGTATGTGAATTATATCTTAATAAAACTAATTTTAACGACGTTGAAGGCCTCTTACCAGCAGACCTGACCTTCCGTTTGTTCCCTGCAGTTATAGGTGGGCATTTATTCCAGAAGTGGACACAGAGGGCCCTGCCTTCCTGTCGGATGTAGAGGAGAATCACCAAGAATGCAAACCCCACACTGTGAGGATTCTAGAACTTCTAAAATTAAAGTTTGGGGTAAGTGCTTTTCTTTTCTTTTCTTTTTTTTTTTTTTTTTTTTTTTTTTTTTGGTGAGACAGAGTTTCACTCGGCCACCCAGGTTAGAGTGCAGTGGTGCGGTCTTCGCTTACTGCAGCCTCCACCTCCCAGGTTCAAGTGATTCTCCTGCCTCAGCTTCCTGAGTAGCTGGGATTACAGGAATGTGCCACCACGCCTGGCTAATTTTGTTTTGTTTTGTTCTGAGACGGAATCTCACTCTGTTGCCCAGGCTAGAGTGCAGTGGCACAATCTCAGGTCACTGCAACCTCAGCCTCCTGGTTTCAAGCAATTCTCCTCTCAGCCTCTGGAATAGCTGGAACTACAGGCGCACGCCACCATGCCTGGCTAATTTTTGTTTTTTTGTTTTTGGGTTTTTTTTTTTTTTTTTGAGACGAAGTCTCACTCTGTTGTCCAGACTGGAGTGCAATGGCAGGATCTCAGCTCACTGCAACCTCCACCTCCCAGGTTCAAGCAATTCCCACACCTCAGCTTCCCAAGTAGTTGGAACTACAGGCACACGCCACCACTCTTGGGGCTAATTTTTGTATTTTTAGTAGAGACAGGTTTTCGCCATATTGGTCAGGCTGGTCTCGAACTCCTGACCTCAGGTGATCCGCCTGCTTCAGCCTCCCAAAGTGTTGGGATTACAGGCGAGAGCCACCGTGTCCAGCCTGCTTTTCTTTTTAAAAATTATATTCATGAGGCTGGTAATCCCAGCATTTTGGGAGGCCGAGGTGGGCAGATCGCCTGAGGTCAGGAGTTCAAGACCAACCTGGCAAACATGGTGAAACTCCATCTCTACAAAAATACAAAAATTAGCTGGGCATGGTGACGGGTACCTGTAATCCCAGCTACTCAGGAAGCTGAGGCAAGAGAATCGCTTGAACCCGGGAGACAGAGGTTACAGTGAGCCAAGATCACGCTGCTGCACTCCAGCCTGGGCGACAGAGCAAGACTCTGTCTCAAAAAAAAAAAAAGGACCTTATTTCTTAGGTTTTGCCACATGCATGTGCTTCCCAGCCATCTCGAGCCCTCAGTGAAACCATATCATTGTTATGGGTTTGTTTTTTCTGCAGGAAATCAGTAGCTCTGATGAGATCACCATGAAGAGTGAATTCCCGCTTCTGCGCCAACATTCTGTTTCCAGCATCAGGCAGTTGATGCCATTCTTCATGACTCTAAATGGTGCATTTAAGACCCAGAGACAGCTGCCCGCTGATACCCCAGGAACTCCATTCTTGGACTTTCCTGTCACAGATAGCCCAAGGATCTTAAAACAACTGGAAGAATGCATCGAATATGATTTTCTGGAACATCCAGAATGTTAACCATGTGAGAGAGAATATGTTTAATCCATGTATTGGTACTTTACTGAAAACCAGGTTATATTCTAAAGAAGAAAGAAGGCAGGATAGTGCTTTTGAACAAGCCTATTTCCATTTTGAAAGTAGATTTCAGGCTAGGTGTGGTGGCTCACACCTGTAATCTCAGCACTTTGGGAGGCCGAGGCAGGCAGATCACTTGAGGTCAGGAGTTCGAGACCAGCCTGACCAACATGGTGAGACCCTGTCTCTACTAAAATTACAAAAATTAGCTAGGTGTGGTGGCGGTGCCTGTAATCCCAGCTACTTGGGAGGCTAAGGCATGAGAATTGCTTGAACCCAGGAGGTGGAGGCTGCAGTGAGCCGCGATCACGACACTGCACTCCAGCTGTGTGACAGAATGAGACCATCTCAAAAAAAAAAAAAAAAAAAAGTAGATTTCGGATAATTTACTGTTCAGCAACAGGACACACCTCCCTAAATGCCTTGTAATATATTTGAATCTGATTCTGCATTTCTTCCTCAATTTATGTAATGAAAATAAAATTAATATATCATCTAACAGTAGCACAAAATTTGTAATATGAAGTAAAGTATGAAGATAATGAAGAAGTTGTTTTCTTTGTTGAAGCAGTTATATGGGTCTTTCTCAGTATATTTCTCTTTTCTCTAAAAGTTTAAACTTATTAAAAGAATGTTATTTTTAACCTTTCACACAAATGTCCTTTAAAGTGCTTATTTTGGTACTCCATTTTAAGACTAAAATACATTGTTTTCTGAGGACAATAATTGCCCCTTACCCATTCAGCAGAGGTAAGGTAACCTCAATGTATTCAAAGATAACCTCAATGTATTCAAACCTCGCACATTAAAAATTACATGTTTGCCGGGCGCGGTGGCTCACGCCTGTAATCCCAGCACTTTGGGAGGCCAAGGTGGGCAGATCACCTGAGGTCAGGAGTTCAAGACCAGCCTGACCAACATGGAGAAACCCCGTCTCTACTAAAAATACAAAATTAGCTGGGCATGGTGGTGCATGCCTGTAATCCCAGCCACTCGGGAGGCTGAGGCTGGAGAATCTCTTGAACCAGGGAGGCGGAGGTTGCCATGAGCCAAGATCGTGCCATTGCACTCCAGCCTGGGCAACAAGAGTGAAACTCCGTCTCAAAAAAAAAAAAAAATTCATGTTTGCACAGTTTAACAACATAAGTACAGGGTTTTAAATTTCTGACAGCACGTTCTTTTCTTTTTTTTATTTTTTCCCCCTAAACGTTTAAAATATATTTCTAAACAGAATGGGCCAACTCAGTCACAGTAACTGTTGATCTCCATAGCAGAGCAACCCACAAAGACAGAACTGATTTTTTTCCCATAATCAGGGGTGAAAAATATACAACTTGTTTCTGAACCAAAACCACAATTTCTGCAGTTTAAAATGTTTCACTGCTAATATGGCCCTGGTAGAAATTATGTAGTTTCTTTTCTTCTTTAAAAAAAAAAAAAAAAAATTAAAAAAATTTCCTAAGACACTAAATGCTCCATCTGGAATGTAGATTCTGATCACAAAGCAGCTCAGTTAACCTAAAAAATAAAAAATTCCCATCACCTGTCTCAGCAGGGCCTGAGAGTAGTGTGGGGAACCCGAGCTTTGGTATGGAGAGTCACGTCCCCTTAAACCAGACAGAGACCTTGAATAGCCATAGCTGGTGCTTCTCTCAGGATAAACTCTGATGTAGGAAGTTTCACCCTCATGAGAGTGGAATTTGGTCATCCAGTTGACGCAGGGCATATTCCATGTCTTCTGAGACACCCAACCATCTGCACATCCGCGTAACAGGCATCCCCAGCTTCTCGCGTGTGATCCTTCAGGTCCTGCCAGCTGCCTGATGGAAGAAGTCCATTTCTTCCATAAATAGCATCCTCTGCATCTCGAGGGTCCTCGAAGCGCACGGAGGCGAAGGGCACAAGGCCGTGCCGGCTCTTGAGCTCGATCTCGCGGATGCGGCTGTACTTGTAGAACAGGTCCTCCAGGTCCTTCTCGCGCACGTGGGTCGGAAGGTTCCCCACGTAGATGCGCCCGTCGCCCTCTCAGCCGCGCTCGTGTCCGCCCAGCCCGACAACCGCACCGCCCGACGCTGCTGGCCAGCCGCAGCCCGCATCCGCCCGTATCGCCGCCGCTGCCGCCTCAGCACGGCTGCCCCCGCAGCGTCTGTTTTGTTTTGTTTTGTTTTGTTCTAACAGGGTCTCTCTCTGTCGCCCAGGCTGGAGTGCAGTGGCGTGATCTTGACTCCCTGCAACCTCTGCCTCCCGGGTTCAAGCGATTCACCTGCCTCAGCCTCCTAAGTAGCTGCCATTATAGGTGCCAGCTAACCATGGCCGGCTAATTTTTTTTTTTTTTTTTTGAGACAGAGTCTTGCTCTGTCACCCAGGCTGGAGTGCAGTGGCGCGATCTCGGCTCCCTGCAACCTCCGCCTCCTGGGTTCAAGTGATTCTCCTGCCTCAGCCTCCTGAGTAGCTGGGATTACAGCTATGTACAGCGATGTCTGCAAAGATAGGGATTTAACAGTACTCATATCTTCATGTTCATAAAAAAGTCCTACACGCGTGATGTACGTCTAGATCTTTCCTTTTGTCACAGGATATAGCACGGTAGTTACGGATATAGTCTCCGCAGTGCCTGGGTTTGACTCAGCTTCCCCACGTACTGGCCTGCGCATATTTTGTGTCTCAGTTTCCTCATCTTTAAGGTAGGAATATCAATGGTAACTACGTCTTACCGTGGTAGCAACTAACCAGCTCTGCCACTTCTGTGATCTCTAAGCAGTTTTGATCATACACCCAGCAGTAAAAATTAAGTATCTTTCCAGCCCCAATATCTATAAGCTATGTGTTACATTAATTTACTTGGGTTCCAACATGTGTATTTTATAAAACAGAGGATGGGGATTTTAAAAGTATGAGGACTGGGGCCGGGCGTGGTGGCTCATGCCTGTATTCCCAGCACTTTGGGAGGCCAAGGCGGGCAGATCACGAGGTCAAGCTATGGAGACCATCCTGGCCAACATGGTGAAACCTCGTCCCCACTAAAAAAACAAGAATTATCTGGGCGTGGTGGCACGTGCCTGTAGTCCCAGCTACTCAGGAGGCTGAGGCAGGAGAATCACTTGAACCCGGGAGATGGAGGTTGCAGTGAGCAGAGATCACACCACTGCACTCCTGCCTGGCAACAGGGCAAGATTCCATCTCAAAAAAAAAAAAAAATAATAAAGTATGAGGACAGGCCAGTCATGGTGGCTCATGCCTGTAATTCTAGCTTTGGGAGGCCAGGGCAGGAGGATTACTGGAGTCCAAGAGTTTGAGACCAGCCTGGGCAACATGGCGAAACCCTGTCTCTATAAAAAATACCAAAAAAATTAGCCAGGTGTGGTGTTGCAAGCCTGTAGTCTCAGCCACTTGGGAAGCTAAGGCAGGTGGATTGACTGAGCCCCGAAGGCAGAGGTTGCACTGAGCCGTGATCACCCCACTGCACTCCAGCCTGGGTGACAGAGTGAGGCTCTATCTCCAAAAAAAGAAAAAAAAAATGAGGACAAACAAAATTACCAGTTTGTTCTTTTTAGTTTTTAGAGTTAGAGTCTTGCTGTGTTGCCCGGGCTGGAGTGGACTGGCATGATCATAGCTCACTGCAGCCTCGAACTCCTGGGCTCAAAGCAATCCTCCTGCCTCAGCCTCCTGAGTAGCTGGGGCTATGGGTGCACACTACCATGCCCAGCCAACTTTTTGATTGTAGAGGTGGGGTTTATTAGTCCATTTTCGCACTGTGATAAAGAACTACCTGAGCATGGGTAATTTATAAAGAAAAGGTTTAATCGACTCACAGTTCTCCATGGCTGGGGAAGCCACAGGAAACTTACAATTATGGCAGAAGGCAAAGGGGAAGCAAGGCACATCTTACATGGCGGCAGGAGACAGAGTGAAGGGGGGAATTGTCACATACTTTCAACCATGAGATCTCATGAGAACTCACCATCATGAGAACAGCATGGGGAAAACCGCCCCCATGATTCAGTCACCTCCCACCAGCAACACGTGGGGATTACAATTCTATATGAGATTTGGATGGGGACACAGAGCCAAACCATATCACAGGGGTCTCACTGTGTTGTCCAGGTCAGTCTCCTGGGCTCAGGCGATCCTCCTGCCTTGGCATCCCAAATTGCTGAGGTTACAGGTGTGAGCCACCACAGATGGCCTGATATTTTTTTCTTAGCCCCCAACAATGAGCTTCTGCACCCTCTTTGGAGACAACTGCTATAACTCAGTTTGTCCCAGAAGTAGGCCATATGTGGCCCTAGGACCAAAGGGTCGCTACACCAAGAGCAGGCAGTGTTTTGGAAGGGCTGGTGTTTGCCAAGGGTGGCTGTGGCAAACAATGAGAACAGACTGGGAATTCTCACAGAGCAGAGAGTTGAACACACGGATCTTCAGGGAGTGCCGGTGTGGGTGTAGCCCGTGTGTATGTGGGCAAGAAATGAGCCCTACCGCAGCAGCCAGGGTGGTGCTCAGGACTTCATGTGCATGATTTTATTACCACCCCTCAGAAAGTAGGGACCCTTAGCCCATTCTACAAAGCCAGCAGAACTGAGGCTCAGAGAAGCAGGGTGAAGAATCGAAACGTAGGTCTCTCACCAGCGCTCTATGTTGTCAACCACAGTGCTGAGAAAGTTAAACAGGAACCAGATAGCCGGGGCTGTCTAGTCATGTGCGGAAGAGACAGTTTCTGAGACTGCCCCACCCAGTTATGACTTCCTGCTAAACCGGCTCCTGCCAGGGCCACAGTAGAGGAGATGGGATCATACACAGAGAGGAGGTTCCCCGCTTACAAGGCATGATGAAGTGTGTTTTAAAGGAGAGCAAGCCTTACTTTCCAGTATTTGCACACAATGCTCAGTTGAACATCAGTAGAAGTAGCTGGAATCATGGAGATCATTGATGAAGACTGTAAAGTTTTGAACAACTGTCTTGGGGAGCAGACAGTCTTCTGTGCTATTTCGTCTTAAATGCTCTGAGGTAAAAGAATGCAGCTGTCGGCCGGGCACGGTGGCTCACGCCTGTAATCCTAGCATTTTGGGAGGCTGAGGCAGGAGGATCACAAGGTCAGGAGTTCCAGACCAGCCTGGCCAATATGGCGAAACCCCGTCTCAACTAAAATTAGCCAGGCGTGGTGGTGTGTGCCTGAAATCCCAGCTATTCAGGAGGCTGAGGCGGGAGAATTGCTTGAACCTGGGAGGGAGAGGTTGCAGTGAGCCGAGATTGCGCCACTGCACTCCAGCCTGGGCAACAGAGCAAGACTCCATCTCAAAAAAAAAAAAGTTACAATAGTAAATAGTAAAATTTTATGTATATTTTACCACAGTGAAAAAATTTAAAAACAAAACACTATGGGCTGAAAGTGGGGGCAGGGGAGACAAGTGTGATTGTTCTGCAGCTGGAGAGAGCCGGGGCTCCCCCTTCTCTGATGAGCAAGCACCTGTCCCATCCTCAGAGGTGTTTAGAAGCAGATGAGAGGTAGCAAATTAAGCAGAAGCTTGCCCTTCAATGTTTTGGCTATAGAAATGGAAGTCACTTGACATTTTACCCTAAACTGGTGTTAAAATAATGACTTTTGGGAACAGATGGCCCTTTCTTTCTAGCCTCCTTCCTGGCGGCCACTTATCCATCTCTTCTGCCTCCTCCAACCACTCAGCGTTATCATCTCTTGCATTTCATAACATATGCCATTCCATCTGCTTGATATGATTTTATCCTCCTCCTCCACCTGGCAGAGTCCTAGTTAAGTCATTTGTTGGTTTATTTAACAAATATATGGGAGCCAGGCTGAGTTCTGGTTTTGAGGAGCTTCTTGCTCTCTTTCTGTACTTCCTCAGGTACAGGGAGGGACTCTGCCATAGGGTGGCCCTATGATTAACATAGTTGCCCATTGCTGGCTGAGAGGTAGGAGCTGTTTTATGAAACAAGCAGGGTCCATAGCTTCGGTTCCTAGCGGTGTCTGGCATATATAGGTGCCCGGTACGTGACTAAACGAACATGAAGGTTGATGTATCTGCCCAAGGTGGTGCTAGAAGGAAGAGGGGAAGGTACTAAACCAAATGTTTAATCAATGAATTTGTAGGACTAGACAGGTGGGGGCTCAGAGAACAGTGGGTTTTCTGCCCCAAACTTGGACCTTTCATCATCTTAATAATCATCTCCCCGAGGCAGATGCTATTTCACTCATCACCCACCTTTTGCTCAGGAGGATGTTCTTCCTGGTATGCTTTTTTTTTTTTTTGAGACAGGGTCTCGCCGTGTTGCCCAGGCTGGACTGCAGTGGCGCAATCTTGGCTCACTGCAATCTCCATCTCCCGGATTCCAGTGATTCTTGTGCCTCAGCCTCCTGAGTAGCTGGGACTACTGGCATACACCAGCACGCCCGGCTAAATTTTGTATTTTCAGTAGAGATGGGGTTTCACCATGTTGCCCAGGCTGATCTCAAACTCCTGACTCAAGTGATGTACCCACCTCAGCCTCTCAAAGTGCTGGGATTACAGGCGTGAGCCGCCACGACTGGCTCTTTTTTTTTTTTTTTTCTTTTGAGACAAGGTCTCACTTTGGCTTTGTTGCGCAGGCTGAAGTGCAGTGGCGTGATCATGGCCCACTGCAGCCTCGACCTCCCAGGTTCAGCCTCCTGTGTAACTGGGACCACAGGTGTGTGCCACCATGTCCAGCTAATGTTTTTTATTTTTATTTTATTTTATTTTATTTTTGAGATGGAGTCTGGCTCTGTTGCCCAGGTTGGAGTGCAGTGGCTCAGTCTTGGCTCACTGCAACCTCTGCCTCCCGGGTTCAACAATTCTCCTGCCTCAGCCCCCAGAGTAGTTGGGGTTACAGGCATCCACCACCACAACCAGCTAATTTTTGTATTTTTAGTAGAGACAAGACTTCACCATATTGTTCAGGCTGGTCTCAAATTCCTGACCTCAGGTGATCTGCCCACCTCGGCCTCCCAAAGTGCTGGGATTACAGGCATGAGCCACTGCACCTGGCCTGTTTTTTATTTTTTGAAGAGACTGGATCTCCCTATGTTGACCAGGCTGGTCTCAAATTCCTGGGCTCAAGCAAACCTCCCACCTCAGACTCCTAAAGTGCTGGGATTACAGGTGTGAGCCACCACACCCAGCCCCCTGACATGCTTTTTACCTCTTCCCTGCTGGTTCCAGGACTACCCAGCTTCAGTCCAACCCCCCTAAAGCATCTCTGTGAAGACCACCCGTGCTGTCTTCACTAGGCTTGTCCATAATTCTCACTGGACCCTTTGACAACCAAACAGGACTCGGTGCACAGCTGTACTTCTTGCAGCTCTTTGTGTTATATGAATTGTACTGTGTTAACTAAGGACTCAATCGAATATTGTTCCACGTTTCTCCTCCTATTATGTTTTGTTTGTTTCCGTCTTATCCAAGATAACAATCTAAATTTCATGCCCGGATATGGTGGCTCACGCCTGTAATCCCTATACTTTGGGAGAGATCACTTGAGGTCAGGAGTTCGAGACCCGCCTGGCCTACGTGGTGAAACCCTGTCTCTACAAAAAGTACAAAAATTAGCCAGATGTGGTGGTGCGTGCCTGTAATCCTAGCTACTTGGGAGGCTGAGGCAGGAAAATCGCTTGAACCCAGCGGGGCAGAGGCTGCAATAAGCCTAGGTCGCACTACTGCACTCCAGCCTGGGTGACAAATCGAGACTCTGTCTCAAAATAAATAAATAAATAAAATAAATAAATTGTGTCAGGAAACAGACAAGTTGTTTAATGTTTTGGGAGGGGTAGCTCTTGTGGCCAGCTGAAGATGATGATTGGCCTAATAGCAATCGATTTGGTTAATACTATTTGAAATGCTTGTTCCCCAGTGCCATAAAGAAATAGCACTTGAACATAAATTTAATTTACTCAGCAAGGCCATTTTTACTTCCTGCAGAAAGGGTACACTCGCCAGCAGTTTTGCCATGAGAGTACACCAAACAAAGGAGACAGGGTCATTTATACTGCTGTGTCCGGTTTCCATTGGCTGGAACGGGACCTCACATTCTGTATTTGTCCCGATTGGCTAGCAACTTAGAACTTTTTAGAAGAGGCAAAAGGTGGAGGAGAACAAAGGAAGGAGGAAGGCCGGGCGCAGTGGCTCACGCCTGTAATCCCTGCACTTTGGGAGGCCGAGGCGGGCATATCACGAGGTCAGGAGATCGAGACCATCCTGGCTAACATGGTGAAACCCCGTCTCTACTAAAAATACAAAAAAAATTATTGTATTTTTTTTGGCGGGCATGGTGGCAGGCACCTGTAATCCCAGCTACTTGGGAGGCTGAGGCAGGAGAATGATGTGAGCCTGGGAGGCAGAGCTTGCAGTGAGCTGAGATCGCGCCACTGCACTCCAGCCTGGGCAACAGTGCGAGAAAAGAAACGAGGAAGTAACTTATGGAATGCTGAGAAAGGTAAAAACACCTTCAAATAAGGAAGAGGAACAGGCTATGACCTAATGCTTGCTTGGACCAGTATAAGCATGCCAGGGCAAATATTTAGGCTAAATTGTGGGAGCTAAGAACTTAAAGTACATTGATTATCATGGCTAGCAGATATTTAAGAATGTTAGCACAGGTCTTTGAATAAATTTTGCTTCTAAGAGAAGTTACTATTTATTCCTAATTAAATGGGGAGGAAAGTCTTTGAAGAGGAACCTCTACTTTACTTTTTACAATATGTACATATGAAGCTAGGCAGGCACCATGACACACCTGTAGTCCCACTTACTCAGGAGGCTGAAACAGGAAGATGATTGAGACCAGGAGTTTGAGACAAACCTTGGCAACGTAGCAAGACCACATCTGTACAAAAAGTCAGAAAATCAGCTGGGCATGGCTGCACAAACCTATAGTCTCAGCTACTCAGGAGGCTGAGGCAGAAAGATAACTTGAGCCCAGGAGTTCAAGGCTGAGGTGACTGATGATCTAGCCATTGCACTCTATCCTGGGCAACAGAGTAAGACCCTGTCTCAAAAAGAAAAAAAAAAATCTGCATAATCAATATCACCAGCAAGGTAAAAGATAAATGGCAAACTGAGAAAAATATTTCAGACTCCTATCACAAAGTGTTTATTTCTCCAATACTTGAAGAATGCCTACCAAAAAAAAAAAAAGAAAAGAAAAGAAAAATGAGCAATGGATATGAGTAGGGAGTTTACCAAAAAATACAATTGGCCTTTACACATGTAAAATATGCCAAAATTTGCAATGTTAGAAAAAAATAAAAATTGTTCTGAGATATTATTCACTGATCATTTGCAGGTATCAATAAGGGAAAACAGGATACTCCATATATTGCAGGTGGGAATATAAATTGGTTCAACCTCTCTGGAGGAAATTTGGCAATTTCTATCAAAATTACAAATGCATGTACCTTTTGACCCAGAAAATCTATTTCCAGGAATTTATCTGATATATGTGCATATGCGCAAAATGACTTATGTACAAGTTATTCATTAAAGTAGTACTGGCTAGGTGCGGTGGCTCATGCCTATAATCCCAACACTTTGGAAGGCCGAGGCAGGTGGATCACCTGAAGTCAGTCAGGAGTTCAAGACCAGCCTGGCCAACATGGTGGAACTCCGTATATACCAAAAATACAAAAATTAGCCAGACATGGTGGCATGTCCCTGTAATCCCAGCTACTCAGGAGGCTGAGGCAGGAGAATCTCTGAACCCGGGGGGTTGGAGGTTGCAGTGAGCTGAGGTCGTGCCCCTGTACTCCAACCTGGGTGACAGAGTGAGACCCTGTCTCGAAATAAATAAATACAAAAAAATAAAGTAGTACTGATAGTAGCATAGGTTTGGAGACAAACTCTGTGTTCTCCAGTAGGAGACTGGCTAAATAAATTGTGATACATTAATTTAATGGAATATTATGAAGATGCAAAATACTGTGAGGAAGCTCTTTTTTTTTTTTTTTTTTTTCTGAGATGGAGCCTCGCTCTGGAGACTGGAGAGCAGTGACGCGATCTTGGCTTACTGCAACCTCTGCCTCCCAGGTTCAAGCAATTCTCCTGCCTCAGCCTCCTGAGTAGCTAGGGTTATAGGCATGCACCACCATGCCCGGGTAGTTTTTGTAGTTTTAGTAGAGACGGGGTTTCACCATGTTGGCCAGGCTGGTCTGGTGATCAGCCTGCCTTGGCCTCCCAAAGTGCTGGGATTACAGGTGTGAGCACTGGCCAGAGGAACTTCTTAGTAGCCTTGTCTTTTGGCACACATGGGGCACAGTTTGTGCAGTGAATCGGCTGCATGTGGCCGCAGCCCTTTTTGGCAGGACCATTATTCCTTTCCTTTGTATCTTTAGTAGAGGTGGGGTTTCACCATTTTGGCCAGGCTAGTCTGAAACTCCTGACCTCAAGTGATCCGCCGCCTCAGCCTCCCAAAGTCCTTATCTTTGTCAACTTGGAGGCGAGGACCCAAGAGAGCAAATAGGGATTTTTTTGTTTGTTGTTTGTTTGTTGTTTTTGTTTTTTATGTTGTTTTGTTTGTTTGTTTGTTTGTTTTTGAGACAGGGTCTCACCCTGTTGCCCAGGCTGGAGTGCAGTGGCAGGATCAAGGCTCACTGGAGCCACAGCCTCTCTGCCTTAATGGATCCTCCTACCTCAACCTCCCAAGTAGCTGGGGCCACAGGCGTGCACCACCACACCCGGCTGATTTTTTATAACTTTCTGTAGAGACGGGGTTTCACTATGTTGCCCAGGCTGCTCTCAAACTCCTGGAATCAAGTGATCCTCCCATCTAAGCCTCCCAAAGTGGCAGGATTACAGGCATGAGCCACCACCCCCAGAGTAGTTTTTATAATTTAAAAAAATCCTTTTATACCAACCTCTTATAAGTTTAGCCTCTACTTGATTGCCTTCTGCTTCTCTTATATGAGTAACACTTGGGAATGTAGAATTAACTTCACAGTATGTTACTATTGCATTAAAAAAAAGTGGGGAAGTGGGACTGGCAAGAATTTGTATGTATAGGTATGTATTTGCTTAGACATGATAGACTATTGTCTATTCCTATTGCTGCTGTAACAGATTACTGCAAATTTAGTGGTTTAAGACTACAGAAGTCCGGGCTCGGTGGCTCACACCTGTAATTCCAACACTTTGGGAGGCCAAGGCGGGTGAATCACAAGGTCAGGAGTTCGAGACCAGCTTGGCCAACATGGTGAAACCCTGTCTCTACTAAAAATACAAAAAATTAGCTGGGCATAGTGGCGGGCGCCTGTAATCCCAGCTACTCGGGAGGCAGAGGCAGGAGAATTGCTTGAACCTGGGAGGCAGAGGTTGTAGTGAGCCGAGATCATGCCACTGTACTCCAGCCTGGGTGACAGAGTGAGACTCCATTTCAAAAAAAAAAAAAAAGATTACAGAAATGTATTCTCTTCCAGTTCTGAGAGCAGACGTCCAAAATGAGTTTCACTAGGCTGAAACCAAGGTGTCTACAGGGTCTCGATCCCTCTAGAGGCCCTAGGGGCTCTAGGATGTAGTCTCTTGCCTTTCTAGCTTTCAGAGCTGCATTACCTACATTCCTTGCCCCCTTCTCCATTTCGAAAGCTAGAAGCACAGCATCTTCTCGTCTCTCTCTGCTTCAGCAGTCAAATAATCTTCTGTTGGCTCATGCCTATAATCCCAGCACTTTGGGAGGCCAAGGCAGGCAGATCACCTGAGGTCAGGAGTTTGAGACCAGCCTGGCCAACATGGCGAAACCCCGTTTGTACTAAAAATACAAAAAATTAGCTGGGCATAGTGGTTTGAGCTAGTAGTCCCAGCTATTTGGGAGGCTGAGTCAGGAGAATCACTTGAACCCGGGAGGCAGAGGTTACAGTGAGCTGAGATCGTGCCATTGCCTTCCAGCCTGGGTGACAGAGCGAGATTCTGTCTAAAAAAATAATAATAAATAAATAAATAAATTAGCTGGGTGTTGTAGCACACGCCTGTAATCCCAGCTACTGGGGATGCTGAGGCAAGAGAATCGCCTGGGAGATGGAGGTTGCAGAGAGCCGAGATCACACCACTGCACTCCAGCCTGGGCAACAGAATGGGACTCTGTCTCAAAAAAAAAAAAAAAGATAAATTGGCTCATTTGGTCTTGTGGCCCCCACCCAGGAGCCAACTCTGCACAAGAGGATGGCTTCAAGCCCCTATATTTCATCTTCAACCTGACTAACCAGCACTCCCCACTTCCTGGCCCCCATCCACCAAATTATCCTTAAAAAACCCCAGTCTCCAGGCGGAGGTTGCAGTGAGCTGAGATCGCGCCACTGCACTCCAGCCCAGATGATAGCGCGAGACTCTGTCTCAAAAAACAAAAACACCCAGTCTCCAAATTTTCAACTGTCGACGAAAAGAATCAAACTCTGTAAAATATGTGAAGAGATTTATTCTGAGCCAAATGCAAGTGATCATGGCCCATGACACAGGCCTCAGGCTCAGGAGGTCCTGAGAACATGCGCCCAAGGTGGTTGGGGCACATTTTAGGAAGGCGTGAGAAATCAATCAAATACATTTGAGAAATACATTGGTCAGCCGGTCGCGGTGGCTCACGCCTATAATCCTAGCACTTTGGGAGTCCAAGGTGGGTGGAACACCTGAGGTCAGGAGTTCGAGACCAGCCTGGCCAATAGGGTAAAACCCCATCTCTACTAAAAATACAAAAATTAGCCGGGCAAACTCAGGAGGCTGAGGCTGGAGAATCTCTTGAACCCAGGAGGCAGAGGTTGCAGTGAACTGAGATCCCGGCAAGAGCGAAACTCTATCTCAAAAAAAAGAAATACATTGATTTGGTCCAGAAAGGCAGGACAACTCAAAGTTGGCGGGGGGTTGGTGGGCAGGGGTTTGAGGCTGTAGGTAAATTTAAACATTTTCTGGCTGACAATTGGTTGAGTTTGTCTAAAGACCTGGGATCAACAGAAAGGAAATGTTCAGGTTAAGATAAAAGATTGTGGAAACTGGGTGTGGGGGCTCACGCCTGTAATCCCAGCACTTTAGGAGGCCGAGGTGGGTGGATCACTTGAGGTCAGGAGTTTGAGACCAGCCTGGTCAACATGGTGAAATCTCATCTCTACTAAAAATACAAAAAAAAAAAAAAAAAAAAAAAGCCAGGCGTGGTGGTGGGCGCCTACAGTCCCAGCTACTCGGGAGGCTGAGGCGGGAGAATCGCTTGAACCCAGCAGGTGGAGGTTGCAGTGAGGCGAGATTGCCTCATGGCACTCCAGCCTGGTCAACAGAGCGAGGCTCCATCTCAAAAAAAAAAAAAAGAAAAAAAGATTGTGGAGACCAAGGTTCTTTTGAAGTCTTTATACTGGCTGTCTTTAGAGACAAAGATGACAAATGTTTCCTATTCAGACCTTTAAAAGGTGCTAGAGTCTCAATCCTTTCAAGATTGGGAGGGCGTGGAAGAAAGAGATCCAGCTATGTTAGTAGAGATTCTTTACAGATGCACATTTCTCTCCACAAAGGACGGCTTTGCAGGGCCATTACAAAATACGGCAAAGAAACATGTTTTGGGTTAAAATTTTTCTTCTTTGTCACCTAATGTTATGCCAGAGTCAGATTGGAAAGTAAGTCACAATATATAGGGTTAAGTAAAACCTGTCTGATGAGAATTTATGGTTTGTAGGGCATGAATCCCCAGATCCCTTAGATAGGAATTTTGTCACGATAAGAAAAACATTAGCATTTAAGCTGGGCGTGGTGGCTCACGCCTGTAATCCCAACACTTTGGGAGGCCAAGGCGGGCAGATCACCTGAGGTCAGGAGTTCCAAGACCAGCCTGGCCAACATGGCAAAACCTTTTCTCTACTAAAATTACAAAAATCAGCCAGACCTGGTGGCGTGTGCCTGTAATCCCAGCTACTCAGGAAGCTGAGGCAGGAGAATCGCTTGAACCTGGGAGGCGGAGTTTGCAGCGAGCTGCAGTCCGGCCTGGGCAACAGAGCGAGACTCCCTCTCAAAAAAAAAAAAAAAAAAAATCAGTGCTTAGTCCTCACAACTTTTGGGGAGACTGAATTTGGGTAACAATAAAACTCCATTCAGTCAGCTCTGTGTGAATTAAACCCTTTCTCTATTGCAATCCCTCTGTCTTGATAAATCGGCTCTATCTGGGCAGTTGGCAAAATGAGCCCGTTGGGCAGTTACAATTCCCTTTTGCCATATATGTTTACATTCACAGGTTCCAGAGATTAGGATGTGGCTATCTTTGGGGGTCATTATTCTGCCTATTAAATAAAGTCTATGGGGTGGGCGAGGTGGCTTATGCCTGTAATGACAGCACTTTGGGAGACCGAGGCGGGAAGATCACCTGAGGTCAGGATTTCAAGACCAACCCGGCTAACATGGCAAAACCCCATCCCTACTAAAACTACAAAAATTAGCCAGGTGTGGTGATATGCATCTGTAGTCCCAGCTACTCAGGAGGCTGAGGCAGGAGAATCCTTTGAACCCAGGTGGTGGAGGTTGCAGTGAGCCAAGATTGTGCCACTGCACTCCAGCCTGGGCAACAGAACAAGACTCCATCTCAAAATAAATAAATAAATAAATAAAAATAAATAAGTAAATAAATAAAATATATGGGAAGCCATTTATTTGGACCGAACACTTGCACTAGACCCAAGAGACTAAAACAAAAATGGAGTCACTCATGCCAAAGTTGCACGTCACCAAGCAAAACTAAGTTGTTCATTTGACGCAAGTGGGCCAGTTTTAGCCGGCATAATAAGGGAGTCCCCTCTGTTTGCCCTTACAAGGAAAGTAACCTGAAGTAACCAGATACTAATCAACCTACTTTTTGTATTTGCTGTTTTCTTGTTCCTGCTCAAGTTACCTTCCAAACCCGACTGTTCTGCCGTGCCCAACAGAGCACCTGTGTTTTTAGATGAGATGCTCCCCATTCACGCCTCACAAACAAAGCCAATTATATCATTAAACTAAATTTGTTGAAATGTGGTCTTTTGAGAAACCTAACAAAATTGTCTGTTCAAATTGGCTCTCAATCTGTTTGACACAATGGCGGTGGTCTTTAATAGTGTCTTTGCTATCTGGTGTGACAAGAGTTTCCAGGATTCTCTTGGCAGACTTGGAATCAGTCATCTTAGATGCCTTGTTCTTTTTTGATTCCTGGGGGGGGGGAAGTAGAAAAACGATATTTTGAGATTACAATCCTAATTCCTTTTATTTATTTATTTATTTATTTATTTTTTGAGACAGAGTCTCGTTCTGTCGCCCAGGCTGGAGTGCAGTGGCACAATCTCAGCTCACTGCAGCCTCCACCTCTCAGGTTCAAGCAGTTCTCCTGGCTCAGCCTCCAAAGTAGCTGGGATTACAGGCACCCGCCACCATGCCCGGCTAATTTTTTGTATTTTTAGTAGAGACAGGGTTTCGCCATGTTGGCCAGTGTGGTCTCGAACTCCTGACCTCAGGAGATCCACCT